>NC_090374.1:191486036-192131036 GCF_036365525.1 Heterodontus francisci
TTTCACTTGTGCTGGAGGCTAATGTCCCTTTTGCGTGATGATGTATTCATGCATATGCACACATTGGTGCTGGCAAAGCTCAGGTGCATTTTGCATATGTGCAAGGATGAATCCATTCCGCGCATGTGTGCATGTCGGACCGCAGTGATGGCACAGCTTGGCTGCGTTGTCAGGAGATGCTCAGTTATTCAACACATCTTACTGCTATGGTTTACATCTTCTAAGCCTGTACACAAGGCATCCACCTGTGGTGTTATATCACTTCCTGTGAAGATGTTTTCAGCATAATTAGCATATTTAACCCAGTAACAACCCAATGTCCAGTGTACCACGTTATACTATATCACGCCTCTCTTTCCCCCCCGCCCCCAAAGTCTCTGGTTTCCATTTTTTACATAAACAATCGCTGTAACAATTTCACAAGTCTACCATAATGAGTGCTGTGCTCCTTTGAAGGGGATTGAGGTTTTGTGTCCTCTGAGTGGTCTCTCTGACGCTGCTGTGTAAGAGTGCAATTAGTAGATGATTCGGGTTGTCTTCTGGATTGGTGGATGAATGCAGCATGGATAGGAGGCAGCTTCTGTACGGCCACAGATGTACGTCTATTTTGTCTCACTATACTATGCCTGGACTAGGTAGGACCTTTGATGAGGTGTCTGCTGTACCACTTCTCCATGTTGATTTTGGTCTCTGATCTAAACTGGCTCCTCTTGTTCGATGTCTGGTAGGTTTCGTGCCTTAATGACATCTGTCGTGGTTGCATATCTTGAGAGGAACAATCTCTATCTTCTCTCTCCCTCTCTTTTTCCAAGTCTTAACTCTTAGTTCTGGCATGATTCTGGGTGTGTGTGTTTGTGTGTGTGAGAGAGAGAGTAGATAATTGGGTTTTCAGTCTTCTCCCCATTAGGAGTTCACAAGGCGCTAACCCATTTTGGAGTGGGATTCAATGATAGCTCTGAAGTGCAATTTGAATGTCCTTGTTCTTCTTCAGCAATGATTTTACTATACGCACTCCTCTTTGAGCTTCACTGTTGGCCTGAGGGTATCTTGGTGAGTTGGTGGCAGAAACAAATCCATATGATACTGTGAACTCTTTAAAATATTCATTAGCAAACTGCGGTCCATTGTCTAAAATTACAAGGTCTGGGATTCCATGTGTTGCAAACATCTCCTTCAGCAATGTAATTACTGCTTCAGATATTTAAGCAGTTTTGCTTGACTTCAATGCATCTTGAGTGATAATCTACTACAATCGAGCATTTTATTTCTGTGTTCGCAAAGATCCATCCCAAGATGGTCTTGATGGAAAGGAAGATGTCCAAGGGGCTAAATGGCCTCTTCGTGTTCCCGTGTAACATAATTCAAATTCATTTTGCAATTAATTTTTGGACATTATTATAGATGCCCCTCCTCATGCCTCCCTAGTAATTTGCATAACAGCTGGCACCAACTATAGGGGTAGGCAGTGGCGTGGTGGTATTCTCACTGGACTAGTAACCTGGAGACCCAGGGTAGTTCTCTGGGGACATGGGTTCGAATCCCACCACAGCAGAAGGTGGAATTTGAATGTAATTAATAAATCTGGACTTAAAAGCTAGTCTAATGATGGCCATGAAACCATTGTCGATTGTTGTAAAAGCCCATCTGGTTGACTAATGTCCTTTAGGGAAGGAAATCTGCTGTCGTTACCTGGTCTGGCCTACATGTGACTCCAGACCCACAGCAATGTGGTTAACTCTTTCATGCCCTCTGAAATGGCCTAGTAAGCCACACAGTTGTACCTAACCACTACGAAGTCAATAAAAAGGATTGAAACTGGACGGACCACCCGGCATCGACCTAGGCACTGGAAACGACAACAGCAAACCCAGCCCTGTCGACCCTGCAAAGTCCTCCTTACTAACATCTGGGGGCTTATGCCAAAGTTGGGAGAGCTGTCCCACAGACTTGTCAAGCAACTGCCTGACATAGTCATACTCACGGAATCAGACCTTACAGACAATGTCCCAGACACTGCCATCACCATCTCCGGGTATGTCCTGTTCCACCGGCAGGACAGACGCACCAGAGGTGGTGGCACAGTGGTATACAGTAGTTAGCGAGTTGCCCTGCGAGTCCTCAACGTTGACTCCGGACCCCATGAAGTCTCATGGCTTCAGGTCAAACATGGGCAAGGTAACCTTCTACTGATTACCACCTACCGCTCTCCCTCAGCTGATGAGTCGAACACCATGTTGAACACCACTTGGAGGAAGCACTGAGGGTGGCAAGGGCACAAAATGTACTCTAGGTGGGGGACTTCAGTGTCCATTACCAAGAGTGGCTCGGTAGCACCATAAGGACATAGCTGCCAGACTGGGTCTGCGGCAGGTGATGAGGGAACCAACAAAAGGGAAAAACTTACTTAACCTCGTCCTCACCAATCTACCTGTCGTAGATGCACCTGTCCATGACAGTATTGGTAGGAGTGACCACTGCACAGTCCTTGTGGAGACAAGTACCATCTTCGCATTGAGGATACCCTCCATCGTGTTGTGTGGCACTATCACCGTGCTAAATGGGACAGATTTCGAACAGATCTAACTACTCAAGCCTGGGCAACAATGAGGCGCTGTGGGCCATCAGCAGCAGAATTGTACTCAACCACAATCTGTAACCTCATGGCCTGGCATATCCCCCACTCTACCATTACTATCAAGCCAAGAGACCAACCCTGGTTCAATGAAGAGTGCAGGAGGACATGCCAGGAGCAGCACCAGCCATACCTCAAAATGAGGTGTCAACCTGGTGAAGCTACAACACAGGACTATCTGCGTGCCAAACTGCGTAAGCAGCATGCGATAGACAGAGCTAAGCGATCCCATAACCAACGGATCAGATCTAAGCTCTGCAGTCCTGCCACATCCAGCCGTGAATGGTGGTGGACAATTGAACAACTAAGTGGAGGAGGTGGCTCCACAAATATCCCCATCCTCAATGATGGGGGAGCCCCGCACATCAGTGCGAAAGATAAGGCTGAAGCATTTGCAACAATCTTCAGTCAGAAGTGCCGAGTTGATGATCCATCTCGGCCTCCTCCTGAAGTCCCCAGCATCACGGATGCCAGACTTCAGCCAATTCGATTCACTCCGTGTGATATCAAGCAACGACTGAAGGCACTGGATACTGCAAAGGCTATGGGTCCTGACAATATTCCGGCAATAGTACTGAAGACCTGTGCTCTAGAACTTGCCACGCCCCTAGCCAAGCTGTTCCGGTACAGCTACAACACAGGCATCTACCCTGCAATGTGGAAAATTGCCCAGGTATGTCCAGTACACAAAAAGCAGGACAAGTCCAACCCGGCCAATTACCGCCCCATCAGCCTACTCTCAATCATCAGTAAAGTGATGGAAGGTGTCATCAACAGTGCCATCAAGCAGCACTTGCTTAGCAATAACCTGCTCAGTGATAATCAGTTTGGGTTCCACCAGGGCCACTCAGCTCCTGACCTCATTACAGCCTTGGTTCAAACATGGACAAAAGAGGTGAGAGTGACTGCCCTTGACATCAAGGCAGCATTTGACCGAGTATGGCATCAAGGAGCCCTAGCAAAAGGGAGGTCAATGGAAATCACGGGGAAAACCCTCCGCTGGCTGGAGTCATACCTAGCACAAAGGAAGGTGGTTGTGGTTGTTGGAGGTCAATCATCTGAGCTCCAGGACATCACTGCAGGAATTCCTCAGGGTAGTGTCCTCGGTCCAACCATCTTCAGCTGCTTCATCAATGACCTTCCTTAAATCATAAGGTCAGAAGTGGGGATGTTCGCTGAAGATTGATTGCACAATGTTCAGCACCATTTGTGACTCCTCAAATACTGAAGCAGTCAGTGTAGAAATGCAGCAAGACCTGGACAATATCCAGGCTTGGGCTGATAAGTGGCAAGTAACATTCGCGCCACACAAGTGCCAGGCAATGACCATCTCCAACAAGAGAGAATCTAACCATCTCCCCTTGACATTCAACAGCATTACCATCGCTATCAACATCCTAGGGGCTACCATTGACCAGAAACTGAACTGGAGTAGCCATATAAATACCGTGGCTCCAAGAGCAGGTCAGAGGCTGGGAATCCTGAGGCGAGTAACTCACCTCCTGACTCCCCAAAGCCTGTCCACCATCTACAAGGCACAAGTCAGGAGTGTGATGGAATACTCTCCACTTGCCTGGATGGGTGCAGCTCCAACAACACTCAAGAAGCTCGACACCATCCAGGACAAAGCAGCCCGCTTGATTGGCACTCCATCTACAAACATTCACTCCCTCCACCACCGACGCACAGTGGCAGCAGTGTGTATCATTTACAAGATGCACTACAGCAATGCACCAAGGCTCCTTAGACAGCACCTTCCAAACCCGCGACCTCTACCAACTAGAAGGACAAGGGCAGCAAATGCATGGGAACACCACCAATTGCAATTTTCCCTCCAAGTCACACACCATCCTGACTTGGAACTATATCGCCATTCCTTCACTGTCGCTGGGTCAAAATCCTGGAACTCCCTTCCATACAGCACTGTGGGTGTACCTACCCCAAATGGACTGCAGCGGTTCAAGAAGGCAGCTCACCACCACCTTCTCAAGGGCAATTAGGGTTGGGCAATAAATGCTGGCCTGGCCAGCGTCGCCCACATCCCATGAATGAATTTTTTTTAAATAGTAGGTGTACTTAACATGGCTAATTAGAGAAGCTGGAGTACTAATTATTGTGGATGCCCAGAACAGGATTAGCGATAGACCCTATTGTAAAAGTACTTTTCCTAGGCAGAGTTGGTTATTATTCAGCACTAAGAGAAAGAGCTTGCATTTATATGGTGCCTTATTGTGATCTCAGCAATCTAACTAATAGATTGCATTATATAGGAAAACTACTGTCTAGCTGCTGTTCAGTTATATTTGTTTTATAATACAGCAGCATGAAATCTCTATTTGCACACTTCACGGCACGCCATTGCACTGAAGATGTATAATATTTAGAGAGGTCTTTCCTGGCAACCATTTCAGACAGTGCAGTAATATTGATACACATGTGTAAAATCAAAAGAATTCTGCTTTTGTTTCCCCAACACAGCCTTTCCTGCTCTTAAATGACTTGTATCCTACAGTGATGGCCTTGCAATTTACACAGTTTACAACATGCAGTACAGGAGTCCAATGTGATTCTGGTAGGAGTGAATCATGTGCTTTTATCCAGTGTTCTGTAAACGTACAGAAATTGTCAATTGGGTCATTTACAAACATGCAGGTGAATTGCCAAGTTTTACACTCTGCGCACTACTTACTGTGTGAACAATTAATTGCTGGTCTTGGGGAGAGGATGTGGGAAGTGTGGGGGTGGGGGGAGGAGGAGGAGGGATGCAGTCCTACCTTCATGTCTACTGTGTTGGTGTGTTAAGTTGCAATCTGTTTGGTTATACACTAAACCTGTGCTACTTAAATTCATTATGACTGGTGTGGTTTGTGGATGAATACTTGACTTGGAGTCGGTGCAACAAAGGTTCACTAGATTGATTACTGCAATGAGAGGGCTGTCTTAGGAGGACAGATTGAGTAGAATGTGCTTACATGCTGTGGAGAATGAGATGTGACTTAATTGAAAGGCTGAGGGGTGACTTGATAGAGGTCTTGAAGATGATGAAAGGATTTGATAAGGTAGATGTCGAGAAGAAGTTAGCACTTGCAGGGGAAACCAAAACCAGGGGCTGTAAATGTGATAGTCACTAATAAATTAAATATGGATTCTTTAACCAGAGAATGGTTAGAATGTACAACTTGCTACCATGTGGAGTAGTTGAGGGGAATAGTGCAGATGCAATTAAGGGGAATCTAGATATACACATGAGATAGAAAGGAATAGAAGGGTTCTGCTAATAGAGTGAGATGAAGTAGAGTAGGAGGCGGCTCGTGTGGAGCATAAACGCCGGCATGGACCAGTTGGGCCAAATGGCCTGTTTCTGTGCTGTACTTTCTATGCGATCTATAACAACAATGATTCTCTTGATGGATAGCACACGTAATAGATCTTGATATCATCTATTCTAGTGATTTTGAGAGATCCAGCCACCAAACAGAATTTCTTGCTCTGGCTCGACGTTCTGTGATGCCCAAATGTCCTTGGTGCAATCTTTGTAGTATTTCTAGTCTCAGAACTTTCAGAATGACCAATCTCGCATCATAAATGATTAAATCGTCGTGTACACTGAGATGTCTTCTCTGTTAATAGTACTGTGAGAATAGGAATGTGTGGCGTGTATGCTGGCCATTCTTTGACGCAGTACTCTCTGCCTTGAGCACATGTAGAGTTGTGTTTGTTGTTGATGCAAAGGTTTCTACCTCTTCAATAAGGGATAAGTTACCTTGTTCCAGTCTTGCAACTGGGATACAAGGTAAAGCATTCGCAGTGATCTGCTGCTTTCCTGGAACATAGTCTGTCTTTTCCTCAAACCTCATCATTCTCAGTCTAAATCTTTCTACTCGTGGAGGCATCTTTGCTAACTCCTTTCCATTTAAGACAGTTACCAATGGTTTGTGGTCTCCTCTATTGTGAAGTGACGGCCGATAACTTAATCTGGGAACTTCTCACAAGCCCATGTAGCCGCTAATGTTTTTTTCTCTATCACTGCATATCTCTGTTCGGTCTATGTCAGTGAACGGGATGTGTAGTAAACTGGTCTGCCCTTTCCATCTGTCAGTGTCTGAAACAGTGCAGCTCCCAGTCCTGTAGAAGATGCATCCATGGTGACAGTGGGTAGCTCTGGGTCACCGTGAGCACATCAGGTGATATCAGCATCTCTTTGATTTTCTCAAAAGATCTCTGTTGTGCTTCCTCCCAGCGCCGTGTATTGTTCTAATTGACATAGTGGCTCATCGACTACAGCCAGGTTGGGCAGAAACCTTTCAACTTGATTCACCATTCCCATAAATCGCTGTAGCTCAGTGACATTCCGAGGAGCTGGAAACTCTCTGATTTATCTTGTTTTCTTTGGATCAGCTGTAATACCAGATCCATCTACAATATGTCCAAGAAATTTGACAATCAGCTGCAAGAACTCACATTTATTATTGAGTGCAAGTCTCATGGGTGAATTCAATCTGCGTAGAGACTGGGTAAACCTAAAGAGTACTAATGCTGTGGAGGACGAGTTTCCAGAGTGTGTTAGGGATGGTTTTCTGGAGCAGTATGTTGAGGAACCGACTAGAGAACAGGCTATTTTAGATCTAGTATTATGTAATGAGAAAGGGCTACTTAATCTTTTTGTAAAAGAACCTTTAGGGATGAGTGACCATAATATGATACAATTTTGCATTATGTTTGAAAGTGAGGTAGTTCAATTTGAAGCCAGTGTGTTAAATTTGGACAAAGGAAATTATGAAGGGATGAGGAGTAAATTGGCTGAGGTGAATTGGAAAAATACATCAAAATGTATGACAGTACATAGACAATGGATAGTCTTTAAAGAAATATTACATAGTTTCCAGCAACTATACATTCCTTCAAGGCTTACAAACCCCATAAGTAAAGACAGTCAACCGTGGCTAACAAAGGAAGTTAAGGATTGAATAAGATTAAAAGGAAAGGTCTGTAAAGTTGCCGGAAATAGTAGTAAACCTGAGAATTGGGAGGATTTTAGAATACAGCAAAGGAGGGCGAAGAAATTGATAAAGAGAGAATAGAATATGAATGTAAGCTAGCAAAGAATATAAAAACAGACTGTAAAAGCTTCTACAGATACGTAAAAAGGAAATAAAAGCAAAATACTGCAGATGTTGGAAATCTGAAATAAAAACAAGAAATGCGGGAAATAGTCAGCAAGTCTGGCAGCATCTGTGGAGAGAGAAGCAGAGTTAACGTTTCAGGTCAGTGACCCTTCAGAACTGACAAATATTAGAAATGTAGAAGGTTTTAAGCAAGTAAAGCAGGAGGTGGGGCAAGAGATAACGAAAGAGAAGGTGTTGATAGGACATGGTCACAGAGAATAACTGACCAGAAGGTCATGGAACAAAGGGAAATGGTATGTTAATGGTGTGCTGAAAGACAAAGCATTAGTACAGAGAGGGTGTGAATTGACTGTAAAGCACAAAGCACTCCGAACACAAACATTAAAAAAAAATTTTAAATCAGGAACAGTGGGTAGGCACAGTAGAAACAAACTAACCAAACTAAAAAAAATAAAATAAAATAACCAAATAAAAAAGAAAAAATAACTAAACATAAAAGGGGGGGCCCGTCATGCTCTGAAATTATTGAATTCAATGTTCAGTCAAAGGAAAAAAGAAACGTTTGGCTAAGACAAATGTGGGTCCATTACAGGCAGAGTTGGGAGAATTTATAATGGGAATAGAGAAATGGCAGAGAAGCTAAATGATTACTTTGTGTCTGTCTTCACTGAAGAAGATGCAAGAAATCTCCCAGAATTAGAGATCCAAGAAGTCCCCCACAGGAGGTTGTTATGCAAAATTAAAGCACATAGGACAGGAGGTAATATACTGGAATGGATTAAGGATTGATTAACAGGCAGAAAGCAGAGAGTAGGAATAAATGGTTCATTCTTGCGTTGACAGGCTGTGACTAGTGGGGTGTACAGGCATCAGTGCTTGGGCCCCGGCTGTTCACAATATATATCAATGGTTTGGATGTGGGGACCAAATGTAGTATTTCCAAGGTCGCAGATGACAAAACTAGGTGGGAATGTGTGTTGTGAGGAAGATGCAAAGCGGCTTCAAGGGGATTTGGACAGACGTAGTGAGTGGGCAACAAGGTGTCAGATGGAATATAATGTGGAAAAATGTGAGGTTATCCACTTTAGTAGGAGGAACAGATGTGCAGAGTATTTCTTAAATGGTAAGAGATTAGAAAGTGTAGATCTACAAAGGGACCTGGGTGTCCTTGTCAATAAGTTACTGAAATTGCAATTAAGAAGGCTAATATGTTGGCCTTTATCGCAAGAGGATTTGCATACAGGCGTAGTGTGTGCAGGTTTGGTTCCCTTACCTCAGGAAGGATATTATTGCCATAGAGGGAGTGCAACGAAGGTTCACCGGACTTGTTCCCGGGATGGTGGGACTGTTCTGTGAGGAGAGATTGGGGAAACTGGGCCTGTATTCTCTAGAGTTTAGAAGAATGAGAGGTGATCTCATTGAAACCTGCAAAATACTTAAAGGGATAGACAGGGTAGATGCAGCTGAGGTGTTTCCCCTGACTGGGGAGTCTAGAACCGGGGGACACAATTTCAAAATAAAGAGGAAGCCACTTAGGACTGAGATGAGGAGAAATTTCTTTACTCAGTGGGTTGTGAATCTTTGGAATTCTTTACCCCAGAGGGCAGTGGAAGCTCAGTCATTGAATATGTTTAAAACAGAGATTGACATTTCTAAATACCAATGACATAAAGGGATATGAGGATAGTGTGAGAAAAAGGCATTGAAGTGGATGATCAGTCATGATCGTATTGAATGGTGGGGCAGGCTAGATGGGCTGAATGGCCTACTCCTGCTCCTATGTCCTTCAAGCTGCCAAACTCTCAGTCTTCTGCAAGTTTGTATAAGTTGTTCAATAAATGAATCAACACTTTCCCCTTGACACTGGGTGCATTTGTTAAATTTGGCACACTCCACGATAATATTTCTCAAACTGAAATATGCATCAAGTGCTTTGATAACTTCATCAGACGTTGTTTTCTTCTCGTTGATACTTTGTGTAACGAGAATATCATCCGCACAGTCTCCCATCGCAGACACAGTGTATTGACCTGTTCACTACTCGGTTTCATAGCTAGACCCAACGCTGTGCAGTACCTGGCAAATCTTCAGTACCACCTTGACCATGCCTCAGCTTGACTTAGGCCAGCAACTTTTTCAAAGCTTTCCAGTAAAGGTAGGGACTTTTCTATCATTCTAGTTTACTATTGCCACCACATCATAATCTGCTTACTGTTAGTCTAGTACAGAATATCTGAAGAGTTAGACTGGTTAAAAGGAACGGGAGTTTTATTAAACGCGTCTTGCTGCTATTGTTTACATCTTCCAACCCTGTACAGGAGGCATTTGCACACTTGGTGTTACATCACTTCCTGTGGTGAGATATACAGCATGATTAGCATTTTTAACCCAGTAACAACCCAATATGTGTATAACACATTATACTACACCTTATTGCTCTTGCGTTGAGATTGTGATTGCACGTGATCAGTTTGGGGGTTGCACTTATTGGCAGAGAATAGAAGTTGTAGCTGCTGTTACAGTGCAGTTAAAATAATCCAATATTCTTCAGTCGTATGCTGCTGATGAAGAGCCATCACCACTGCACACATAAGTAGGTCTGTCTCCCTCTCGCAGGTCATTTTGAGAATTGAAACAAATGTATTCCAGCCTCTTTCAGTAGCACGCTGTTCTGGAATGTTTACAACCCTCGGGTAGTGCATGTAATATTTTTTAAAAACCTACAATTTCTTTTGAGTGTTTCTCGATCACATAATTGCAGGTACTGTGAAAATTAGACTGCAGTGCACTGGAAAATAAACTGTTTTATGTGGTGAAAGATCAAAAACTACTGATTAATGCCATCTATTTCATGTCATCAAAATTCTGACATTCATGTTGAAGGATTGTAAATAGAAATTCACACTGGTACAATTGAGCGCTGACTTCAAGTGCAATGCTAAGATTGTAACTCTTGGATTTTAATTATAGCTTATAGAAGGCCAAGGTGGGATTTTGTTTTGGTCGTTGTGTCCCCAGCTTGACTGCCGAATAGTTTTAAGTTTCACGCAACAGTTTTCTGTGCTTTATTTCAGGGCATTGGCACTTAATTGTGATGCTGTGTTGAATGATGAGGTTGGAGCAGAAGCCAAAGATTGGAAGGCTGGGAAATCAGTCCGGGTTGTCAGGAGTTCAAAAGGACGGAAAGTCAGCAAATATGCACCAGAGGAAGGCAACCGATACGATGGGATTTACAAGGTTCTCATTCATTGGCGGTCAAAACTTCCCAGTAGCCCAAGATCCATGGCAGACATAGCTGTGATTGCTTTTTATTGCTAGGTGATCAGTTAAAGCAGCAATCCTTCAGCCTTCTGTCCTTGCAAACTGCTACTCCATCTCCAATCTCCCTTTCCTTACCATGTTTAAATCTCTCCAGTCAGATTCCTGCCCTTGCCATACTACTGAAATAGCTGTGATCAAAGTCACAAATTACACCCTTGACAAGACAAAACTATCCCTTCTCAACCTGTCTGCAGCCTTTGACGCAGTTAACCACACCATTCTCCTCCAACACTGCTCCACCATCGTCCAGCTGGATCCATTCTTAGCTATCCTGTCGTTGTCAGAGAATCATCTACAATGTCTTCTCTTCCCACTCCATTATCTCTGGTGTTGTCCAAGAATCAATCCTTTGGCCCACTCCTAGCTTTCATCTACGTGCTGCCCTTTGGCAACATCATGCAAAAGCACCGCATCAGTTTCCATGTCTACATTGGCGACACCAGCTCTACCTCACCACTGCCCCTCTCGGCTTTCCCACTGTCTCTTAACTTGTCTGACTGCTTATCCGACATCAAGTACTGGATGAGCACAATTTCTTCCAACTAAATATTGGGAGGACTGAAGGCATGGGACTCGGGGCCCCTGTTGCAAACTCTGTTCCCTAGCCACCAACCCCGTCCCTCTCCCTGGCAACTGTCTGAAGCTGATCCAAGCTGTTCACAATCTTGGTGTCATATTTGACCCTTAGATAAGCCTAGGACCACGTATCCACACCATTACTCTGACCACCTGTTTTCGCCTCTGACATCACCTGACCCTGCCCCGCCTCAGTTTATCTGCCACCAAATCCCTCATCCGTGCCTTGACTATTCCAATGCATTCCTAGCCAGCCTTCCACATTCTACCATCCATAGTCTCATTCAAAACTCTCCGCTGCCCATGTCCTAACTTGCATCAAGTCCCATTCACCCATCACCCCTGTGCTCACTGACCTACATTGGCTCCCAGGTAAGCAATGCTTCGAAGTTAAACTTCTCAACCTTGTTTTCAAATCCCTCCATGGCCTCGCCCCTCCCTAGCTCTGTAATCTCCTCACACCCTACAACACTCATATCTATATTCCTCCAATTCTAGCCTCTTGAGCATCCCTGATTTTAATCGCTGCACCGTTGGTAGCTGTGCCTTCAGCTGCCAAGGCCCAAAGCTCTGAAATTCCCTCCCTAAACTTCTCTGCCTCATTTCCGTACTTTCCTCCTTTAGAATGCTCCTTAAAACCTGCCTCATCTGCCCTAATATCTCCTTATGTGGTTTGGTGACAAATTTTGTTTGAGGACACCCTATGAGTGCTTTGGGATGCTTTACTACGTTAAAGGCACTATATACATCCAAGTTGTTGTTGCAATACAGGGTGGTTAATGTCCCATACAGCTCCCTTTTGTTTATCTCTTGCTTTAGAAATTTCCTCCCTTGCTTGCTTAAAATGAAATTTGTCTCTCCAATTGTGGTATAGAAATGTAAAAGCAGTTCATATTCTTATTAAATGTTAAGCTATATCTCAATGCTGATATTCACTAACAAAAGTAGTGCATTTGTTTAAGCATGTGCTAAAGAATGCTGCTGGTATCATCATTTGAGTTGGAATTCTAACCTCCTTTCCTCTCCTTTCTGTTCTCTGTTTCTCCAAAGCACATAAAAGTTCCCTGCTGTAAGAGCAAGTATTTGACCTGCTTACAGGAATCTGCCAGTGTGGCTGATAGACATATGAAGCTGGGTGTGGCTCACTCACTGACTTTTCCCTCTTTAGCTGGTTCCCACTTGTCACCTCTGCCAGTTGGAATTCAAACATACCAACTATGAACAGTGGTATACTGATGCTGTTGTGAACAAGAGTGTTTGTGCTCTGTAGTGTGCGTCATCATTTCAAATAGGCCATAAATATTGAAACCTGCTTTGGACAACTCTAAGACCTAGATTCCAAGGTTCACTGGTACCTTCTAGAAATGTGCAATTAAATTAACTAGCCAAGTCGGAGCCTATCAGATTGGAAGACTGGTATTGAAGGCAGATATTTGGGTTACTGGACAACTTTTTTGTTTAACTCCTTGATGAAAGAGCAAGATGAAGAATTGCTGAGATGTTTGAAATAAGAAAGTACAGGAACTACATTCAAAATATAGTATAATAATCTGAACTGTTGTACCGACTTAGGTGGTAAAATACTGGCCTGAAATTGGGAAGTCCGGTTTCCTGGTGTGGCGCTATCTGTTGCGACGTGATGACGTAGAGCCTGCTCCTTGGACCCCAGAAGGAAAGGATAGGACCAAGAAACTGGGCTTGAAAATGCAGGTCAGAGCTGATATATGTTTTTTTTAAATTGTAGTAAGCCGCTACTAATAAAAAGATACAACCACTATTTTAATTCTGTATGATGTTCCATGACAGTATCCTGAAGGATACCTGGAAGCCATGGCAAATAAGGAGAAAAAGGGCAAGAAACCGGAGCCAAGCTCGGTGGTGAACAATTGTGGCAGAGCAGCTCAAAAGAGGCGGCAGGAAAATGGTACGTTCTGCAATAATTGAGGTTCATGATTGTTGTGCAAGCTGTTCATTCCGTGTGTATTCCATGGGATTCGGAATGAGGGTTGTAATGAAACCAGATTTATCGAGGGTTGTTAGAGATGTGATCGTGTGCAATGAAACAGTAACTAGAGCATTGTGTCCCTCTTTTAAAATTAGTCCGTAAGTAAGTAGAGATGTTGTAGGGTTCAAGTTTGTTCACGGCACTACACAAACTACATCGATTCCCCGGGGGCAGTAAGTGCTGCGGACACGACCTCCACCAGGCACTACCTGCACCACCCACCCGCGTTTCCTCATTGATATCATTGACAAACGCCATGCAGGTAGCAGCCCGCAACGATGTCTGCCCCTTGAATCAACGTAGTTTGCATAGTGCCACTTATGCGCACGAATTTTCTCCCCCACTAATTTTAAAGAGCACTTTCTGAATGTGTTGTTACTGGCAAATTATGAATGCAGTGACAAGCCTGGAAATGGGTCACCTGCTCAGTTACATGGCTCGGGAGGGAGGAGGAAGATGGTGTGGTGCAGGCTGAGCACATTGTAGTTTTAAAAGGATCTGCTCATTACTTTTTCTCTTGTCTGGTCCAGCTAGCACTGCCACTGTGACTGCACCACCACCAAAGACAGTGAAGCTTGCTCAGGATGATGCTGAGGGCGAAACTTACCAACTTACACCACAGCAGCAGTGGTTGATCAGAGAAGACTGCTTAAATAAGAAACTTTGGGATGAGGCTCTTGCCTCTCTTATGGAAGGCCCGGTATGTTTCCAGACAGGTTTTGCCCAAAGTATCATGTCTGTCCTGAATATTTTGCTATCAATACACAATTTCTGTTTTTTATATGCACAGAAATTCTTAAGAAAAACGGAACAGATCTTTATGTGTATTTGCTGCCAGGAGTTGGTTTTCCAGCCAATCACAACAGAATGCCAGCACAATGTCTGCAAGGTGAGTATTTAGCTATCTGTCACAAGCCTTCACTTTGCTGCCGTTTGCTATATAAAGTAAACTGTAGAGCTGTGACTTTCAGTGTGCAAAAAAACTTCTTTTTAAATTGAAAATGTCATTTTTGCATTCTTTTCAGTTGTCTTTGGCTTTTGGGGAAGACATTTTTAAGTAGAATCGCTCTAAAGTAATCGATTTGATCTGTTAAAAATGAAAAGGCATGCCCAGACTATGTCACTTTCACAAGTGGAGTGTGTATAGCATCAGTGGTCTGAAAGGAAGCAAGCATGGAGTGAGGAGGAGAAAGCAGCAATCTTGAGGATATTCTAGAGCAATTTTACATAGCAAATCAAGGAACCCTAATAAAATTGAAGTCAATGGGAATCGGGGGAAACTTCCACTGTTTGGCGTTATCCCTAACACAAAGGAAGATGGTTCTGGTTGTTGGAGGCCAATCATCTGAGCTCCAGGACATCACTGCAGGAGTTTCTCAGGGTAGTGTCCTAGGCCCAGCCATCTTCAGCTACTTCATCAATGACCTTTCCTCCATCATAAGGTCAGAAGTGGGGATGTTTGCTAAAGGCCTACTCAGGTCAGGAAAAAGAACCCGACCCGAACCACAGCAGGCCCGAGTCCTCCGATTTTGCCCCGACCCGGGCCGCCCCGACCATCCCTTCACTTACCTTAGGACTCGGAACCTCCAGGAAGCTGCAGCGCATGCATGATGACGTCATAGTGATGTCACTCGATCACTGCGCAGACTCGGTTTCATTCCAGACTCCCAGCTCCGGTAAGTTTTAAAAAAAAATTTCAGTACTTACCAGCAGAGCACCTCCCATGTGTGTCCAGCCCGACCCAAGCCCAAAAGCTGGATCCAGAAGAGGGGCCCAACCCGACCCAAACCCAACACATGTTGGCCTTTAATGTTTGCTGATGATTGCACAATGTTCAGTACCATAGATGACTCCTCAGACACTGAAGCAGTCTGTGTCCACATGCAGCAAGACCTGGACAACATTCAGGCTTGGGCTGATAAGTGGCAAGTAACATTCACGTCACACAAGTGCCAGGCAATGACCATCTCCAACAAGAGAGAATCTAACCATCTTCCCTTGACATTTAATGGCATTACCATTTCTGAATCCCCCTCCACCGACATCCTGAGGGTTACCATTCCTTCACTGTTGCTGGATCAAAATCCTGGAACTCCCTTCCTAACAACACTGTGGGTGTACCTACACTAGATGGACTGCAGCAGTTCAAGAAGACAGCTCACCACCGTCTTCTCAAAGGCAATTGGGGATGGACAACAAATGCTGGTCTTGCCAGCGACACTGACATCCCATGAAAGGGTTTTAAAAAAAATTGTGATTTGAGTGTTTTGTTTCCTTTTAGATTCTTAAAAAACTACCCATGATGGCTCAGTGTGTTTATTCAAAGAAAAACTCAGCCATACCATGAATATCCCAAGTTCAGTTGATGACCTATGTAGAGTTAGCTGATCTCAGCCAGACCACAGTAGGATTCCGCAATGAGCTTCAGAACCCCCTTGGGAAAGGGCGGAGAATTAACTAGGGTTCCTGATGCTGATTGCGATCCAGCATTCCCTATTGGAAGTAAACTTCTCATGTAGTTTGGATGGGCTTCAGCTATGATGCCCATTGTCATCAGTTTGCTAATATTCCCCGTAAAGAGCTCACAAATTATTAGTGGCTATTTGGGTAAGTCCCGGTTCGATAAATTAGAGCTGTTGGCTTCAGGAAACGAAGGGAGAAATTATATGTCATCCTATTTTAATAATAAGTCTTACCTCGAGACTCTATTTTGAGTGATTATAAGTATGTACGTAATAAAACAGAACTGCATTTTAAAATGTCACCAAGTTTGGGAACTGCTATCTTGGTGTAATCTTTTTGTTAAAAAAGGCCACCCCACCCTTGTGGAAATAGAATTATTTTTGTGTTGCTATGATACATACTTTCAACAAAAGAGAGTACTCTTGCATAATGTCTGAGCTCATTTTTGTGGTAGCAACAAGATACTGAAATAATACAATACAGTGCAGAGTTCATATTTGTTTTTTCCACCAATTATTGAGCATTTTATGCTGTCAGCTTGTGGTCAATATTGTTCCTCAGGCCCCTTCTTATGCTATAGTGAATTTAAGCATGTGGAGGCAGAATTTGTTTCTTTTTACATTGGGGCTCCACCTCCAGCTCCTGCCCTTCTGAAATTCTCAGTCTCATTATGCACTCACTCAACAGCCCTGACCCACCCCTTCTTACTCATTGTGCTCCTCTTATTCAGTGGTCTTGACCTGTTTTGTACCCAGACACATAGGAAAATCTTGTAGGAAAAGTTGTTGCGGAGACAAATATAAGGGGCAAGATAAAAGGCAAGAGGAAAAGATATGAAGAATGAGGACAGGAAAAACCCTGTGGGGAGGAAATAACAGGGGAAGAAGGAGTCCTCTCCACCACCCCCCCCCCCCCACTCCACTCCCCACTGCCCCTGCTTTCCATTGCTAGTATCCTTAAATAGATGGGTGCAAGAGACTATGAGGACCTTTTGGGGGTCTGGCCCAGCATAAGGACTGCTGGCCTGAAGCATTTATTCTGTTCATGACAAATTGAAGCTTTGCAAGCATAATAGGCTTTTTCTCTTTCAGAGCTGCCTGCAGCGGTCATTCCGGGCCCAAGTATATACTTGTCCTGCGTGCCGCCATGAACTTGGAAAGGATTACAATATGGTTCCCAACAAGATACTTCAGTCTATTCTGGACCAATTCTTTCCGGGATATAGCAAAGGACGATGACCCTCATTTGTGTAATCTGTCTCCCATCTGCACACGTTTTTACTGGGGTGGGAGGGAAATTTAAAAAAAAAAAGATAAATCAATAATGGACCAATAGGCCTGAAAGCAAACAACTTGTGACTATCATTCTAGAACAGCAAATGTTTCTCCCCACTGAATCCCCTTTAACACTTCATTACGACACAGTGCATAATACATCCTGTTCTTTTCCCATTGACTGTCTGGTAACATCTAAGGTAGTTTTTGCCAACATGTAGACTAAAAAGAGCTCAGCCTCAAAATGTAACTGGTCTGATGCTAGACGTACATTTTTTTAAACTACCTCAAGACAGTGGAAAGAAATTTATGGGGAGTTTTCAGTCTAAAAGAAGTCCAGCTACACACTGCCTCCTCAAATCAATATTATCTGTGCCTGGTCCATAATGCTTGGTTTTGAAATGTAATAGCACTGAAAATTATAACTGATTTTAAAGTAATTCTGTGGTGACTATATCTCTCTTTACCTTGATTTTATAATGTTGCTATTTTGAGAAAAAAAAGAAAATGTTAAAAAAAAAAAGCAAGTTAATGGGCTTTCTTGTGAGGTTAAGTGAGCATTCTTGTTAGATTTTGAATGGTTTGACTACTAATGGCTTTTAAGGATAATTATGTAACATTGTACCTACATTAGTGTTCAGTATTTCTGTACTGTTATTTGCATTTCAAAATGCAAAGGAAATAAAAAAGCACTTCTAGTCAAACAGAATACATCATGTAAAGAAAATACATTTGTTATTACTGAATATGCCACTTTTAATATTTTAGTCACATATTATAACTAGATTATTTGTATGTGGCAATTATGTCTGTATCAGTGTTAAAACAATTCTAGCTTGGAGGGGGTGGGGTAGAAAAAAACTTCATATTGTGATTTTGAAATTTGATATATATTCCTTGACCAGTACTTACCAATAAACATGTTAACATTTGAAATGTTTTCATTGATTTGACTGAAGTTATTGCGTGCCTACTATTTGGAATGCAATCTGGTATGACACGTTTTGAAAAGTTACACACCTGTGGAAAAAAAAAATGCAAATGCTGGAAATTAAGAGTAACAATAACAGGCAGCAAAGCCACAACAGGTCAATCAACATGTGTAAAGAGCAAAGGGAGGTTAATGTTTTGGGTGGAAGACCCTTCCTCAGAACACTGATATGTTTTAATAAGCAAATTACCTTCATTGAGTTATACAGTACAGAAACAGGCCCTTCGGCCCATTGTGTCTGTGCCAGCCATCAAGCACCTAACTATTCTAATCCCATTTTCCAGCACTTGGCCCGTAGCCTTGTATGCTATGGCTTTTCAAGTGCTCATCTCAATACTACTTAAATGTTGTGATGGTTCCTGCCTCTACCACCTCTTCAGGCAGTGTGTTCCAGATTCCAACCACCCTCTGGGTGAAAAAATGTTTCCTCAAATCCCCTCTAAACCTCCTGCCCCTTACCTTAAATCTATGCCCCCTGGTTATTGACCCCTATGCTAAGGGAAAAAGTTTCTTCCTAACTATCCTATCAATGCCCCTCATAATTTTTTATACCTCAATCAGGTCCCCCCTCAGCCTTCTGTGCTCTAAGGAAAACAATCCTAGCCTATCCAGTCTCTCTCCATAGCTGAAATGCTCCAGCCCAGGTAACATCCTGGTGAATCTCCTCTGCACCCTCTCCATTGCAATCACATCCTTCCTATAGTGTGGTGACCAGAACTGTACACAGTACTCCAGGTGTGGCCTAACTAGCGTTTTATACAGCTCCAACATAACCTTCCTGTTCTTGTATTCTGTGCCTCAGCTAATGGCGGCAAGTATCCCATATGCCTTCCTAACCACCTTATCTACCTGTGCTGCTGCCTTCAGTGATCTATGGACAAGTACACCAAGGTCCCTCTGACCCTCTGTACTCCCTAGGGTCCTACCATCCATTGTATATTCCCTTGTCTTGTTAGTCCTCCCAAAATGCATCACCTCACACTTTGCAGGATTAAATTCCATCTGCCACTGCTCCGCCCTCTTACCAGCCCATCTATATCATCCTGTAATCTAAGGTTTTCCTCTTCACTATTTGCACCACCAATTTTCGTGTCATCTGCGAACTTAACTGATCATACCTCCTAAATTCACGTCTAAATCATTAATGTACACTATAAACAGCTGGGTCCCAGCATCGATCTCTGCGGTACACCACTGGTCACAGACTTCCACTCGCAAAAACAATCCTCGCCCATCTCCCTTTGCCTCTTGCCGCTAAGCCAATTTTGGATCCAATTTGCCAAATTGCCCTGGATTTCATGGGCTCTTACTTTCTTAACCAATCTCCCATGCGGGACCTTATCAAAAGCCTTACTGAAGTCCATGTAGACTACATCAACTGCCTTACCCTCATCTCCACATTTAGCCACCTCGAAAAATTCAATCAAATTAGTCAGACATGATCGCCCCCTGACAAAGCCATGCTGACTATCCCTGATTAATCCCTGCCTCTCCAAGTGGAGATTAATCCTGTCCTTCAGAATTTGTTCCAATGGTTTCCCTACCACTGATGTTGAACTCATTGGCCTGTAATTACCTGGTTTATCCTTGCTACCCTTCTTGAATAATGGTACCACGTTCGCTGTCCCCCAATCCCCTGGTACCTGTCCTATGGCCATAGAGGATTTGAAAATTTGTGTCCCCTACCACCACCCACACAAACACAAAAATATCTCATTCTTTACTGGATCTAACATAAGTTCATATATTGCCTTATTTTTGCAATCTTTGTGATGCAAAGTTTTATAAAACAGAAGTCTTCATAATACTGTGGCTTTGCAGTGTAAAATACATTAGCCGGCCTTGAATTGTGCAGAAAAGCTGCTATATTCTATTTTTCATTGAAAGAAGTACTTTGCTCTTCGCTGTGGGAAATTAAGACACGTCTGTATCAGATTTCCTCCTTGTCAGCAGTTTGATGGAACAGAGTGTAAAAGGAACCTGGATATTGGTGTAAGCCACCAACAGCTGGTGTATATAAAATATACTGGAACAAACGGGGAAAACAAAAGTATTTGGGGGATGGATGCTTATCACCGATCTGTGAAGGATTCTGTGCAGTTTTTCAATAGCTTGAATCAAATTAGGGTGAGGATGAATAATAGATGCTGGCAACCTGTGAGTTTTATGTATATGGTGGGGTAGGGGTCTGCAGCGAGATGGGTTATGGTCAGAGAATTTCACATCCGCTTCATGTATGGTTTCCTTAGATAATCAATGCTGGGCCTGCAAAGTAGAGCATATACCTAGTATACCAGTTGAGGATGCTCCCTGCCTGGACCTGGTCAGGAGAATTAAATTATACGAAATGAGAAGAAAGCAAATGTAACTGTATTTGCTCATGTCAAATCCTTGAATGCAGTCAAAACTGATGCTGAAGGTAGAGCTGGAAAGGCAGGACTTAAGCAGAATAATAATGAAAGCAGCAGCCCAGGAGAAACAATTTCCTCTCCCTTTCACTGTCTTTGTCATTTGCTGTTAAATACAAAGTGGACATCATGAGGACAAAGTGTGAAGTAAAAGGTCAAAGGCAGCTTAATAACAGGACCAATGATCCATTTACCAAGGAAAAAATACTTTGGGGGACAAGATTTGAAGTTTTAAATGACAGCAGTTTACAGATATCGGTCAGGAACATGTCAGAGTAAACAGAAGAACTTTGTTTCTGTACCTAAGAAGAAAAGCCAAGGTTCTAAAGCAAAAGAAAACTTATGAATGAAGTAGCTAATACTGAAATATGGCACTTTTAACCAGGAAAAGCCACCAAACAGGAGAAGTTGCTTAAGGTACAGAACATCTGGCTTATTGAAATCTTTCCACACCTACCTACTGTGGCATAAGTGGATGTAAGACCTGTGGTGCCTGCTTCATGGAAAGAAATGAACAATTTTTATTTCCATGGTGGGGTTGGTACAGTTAACTCATCTGATCTACTCACCAGTTCTTCATCCCTCATCACGAGATGTATTGTTGGCTTTCTTTGAACTGTGATTCCAAGTATGTCAAGTAATGTGCTAGGTAGATCAATGATTACCACGGCTTTTAACTGGCCATTTGATTGCTGTAAACTCCACTGTTATCAAATGAAAACAGATGATCTTAGAGTCATATACAGCACTGAAACAGGTACTTCAGCCCATCGTGTCTGTGCTGGCCATCAAGCACCTGACTATTCTAATCCCATTTTCCAGCACTTGGCCTGTAGCCTTGTATGTTTCAAGTTATCATCTCAATGCTTCTTAAATGTTGAGGGTTCCTGCCTCTACCACCTCTTCAGGCAGTGTGTTCCAGATTCCAACCACTCTGAGTGAAAAAATGTTTCCTCAAATTCTCTTTAAACCTCCTGCCCCTTACCTTAAATCTATGCCCCCTGGTTATTGACCCCTCTGCTAAGGGAAATAGTTTCTTCCTATTTAATCTATCAATCCCCTCATAATTTTGTATACCTACCATCCATTGTATATTCCCTTGCATTGTTAGTCCTCACACCTCTCACGATTAAATTCCATTTGACACTGCTCCACCCATCTTACCAGCCCGTCTATATCATCCTGTAATCGAAGGCTTTCCTCCTCACTATTTTCAACACTACCAATTTTCATGTCATCCGCAAACAGACTGATCATACCTCCTAGATTCATGTCTAAATCATTAATGTACATTACAAACAGCAAGATCCCAGCACTGATCCCTGTGGTACACCACTGGTCACAGGCTTCCAATCGCAAAAACAGCCCTCGACCATTACCCTCTGCCTCCTGCCACTAAGCCAATTTTGGATCCAATTTGCCAAATTGCCCTGGATCCCATGGGCTCTTCTTAACCAATCTCCCATGCGGGACCTTATCAAAAGCCTTACTGAAGTCCATGTAGATTACATCAACTGCTTTACCCTCATCTACACATTTAATCACCGCTTCGAAAAATTCAATCTAGTTAGACATGATCTCTCCC
The DNA here is from genome assembly GCF_036365525.1 of Heterodontus francisci. Classification (NCBI taxonomy): domain Eukaryota; kingdom Metazoa; phylum Chordata; class Chondrichthyes; order Heterodontiformes; family Heterodontidae; genus Heterodontus; species Heterodontus francisci. Next base: position 191,508,418 of record NC_090374.1, read on the forward strand.
TGACAAAGCCATGCAGACTATCCCTGATTAATCCCTGCCTCTCCAAGTGGAGATTAATCCTGTCCCTCAGACATTTTTCCAATAGTTTCCCTACCACTGATGTTAGACTCACCAGCCTGTGAGCACCTGGTTTATCCATGCTACCCTTCTTGAATAATGGTACCACATTCTCTGTCCTCCAGTCCTCTGGTACCTCTCCTGTGGCCAGAGAGGATTTGAAAATTTGTGTCAGAGCCCCTGCTATCGCCTCCCTTGCCCCAAGGGAGCCTGGGATGCACCTCATCTGGGCCTGGGGATTTGTCCACTTTTAAGCCTGCTAAAACTTCCTCCCTTTCAATGCTAATATGTTCAAGTATATCACAATCCCCCTCCCTGATCTCTACACTTATATCGTCCTTCTCCACAGTGAACACAGATGAAAAGTAATAATTTAAAACCTCACCGATGTCTTCTGGCTCCATACACAGATTGCCACTTTGGTCCCGACTTTTTCCCTGGTTATCCTCTTCCCCTTAATATACTTATAAAATGCCTTAGGGTTTTCCTTTATCTTGTCTGCCAGTGTTATTTCATGTCCCCTCTTCGCTCTCCTAATTACTTTTTTAAGTACACCCCTACACTTTCTATACTCCTCTGGGGCCTCTGCTGTTTTCAGCGCTCTGAATCTGCCATAAGCCTCTTGTTTTTTCCTGATCCAATCCTCTATATCCCTTGACATCCAGGGTTCCCTGGACTTATTGGTCCTATCCTTCACCTTAAAGGGTACATGTTGGCTCTGAACTGTCACTATTTCCTCTTTGAATGCCTCCCACTGGTCTGATGTAGACTTTCCTATAAGTAGCTGATCCCAGTCCACTTTAGCCAGATCCTGTTTTATCATATTGAAATCGGCCTTCCCCCAATTCAGTACCTTTATTTCTGGTCCATCTTTGTCCTTTTCCATAACTATCTTAAATCTTACAGAGTTATGGTCATTATCCCCAAAATGCACCCCCACTGACACTTCTACCACTCGTCCGGCTTCATTCCCCAGGATTAGGCTCTGTACTGTCCCTTCTCTTGTAAGACTTTCTACCAACTGGCTTAAAAAGCTGTCCTGTATGCATTTTAAGAATTCCGCCCCCTTTAAGCCTTTTGCACTAAGACTATCTCAGTTGATATTGGGGAAGTTGAAATCCCCTACTATTATTACTCTATTTTTACACCTCTCTGAGATTTGCCTACATATCTGCTCCTCTATCTCTTCCTGACTGTTTGGGGGCCTGTAGTACACTCCCAGCCAAGTGATTGCCCCCTTTTTGTTTTTAAGTTCTACCCATATGACCTCATTTGAATAACCTTCTAAGATATTATCCTTCCTTATTGCAGTAATTGACTCCTTGATCAACAGTGCAATGCCACCTCCTCTTTTACCCCCTCCCCTGTCTCGCCTGTAGATTCTTTATCCTGGAATATTGAGCTGCCAGTCCCGCCCCTCCCTCAACCTTGTCTCTGTGATAGCAATAATGTCATAATCCCATGTGCTAATCTGCTCTATCCTCCTATTCCTATACTCACTAGCCCATGGCACCAGGAGTAATCCAGAGATTACAACCTTTGAGGTCCTGCTTCTTAATCTGCTACCTAGCTCCCTAAATTCTTGTTGCAGGACCTCATCCCTCTTTCTACCAATGTCGTTGGTACCAATGTGAATCACGACCTCTGACTGTTCACCTCCCCCTTCAGAATGTCCTTCAGCAGCTCAGTGACATCCTTGACCCTAGCACCAGGGAGGCAACATCCTGGAGTGCATTTTGTGCATCATTGAAACAGTAATAGACCATTCAGCCCCTCAAGCCTGTCCTGCTATTCAATTAGATCATGCTGATCTTTATCTTAACTCCATTTACCATGTGAGTTTTTTTTGGGGGGGGGGGGGGAACGTTGACTAACCTTTGACCCACAAGGTATAGACTGTGGTATTCTTAAATCAAGATAGAGAGTTTATTAAGGACAGCAAGGATTTACATTGCAATACTTCACCAATGGCAGTAGTTATACAGCAGAGTGCAGAGTCTTCGATTCCTGCCTCTCGAGCCACTGTGGCGCAGTCTTCTCTCTAAGTGTTCTGTTGACTGTAGTATGGTCTGTCCTTCAAATCTCTGCACCCCGATGTCTCTCAGCACCTTTCCTTTATCCCCTCTCTGAGGGTTTCTTCATTCCATATTGGGTCATATTTCAACTTAACCCTTTCGACTGGTCAGTTATTTTTTTTTTAGAGATTACAGCACTGAAACAGGCCCTTCGGCCCACCAAGTCTGTGCCGACCATTAACCACCCATTTATACTAATCCTACACTAATCCCATATTCCTACCACATCCTCATCTGTCCCTATATTCCCCTACCACCTACCTATACTAGTGGCAATTTATAATGGCCAATTCACCTATCAACCTGCAAGTCTTTTGGCTGTGGGAGGAAACCGGAGCACCCGGAGGAAACTCACGCAAACACAGGGAGAACTTGCAAACTCCACACAGGCAGTACCCAGAATTGAACCCGGGTCGCTGGAGCTGTGAGGCTGCGGTGCTAACCACTGCGCCACTGTGAGGTTATGACCTCACCTTCCATGCATTGTCTCTACAAATGGTTTGATGGCCTAAGTAATTGTATCACAATGGGGAATATTAATCTTCCAATCAACATTCCAGTTGTGAATGGCCTCCGAATATCTTTATTTACATTTCCATCCCCTTGAGGCCTGAAAATCTCAGTTATTGTGAGAGGCGGTCATCAGGCATCCTGCCTTATCTCAAAAGCCACTTCTGCTATTGTTGCTACAGTAGACACCCTCTTACAGCATACGAATATACATTTCACATGTCAACATGATTCCAGACACAAAGTACACAATTTAATCCTAAAATAATGTATTGATATGCACACAAAGTACAACAATGCTGAGCATAACTGCATCTTTCTTAAAAGCATTCTGCTTTAAAAACTATAGCATCTCATGTAAACTGCAGCAGGCAGGTTCATTCAAGTGGTATAGTAACAACAGGTTAAACATGGCAGTTGTTAACCCCTTAGTTCCTACAACCAGCCTTGGCTCCATATTCCTTAATAACCTTGCCTATCAAAAATCTATCTATCTCAATTCTGAAATTTTCAATTGATCTAGCCTCAACAGCATTTTAGGGAGTGTTTTCCAGATTTCCACAACCCTTTGTATAAAGTTATGCTTCTTGGCATCATCTCTGAATGGCCTAGCTCTAATTTAAAGGTTGTGTCCCCTTTTTCTGGACTCCATCACCAGAGGACATAGTTTCTGTCTATCTACCCCTATCAAATCCTTTAATCTTAACACCTCAATTATACTGCCCCTTAATCTTCTATAGTCAAGGGTATAAAGGCCGAGCCTATGCAAACTTTTTTCATCATTTAACCCTTATAGCCCAGTAATCTTGTGAATCTGTGCTGCACCCCCTCCAATGAGGCAATGTGGAGTTAGGATACAGATCAGCCATGATCTTAATGAATAGTGGAACAAGTTCAAGGGGCTAAATGGCATACTTCCGTTCCTAGGTTCCAATAAACCTTCCTGAGGTGCCAACCAGAACAGAACACAATACTTGAGGTGCGGTCTAACGAGAGCTTTACACAACTGGCATAACCTCTACCCCTTTGTGTTCCAGCCCCCTTTGAGATGACGGCTAGCATCGCCTTAGCCATTTGCCAAACACTGCCAATTGAAAATTAAAAAGGCATTCTGTTCAATGCAGCCAGCAAGGCAAATGTGATGTATTTTCTCTTTGAATTGAGGGAAACATCGATCCAGTGTCCTACACATGGATTTCCTATATGTTTATCAAGATTTCTGATGGACTGAAGTATAATCTCTTAACTATTATGATTCAGTCAGCCATACACAGCAATCCTTTGAATTCTGATGCTTGGAATCAAACAGCTTTGAAATCTGCTGCATGTGATGCATCGTGAACACAAAAGGAAAGAGACATGAGGTTAATGCACCCAAGCATCTAAAATAGCTCAGACTGGCCATATTCAGACTTCAGGAGAAATAGGTTCAATGCAAGGACTATGCTATCCCAGCTCATGAGGTATATACATGTGAACATAAGGTTGCCATACACCACTACTTCATACATTAAGTGGCTACAAAACAATATGTTATAAAAGGAAAGATGTTTCAAATCACAGAAATGTAGATTTTCATGGCTAAACTTGACCAAATGTGCCAACAGATAGAAAAAACTGAATTAACGGATAGAGGCAAAATGAAGTAACAGCTATTGATGAGATAAAAAGAAAAATGTTGCAAATAATGGGAATGGGATGTCGACCCTGTTCCCTAAGGTACGGTACTCAGGGAAAGATTCGTTCACGTTGCATTGCTTCATTCAATTATATCAATGAAGAATGCAGTGCAGGTAGCAGCCTGTGGCACTACCTGCCCTCGGAGAATGGATGTTACTCTGTGTAGAGCGGTGCTATGTGAACAAATTTCTCCCCCCGAGAGTCTGCAGAAAACAAGTTACTGAAAATGCAGACCTCAGTTCAATACATGCAAATAAGAATGCCAGGAGGAACATATCTGCAGCTGACCATCGACTGATGAAATATTCACCCATCAATAAAACCAATCATTTTACAGATGGAATTTGGGTCAAGGCTAATCAACCATCATCTTAGATACAAAACACATTTCAGATGGAAGAACCTGCGTTAATCACTACTTCAGCAGTACCAGAAGGCCTTGTGGCATGGATAAGATTGGCTAGCTAACAGGAAGGAGAGAGTATGCATAAATGAGTCATTTTCTGGTTGGCAAGATGAGTGGTGTGCCACAGGGATCTGTGCTGGGGCCTCAACATTTTACAATTTATATAAATGACTTAGATGAAGGGACTGAAGGTATGGTTGCTAAATATGGTTGCTGATGGCACAAAGATAGGAAAGTAGGTAGTGAAGAGGACATAAGGGGGCTACAAAGGGATATAGATAGGTTAAGTGAGTGGGCAAAAATCTGGCAAATAGAATATAATGTGGGAAAATGCAAAGTTGTCCATTTTGACAGGAAGAATAACAAAGAAGCATATGATCTAAATGGTGAGAGATTGCAGAGCTCTGAGATGCAGAGGGATCTGGGTGTCCTAGTGCATGAATCACAAAAGGTTAGGATGCAGGTACAGCACGTAATTAGGAAAGCTAATAGAATGTCATTGTTTATCGCGAGGGGAATTGAATACAAAAGTGGGGAGGTTATGCTTCAGCTATACAGGGCGTTGGTGAGACCACATCTGGAGTACTGTGTACAGTACTGGTCTCCTTATTTAAGGAAGGATGTAAATGCGTTGGAAGCAGTTCAAAGAAGGTTTACTGGACAAATACCTGAAATGGGTGAGCTATCTTATGAAGAAAGATTGGACAGGCAAGGCTTGTATCCGCTGGAATTTAGGAGAGTAAGAGGAGACTTGATTGAAACATATAAGATCCTGAGGGGTCTTGACAGGGTGGATGTGGAAAGGATGTTTCCCCTTGCGGGAGAACCTCAAATTGGGGGTCACTGTTTAAAAATAAGGGGTCACCCATTTAAGACAGAGATGAAGGGAAATCTTTTCTTTCAGAGGGTCGTGAATCATTGGAACTCCCTTCCTCAAAAGGCGGTGGAAGCAGAGTTTTTGCATACGTTTAAGGCAGAGGTAGATAGATTCTTGATAAGGGGGTGAAATGTTCTTGGGGGTAGGTGGTAATGTGGAGAAATCAGTTCAGCCATGAACTTATTGAATGGCGGAGCAGGCTTACTCCGAGTGGCCTACTCCTATTCCTAATTCCTATGTACGTGTGTTTGTATAGCTACTTACTGTAGTGCAAAGCACAATGGATTCAAATGTCCCTGTAATAAGTTGAATTTGTCAACTAATGTGCAATGTGTTAACAAACTAAAATTGTGTTTTTAATGTGGTCTTAGTTAAATTCAATGTGATTGTTAATAAAATGTACTAGAGTATAATAATTTGTTTTAAGAATTTTGCTGATCATAAAATAATTCTTAAATATCTTTTTTTCATATGTACTACAAGTTCTTCAAATGCAGAGTCATGGACATTGAAATCCAAATGTGTATGTTGTTCTATTTTGGTTAGTTTAAGGTAATACAAAAGTACATACATAGCTTAAACCCTTATTAAACTTGGGGATTCATTATGAATTGTAAGAAGTCAAAAACTATTTGCAGCTACTATGATGTGTCCAGTAGAGATACGACCTTCCTAAAAATTCAGGAGTTTAGACTGCTGAGTCGGAGGATGGGATTTGTCATTAATTAAATTTATTACTGGACTAATCTGTCAGGGATTTAACATTAGCAGATGAAAAGCATGTAAGGGTGATTATTTTATGGTCAATTTTACATTAGATAGGGTGTATGTCTATATGTTAGCAGATTTCCACTTGGTAAATGTCATGATGAGATTAGATTAGAGATACAGCACTGAAACAGGCCCTTCGGCCCACCGAGTCTGTGCCGAACATCAACCACCCATTTATGCTAATCCTACACTAATCCCATATTCCTACCAAACATCCCCACCTGTCCCTATATTTCCCTACCACCTACCTATACTAGTGACAATTTATAATGGCCAATTTACCTATCAACCTGCAAGTCTTTTGGCTTGTGGGAGGAAACCGGAGCACCCGGAGAAAACCCACGCAGACACAGGGAGAACTTGCAAACTCCACACAGGCAGTACCGGAATCGAACCCGGGTCCCTGGAGCTGTGAGGCTGCGGTGCTAACCACTGCGCCACTGTGCCGCCCTAACAAAGGGTTCGTAGTCTGGCAACAATAACTCCACTCAGATTCTAACCTGAGTAGTTTTTAGAATCAACAAGCTTTATTTAGATTGATTAATAACACTATTAGGTTTTATATAACTATTCTATAGTATTATAGCAAATGACAAGGTGACATGCAAATAATACAACCTGGTTCCCAGGTCCAGAGTGATCACTTTTGGTTCTTTAGGCTGCCTTTGTGGCTGTGGGCTTCCAACTACCTGTGAGAGAGCTCCAATCCCTAGAGAACAACACAGCCCATAGTAACTCCAGCTGTCCACAGGACTGCGTGGCTCCTGACACCCCAGTGTTTGAGAATTTCCCTGTGGTAACTGTCGTAACAAAAGATTGTTAGTCTGGCAACAATAACTCTTCTTGATCCTAGCCCAAACAGTTTTATAATCAACAAGCTTCAATATAAAATTAAAGCAGGAAATGGTGGAAATGGTCAGAAGGTCTTGCAATGTATGTGGAAAGAGAAACAGAGTTAATATTTCAGGCCTGTGACTTTTCATCAGGACATGGGGCTGAAGCTTTAATATATGTTGACTGATAACAGTATTAGATTTTATATAACTATTCCACCGGATTACATTAAATGGCAAACAATTAATACAACCTGTTTATCTTTCCACAAAGTCTAGTTCAAGTGGATCAGGCTTATAATCTTTCTTGGGATGGGTTTCTAATTACCCCTGAGATGTTTCTGGCCTTTAAGAGGGACATGTGCCATCCTTACACTATTTGGGTACCATACCTTTTACCAATCCACAACTCAATGCAAAGGTACACGTTTGCTAAAGTGGCGTATTTAACCCACTTTTAATCTTTTCAATTCTCTTCTACTAACTTTGTTTATTGTACTGTAAGTGCATGGGTCAATCTTTATCTTTTACAGTGGGATATGGTGTCCTGGCAACTAGTCTCTTATCAGGGTATGAGCCTTTTCTTGCATTGGGTAATTATTATTCTTTGTCTTTGCATTTCCAAACAGTATTTTGTTCGGATATAGAGACAAAATTCAAGTTTCCCTTATCTATGCATTCACGCTAACACTAAAAATGCTAAGGAACAGGTTGTTGGGATACCATGACCATTTAAATCATCTTAAAATAGTTTAACATAATAATGTCATTGTAAGCATGTAGAATTGTTTGCTGAGTGGGACAAGGTTGGAGTGATGTGGTATTACTGAAGACTACATGTTTGATTCACCAGACCAAGAAACATGTTAAGGCAGTGCAAGCTCCAATACAAAATATTTACAGCAAAGGAACAAGGTGCAACAGGTTAATGCTGATGATTATGCTCCACTCAAGAGTCCTCGCATCCCTCTTCATCCAACCCCATCAACATACCCTTCTGTTCCTTTCTCCCTCAGCTGCTTATCTAGCTTCCCCTTAAATGCATCTATGCTATTTGCCTCAACTGCCCCTTGTGGTAGTGAGCTCCACATTCTAATGACTCTGGGTAAAGAAGTTGCTCCTGAATTCCCTACTGAATCTATTATTGACTATCATATTGATGGCCCCTAGTTCAGGTCTCGCCCGCAAGTAGAAACATCTTCTCTACCTCTACCCTATTGAACTTTTCCATAATCTTAAAGCCCTCCATCCATGATGTTGCTCATGGAATATATAAAATCCTGCATATGGATAATATGATTGGTATTACGCGAGCAGCTTGGCTAAAATCTGTAAATAATATCCCTAATTATGTTCCGAGATTATGTAACTGCCCTTAATAATGAGCTTGCTAAAACAGTTAAGAAAAGCTACTGTCCAAGGAGGCATGTGCTTGGTATCTCAAAGCCCTATCTGAGGAAGTAACTGCTCCCTGACTGTCTTCAGTTCGTTCTATTGACTATCTCATCTCACTAAGTTTGGGTCACTGAATAAGGAATGGATCCTTCGCATATTTGTGGGACAGGGAACATTGTGAGCAAATTAGAAGAACAGCAGAACAGTGTAGTTTTATGGTCGATGTTACCTATCCTTATATTAAATGGGCCTTATGATGTGGCCAATTGCAGGAGGAGGCAAGACTGGGTTACTTATTGACAATCTTAATTGTTTCCTTATTCAACATATTTTTTTATTCGTTTCACGGGGTATGGGCATCGCTGGCTAGGCCAGCATTTATTGCTCATCCCTAATTGCCCTTGAGAAGGTGGTGGTGAGCTGCCTTCTTGAACTGCTGCAGCCCATGTGAGGTAGGTGCACCCACAGTGCTGTTGGAAGGGAGTTCCAGGATTTTGATCCAGCGACAGTGAAGGAACGTTGATATAGTTCCAAGTCAGGATGGTGTGTGACTTGGTGGGGAACTTGCAGGTGGTGGTGTTCCCACACATCTTGTCCTTCTAGTTGGTAGAGGTCGCGGTTTGGAAGGTGCTGCCTGAGTAACCTCGGTGCTTTGCTGCTGTGCATCTTGTAGATGGTACACACAGCTGCCACTGTGCGTCAGTGGTAAAGGGAGTGATTGTTTGTGGACGGGGTGCCAATCAAGCGGGCTGCTTTGTCCTGGATGGTGTCGAGCTTCTTGAGTGTTGTTGGAGCTGCACCCATCCAGGCAAGTGGAGAGTATTCCATCACACTCCTGACTTGTGCCTTGTAGATGGTGGACAGGCTTTGAGGAGTCAGGAGGTGAGTTACTCGCTGCAGGATTCCTAGCCTCTGACCTACTCTTGTAGCCACGATATTTATATGGTGACTCCAGTTCAGTTTCTGATCAATGGTAAGCCCCAGGATGTTGAATGTCAAGGGGAGATGGTTAAATTCTCTCTTGTTGGAGATGGCCATTGCCTGGCACTTGTGTGGCACGAATGTTACTTGCTACTTATCAGCCCAAGCCTGGATATTGTCCAGGTCTTGTTGCATTTCTACACTGACTGCTTCAGTATCTGAGGAGTCACGAATGGTGCTGAACATTGTGCAATCATCAGCGAACATCCCCACTTCTGACCTTATGATTGAAGGAAGGTCATTGATAAAGCAGCTGAAGATGGTTGGGCCTAGGACACTACCCTGAGGAACTCCTGCAGTGATGTCCCAGCCACAACCACAACCATCTTCCTTTGCACTAGGTATTATTCCAACCAGTGGAGAGTTTTCCCCATTATCCCATTTACTCCAGTTTTGCTCGGGCTCCTTGATGTCATACTCGGTCAAATGCTGCCTTGATGTCAAGGGCAGTCACTCTTATCTCACCTCTTGAGTTCAGCTCTTTTGTCCATGTTTGAACCAAGGCTGTAATGAGGTCAGGAGCTGAGTGGCCCTGGCGGAACCCAAACTGAGCGTTACTGAGCAGGTTATTGCTAAGCAAGTGCTGCTTCATGGCACTGTTGATGACACCTTCCATCACTTTACTGATGATCAGAGATTGGTCGGATTGGACTTGTCCTGCTTTTTGACAGCTTGGCTAATGACGTGGCAAGTTCTGGAGCACAAGTCTTCAGTACTATTGCTGGAATGTTGTCAATGCTTTCAGCTGTTTCTTAGTATCACGTGGAGTGATCGGATTGGCTGAAGTCTGGCATCTGTGATGCTGGGGACTTCAGGAGGAGGCCAAGATGGATCATCAACTCGGCACTTCTGGCTGAAGATTGTTGCAAATGCTTCAGCCTTCTCTTTCGCACTGATTTGCTGGGTTTCCCCATCATTGAGGATGGGGATATTTGTGGAGCCCCCTCCTCCAGTTAGTTGTTTAATTGTCCACCACCATTCACAGCTGGATGTGGCAGGACTGCAGAGCTTAGATCTGATCCGTTGGTTGTTGGATCGCTTAGCTCTGTCTATCGTATGCTGCTTCCGCTGTTTGGCATGGAAGTAGTCCTGGGTTGTGGTTTCACCAGGTTAACACCTCATTTTGAGGTGTGCCTGGTGCTGCTCCTGGCATGCCCTCCTGCACTCTTCATTGGACCAGAGTTGGTCCCCCGGCTTGATGGTAATGGTAGAGTGGGGGATATGCCGGGCCATGAGGTTACAGATTGTGGTTGAGTACAATTCTGCTGCTGCTGATGGCCCACAGCGCCTCATGGATGCCCAGTTTTGCATTGCTGGATTTGTTCGAAATCTATCCCATTTAGCACGGTGATAGTGCCACACAACACGATGGACGGTATCCTCAATGTGAAGACTGGACTTAGTCTCCACAAGGACTGTGCGATGGTCTCTCCTACCAATACTGTAATTGACAGATGCATCTGCAGCAGGCAGATTGGTGAGGATGAGGTCAAGTATGTTTTTCCCTCACCACCTGCCACAGACCCAGTCTAGCAGCTATGTCCTTTAGTACTCATCCAGAAGTGGTGCTACCGAGCCACTCTTGGTGATGGACATTGAAGTCCCCCAAGCAGAATACATTCTGCATCCTTGCTACCCTCAGTGCATCCTCCAAGTGGTGTTCAACATGGAGGAGTACTGATTCATCATCTGAGTGGAAGGCGGTAGGTGGTAATCAGCAGGAGGTTTCCTTGTCCATGTTTGACCTGATGCCATGAGACTTCATGGGGTCTGGAGTCGATGTTGAGGACTCCCAGGGCAACTCCCTCCTGATTGTATACCACTGTGCCACCACCTCTGCTGGATCTGTCCTGCCGGTGGGACAGAACATACCCAGGGATGGTGATGGCAGTGTCTGGGACACTGGCTGTAAGGTATGATTCCATGAGTATGACTATGTCAGGCTGTTGCTTCACTAGTCTGTGGGACAGCTCTCCCAACTTTGGTACAAGCCCCCAGATGTTAGTCAGGAGGATCTTACAGGGTCGGGTTTGCCATTGTTGGTACCAGGTAGTCCATCCGGTTTTGTTATTATTGACTTAGATGCAACTAAATGGCTTGCTAGGCCATTTAAGAGTCAGGCACATTGCTGTGGGTCTGGAATCACATGTAGGCCAGACCAGGTAAGGATGGCAGATTTCTTTCCCTAAAGGATATTAGTGAACCAGATGCATTTTATTTTAATCACAATCAATTCATAGTCAAGTTGGCGTGACACCTCCCCACCACACGAAATGAAATGTGATGAGAGGAGCATTTCATTATGAGGTCACAAATTAAAAAGAAACTGGAACACAGACACTCATCAGTCTCACTGTCATAGCCATACTCTGGTTCAGTTTTTTTTATCTGGGATGGTTCTGTGCTGAGCTAAACCCTAGATAAAGCATCAGCTATCATATTGTTTTTCCCTGCCATGTGGATAATCTTTAGGTGACAAGGTTGCAGAAGCAGGCTCCAATGAAAAAGCCTTGCATTCTGGGTTTTGAATTTCTCTCCAAAGGTCAAAGGATTGTGGTCAGTATAAGCTATGGTGTCTCTATATCCATTTTGGACATATACCTCAAAATGTTTGAGAGCCAGCAACAGTCCCAGGGCTTCTTTCTCCGCAGTAGAGTATCTCCTTTGATGTTTGTTTAATTTTTTGGAGAAATACCCAACTGGTCTCTCAATGCCTGACCCATCATCTTGGAGCAGGACAGCACCTACACCTAGGTCACTAGCATCAACTGCCACTTTAAATGATTTGTTAAAGTTTGGAGCTGCCTGAACCAAGCTTTGTTAACATGGCTTTCAGCCTCTCAAAAGCTGTTTGGCACCTCCCTGACAACACTACCAATGCTTTTTTTTTGTAAAAGTCTGTCAGTGGGGTGGCTATAGTGCTGATGTTTGGGAGAAACCTGCGGTAAAACCCACACATCCCCAAAAATCACATTATTTCCTGTTTGATGATGGGGCAGGAAAATCTATCAGTGCCTGTACTTTTGCTTCTCTGGGCAACACTCGCCCTTGACCCACAAAATGCCCTAGGTACGTTACTTGAACTTTAACGAACTTGCTCTTTGCAAGATTTACCATGAGGTCAGCCGACTGTAATCTTCAGAAGAGGACTTCTAACTGATCTAGGTTCCCCAGGTGACACGGTAGACTAACAGATCATCCAGCTACACTACACAGTTGGTCAGGCCAGCCACTACCTGGTTCATCAGCCTTTGGAAGGTGGCTGGGGCATTTCTTAATCCAAAGGGCATCACATGGCACTGAGATAAGCCGTCTGGGGTGACAAAAACCGAGATCTCTTTAGCTCGGGTTGTTAACTGAACCTGACAGTATCCTTTTAACAATGTAGATGAAATTTCCTACTCTTATCAATGCAGTCTTCCATGTGGGGAATTGGGTAGGAGTCAGCTCTGGTCACTGCATTAACCTTCCTGGTTAAACCATCAGATTTGGGCACCAGCACAATTGGGAAACTCCAACTGTTCCATCTGGGCTCAATCAGCTTGTGCTCCAGCATATACTGAATTTCCTCCCGAACTTGGGTCAGTTTCCTGGGACCTAGGTGATACGGGTTTTATTTTATAGGAGGGGTCTCTCCTACATCCACATCATGTAACGTTTGGGTTGTGCACCATGGTTTGTCCCTGCAGATCCCTTTAAACACTGTGAGCAGCCTTCTTAGGTTTCCTCTCTGTTCTGCATTTAAATAGGAGAGTATGGTGTCTAATTTCCCTAACGTTTCAGTGTTAGTTAACCGGATGGTAGGGGATTCAATTTGGGAATCCTCAAGGCCTCCCTCTAATCCGTCCTCACTGTCCCTTTTGCCCTCCTCTTTCCTGACTGCCTGACAGACCTATGCTTGTTTGTCCCCTTCCTGGCTGTGATGCCGTTTTAACATATTGATGTGGCACAACCTTTGCTTTTTCCTATGATCTGAGGAGTCAATTACATAATTCACCTTGTTATTCCATACGGGCCACTGAACCGGGCTTTCAGTGGTCCTCCCTGTATTGGTAGTAGCAGTAACACAAGGTCTCCAGGCTGAAATGTTCTGGACTTGGTATGTTTATCTGGCTGCCTTTTCATAGTTGTCTGGGAGGTTCTTAGATGTTCCTGAGCCACTGCACAGACTCTCGTGAGCCGTTCTTGGAACATGGAGATGTAGTCTAACAGGGAATGTTCGTCCCTGTGTCCTAAAAACCTCTCCTTGATTAGTTTTTGAGGACCTCTCACCTTGTGTCCATATACTAATTCAAAGGGACTGAAGCCAGTGGACTCATTCGGTGAGTCTCTGGTAGCAAACAAGAAATCCCAGCCCTTTGTCCCAGTCATGGGGGTACTCATAGCAGTATGCCCTGATCATTGTCTTTAGGGTCTGGTGGTACCGCTGCAAAGTCCCTTGTGACTGTGGGTGGTAGGCTTATGACTTTAGCTGGGTTATGCCCAGATTACCCGTGACCTTTTGAAAAATACTGGACATAGAATTTGTGCCCTGATCTGACTGAATCTCAGCAGGCAGCCCATATCGGGTGAAGAATTGGGTTAGCCCCTTCACCACTACCTTGACAGAGATAGTTCTTAGAGGGATTGCCTCTGGAAATTGGGTAGCCACATCCATAATGGTGTGAAGATACTGGTAGCCCCCTTTTGTTTTTGGCAGTGGCCCCACACAATCCACCAGCACTCTGCTGAATGGCTCCCCAAAAGCCAGTATGGGAATTAGGGGCGCAGGTTTTATTGCAGGTTGAGGCTTCCCCACAACCTGGCATGTGTGACAAATCTTACCGAACTCCACCACATCCTTGTGGAGTTGCGGCCAGTCAAAATGCTGTCTAATGTGGGCGTGGGTTTTTCTGATACCGACATGTCCAGCCATTGGAATCTCGTGGGCTATTCTCAATATTTGCATACTTTACCTTGGCAGCACCACTCAGTGAACCACTGTCCACTCTTCGTCCGCAGGACTGTGAGGAGGTCACCACTTCCTCATCAGCACCTCATTCTTTAAATAGTAGCACTCTGGAACTCCCTCTGCTTCAGCTTCAGTTTGGGCAGTCTGTGCTAACTTTTTAACTCTGGGTCGGTTTGCTGAGCCTTGACCAAGGAAGACCTGTTTAACCCATCCTTTGGGTCCTCTAACTTCCCAAAGAAGGTTTCAGATAACCAGTTAGTAGGGTCATCTGTCTGCAGTGTCAGTTCAGTCTCCTCTGATGGAGCTTGTTTGACCATGGACCAGGTCACCACATAGTCAAGGAAAATGCCAGGGACCTTCTCCTGTAACAGCTCTGTCTCCCTGACCTCTTTCGGTCTCTCTAAAACCACTGGGGAAGCTACTACCTTCGCCCCCGCCAGGTCATTACCAAGGAGCAGGTCAACCACATCCACAGGTAAACTAGCGACAGTTCGTACAGTTACCGGTCCTGAAAAAAGGTTGCACTCCAGATTCACCCAGTACGAAGGTATGGGTATATACTTTCCTCCGATACCATTTACTAGCACTCTAGCATTCAATGCACTCTCTGGGGGAAAGGTCATGCCTTTTCTCAACAGAAAGAATTGGATGGCCCCTGTATCCTTAAAAATGACTATGAGTTTACTCGCCTCATTTGTGGGGTATGGGTCACTTTTCCGCTGGACACAAAATCCTGGTAACTCTCAGGGATTTTGTTAAGTTTTCCTGTACTCTCAGCGGTAGGTTTACTGGGTTTTACTGCTGCAGTTCAAGCCACCGCCTGGTTTGCTGTGCTTTCCATCAGGGCCCCTTTTCCCGCACGGGTCTGGTATATCCTCAATCTCAATCTATGGGTTTTCCCCATAACATGCAGCAGTCAGTTTGAAGGTGACCTGCCTTGTTACAATGGAAACATACAGGCTTTTGGGTGTCACTCCTGTTCTCAGCACCTTCATTTTTGGTCTGAAGAGAGTCCCCTGTGTTTCCAGCTCTCCCTTCTCACCCATGGCTATCCATTCTCCTATCACTCTCCCACCTTCTATCCTCTTCAGGTTTTTGGAGGTGACTAGGGAAGAGTTTCCTTTGGGGAAAGAGCTTGTGAATAAGTGCATAATCGTCAGCCAGCATTGATCGAAAGCGAGTTGCTTAACCCTTTAGAACTCAATATAAGTTTGTTCCAGCTGCTTTTGGGGGTGTTTGGAATTTTTGGCGGTACGCCTCCAGTGCTAGCTCAGAATAACATTTTTAGTCATCTCATATTCTGATGAACTCTCATCAGGTATTATTGAATAAACCTCATGGGTTTTCCTGTTAGTTTGCTTTGCAATAACAGTATCCAGCTGTCCATTGGTCACTTCAACTGGTTTGCAAGCTTTTCAAAGCTTTTCAAAGCTTTCACATCCCCCTCATTGAAATTTGGTATCAATTAGGAGAATGTTAATAGCTCAGCACTCGGTCCTGAGCTGGGGGTAGTTCCCTCACTAGCAGAGCCTTCACTGGGTACATTGGGTCTTCCCTTATTTAGTTTGAGCTGCCTTAACTTGAATTCCCTCTCTTCCTTCCATTCCTGGAAAGCCCTTTCTTTTTCTCTTTCCCGAAACTCTCTCTGCTCATTCTCCTTCTGGAACAAAGCAAGTCGGCGTGTCACTAGAGAAAAATGGTAAAATGACAGAATTAAAGGCTCTTTATCTGAATGCATTTGTAACAAGGTGAATGAATTGATGGCACAAATAGAAATAAGTAAGTATGATCTGGTAGCCATTACAGAGACATGGTTGCAAGGTGACCAAGGCTGGGAACTGAATGTTCAAGGGTATTCAACATTTTGAAAGGAAAGGAAGAAAAGTAAAAGAGGTGGGGGTAGCTCTGTTAATAAAGGATGAGATCAGTACAATAGTGAGAAATGAACTTGACTTGGAAGATCAAGATTAGAATCAGTGTGGGTAGAGATAAGAAATAGTAAAGGAAAGAAGTTACTGGTGGGATTAGTTTACAGTAACAGACTGAACAGTAGCCACACTGTAGGACAGAGTATAAATCAAGAAATAATGAGGGCTTGCAAGAAAGCAATAATCATGCACGATTTTAATCTTCATATCGATTGCACAAATCAAACTGGCAAAGATAGCTTGGAGTTCATAGTGTGTATTTGGGATAGTTTCTTAGAACAGTATGTTCTAGAACCAACCAGGCAGCAGGCTATTTTAGACCTGGTGATGTGTAATGAGACATGATTAATTAATGATCTCATTGTAAAGGATCCTCTAGGCAAGAGTGATCATAACATTATGGAATTTCATATTCAGTTTCACGGTGAGAAATTTGGATCTGAAACTAGTGTCTTAAACTTAAATAAAGGCAATTACAAGGGTATGAAGACAGAGTTGGTTAATGTAGACAGGTTGAAAGGTAAGATGGTAAAGAAGCAGTGGCAAACATTTAAGGAGATATTTCATAACTCTCAACAAAGATTTGAGAAAGAAAGGTTATGAGAAGGATGCACTATCTGTGGCTAACTAAGAAAGTTAAGGATGGTATCAAATTGAAAGAAAAGGCAGACAATACTGCGAAGATTAGTTGTAGGCCAGAAGATTGGGAAATTTTTAGAAACCAGCAAAGAATGGCTAAAAAAAAGGGAGAAATTAGAGTATAAGAGCAAACTAGCAAGAAATATAAAAATTGACAGTAAAAACTTCTACAAGGATATAAAAAAGGAAAAGATTAGCTAAAGTAAGCATTGGTCCCTTAGAGGATGAGACTGGAGAATAATAATGGGAAACAAAGAAATGGCAGAGACTTTGAACAAGAATTTTATATCTGTCTTCACAGTAGAAGAAGCAAAAAGCATCCCAAGAGTAGTAGAAAAGGGAGGGAGGAAATTAAAACAATCACTATCACTAGAAAAAAAGTATTAGGAAAACTAATGGGACTAAAGGCTGACAAGCCCCGGGGACCTGATGACCTGCATCCTAGAGTCTTAAAAGAAATGACTGCCGAGAAAGTGGATGCATTGGTTGTAATCTTCCAAAATTACCTGGATTCTGGAAAGTTCCCAGTGGATTGGAACACCTCAAATGTAACATCTCTATTCACGAAAGGAGGGAGACAGAAAGCAGGAAACTATAGACCAGTTAGCCTGTGGAGGAATCCGGCTATAATAAGGGGGTTATAAGGTTAAAAGACTTATTTTCCTATGAATTAGGGATTAAAATATTCAAAGCAGTGTTCATCTGCCTGAAAGGTTGGAAGAAGTTCATAGGCATGCCAGGACATGCCCCTGTGGTCAAGGACATGTAACATCTTGTAGCATATTTGCCTCATCCTCCAAAACAAAGGCAGTTTCTGAAAACAGGAACTTGCTCCAAAACGTCATGAACATCACCTCAGGCACGGATAATACAGGTTTCATAAATAACCGTTGTAAGTTATCACAGTATAACAATGGATAACATGAGTTTCTACAGATGGACCTAAATCACCTGTCAACTGAATCCGGGAACCTGAGTTATAATCTTAAAACACAATTGGGTGACTAGGAAATTTACCACCATTTGCAACTTCCAGCATCCCAGTGGCTCTAAGGATGTTGACCAGTATCTCTGCTCACAGCTTCCTGCTGGCTCAGCCTTAGAAATTAAACAATGTGGATTTTAACTAGAAATGAACAGTTATACAGCCTTATTTGGGAAATAGAGGGGGAACTATCCTACTTGCAAAATGGTCAACACCCCCATATGTAAAAACATTTATTATGCAATTTAGAAACCGTACAAATATTGGAAACGCACAGTTGATCTTTAGAATCGTTGGATTCACCCTAGCGTTTCTCATGATAAAGCTACAGCTACTGTGATATGGCGAAGAGAATTCCCCTCTTAATTGGGGTAAAGGTATCTCACTAAACTCTATAGCTTTATACTTGTGGATTTAAGGTAAATATTACTTTAAATATTGATGGATATCTTAAATATTTTACTGTAACAATATTTAGTCTTTATAATTGAATTCTCTACTAGGAACAAGATTATACTTCCTTTTCCAAGAACTATTAACATACCGATTGACTTTCCCACCACATGTGAATTGAATGTTTGGTTCTTTAATAAACTTTTATTTAACTTAGAAGTTATATTGCTCATGAGAACCCATTTCGGTACACACTTCAGTGAGGAGGTACATTGTTGAGGAGAGATGCCTGGACCCTTATAATATCTGGGTTGTTATAATCTGTCAAAAACATATTAAAAAGGCTATCTGGAGGATGGTATTGTTCTCAGCTGGTTCCTTTCCTTTGGATAGAGTTAGATCAGTTCTTCAGGCCCATTCAAGTGTCTGTGAGAGCTGTCTTTCTCAACCTTGAGTGAGTGTGATCATCTGGGGAGTACACCTGATCCAGGATAGTCTCAAAAAGGGGACGGGATTATAATCCACTTCAAGCCTAAACATCTGTCATTGGTACTTTTTTTAAAAATTTGTTTTGTGGGATGTGGGCATCACTGGCTAGGCCAGCATTTATTGTCCATCCCTAATCTTCCCTTGAACTGAGTGGCTTGCTAGACCATTTCAGAGGGCATTTTTAAGAGTCAACCACGTTGCTGTGGGTCTGGAGTCACATTTAGGCCAGACCAGGTAAGGATGGCAGATTTCCTTCCCTAAAGGGCATTAGTGAACCTAGAATCCGTTATTAAGGAAGTATTAGCAGGACATTTAGAAAATCATAATACAATCAGGCAGAGTCAACATGGTTTTATGAAAGGGAAATCATGTTTGACAAATTTATTAGAGTTCTTTGAGGATGTAACAAGCAGGGTGACTGAAGGGGAATCAGTACATGTAGTGTATTTAGATTTCCAAAAGACATGCAATAAGATGCCACATAAAAGGTTACTACACAAGATATGAGCTCATGGTGTTGGAGGTAATATATTAGCATGGATAGAGGACTGGCTGACTAACAGGAAATTGAGAGTGGGGATAAATGGGTCATTTTCAGGTTGGCAAACTGTAACTAATGGAGTGCAACAAGGATCAGTACTGGGGCCTCAACTATTTACAATCTATAGTAATGACTTGGATGAAGGGATAGAGTGTATTGTAGCCAAATTTGCTGATGATACAAAGATAGATGGGAAAGCAAGTTGTGAGGAGGATAAAAAGAACTGCAAAGGGATATAGATAGGTTAGGTGAGTGGGCAAAAATTTGGCAGATGGAGTATAATGTGGGAAAATGTAAGGTTGTCCACTTTGACAGGAAAAATAGAAAGGTAGAATATTATTTAAATGGCGAGAAACGGCGGAGTGTTGCGGTACAGAGGGACCTGGGTGTCCTTGTACATGAATCACAAAAAGTTAGTGTATAGATACAGCAAGTAATTAGGAAGGCACATGGAATGGCCTTTATTGCAAGGGGGTTGGAGTGTAAAAGTAAGGAAGTTTTGCTATAACTTTACAGAACATTGATGCGACTGCACCTAGAGTACTGCATGCAGTTTTGGTCTCCTTACTTAAGGAGGGATTTGCTTGCATTGGAAGCAGTTCAGAGAAGGTTCATTAGGCTGATTCCTGGGATGAAGGGGTTATCTTATAAGGAAAGGTTGAGCAGGTTGGGCCTGTACTCATTGGAGTTTAGAAGAATGAGTGGTGATGATATTTAAACATATAAGATTCTGAGGGGACTTGGTAGATGCTGAGAGGATGTTTCCCTTTATGGGGGCAATCTATAACTAGGAGGCACAGTTTCAAAATAAGGGGTCTTCCATTTAAGACAGAGATGAGGAGGAATTTCTTCTCTCAGAGGGTTTTTAATGTTTGGAATACTCTTCCCCAGAGAGCAGTGGAGGCTGGGTCATTGAATATATTCAAGGCTGAGTTGGACAGATTTTTGATCTACAAGGGAGCCAAGGGTTATGGAGGGCTGGCAGGAAAGTGGAGTTAAGGCCACAAGCAGATCAACCATGATCCTATTGAACGGTGGAGCAGGCTCGAGGGGCCGAATGGCCTACTCTTGCTCCTATTTCTTATGATTTTATGTAGTCACTGTTGTAATGTAGGACAAGGGAATTGGACATCCTGCAAGTGGTAGACATCTCAAGTTAAAGAAGGTTGGTGGGTTAACAGGGCTAGTGGTAGGAGACTGTCGTCTAGAAATGGACTGGAATTACCCAGAGTTTATTTTCCTCAAATTAACCTAGGGCTTTACTTTTACCTCTCCCAAGAGATCATTTGACTGAGGAGGTGCATGCAAATTGCACCATGTTGAGGGATGACAGGCATAATGTACCAACTGGTCTTTTCCTGTCCTTCTTTTGTGTGTTTGCATTCAGGGATAGGCACCATGTTGCACCACGGACATTTGACAAAATTACTGACTCAGCCATGGACATGGGTGTAATTAATCTGTATATAAAGTGTGTAGCCAACCTAATGCCATCAAAACAGTGTCCGATTTAAAATGCATTTCTCTCTATTTAGTGAGATACCTGGCATTGTTTTTGCTTGCACAAGTAGTCAATGTCTGCCCGTACACTTGATGAGCGATGCAGAGAATTTGGATAGATGTCCATCAGCAATGATCTTTATCTCTTTCTGTCCATCCCTCTCTGTGTCCATCCTTCTCCCCTCTGTGTCCCCCTCTCTCTCCCCCTACTCTCCCATCAGTGTCACACCCTCCTCTCCCTCCATCCCTGCCACCTCCCTCTGCCCCACTGCACCCCTCCCCCCCAAGTCTCTCCCTCTTCTCTCCCATTCTCTCTCCCTCCCCTCACTCTCCTTCCCCCCTCCCTCTCTCTGTCTCTCCCCCTCCCTCTCCCCCGTATCCCTCTCTCCCCCCGCCTCCCCTCCCTGCCGACCATGCATCAGGAGCGGAAACACATTGCTGCTTGGCGCCGGCCCCACACTCTGAGGGAAACCAGGGTGTTTGGAGAGCTGAGAATGTGGACTGTCTGCCTAAAATAAATAGCTTGCTCTGGCTCAAAGAAGTCTTGCCTTTCCAGTTCTATCATTGCCGTTCTACTCACATCAACACTCTGCAGGTAAGACATGGGCAGGAAACACTTGATTGATGGCACTAGTCTTCCCAGAGTGTCCCTCCTTTCCTGCGCTCTGATTGGACGGAAATTCGCTCACCGGCAAACTATTTGTGATTTTTTATTTGGCAGGCTGGATACAAAACCTTGGCAGGCTGCAGGAATTAGCCTGATGCCCAGATCCTTTTTTTTTTAGTTTAGAGATACAGCACTGTAACAGGCCCTTCGGCCCACCAAGTCTGTGCCAACCATCAACCACCCATTTATACTAATGCTACACTAATTCCATATTCCTACCATATCCCCACCTATCTTTATATTTCCCTACCACCTACCTATACTAGGGGCAATTTATAATGGCCAATTAACCTATCTTTGGCATGTGGGAGGAAACCGGAGCACCCAGAGGAAACCCACGCAGACACAGGGAGAACTTGCAAACTCCACACAGGCAGTACCCAGAATTGAACCCGGGTCGCTGGAGCTGTGAGGCTGCGGTGCTAACCACTGCGCCACTGTGCCGCCCTAGGTGTAGGCTGCACATTTTGATCTCCTTTAACATGTACCCTACTATTTTTGATATGGCTACATATACAGTAGTAACACCACAAGGCCCACCCAGAATGGTGTTGATTGGGTAATTCCCCTCTCAATCATGCCTGGAGACCGCATTCCTGTAAGTGACTGGGATTGATTTTATGCACATAATTGGTATTGTGTAACCATCCTGTATGAAGTTTAGGTAAGCACATAATGGAACTTTCCAGTGCACTTGGGATTTCAAGAGATTAGTTCATGGTTTCTGTTGTTCATCATTGTACAATCATAGAATAACACAACACAGGAACCATTCGTCTCAGTGTAGCTGTGTTGTCCAATTGGTTCCACTCCCTTACTCTTTCCCCATGGCCCTGCAAATTTTTCCTTTTCAAGTTAATATCCAATTCCCCACTGAAAGTTACTGTTGAATCTGCTTCCACCGCCCTTTTAGACAGTGCATTCCAGATCGTAACGCACTACGTAAAAAAAATTCTCTTCATCTCCCCTCTGGTTCTTTTGCCAATTAGCTTAAATCTGTGTCCTCTGGTTACCAACCCCCTACAGTAGAAACAGGTTTTCCTTATTTACTCTTACCAAAACCCCCTCATGATTTTGAACATATCTATTAAATCTCCCAGTAACTTTCTCTGCTCGAAGGAAAACAATCTCAGATTCTCTACTCTCTCCACATAACTGAAGTCCGTCATCTCTGGCATCATTCTAGTAAATCTTCTATGCACCCTATCCAAGGCCTTGACATCCTTCTTATTTTTTTTTTTCTTTAGGTGGCCTTTATACCCCAGGCCCCTTTTATATATTCTATGTCGAGGGGGCCTTTATTCCTCAGGTCCCCTTTATATACATAATTTTAAAATAACTTTATTAAAACCAGATAAATAAACAAAACTCAAAATTGAAATGCCATTCTCGGCGTCAACGATGCACTCCAGTCCTTGCGGTGCCCACCGGTCGCGGAAGGCCTCAAGCGTACCGGCGGACACCGCATGCTCCAAATGCTTTGCATTTCTCCCCGATCTGATCCTCCTTTTCTTGGACTACTCATTGTTCTAATGATGTTTGTTTCTCCCAATCCTCTACGTACCTTCATTCTCCTCTGATGGTTCTTCCTGATACCCCACAGCCTTGCTAAATTTGTTTAAACCCTTTCCTACAGCACCAGCTAACCTCCCCACAAGGACATAGATCCCAGCCCTTTCCAGTTGCGACCCATCCACCTTGTGCAGGTCCCCACCCACGCCAGACCTGGTCTCAATGCCCCAGGAATCTGAAGCCTTCCCTCCTCCTGCACCATTGTTCCGCCTGGCATTAACTTACTTTACTTTGTTGTTCGTATATTCACTAGCACTGGGAGTAATCCAGAGTGCGGCACAGTGCCACAGTGGTTAGCACCGCAGCCTCACAGCTTCAGCGACCCGGGTTCAATTCTGGGTACTGCCTGTGTGGAGTTTGCAAGTTCTCCCTGTGTCTGCGTGGGTTTCCTCCGGGTGCTCCGGTTTCCTCCCACAAGCCAAAAGACTTGCAGGTTGGTAGGTAAATTGGCCATTATAAATTGCCCCTAGTATAGGTAGGTGGTAGGGAAATATAGGGACAGGTGGGGATGTGGTAGGAATATGGGATTAGTGTAGGATTAGTATAAATGGGTGGTTGATGGTCGGCACAGACTCGGTGGGCCGAAGGGCCTGTTTCAGTGCTGTATCTCTAAACAATCTAAACAATTACCATCTTTGAAGTCTTGCTCTTTATTCATCTCCCTAGCTCCTGAAACCCTTCTGGATCTCAACCTCTCTTTTGGATCTCAACCGTTTTCTTTCCTTTCAATGCTTCACATAGTCCATAATGTTTTGTATCTATTCCTTAGGTATAAACAAGACTAATGGGCCTGTAGTTAACTGTGTCTGCTTTGCCACCCTTTTTGAAAATGAATGTCATGTTAGTCTGCTCCCCAGTATCCAGTGACTCCCTCCAAATATTTCTCAATGTCTTCCAATACTCACCAGTCTTATTATTTTGGGATATATACCATCTGTCCCTGGTGATTAGCTTGTTTTGAGCTCTTTTAACCTCTCTAGACTTCCATCTCATTTCTATGGAAGTCATTGACTCTACTTAGGTTATTGCTACTTGGGGAAGTTGTGTTGCTAACACTTTCCTTTGTGAATATTTGGACAGAGAATATTAACTGGGCTGCTCATATTTTGTTTAGCCTTGTTTGCAATTGTCTGACTATCCTCTTTCTGTTCTTACTGTCATGTTTTGTATCTGAAATTATGGTTTCTTCCTGTCTTAGTCCCTCTGACCCCAACCCCCATCCCACCCGTAACATGTTGCTATATTCATCTCTGTGAACCCCTTCCTATCTGCGGGATTCGTAAAGTGTTTTCTCTTTTCCTGTTTCATATTTGATTTGTTACTTCATTTAGGATCATGCTTTCTCCTACTATGTTGTTAATTCTGGTTATGTATTTATGGCTCTATGTTTCCCATTTTGCCTTTAAAGGTGATCCACTCGACTGTTACTAAAGTTGCGTTGAACACCCCTCACCCACCAACTTACTGAAGCTGTTTCCTCACACCTGGTTCCTGATCCTGGTTATTTCTCAATCCCAGATCATATCCACTTGATTGTTCTGTTGCCACCTGCCCAGAGTGCGCAACAACTTGAGGGGCATCTACAGCAGATTCCCCAATGACTGAGGCCCTAAGCCCAGTCGGAGTATCTCTTCTGAATATTCTGACTGCTGCTGCAGAGGTTTTCAGTATCTAATCCTGTCTGGTTTAAATGTGCTGTGGGATCAGATGGAGAGCTCATCCACAAGATGTTGCTGCTCAGATACTTGCTCCCATGCAGATCAGTGGCTGGTTAAACAATAATGGGGTTACAGCCCCTCAGGGAAATGCCACATCCAGTTTCCCCCACCCTAAATGGTAATAGATGCAGGACCAACCATCCACCATGTGCAGAGGCATCTCCACACCCAACTCAAAAAAATACCAAGATGCTAAATGATTCCCACTACACTCAGCTGGGAAATCCCTCATGTACTCCTGTTAGTAAGGGCAAAAGATTAGGATGTAAAATACATAAAACATACACTAGGGTGAAGCACAATACACAAAAAAAACACTAGCCCCTTAAAGTAGTTAGTTATTGGGAATTAAATCTGGTTGCTTTTTATTTCAATTGTGATCACAGATTTCTTCTGATGATGAAGAATAAGGTACAAGCAGGTCATAGCATTCACCTCAATAACAGTTCTTAGTACAGAGGGTGTATTCGATCACTGCAGTGTGCACATGTGGTGAGGACTTAATACATTGATCAGATGTAGTTAAAGGTCTCATCTGAGAGCCTGGGTATCACTTGTTGGATGCAATCATCTTTCAGCAGGTCTCTGACCATCAGCATTTTGCTCTGCTTTTGGCTGTGAGTTGAGCCTCCAATATTAGGCCACTGACTGGCAAAGCTGTGTAGCAAATTACAACGATTTTGGAAAGCCTTGGGATGAAAAAAAATGCTGTGCCCTTTCATTCTCCTGCTAGCTTTCCAGGGGAGAAATGATGAAATCACTTGTCCTGCTATTCATCCTGTTTCAGTCGCATTCACCCCAGAAGCCAACTTCAGGGCTGGGATTTTCAATCACTCGTGGGGGTGAGAATGGGAGCCAGTGCAATTTGAAATCAGTGTCCCGATGCCTCTAGGAAGCACTGGTATTTTCAAAGTGAGAGCGGGGGCTGGTTGAGGGGGAGCCGAGTACCCTCCAAACCATCCAATTAACGGCCTGTTATGCTCCTCGAGGAGTTGGTTAACAGACTGGGAAGGGCCAGAAGGTGATTTCCAATTCGCAAATCAACAAACCTGAACAGTCAGGTGCACATTAGTGCACAGCTGTCGGGTTCAATGTGGAAAGCAATCAAATAATTTTTTGCCATCAGGGGTTTTTGTGTGAGATCGGGTGCCGTATCTTTCAGTTGACCATTCGGCCAGTTCTCTGCGCAGTGAGACTGCTGGCTCTCTAATGTCCTGCCTCCTCTATTCTGCAAGGCAGCGGCAGGCCCAGTCATGGCTGCCGTCCGTCTTTGATAATGGTGCTCAGCAGGCAGCTCCTGCCTCCTGACAGAGCTCGGTGCCACTAACTGGGCACTGAGCTCACCGCCGGCCCAACTAGGGCGCTGACATTTGAAGATCGTGTCGTGGGCATGACACAGTGTGGGGTTGGGGACCGGAAATTATCTGGGTGTCGGGTTCCTGACCCCAGACTGAAAATCTCTGAACTGACTTGATGCAGAGATCCCCTATGGTAGTTTGGAATTATCCTGAAATCTAACAGTTCAGAGCTGTGATGACCTTGATTGCCATTGGCAAAGCCACGCACCTGCTGAAGGTTGTTTGCAGGTCAGATCAGACCACACAACTGTCAATCCCTTTGCAGGCTCTGCTTGAGCACAGAATAGACTGGATATTCCTGGGAAGGTGTGGCTGTATCCATAGCCATGGCAGTGTGGATATAGGCAATCTGCATTTGGTTCCATTGAACCTGTTTCACATCCCTCCTTTCATCCTCAGCTTTCTCCAAGTAACACAAGAGGAGGAAATTTCCATATCCATAATTTGGATTTCAGTAATGATTAAATTTTGCTGCAAGGAATAAGAAACCATCCCCCAAAATGCAACAATGTGACATTCAGATTTCACAAATCCAAAATTAAAGTCCACTTTTATATATGCTCCAAGTATGCTGGTTGCCCTCAAAGCACTTCACTCTTTCAGCCCAGAACATAACTGGCCCCAATTCCCCATTTTATATGGTGACAAAGGAGAACACAGGAAAATCTGGGAATTCCTTCTAAACTGATTTGCTGCCTCAGTAATATTGAGTTTAATATTAATTTTAAATGCTTTTTTGTGCAAGAGCAGATGGTGTAGAACTCAGTGGTGATCTGATGAGGGATCTCTGTCCAATTTCGTGCTCCACCAGCTATGGCAATTGGAAAATCATCCCATAAATTCTTTCAGGAAAAGTACATTTGAAATGCTTTAAAGCTACCTATGTAGAACTTGAATGAATAGAACATAAAAAGTACTGACAGTCTTCATTACAGGACCAAGTGAAAAAATATGAAAATCAGTTCAAGAATTTTTATTGGAATGATAAGATAGTTAAAATTTACATTGTTTTTAATTTCTATTAACCAGGAATACTGGTTACAGTTATAGAAGCACTGACAATTACAAACAAGAACATCAAAAGTAAACATTAAAAATACTACCTTCTAGGACCACTTTGTCACTGGGCCACAGATGTATATGATCTGACAATCTGCTGCTTGTCTAACAGCTAGTGAACACAATACATTACAATCAATCACATCTGCAACCACAGCAGTTCTCAACTCAAGTCTAGAAAAAAGTGCACAGGATCAAGGCCACTGATGTAACTCAATGCTGCTTAATTTTGAGGCACTGAATACCATCAGTTGAAGTGTGGCTTTAGACGTAGTGTCTGCTCTTTAAAAACCGTTAGCAGCTGTTTCAATACAAATTGAGATATCTGGCTTGCCGGATCTTGATTTTGAAAACAAAAAAAAAATCACGTAGTTGGGTTTGTTGACAGCAATTATCTACTGAATTCAACACCCGCAAAAAATCAACCCATGATGAAGCCTTACGACGAAGCTCTTTTCTGTTCCGTGAAGGGCGATTCATAAGCTTCCATAGGTGGGCAGGAACAGACCAAGTGCTGATCTCCATAGAGGTCATCAATTCGAGCAATTGTCGGCCAAAATTTGGTTTCTGGTTTCACAAACGGCTGCAAAATAACCCATTTTATATTAGTACACTGGCAGGCATAAACATCTCCATTGTCCAAGACTGAAGTGATTCATTTGTAGATATTCCTGGTGCAATCTGACCTCGTTGACAAAGATTTTCCAGTTCAGAAACACAGCAAAAAATGTTTGCAAGCCTTGTGAAAGATTAGTTACCAATTTTAGTAAATACTTAATGATTAAAACCCACAAAATCTAAAGTAGCACAATCTTCCTACTTCTTGCTCACAAGTGAAAATACAGAAGAGACACTTTTTTTTGATCCTGTTATGAAGGCGTTTCCATGTTTTAATATTTTTTGAGGACTGTGTGTCTGTGGCAATCTGAGGAGCTGCTGGACTTTTTCTTAAAAAAGGTCACTGGAAGGACTTGGGACTTGGTTTAAAAACACACACTGGAAGTCACATGTCTTCAGCTAAGTAAACGACAGGAGCCTTGGTGTCTAGGGGGAGTTGTTTACAGAGACGTGACATGTCAGGATTTATGGTGGTCAAGAGTTAGTTTCGTTTTGAATTGTTTTAAGTCAGTTGGGTTTGTAACCTGCTGAGACAAGCACTCAACACATCCTTTCTCCACCTGTCTGAGAAACCCTGAGAATCCAGTGT
This sequence comes from Heterodontus francisci, assembly GCF_036365525.1. Classification (NCBI taxonomy): domain Eukaryota; kingdom Metazoa; phylum Chordata; class Chondrichthyes; order Heterodontiformes; family Heterodontidae; genus Heterodontus; species Heterodontus francisci. The sequence continues at coordinate 191,537,010 of NC_090374.1, forward strand.
GTGATAGCTGAAACCCCTGATGCCGTACTTCTCCTGAAAAACCTGCCAGACTAATTCTCGACGTCGCCTGAAAAAGATTGCTCCAAAACGATCCCAGTGACAGCCGTCTAGGCGTTTTTGGGATGCCAGAAAAGGGACCACTGATATCATACTATATCATATCCTTTTTCTTCAATAATTAACAAGTATTTGGACAAAATTTTTTTTTGCCTTTTTGTAAAAAAATCTCTGCAGAGAAGACATCTTCATTTAATCTTTAACTGGTGTGCGTGTGTTGGACTAAGTTGGAAGGGAACTTTTATATATTAATGTTATAACCAGGTGAGAAAGAGGTCCAGGGTTCCCTCTCAGCCTTCACCCGGTCTTACTGTAACAGGGTTTTATTTTAAATACACCGTGTTTTTAGCTCCCCCGTGGTGAATCCTTGTTCACCGCTTTCCAATTATAAGGCAAAGAAACCAGCACAAACAGGCTTTCTTAGGTTTAAAGAAGAAAAGTTGAAATTTATTAAACTTAAACTTAAATTTGGTTAATGTCTACGGATACATGACGCCCCCATGCTAGCATGCAAACGTGATACATATAAGCAAATAGAGACAGAAAATGGCGGAAGAAAAATAAAGTGGAAAAGTTTGAGACATATCTGAAGAGTTTTTGTTATGGGTCTTCGAGCTCACTGTAGAATGAGTTCTTGATTGTAGGTAGATCTTGCTTTTCGTTGGGGCCCAGTATTCTTCTTAAACCTTGTTTGCTGTAGAGACTTTTCTCTCTTGGGGTTCATGTGTCTTCAATGGATTCAGAAGTGTGAGGGAAAGAGATGGGAGCAGACAGGAGAGATCGTCTCAGTCCAGGAGCAAACCGACATGCTGCCTTCAAACTCTCTGTGGCCAGTTCAAAAGAAAACCCTGGAACAGCCAGGCAGTCATGTGACCAGCTGGTGTAACCAGTCCTGGCCCTTGTGGATTATATCCTCCTTACCAGGCCCTGGAACACGCTTCCTCACCTTTGATGTCTGTTAGTATGTAAATGTTTTTCTCCAGCCACGGCGGATCTATTTAACAAGTCATTTCCTCGTTCCAACAACAGTTGAAAATCAATGTTCATGACAAACTTGATGTGCCTCATTCTTGGCAGGTAGGGGCCTAGCATGACACCTCCACACCCGGCAGAATGTAATGAAATGCGATTTGAGAAAAGCGCATTTCATTAAAAAGGTTGAGAGAAAATATAAGATACAGAAAAAAAACATGCAGTTCCGAAGAAGGGTCACTGACCCGAAACGTTAACTCTGCTTCTCTTTTCACAGATGCTGCCAGACCTGCTGAGTGGTTCCAGCATTTCTTGTTTTTATTATGCATTTCTCTCATTCATTCACAAATCCTAAAACTTATTAAAATCGCCCCTATTTTGGAATCCTAACAAATATGTGGGGCTGAATTTTACAGGTCCCTTGACACCGCGGGTCACGGTGCAGGGACCGGTAAAATGCTGCGGGGACAGGCTTGCCTCGATGTCGAGGTGGGCCCGCTGTATATTACCGGCGGTGGGCGGGACCTCGGTGCGGCCCCACCCCCCCACCCTAGCCGCAGCGCAGCGCAGTACAATTAACATATGGTAATGATTACTTACCTTTGCTGATTATGCAGCCCACCGCCTCTCCACCGACACTGCCGGATTTTCGTTGAATGGGCGGCCGTCACGATCTGAAAAGCCTGCGGGTCCTCAGAGGCAGAAGTTGTCGCCAGCGAAGGTAAGTTGTGTTATTCAGGGTCTCACTCTGCATTCTGGGAGGGAGGGGGGGGATATGCAGGGGTCTTACTCTGTATTCTTAAAGGGAGGGGGGATACACAAGGGTCGCACTCTGCATTCTGAAAGGGAGAGGATCTGGGATTACTGGAGGGAAAGCTGTGCTGGCATGAAGGGAGATACCGTGTACCATCCCTCCGTTAACAGTGTACGCTCTGTGTTTGTGAGGGGGCAATGGCATACAAGGCACCCTGTGTGTCGGGAGGGTGCCAGAAAGGGCAGGAGCATTAAAGTGTTATGGATGGTGGAGCCCGCCATTACGTTTGCCGTGCATCTGCAGGCCCCACATGACATGCCATCGGATGTCAGAGCACCAGTGTCAGAGGAGATTGCACATATAGAAAAGGGTGGTGACATGTCTCTGTGCCCTGCTCAAGGATGACCTGCAGCCCATGGGCTCCGGTCGACATCCCATATCTTTGTTCCTCATAGTGGCAGCAGTTCTCAAGCCTGACACCACTGCAACCGTTTAGGGGTCCACCGGAGACCTTTGTGGGGTCACACAGTCAGCAGTGCACCACTGCAACAGGGAGGTCACCAATGCCCAGCACCGGAGGGCCAGTGAGTATGTCCGCTTCAGGATGGACTCTCACAGCCAGGCCCAGAGGCCCATTGAGAACGATAGTTGTAATATTTATAGACTGCACTCATGTGGCCATCAGGCCTCCTGCCAGGCTACTACCTGCCGACATCACCATTAAAGGAGCCCTCTCAATCTTGGTGAAGCTGGTATGTGAACACCACAGATGCTTGCAGCGAATGTCTGACCACTTCTCAGGCAGCTGCCATGACACCTGGGTCTTGCGCCAGTCCCGGCTGCCACTGCTGTTCACTGAACTGGCTCAGATGGAGGGGTGGCTTCTTGGAGGCATGGCTCCCGACCCCGGTGAGAGACTCCACCACTGCTGCAGAGGAGAGATACAACACCAGCCACTGAGCTACATGAGCCACCATTGAGCAGGAGATCGGCATGCTGAAAGAGTGCCTCCAATGCCTGTATGGATAGGGTGATGTCCTGTACTACGGGCCGAAAAGGTCAGCTCCTTTCTTTGCTGCTCTGCACAACCACGCACCCAATAGGGGCCAGGGCCTGGCATAATGAGGAGAAACGTCAACAGGATTCATCCTCGGACTATGAGGACGCTGAGGACCTACAACATGAAAGACGCATGGGAGGACAGAAGGCACCCAGGCTCTACACGCAGGGCTAGCAGTGAGGTAGGGACGTACGGTAGTGGCTTATCAGACAAAGGCTGTTTGCTCCATAGGAACTGACAGGAACTCTGCAAACCATACATCACCCTCGCTCACCTGCTGTGCACCAGTCCACATCTGCAGCATCTCTGTGTAAACCATTAGAGGCAGCAGCTGACTGAGCCAATGTCCATGTCACTGCATCCATGGAGACGCTCATGTGTAATGGTGGCATGGCAATGATGTTATTGCATACGTTGGCTCTCCTGAAAGGCCAACGGTGCAAAGGGATGTGACATTGATGCTACATGCTGGCACACATCATTCACACAGAGAAAAGGACACACATGTTGGTGAGGAACATTTAGTGAAAGATGTATTTACATTGCTGTGACACCCGTACATTCCCATTTGTGTCAGTGTGTTCTGTGTAAACCTCTGTAATACCTTTTATGGTCTATTTAAGTCTTGAGATGCAGTGGTTTTTGTCAAGGTTCATCCCAAGCAGCTCTGTAACACAGGAGTCTGTGCTCTACGGGCTGTTCCCAGGGACGCACACCGAGACAAACATCAACTGCTGCTGGAGGACTATCAATTCGGTGAAAGACGCCCTTTGGTCTGCCCGAAACTTGCTGGTCTTCCAGCGCAAAGAGTTGTCCACCACCGAATGTTGCAGACTGGCACATTCCAAGGTCCAGGACTACGTGCTGAGGGACGCACTAAAGCTTGGGGCAGCCGCAGTAAAGGCTCAATGGGGAAAGACCACAGTGTAAGGTTCCCCCACCAAGCTGGACTGAGGGGCTGGATCCATGGGAAACCCCTCGAACTGTATCGTTAATATTCTGAATTGTTGTAAATGTAAAACTGTAATTGACATGACAATTGTGAAACGGAAGGGTTGGGAAGAAACTCATGACAGTATTGAAGGAAACTGATCTCCCTTGCAATGTTTGTATTTTTTGGTGCTGTTTGGAAACTGTTTGGCAATGTAATTTTTACAGATTTTTATGAATAAAGTATATTTTGGAAATAAAAAAAAAAATTTAAGTCTTACGCACTGGAATATGCAAATTTAAGATTATTCAGCCAGGTGCAGCACGCCTACAAGAAGGAATGTTACACTTGAGTGGGAGAAGAGGATCACAACTTCACAGGACACTAGGACACAGCAGGGTGAGTATGTGGCAGCAAAGCGGAAAGTGCTGGGGTCACTCAGCAGGTCAGGCAGCATTTGTGGAGAGAGAAGCAGAGTTAACGTTCAGGTCTGTGAACTTGGACAAGTTAACTCTGCTTCTCTCTCCACAGATGCTGCCTGACCTGCTGGATTTCTGCAGCCCTTTCTGCTTTGCTGCCAGATTGACAGCAGCCCCACTCTTCAACAGTCAGGTAAGTATTTCTTTTTCAGCTGTCAGGAAGCAGGTGCTGGGGCTCTTAAAATAGGGCCCCAGCACCTGCTACACAACTGTCAAAACTCTCTCACTGCGCCTAATGTCCCTCCTCTCCTCACGTAATATGGGGAGGGCGGCTCGGCGCAGTGATTCCAAGCAGCCCTGGAGCGTAATATTGTGGGGGCTCGGCGGTGGCCGGCAAATGCAGGCACGCCGCCGAGTTCAAAGGGCGCTGTCAAAATTCAACCTGTGGCTCTTGGGGAAGTTTTTTTTTCCAGTTTGCCCATTTTCATAACTGCTTAGGGTGTCTTTGATGGTTAGGTTTAATTAGCCCTGAGTTGGAATTTTTTGTACAGGAGAATCAGCAGGGTGGGGGGGGGGGGGGGAGGGCGGGTCTATCCTGAACTCTCTTTCAGTACTTTGCTGAGTCATGCAAAGGCTTTTGACTTTAGGAGGATGGGTTGTTCCTTTGGTTCTGACTGTGGGGGAGGATTCTTTGCTAATCTCCCCTTTGTTCCAGAGGACACTCCTGCCTGCAGGTATTTGTGCAGACTCTACTGCACACCCCTGTGGCACTTTGACTAGGTGAGGCATCACCCTCATGGTTTCTCTGCTCCCTAGAGATCTTTCCTTGTCTGTGCAGGCTCCTGTAAATGCTGTTAGCAACTCTGGTGGGGTGCTTCTGGTGTCTGCATTTACATAGGAGGATGTGGAGTCTAACTTTTATAGCATTTCGGAGTTGGCTGACTGGACAGTAGGGGTTTTCATCCAGGATTCCTCCCGGACTTCCTTTAACCTGCCCTCTTGGTCCCTTTTTCTCTTTCTCTTTCTAAACTTTTGCCAGTCTTGTGCCTGCCTGTCCTTTTTTGTGCTCGGTGGGGGTCCCTTACAGTTCACCAGCCCTCTGCTGGAGGGTCCTCCTAACACCGGTACAAGACTTAGGGGTGCAGGTTTCACTGTAGGTTGGGGTTTTCTCTCAACCTGGTACATGTGACAACTCCTGCAGTACTCCACCACATCTTTGTAGAGTTTTGGCCAGTCAAACTGCTGTCTTATGCGGGCTTTGGTCTTTCATATACCGGTGTGTACAGCCACTGTAGTCTCGTGGGCCTTTCTTAATATTTCTCCCCGGTACCTCTGTGGCATCACTAACTGGTGAACTACTGTCCACTGCTTGCTCTCAGGTCTGTGAGGAGAACGACATTTCCTCATCAGTACCTCATTATTTAAATAGTAGCAATCGGTGACTCCCTCTGCTTCACTTTCAGACTGTGCAGCCTGTGCTAACTCTGGCAATACTGGGTTGGCTCGCTTAGTCTCAGCTAGGGAAAATCCATTTAATTCATTTCCTGGGACTCCGAACTTTCCAAAGAAAGTCTCGGACAGACAGACCTCATGGTCTTCTGCCTGCAGTCCCAATACAGTCTCCTCTGGGGAGCTGGTTTGATCATGGCCTGATTCATTACACATTCAGGGACTCTGCAGGAGACCGTCTCCTGCCACTGCCCTGTCTCTCTGACCTCCTGTGGTCTTTCTTTTACTGCTGGTGGGGGGGGGGGGGGTAACACCTTCACCCCCACCAGATCATTACCTAGGAGCAGGTCAACCCTGTCCACAGGCAAACTAGGGACAATCCCTATGGTCACCGGTCCCGAAACTAGGTCGCACTCCAGGTGCACCCGATGTACAGGTACAGGAATACATTGCCCTCCAATACCATTCACCACCATTCCGGTGTTCACTGTACTCTCTGGGGGGAAAGGTCAGGCCTTTTCCCAGTAAAAGGGATCTCGTGGCCCCTGTGTCACTGAGAATCACTATGGGCTTGCTTGCCCCACTTGAGGGGTATGGGGTTTCTTTCCCTTCGGACACAAAACTCTGTTGGACTTCAGGAATCCGATTAAATTTTCCTGCACTTGCAGCCATAACCTTCCTGGGTCTCACTCTTACTGCAGTTAAAGCCACAGCTTGTTCTGCTGTGCTTTCCCTCAGGTTCTCTTCTTCCCTGAGCAGGTGTGCCCTGATTAACCCTACCGGCTTTCCCTTTACTTTCCAGCAGTCAGCTTTTAAATGCCCTGCCTTATTACAATGGAAGCACACAGGTCTCCAGGTCTCACTCTTGCTCACAGCACCTTCCATTTTGGTGAGAGGAGCGCCCCCTGTGCGTCCTGCTTTCCTTTCTCTCCCAGGACTGTTTGGGTTCCTATCACCTTCCCACCCTTTGTCCTTTTCGGATTTGTGGGGGTGACGAGGAAAGGTTCTCCCCTGGGAAACCGACTTATAAATTAAAGAAAACTCATCGGACAGAACGGCCGCTTGCCGGACTCCCCGAACCCACTGCTCCTCTACATGGGTCTTTATGGAGAGTGGGACAGAGTGTTTAAATTCCTCTAACAAAATTACTTGAGATTCTCATTGCTGAGCTGTGCTTTAAGAACCCTCAGCCACTGGTCAAAAGCCAGCTGCTTACTTCTTTCAAACTCCAGATAAGTTTGATTAGCTTGCCTCTTGAGGGTTCGAAACTTTTGGCGATAGGCTTCCGGTGCTAATTAATATTCCCCGAGGATAGCACTGTTTGTCAGTTCATAATTTGATGAACTCTCAGCTGGCAACAGGGAGTAAACACCATGGGCTTTTCCATTTAGCTTGCATTACAGTAAAAGAGGCCAGGTCTCAGCTGGCCATTTTAGCTGCCTTGCCAGTTTCTCAAAGGACACAAAAAGTTCTTTCACATCTTCCTAATTGAATTTTGTAATTAATTGAACTCGTTTTAACAATTCTGTACCCAGCCCTGAATTATGCTCATCCATATTGGCCATGCTTTCACTGGGGATACTCTGTCGCCCCCTCGTTAACTCAAGCCGCCTTAGCTCCCTTTCTTCGCATTCCTTCCGAATATTCTCTCTCTCTCTCTCTCGTTCCTTCTCCTATCTTTTTCTTCATGTTCCTTCTGGAAAGCTCTTTCTTTCTCCCTTTTCTGCCTCTCTCGCTCCCTCTCCTGTCTCTCTCTTTCTCATTCCCTCTCTCCTAATCCAAGTTTCCTTTGTTCCAATTGTATCTTTGCTAGCAGAACCCTGTCTGGGTCTTTTTTTTAAATTCATTCATGGGATGTGGGCGTCGCTGGCCAGGCCAGCATTTATTGCCCAACCCGAATTGCCCTTGAGAAGGTGGTGGTGAGCTGCCTTCTTGAACCACTGCAGTCCATGTGAGGTAGGTACATCCAAAGTGCTGTTAGGAAGGGAGTTCCAGGATTTTGACCCAGCGACAGTGAAGGAACGGCAATATAGTTCCAAGTCAGGATGGTGTGTGACCTGGAGGGGAACTTGCAAGTGGTGGTGTTCCCATGTATTTGCTGCCCTTGTCCTTCTAGTTGGCAGAGGTTGCGGGTTTGGAAGGTGCTGTCTAAGGAGCCTTGGTGCATTGCTGCAGTGCATCTTGTAGATGGTACACACTGCTGCCACTGTGCGTCGGTGATGGAGGGAGTGAATGTTTGTAGATGGGGTGCCAATCAAGTGGGCTGCTTTGTCCTGGATGGTGTCGAGCTTCTTGAGTGTTGTTGGAGCTGCACCCATCCAGGCAAGTGGAGAGTATTCCATCACACATCTGACTTGTGCCTTGTAGATGGTGGACAGGCTTTGGGGAGTCAGGAGGTGAGTTACTCGCTGCAGGATTCCTAGCCTCTGACCTGCTCTTGTAGCCACGGTATTTATATGGCTACTTCAATTCGGTTTCTTGTCAATGGTAGCCCCTAGGATGTTGATAGTGGGGGATTCAGCGATGGTAATGCTGTTGAATGTCAAGGGGAGATGGTTAGATTCTCTCTTGTTGGAGATGGTCATTGCCTGGCACTTCTGTGGCGCGAATGTTACTTGCCACTTCTCAGCCCAAGCCTGGATATTGTCCAGGTCTTGCTGCGTTTCTACATGGACTGCTTCAGTATCTGAGGAGTCACGAATGGTGCTGAACATTGTGCAATTATCAGTGAACATCCCCACTTCTGACCTTATGATTGAAGGAAGGTCATTGATGAAGCAGCTGATGATGGTTGGGCCTAGGACACTACCCTGAGGAACTCCTGCAGTGATGTCCTGGAGCTCAGATGATTGACCTCCAACAACCACAACCTTCCTTTGTGCTAGATATGACTCCAGCCAGCGGAGGGTTTTCCCCCTGATTCCCATTGACCTCAGTTTTGTGAGGGCTCCTTGATGCCATACTGTCAAATGCTGCCTTGATGTCAAGGGCAGTCACTCTCACCTCACCTCTTGAGTTCAGCTCTTTTGTCCATGTTTGAACCAAGGCTGTAATGAGGTCAGGAGCTGAGTGGCCCTGGCGGAACCCAAACTGAGCGTCACTGAGCAGGTTATTGCTAAGCAAGTGCCGCTTGATGGCACTGTTGATGACACCTTCCATCACTTGACTGATGATTGAGAGGAGGCTGATGGGGTGGTAGTTGGCCGGGTTGGATTTGTCCTGCTTTTTGTGTACAGGACATACCTGGGCAATTTTCCACATTGCAGGGTAGATGCCAGTGTTCTGGCTGTACTGGAACAGCTTGGCTAGGGGCGCGGCAAGTTCTGGAGCACAGGTCTTCAGTACTATTGCCGGAATATTGTCAGGGCCCGTAGCTTTTGCAGTATCCAGTGCCTTCAGTCGTTTATTGATATCACGCGGAGTGAATCGAATTGGCTGAAGTCTGGCATCTGTGATGCTGGGGACTTCAGGAGGAGGCCGAGATGGATCATCAACTTGGCACTTCTGGCTGAAGATTGTTGCAAATGCTTCAGCCTTATCTTTCGCACTGATGTGCTGGGCTCCCCCATCATTGAGGATGGGGATATTTGTGGAGCCACCTCCTCCAGTCAGTTGTTTAATTGTCCACCACCATTCTCGGCTGGATGTGGCAGGACTGCAGAGCTTAGATCTGATCCGTTGGTTATGGGATCGCTTAGCTCTGTCTAGCGCATGCTGCTTACGTAGTTTGGCATGCAAGTAGTCCTCTGTTGTAGCTTCACCAGGTTGACACCTCATTTTGAGGAATGCCTGATGCTGCTCCTGGCATGCCCTCCTGCACTCTTCATTGAATCAGGGTTGGTCTCCTGGCTTGATGGTAATGGTAGAGTGGGGGATATGTCGGGCCATGAGGTTACAGATTGTGGTTGAGTACAATTCTGCTGCTGCTGATGGCCCACAGCACCTCATGGACCAGTTTTGCATTTCTAGATCTGTTTGAAATCTACCCCATTTAGCACGGTGATAGTGCCACACAACACGATGGACAGTATCCTCAATGTGAAGGCGGGACTTCGTCTCCACAAGGACTGTGCGGTGGTCACTCCTACCAATACTGTCATGGACAGAAGCATCTGCGGCAGGCAGATTGGTGAGGATGAGGTCAAGTATGTTCTTCCCTCGTGTTGGTTCCCCCACCACCTGCCGCAGACCCAGTCTCGCAGCCATGTCCTTTAGGACTCGGCCAGCTCGGTCAGTCGTGGTGCTACCGAGCCACTCTTGGTGATGGATCCCACCCAGAGTACATTTTGTGCCCTTGCCACCCTCAGAGCTTCTTCCAAGTGGTGTTCAACATGGAGGAGTACTGAGTCATCAGCTGAGGGAGGGCGGTAGGTGGTAATCAGTAGGAGGTTACCTTGCCCATGTTTGACCTGATGCCATGAGACTTCATGGGGTCCGGAGTCGATGTTGAGGACTCCCAGGGCAACTCCCTCCCTACTGTATACCACTGTGCCCCCACCTCTGCTGGGTCTGTCCTGCCGGTGGGACAGGACGTACCCGGGGATGGTGATGGCAGTGTCTGGGACATTGTCTGTAAGGTATGATTCTGTGAGACTGACTATGTCAGGCTGTTGCTTCACTAGTCTGTGGGACAGCTCTCCCAACTTTGGCACAAGCCCCCAGATGTTAGTAAGGAGGACTTCGCAGGGTCGACAGGGCTGGGTTTGCCATTGTCGTTTCCGGTGCCTAGGTCGATGCCGGGTGGTCCGTCCGGTTTCATTCCTTTTTATTGACTTCGTAGCGGTTCGGAACAACTGAGTGGCTTGCTGGGCCATTTCAGAGGGCATGTAAGAGTTAACCACATTGCTGTGGGTCTGGAGTCACATGCAGGCCAGACCAGGTAAGGACAGCAGATTTCCTTTCCTAAAGGACATTAGTGAACCAGATGGGTTTTTACAACAATCGACAATAGTTTCATGGCCATCATTAGACTAGCTTTTAATTGCAGATTTATTAATTAAATTCAAATTCCACCTTCTGCTGTGGTGGGATTCGAATCCAAGTCCCCAGAGGAATACCCTGAGAGGACTTCAGGACTACAACTTCAACTAAGGACACCGGGACTAAATTTCAGTATTTAAATTCCATTTTTATTAAGGACTCTACTCCAATCTCCCAACTCTTTTTTCCCCTCTGTAATCTATTTGTGTGTGTGTGCGCCTCTCGTGTGAATGTGAGCGTGGATGCGTCGCGTATTTTAGTAATTTTAACTGGTTTAGAGTGATAAGGTTCATAAACTTACATCTTTCTTGTTTAAACTCAAGAAAACCTGCCTGATTGGTTCATTTGTAAATAGAGTAACAGGAGCAAGTGCTCACTGAGGTGGTAAGATAAATCACTGTGTTAAAAAAAGATAAACCCTGTTGCAGTCAAATCAGAGAAGGGGCGAAAGGGGAGCCTGAGACCCCCTTCCTCACCTGATTGTAACACTGCGGGAATCTGAGGAGCTGCTGGACTTTGTTTTTTTTGAAAAAAGGTCACTGGAAGGACTTTGGGACTTGGTTTAAAACCACACTGGACGTCACATGTATTCAGCGAAGTAAACAACAGGAGCCTTGGTGACCAGGGTAGTTGTTTACAGAGAAGTGACATATCAAGATTTATGGTGGTCAAGAGTTTGCTTCGTTTCGGATTGTTTTGAGTCAGTTGGATTTGCAGCCTGCTGACAGAAGCACCCAGTTCATCTTTTCTCCACCTCTCTGAGAAACCCTGAGAACCCAGTGTGTGATAGCTGAAACCCCTGATGCCGCATTTCTCCTGAAAAGCCTGCCAGACTAATCCTTGACGTTGCCTGAAGAGAACTGCTCCAGAAAGGTCCCAGTGACAGCCGTCTACGTGTATTTGGGACGCCATAAAAGGGACAACTGATATAATTCCATATATTAACCTTTTCCTTCAAGAATTAACAAGTATTTGGCCAAAGTATTTTTTCTGTCTTTTTGTATTAAAAAAATCTCTGCAGAGAAAACCTCATTTTTTCTTTAACCAGTGTGCGTATGTAGGGAACTTTCATATTTCAATCTGTGTGTTTAATGCGTTGCATCTTTACTGAATAAGTCTTGTTTTATAATAAATTGATAATTTTGTTGTTTATGAAAGAAACCTGCTTGGTGGATTTTATTCTGAAATAAAAACAGTATATATTTGGCCATATCGTAACTGGTAGACATTTAAATATACTTTGTGACCCATGGAGAAGTGGAACTAGAGAAGCACAGTGCATTCCTCTCGCCTTGGTCGTAACACCCTTTATTTAAAGTTATTTAAAGTGTCTCAAAACATGCTTTGTAAATTGATCATAAAAGTTTGAGGCTGCACTGGAATGGGGCCGCCACTGCATGTTACATACTAAAACTAGTCATTACTAGAACTAGCAAATTGTAGCAAATTATCAAGATTCTTACAACAGCCTTTCACAGCATCAGCTGGACTGGACGGAAGCCCAGACATAAAGGAATAGTGTCCCAACTTGTTGGGATTCCCAGTATCTGCTGAAATCATTGATTCAGCCAAGGATGTTTAGACACATGGATATACATATTGCAAGAACCTACTTGGCAGAGTTAGTAAAAATTCCGAAGAGTGGTAAGTTCCTGAAGTGGTACACCATTTCCAAATAGTATGCTAAAAGGACACAGACAATCCAAGCATGCAAATTTTTAAGAGGAATAATGCAGGTTAAAAATCTGGGCAACGTTTCAGATGACAGGTTTGTGTTCCACTCCCAATGCTTTTTACTGGTGGAGCTTGCTCTTCAAATGTGAACGAAGTCAGGATTTGAGAAGCAAATGGGCACTGATCTCTATATGCAAGGGCAGAGAGTCTAGGATAACACGTTAAAAGAGTTATGTGGAAGTCTGTTCAAGAGTTGCTGAAAATAAATAACGAAAGAGAGTGAGGACCAGATAATGTAGTATGCTAACCTTATGGAAATAGGCTACTCCTGCTCTGAAACAACCTCATGCACTATACGCAGAGCTAACCTAACACTAATATCATGTCTCTTCCCATTATATAAGTTTAGAGTTAGACTTACCAATGGGAAAGCAGCTTGTTCTCGAGAGTAGGGACGGTCCCAATTAGATGCAGCGATGCAAGCCAAAGTGTGTGGAGACATCTTTAAATGAAAATAAACAGAGGTTTTTACTTCCAAAACAGATCAAGCCTCATCAATAAGAAAGAAGGAAAGGCTGCACTGGAATCAGTGGAAATTCACACATACACACACACACACTTATTTGTAGGTTCTCTGCACATTCCATCGAAAGTCAATCTTTCAAATGAAAAATTAAATTGTACAAAATAAAAATAGGAACCAAGAGTCACAAGCAACAACGGCTAAATTTGCAGATGATACAAAGCTAATGAAGATGGTAGAGTCCAGAGCTGGATGGGATAAACTACAGGAGAATTTAAATCTACTTAGGTGAAAATCAATGTAGAAAAATGCAAAGTGCTTCGCACAGGGACAGAAAATCCAGGAAGGGACTATTAATTAAATGAGAAGAAAATAATATAAATGGAAATTGAGTGAGATCTGGAGGTACTGATTAACAATAAATTGAAGCTCTCGCAACAATGCTCGGTAGCGATGTGTAAAACAACTAATGCAAAAATATAGAGAGCAACCAGAATGATTGAAGAATGGAGGGTTTAGATTATGAGGAGCGATTATGTAAATGGGGCATGTTCTCAATGGAAAAGACCAGGTTCAGGTGATACAACTGCTGGGTTCAGGATTGTGAAGGGTGTAGATAATGTAGACCCTGACAAGCTGTTTCACCTTGTCCAGAACAATAGAACCAGAGGACATGGCCTCTGCTTGAAGGGTGGAGTAAATTCAAAACTAATGTACAGAAACATTGGGCTGAATTTTCCTGGTCCCACGGAGGCAGGCTTGGAGGGCCGGACCAGGAGCAAGATGAGAGAATCTCTCCACGGGGAGACATTCCAGTATCTCCGAGGGTTCTTACCTGAGCTGGGTCTGACCAGTACTGGCTACCTGCCTGGCAGTGGCAGTTAACCAATTAGGCTCAGTTAAGTGCTCACTTGGGGGCAAATTGGTGATGCTGTTGAGGTTTTCCTGATGGCGGATGCACTCCCCTGCTGAGGCCAAAGCCTGGCAGTTACCAAGAGGTGGCCTTCGGGTGGCAGGCCCCATGGGGGCCATCAATGCCTCCTTTAAACCAACCCCCCACCTCACACCCGGACCCTGGAACCGCAGGTAACAGAAGGTCAAAGCTGCAGGCCATCCTGGGGAAGGGTTTCCCCTCTACTATGATGGCCTGGCAGCTGTGGCCACACTTTTACAATTTTATAATTCTTCAGAGGGTGCCTCCATCTTCAGGCACCCTTGCATTCTCCTAACTTCATCGGCAGCGCTTCAGCTGTTGGGTGGATATCACTACGGGCCCTCTGATTGGGTCTCCTGCTTCCCTGGTCCACCCACTGTCCTTAACTGGATGGGGCTCCTGGAGATGGCTTCCACATTGGCCGCCTCCTGGAAGATCGCGACCAACGTCCCGCCACGGCCACTTACGGGTTCCCGAACGGGAATTGAGGCAGACATTGGTATAACGACCCACCCGGGAAAATCTACCCACATTTCAGTGAGCAGTGGTCAATCTATGGAACAGGATCTCTAGGAAGCAGTTAGTATTGATTAAAATGCTAATTGGATAGATTCCTTTCAGAAAATAACGGTCCAAATCATTCTGGAAAAATAGCGGTGAGTTAACGACACCTATTATTAATCTGTATTCAGCCAGCAACCTCAGGGGATGTAGAGATAAGCTACGAGTTAGGAATCTCCAGAACCTACTGGCCTATTTTCACCACTCCGTCGTTTACCTCGTACAAACAGCATCTCGCCCTTAACCTCCCCCTTCATCTTGCAGAACTTGTGCATTAATTGCCTATTAAATGCACCACAGAAAGTTAGGCCTTACAATTAACAACGTAAGTACCCTTTTAACAGATAATTGTTAATGCAACGCCTTTCAACCTCTCTGGCCCCACAAAGTCTCATTTCTGTGAGCAGTAAAGACTTTTAAGAGATTTCAAAAAATTTCAATATTTTTTTCTTACTTTTCCTTTCTGTCTCTTTCTCTCAATCCAATCTTCCTTTCCCTCCCTTTACTTCTCTTTCTGTATCTGATTTGACTAATTCATCTGCTTTCTTCATTATTCCTGTTTCTTTCCCAATCTTTAAATTTCATTGGTTAAGGAGATACACTGTTTGTCCCTTCATTCACTCAGATTCCAGATGTTCCATTGCACTCACTGTACTGTTATCAGTTCACAGTTCCAGTATGTTATGGTGCAAATTGTATCGGAGCTGAAACGGTGCATGAAATAGTCTATCTAATGATGTACACTGCGAGATGCCCTACTTAAAGCCTGGCTCGGGTATAAAATTAAAACCCAACCCGGGCCTAAACCGGGCCAGAGTCCTTTAATTTTTTTTAAATGCCTGACCTGACCCAAAAATAAACATATTATTTAAACAGATAAAACTCGTAGATTAAAACGAAAACAGTATGAAACAAAACAGTACCGTCCAGCCCGACCCCGAATGCTGGACGTAGTTAGGTTTGGTTGGGTTAGGGTAGCCAGGCTTTAGGCCCACTCCAACAAGATCTGGTGCAGTATGTTGGGATATCATCTGAGTAATTTGAGATATGTTAAGAGAAGCATGCTTTGGATGAACAGGTATCTTGGACATTTGGGGGTGGATTTACAAAATGATGTGGAGAACCCAATGCCCGGATGATTTCCGGGTCCCGCCCCTGTGCCTCAGCTCTCTTGTCAACAGGACACAATCTTCAATTAGTGGCGCTGAGCGTCTGCAGGAGGCAGGTGTCAGAGGCAAAGGCAAGCAGCAGCCATGATGTGAGCTGCTACTGCCTTGCAGAGGAGAGCAGGCAGCTCCTCTGAGGGACAGACGAATGAACAGGTGAGGCAGTGGCTCCAGAATGAGAATAAAAATGTCCTGTGTTGGGCCCGGCGCAAGATCCCCGTGGGATGAAAACATTTCTGCCTCCAACAAAGTTATTCCCCTGCACATTGTGAGCCTGATAGCTATGCTCTATTGTGTACCAGACTAATCGGTCTCGCTGGATTCCTCTTTGAAAATCGCAGTGCGGATCTCCAGCCTCCTTAACAAGCTCCTAAAGGAGTTTAATGGCCCCATAACTGGAGGCGAGCGGGCTTCCCCATTCCCTCCACCCCACCACCCTCACATTGAGAATTTCAGACTGTCCCAGAGGCGGCAGGTTCTGGAGACGACCTCCAGGATTGTGATTTGTAAAACGAGGCGCATTGGCTTCTGACCCTAAGGCCCTTTCAAAATCCGGCCGTTGGTTTACAAAGCTGGCTGCGGCGGTGGGGGGTGGAGGGGGAGGTGGGGGTTTCCTTGGTCTATATTTAGGTTTGTTGTAGACTACATGATAGAGATTTATTGCTATGATTAGTCAACAACTCCATTATTACTGAATCTCGTGAGTACCAGGATAGGAGAAGGCAAACAGGCAGAACTTAGTCTTTTCTCATCTAGCAATTCCTACGTTTCTAATTATTGTTTTAGGGTAACACTTTTATACCTTTATTATTAATCTGTCTATTGTAACCAACGTCATGCTGTTACATTCCTTTTACATTGACCGTTGAAAATTGGCCACCAAACAATTACAGGTCAACAGCATAATATCATCTCAGAGGACACAAATTTAAGGTGATTGGCCAAAGAACCAAAGGCGACATGAGAAAACATTTTTTTTACTCATTGAGTGGTTGGGATCTGGAGTGCACTGCCTGAGAGTGTGGTGGAGGCAGATTCAATAGGGCTTTCAAAGGGGAATTGGATAAGCACTTGAAGAAAAAGAAATTGCACGGTTATGGGGAAAGGATGGGGGAGTGGGACTAGCTGAAAATTGCTCTGCAAGAGAGCTGGTGTGGACTCGATGGGCCGAGTGACCTCTTTTTGTGCTGTAACCATTCTACGATTTGATATTTTGACCCAAGATGGCTGTTTCTGTTACTTGTTGATAACTCCATGGTTAAAAGATCTATGACTGGTAGTCTGTTCCTTCTCTCCGTCCCTCCCCTTCACATTTGGGTAAGGATGACCATCCCTTTGGAGCAGGAACTAGATACATGTGTTCCAACCAATGAATCGATTACCAATGATTCTGCAGAAATATGTTAACCCCTATACACAAAAAAATCGACCAGCAGCCGCCCCATACAAAAAATAATTCAAGCCCTTCCCGCAAGGCTTAAAAACGTCTAAACATCAGCCTCAGCGCTTTAAAATTCTCAATTCTAAAAGGACGGGAAGTGACTCCTCAGTGGGACAAGGCTGCTCCTTGAGGAATCTATATCTACAGATCAGGCAGCAAGCGGTCTTTTCCAATCTTCTAGTGCTGAAGAGTTTAAAGAGTTGAAGTTGCAATGAAGTCTAAGTAAGCTTGTGTGTAAAGATGACAAGGGTATCATAACAGATTTATGGTCTCAATTTGGCCAAAGGAATGAGTGTTGGACACCCCTGCGTTAGGACGTGGCGCAGAATGTTCACAATTCATAAAATAACGATATCAAGTATCCGGAACAAGAAAATGCTGTCACACCACAGAACTGCATTACAACTCCTGCCTATGACCTACTGAGCCATATATAGTAAATAGCCTCAAGCTTGATTGCTGGACGAAGCAGAGTTAGCGGGTCACAGGAGCAGCAGTTGTGAAACTACGATTAGCCTCAGTGCTCTAGTGATGGGGAAATCAATGCAGGGTTACCAATTCTGATCACTCTCCAGTGATGGGGAAATCAGCGCAGGATACCAATTCTGATCACTCTCCAGTGATGGGGAAATCAGAGCAGGGATACCAATTCTGATCACTCTCCAGTGATGGGGAAATCAGCGCAGGGATACCAATTCTGATCACTCTCCAGTGATGGGGAAATCAGAGCAGGGATACCAATTCTGATCACTCTCCAGTGATGGGGAAATCAGAGCAGGGATACCAATTCTGATCACTCTCCAGTGATGGGGAAATCAGCGCAGGGATACCAATTCTGATCACTCTCCAGTGATGGGGAAATCAGAGCAGGGATACCAATTCTGATCACTCTCCAGTGATGGGGAAATCAGCGCAGGATACCAATTCCGATCACTCTCCAGTGATGGGGAAATCAGCGCAGGATACCAATTCTGATCACTCTCCAGTGATGGGGAAATCAGAGCAGGGATACCAATTCTGATCACTCTCCAGTGATGGGGAAATCAGCGCAGGGATACCAATTCTGATCACTCTCCAGTGATGGGGAAATCAGCGCAGGATACCAATTCTGATCACTCTCCAGTGATGGGGAAATCAGTGCAGGGATACCAATTCTGATCACTCTCCAGTGATGGGGAAATCAGCGCAGGGATACCAATTCTGATCACTCTCCAGTGATGGGGAAATCAGCGCAGGATACCAATTCTGATCACTCTCCCGTGATGGGGAAATCAGTGCAGGGATACCAATTCTGATCACTCTCCAGTGATGGGGAAATCAGCGCAGGATACCAATTCTGATCACTCTCCAGTGATGGGGAAATCAGCGCAGGATACCAATTCTGATCACTCTCCAGTGATGGGGAAATCAGAGCAGGATACCAATTCTGATCACTCTCCAGTGATGGGGAAATCAGAGCAGGATACCAATTCTGATCACTCTCCAGTGATGGGGAAATCAGCGCAGGATACCAATTCTGATCACTCTCCAGTGATGGGGAAATCAGAGCAGGGATACCAATTCCGATCACTCTCCAGTGATGGGGAAATCAGAGCAGGGATACCAATTCCGATCACTCTCCAGTGATGGGGAAATCAGAGCAGGGATACCAATTCCGATCACTCTCCAGTGATGGGGAAATCAGCGCAGGATACCAATTCTGATCACTCTCCAGTGATGGGGAAATCAGAGCAGGGATACCAATTCCGATCACTCTCCAGTGATGGGGAAATCAGAGCAGGGATACCAATTCCGATCACTCTCCAGTGATGGGGAAATCAGAGCAGGGATACCAATTCCGATCACTCTCCAGTGATGGGGAAATCAGAGCAGGGATACCAATTCCGATCACTCTCCAGTGATGGGGAAATCAGCGCAGGGATACCAATTCCGATCACTCTCCAGTGATGGGGATATCAGCGCAGGATACCAATTCTGATCACTCTCCAGTGATGGGGAAATCAGAGCAGGGATACCAATTCCGATCACTCTCCAGTGATGGGGAAATCAGAGCAGGGATACCAATTCCGATCACTCTCCAGTGATGGGGAAATCAGAGCAGGATACCAATTCTGATCACTCTCCAGTGATGGGGAAATCAGAGCAGGGATACCAATTCCGATCACTCTCCAGTGATGGGGAAATCAGAGCAGGATACCAATTCTGATCACTCTCCAGTGATGGGGAAATCAGAGCAGGATACCAATTCTGATCACTCTCCAGTGATGGGGAAATCAGAGCAGGGATACCAATTCCGATCACTCTCCAGTGATGGGGAAATCAGAGCAGGATACCAATTTTGATCACTCTCCAGTGATGGGGAAATCAGAGCAGGGATACCAATTCTGATCACCCTCCAGTGATGGGGAAATCAGAGCAGGGATACCAATTCTGATCACCCTCCAGTGATGGGGAAATCAGAGCAGGATACCAATTCGGATCACTCTCCAGTGATGGGGAAATCAGAGCAGGATACCAATTTTGATCACTCTCCAGTGATGGGGAAATCAGAGCAGGATACCAATTTTGATCACTCTCCAGTGATGGGGAAATCAGAGCAGGGATACCAATTCTGATCACTCTCCAGTGATGGGGAAATCAGCGCAGGATACCAATTTTGATCACTCTCCAGTGATGGGGAAATCAGAGCAGGATACCAATTCCGATCACTCTCCAGTGATGGGGAAATCAGAGCAGGATACCAATTTTGATCACTCTCCAGTGATGGGGAAATCAGAGCAGGGATACCAATTCCGATCACTCTCCAGTGATGGGGAAATCAGAGCAGGATACCAATTCCGATCACTCTCCAGTGATGGGGAAATCAGAGCAGGATACCAATTTTGATCACTCTCCAGTGATGGGGAAATCAGAGCAGGATACCAATTTTGATCACTCTCCAGTGATGGGGAAATCAGAGCAGGGATACCAATTCTGATCACTCTCCAGTGATGGGGAAATCAGCGCAGGATACCAATTTTGATCACTCTCCAGTGATGGGGAAATCAGAGCAGGATACCAATTCCGATCACTCTCCAGTGATGGGGAAATCAGAGCAGGATACCAATTTTGATCACTCTCCAGTGATGGGGAAATCAGAGCAGGGATACCAATTCCGATCACTCTCCAGTGATGGGGAAATCAGAGCAGGATACCAATTCCGATCACTCTCCAGTGATGGGGAAATCAGAGCAGGATACCAATTTTGATCACTCTCCAGTGATGGGGAAATCAGAGCAGGGATACCAATTCCGATCACTCTCCAGTGATGGGGAAATCAGAGCAGGATACCAATTTTGATCACTCTCCAGTGATGGGGAAATCAGAGCAGGGATACCAATTCCGATCACTCTCCAGTGATGGGGAAATCAGAGCAGGATACCAATTCCGATCACTCTCCAGTGATGGGGAAATCAGAGCAGGATACCAATTTTGATCACTCTCCAGTGATGGGGAAATCAGAGCAGGGATACCAATTCCGATCACTCTCCAGTGATGGGGAAATCAGAGCAGGATACCAATTTTGATCACTCTCCAGTGGCCTTTCCTCAAAAGTATGTTTACATGAACATCAGGTGAGAACAGGACTGGGCTCAGCTGTGATGCTCTCTATGGTTGACAATGAAGGCATACGGTCTAACCTGACACATAAAGAATATAAGAATGTCCGATTGGGTGAGGTATCAGAGTACTGCTAGCACCTGTCGAATGAACCCCAATCAACCTCAGAAAAGCAGCAGATTGGTAATATAATCTGGTGATGTCTATGTAGTTTCCAATTTAATAAATGACATAACTGGATTGCATTGATGTGCTTAGTGTCGAGAATATAAAGCACATTGGCTTTGTCAATGAGAAAAACACTCGATTGTGAGAAAATTCTCAGCAGAATTCCACAGACCTCATCCATCTCACAGGAACTTGGGAGTATTTGTACTAATGCAATAATCAGAAACAGCCATTATAATTCCAATGATAGCCTTAATTGTTTTGTGTGCTGAAACCATCTGAAACACAAATCCTGTGTATTAGCTAATTACAGCATGAACAGTATTGCATTGTACAGGGATTTGTTTTTGCAGTATTCCTAGTTTTCCATTCAACACATGGTGCATTGGCACAACAAGTGCTTTGTCAAGCACTCCTGAGTGCCAATTACATGGAGATTTTTTTTTACGAAGCCTCACAAGTTACATAGCCTGATTGCCTGGTAGGGAAAATAGTTTGACTAATTTACTTCCCGGAACTACAGCCACAAAACAATGATAGCGAATCGGCAGCCTATTCCGTAATGGGAAAGAAAATGAGGCGGGGTGTAAAATGAACAGTTGATGCAGTATTGCTCTTGTGCTCTACTACCCAGGGTCAATTTCACCCCCCTAGGTTTTTATCATTTTGGTTCCCAATGAACTGAACAGAGACACCTACAGTGAGAACTCTGAAATTTAGACAGGGGTTTTCTTAGTTGGTTTATACTGAAATTGCAGGCTGGTAATTTAGGCACAATATTTATTTGAGGAATAAACTGTTTAGCTTACATGAGGATTCAACTTTAATAGATGGCAAGACAGCGCAGATGGAGTTAAGATGGCTGTTTTAAGTTGTCACTTGTAGCTACTTTGTCAGCACCAACTGCTTTGTGTGCAGTAACACTTGCTTCCAAGGGCTGCATTTTTAAAACCTGCTGGGAGCAGGAGAGGGTTATGTGCGCTATTTGAAGATCGCATTCCTGGAGGTCGACACTGGGACCCACCGCCTCTGAACGCAAAGCTATTTTTAAAGGAACGTTGGGAGGAAGGAAACGGCAAATCCGCACGCCTCCATTTAAATCGCCTGTTGAGCTCATTGTGGAGATCATTGACAGGCTTGTCAGCAGCAGTTTGGGATTTTCAAAGGAACAGCAGAGGGAGAATGCCATGTCTGGAGCACGGAAGACGTGAACTATGCTGGGGGCTGTAGAAAGAGCTGATTAACTTAATGCAGAGGTCCCAAATAAAGCTCAGCTACTCCAAAGGTGCCACAGAGTAGCCACTGCTGGAGGTGTAACACCTGCTTTTCTCAGGAGTGTGTGACAGGAATTTGGAGAGGGAAGTGGGCCTAGTGGCATTGCTTGGGCAGCTGGAGTTGGCAGGGGAAGGCATGGTGAATGCACAAAGTTCACCTGAGGGAATTCAGGTAGGAACAGGCTATTCTGACATTGGACAGAGCAGCCAGGATGAGCTGCAGCAGATGCAACCACAGCAGGGGGCCATAGGAGCACAGCGGGGGCTGCAAGGGTAAGCAGGCACTACCCACAATATCAAGTGCACCGTCCAAGAGCCAAGAAATGACAGAGCACCAGTGCCGTAGGAGCCTGCGCCTATCCAGGCAGATGGTCTCGGACATTTGTGCTATGATGCACATTGACCTGAGGCCTTGTGGCCCCCGTGGTAATCCGTTACCTACAGCTGCTGTCACCGTCGCCCTCAATTTCCATGCAACAGGGTCGTTCCAGCTGTGGACCTAGGTGGCACCTTGCAGTCGGCAGCTCCTCACGTCATTAGGCAGGTCACTGATGCCATATTCAGGAGAGTGGAGAACGACATCCTATTTGACACAGATGGGCCTGTGCAGGGACAGAGGGTACTGGATACCCCCAGGTGCTGGGCGTCATCAATTGCACCCATGTGACCATCAAGGTACCCAGTGACCGGCCAGTCAGATTCATCAACAGGAAGGGCTTCCACTCCCTCAACGCCCAATTGGTCTGTGACCCCAACAAGAGCTTCCACTATATGTGCGCTTGCTTTCCTGGCAGCTCCCATGACTCCTTCGTCCTCCACCAGGCCAGACTGTCTCAGATTTTCACTCTATCCCCTAAAATGCGTGGATGTCTTCAAGGGAAGAAGGGATATCCCTTGAAGACATGGCTACTGATCCTTCCTCAGGAGCCCCAGACAGAGGCACAGAGGCAATACAACCAATACCACCTGCTCAGCAGGACAACCATTGAGCAGGCCATCAGGCTTCTGCAGAAGTGTTCCAGGGCCTGGATTGGTCAGGTGTTGCCCTCGAATACTCTCCTGCAAGGATCTCAGTCATTGTGGTGGTCTGCTGCACTCTCCAAAACATGGCCCTCCGGAGAGGTGTGGACCTTGAGGACAGTGAGGCTCTGGAAGGAGACAGCTCATCAGGGGAGGAGCAGGAGGTGAGAGAGGAGGAGGAAGAGGGGGTGGAGGACGATAACACTGAACAGAGAGGTGTCCCTCCTCCTACCATCCTCCAGGAAGAGGACATCCCTCCTCTCCCTCAGCCTCTAACATTAGATCAAGGTCAGTATCAATGAAGTGAGGGTCTGCCCTGCCCCTAGTGCCAGGTCTCCAGCTCCCCTGTGACATCTCACTTCCCTCTGGTGCTGTGTAAGGTTTTGGCACAAAATGCAGATCTCTCCCTTACGACAACCAGCAGCGTCAGTGATGGCTGCTGTGGGAGTCTAAATCAATCCCCCACTTCACCTGACCCACCTCTCTTCCCATCTCCTGGCTGTAAGTGGACAGAAACCTGTCTCCATATCAATTAAGGACTTCTCCACTTGCAAGTCTGAACCTGAATCAGTTTCCCAACAGAAGCGGGTTTCAGACCCAAAACCTGACTCTGTTCTTATTTCCAAGAGTCTAAATGTAAATACTTTTACTTTATATGCAATCATATTTTCAGTGCTTGGACCTATATCCAGAAGCAGGTGTCAGTAGATAAACTGTCTTTCTGGGCATCCTCAGGCAAGCAGGTCCATGAAACCTTAAACAAAACACTGCAGATGCTGGAAATCTGAAATAAAAACAGAAAATACTGGCAATACTCAGCAGGTCAGGCAGCATCTGTGGAGAGAGTAACAGAGTTAAGGTTAACGGGAAAGGTCATCGACCTGAAACGTTAACTCTGTTTCTCTCTCCACAGATGCTGCCTGACCTGCTGAGTATTTCCATGAACCTTAAAGCTCTGCTTTTGGAGTTGCAGTAACACAGATCGCCTCACAGAGGGAACAGGCCTGAAATTTCAGTGGGAGGTAAGTGGGAACCCCAAAGAAACCACATAAACCACTATTTTGAGCCACATACATAATTTCTCCAGTGGTTATGACAGAAAATTGGGAGCTCCCCACCTCCCACAGAATTTCCAGCATATTTAACAATCTTTTCTAACAGACTTTATGGCGGTGGTGAAATTATGTCAAAGAAGCATGCACGTAGATTGCATAATAAATGCCAACATGTGCAAAGCAACAGAAAAGATCTGGGAGTTTTGCTGGATTGGTAGTTAAATATGGCCGGTCAGGGTTCACAGACAACATGTAAAATCAGGATATATAACTAGGGGTGTGACGTATAAGACTAGGGAAGGGATGTTGAAGTTGTATTTAGCCTGGTGATCCTGATGTGGAATATTGTATTCATTTTATCTCCACATTACAGGGTAGGGAGGCTATAGAATTTTTGGAAGGAGGACTGAGAGGCTGATTGCTAAACTTAGAGGGATGAGTCATGAGTAAAGATTGTCTATCCTGCGACTTCACTCTCCTAAAAATAGGAGGAGGGCCTTGATAACGGACCCTAAGATTTTCAAAGTATGAAGAATTTTGATGATGGAAATGTTTTAGGTCAGGCACGGGTTGTGAGGACGAGAGGATACAGTATGAAGTTCAGAGTATCGAAAGTGAGCAGCTAAACAAGTAATATTTAGAGCCAAAGTCGAGCTATCATAAGGTTTAGAAAAAAGGAACTACTGGTTTCACCGCAAGCCATCAGAACTGAATGCTGCTAGTAATACGCAGTGTTGTGAGGTATAAATACAGCAAGCTTCTGCTTTTGGACAATAAATGGTTGATGTATCTTACACTAAACTTATATTTAAAAATATACTGCATCCAACTTCTATTTGAAGTACTGGCTGGTTTTAGTTAATTATATTTGGTAATACTCAGGAGTTTGAAACCTGACAGTTTACTTGTACCAAGCGGAATTGTTACAAATTTGGGTCTGTAGGCAACAGTTTCTCAGGTTGAGCAGCACCAGCCATGTCCGTGAACAGTCTCGAGTGTCTTACTTTTAAGGATGTTTACTCAGACAGATGCAAGGCCATTAACATCACCCCCTTGTGGATATTAGGGTCATTTGCACATGTACTTCTTCAGTTTCTCCGAAAGTAGGCCAAGCAAACACTTGGTGAAATGAAGCCAGTATATATAGAAATTACAACAAGGAAATAGGCCATTTGGCCTAATGTTAATCCTTCACATCCCCAGTCGTCCTAATCCAATGTGTCTGCCCTTTATTCCTTCAAACTATGTGGGCGGCGCAGTGGTTAGCACCGCAGCCTCACAGCTCCAGCGACCCAGGTTCAATTCTGGGTATTGCCTGTGTGGAGTTTGCAAGTTCTCCCTGTGTCTGCGTGGGTTTCCTCCGGGTGCTCCGGTTTCCTCCCACAAGCCAAAGACTTGCAGGTTGATAGGTAAATTGGCCATTAGCAATTGCCCCTAATATAGGTAGGTGGTAGGGAAATATAGGGACAGGTGGGGATGTGGTAGGAATATGGAATTAGTGTAGGATTAGTATAAATGGGTGGCTGATGGTCGGCACAGACTCGGTGGGCCGAAGGGCCTGTTTCAGTGCTGTATAACTAAACTTAAATATTGATGTGGCATCTGCTTCACTAACTCCGTGGTGCAGTCCACAACATCACAACTTTCTGTAGATAGCTTTCTCCTGCTCCATGGCCTAAACCTCTTCTATTTAATCTTATATACATGTCCCATCTTTCTGTGACCCTCATTTAATAGAAACAGCGGGTGGAATCTTCCCAGCCCCGTGGAGACGGCTTTGGAGGCAGGTTGGGGTGTGCGGTGGTGGTGTGGAAAGCTAGTCTGAGGCGCGTCAGGTCCACGCCCCGACATCACTCCCCGCCCATACACAGCAAAAAACATTCTTGCTCCCCACCCCCGGCACCCCGCCTCCACGCAGATGATCCTAACAGCTCTGGCCCTTCAACAGCACCTCCATTTTGAGGTGACCTGGCACTTTCCCTCTGCCTCAGCAGCGCCTACCTCTCCTGCTGGGGCTGCCAGCCAGTCAGTCCTGGGACTCTCCCATTGGGCCTCCTGCATCTGTGTCCTGACTGCTGTCCTTAATTGGCCAGCAAACAACGACAGGCTGCCTCCCGTAAGATCAAGCTGCAAAGTGCACCTCAGACACGAGTGGAGTCAGGGCCAACAAACAGTCCCGATGCCTGCGAGTGGAGAAGATTCCGCCCATTGTGTTTCTATCCACCCTGCTCTGGAATATCCTGGAGTTTCCAATATTTGAAGATTTCCTGGACACTGCTGCAAGAAACCCAAGAAAACAAACAACGGGGCACAAGAAAAATGGTGCCTTTGAACACAGGACTTGGTGGACGGGTGGTAGGGGCTACTGAGTGTGGTTGGAGGCATGAGGGTGTGATGAATCCTGCAGGAGTACATCCTACCAGAGCTCACAACCTTAACCCTCTGCCAATCCTTCATAATTTTAAACACCTCTATAAACTTACCCCTTAACCTCCTGTTCCAATGAAAAGTCTTCATTTATATTTGTATTCCCTCATAACTTGTGAATCTGAATCTCCAAATCCTTCAGCTCTTCCCCGAGGTGCAGTTGCCCTCCACTGATGGTGTAATTTTTGTGTTTTCTTTTTAACCACGCACATCCCAGTTCATGATACTCAATGCCATCTGCTACATTTTTGCCCATTTCACCATCTGATCAATATCCCCTTGCAGATTCCTCTGGTCCTCACAATTATTCACTATACTTCCTATTTTAGTATTGTCTGCAGATTTTATGAATTGTTAATCTACTTTATTTCACAGTAAAATAAACATACTGAACAGCCATTGTGATTGCATTCATTTAATTCAATCAAAACAATTTATCTTAACATAATAATACAAAATAAAAAACACAGCCCCACTACCCCACATCAGTAGATCATCTTACTAGTGTTAAGATGGATTCTAACTATTCTGTAGCACTTCCTACCTCTTCATCTCAGCGGAAGCCCTCACAGCTTTGTCTTTCACAAACCTGACTACTTCAGTAACCTTCCCGTTTGACAAAGCCTCTGTGCCCATGTTCGTTTCTGTTCCTTATCTGTTGCTGTTCAGAGCCAGAAAGGAAAGCTGATCAGACTCTCTGCCAAGTGCCCAGGACCAGCCAGTTTAATGTAGAAGAATGTCCCAAAATTCTTCAGAGAAATGTTAAACCAAATCAGAAAAAAATTAACACCAACACAAGTGAGGAGATATTAGGAGGGGTGACTAAAAGTGTCACCAAAGAAATGGGTATTAAGGAGATTCTTACAGCAGTGAGGGACGCAGAGAAGTGGCGAGCACAACAGGTGTGATCCATTTGGCAATCTTTACAAGCTAATGAACTACTCATTATCCAAAATTCATAGAGAAACAATATCAAAGCTAGCTCATTAGCTTATCAACTACCCATTGTCGAAGACCCCCTTTTTAAAAAAAAACAGACTCATCAGCCACCACATTATAATTTAAAACATACCATTTAAATAACCTATATTTTCCAATCCCTCCTGTGGCGCAGTGGTTAGCACCGCAGCCTCACAGCTCCAGCGACCTGGGTTCGATTCTGGGTATGGCCTGTGTGGAGTTTGCAAGTTCTCCCTGTGACTGTGTGGGATTCCGCCGGGTACTCTGGTTTCCTCCTACAGCCAAAGACTTGCAGGTTGATAGGTTAAATTGGCCATTGTAAATTGCCCCTAGTGTAGATAGGTGGTAGAGAATATGGGGTTAATGTAGGATTAGTATAAATGGGTGGTTGTTGGTCAGCACAGACTCAGTAGGCTGAAGGGCCTGTTTCAGTATTGTATCTCTAAATAAATAAATAGAAGATCATGACACACATATTCATCTAATTTTCTGATAGTCTTATGGTTGCTTTCATCTTCATTTCAATTATGCTCATCCCTGTTTAATTTGCCAAATTTTCCCATTACTTTTCCCAGCTCAGTGCAGCCTAGGGCATTTGACTAGGCCTCATTCTTCAGTTAGATGTACACTGACTAGCAGATGATGTGCTTTTACTGCTAAATGCCAACTCTTCTGCCGCCAGACTATCCAGTATCTGCCCCATGTGCAAGAGGATCTTCATTGTTTTTGACACTGAGAATAGGGAAGAAAATGGAATGAAGCTGAACTGGAGGGAACTGAAAATTAACAGGAGGCAGCCCTGTCTCATGGAGGAGTAAGCAGGACCGGTGGAAACAAATGGAAATGGTTGGGAAAAAAAATGGTGCCAGTTGCTTATGGCAAACACAGAGCAGATTCGCTTGCACAGGAATCTTCGAATGATGTGAAGCTGCTAGACCAAAGCCAGAACATCAGTTCAAGTGAAGACCTGTGAGAATGCAGGGGAACAGACTCCAGTGTGCAGGGCATCAGTTCAGTTGAATACGAAATAATCATGTGCATTCAAGTTGCTCTTCTCGATCTTCCATTCCATTGTAAGACCCTTGCATCACAACTCATCTTCTCAATTGAGAATGTGATGTGACCTGCTTCCAGGCTTCTTCCAGTATTACTCTCAGTATGGCCAACAAGTGGGATCACAGAATTGTTACAGCACAGGAGGCCATTCAGCCCATCGTGTCTGCACTGGCTCTCTGAAGGAGCAATTCACCTAGTGCCACTCCTCCGCCTTCTCCCCGTAGCCCAGCACATTCTTCCTTTTCAAATAACAATCCAATTCCCTCTTGAATGCCTCAATTGAACCTGCCTCCACCACATACTCGGGCAGTGAATTCCAGATCCTAACCACTCGCTGCGTGAAAAAGTTTTTCCTCATGTCACTATTGCTTCTTTTGCCAATTACCCTAAATCTGTGCCCTCTTGTTCTTGATCCCTCCACCCATGTGATCTTACCTTGTGTTATTAACCTTTTGTGCGGCATCTTATCAAATACCTTCTGGAAATCCAGATATACTACACCTACAGGATCCCCATTATCCACTTTACTTGTTACAGCTTCGAAAAGCTCTAGTAAATTAGTCAAACATGATTTACCCTTCATAAAACCATGCTGACTCTGATGGATTGCGTTTTGACTTTCTAAATGTCCTGTTATTACTTCTTTAATAATGGATTCTAACAATATCCCAACGATAGATGTTAAACTAACTGGCCTGTAGTTTCCTACATTCTGCCTCCCTCCTTTTTTGAAGAAGGCGTTATATTAGCATTTTTCCAATCCACTGGAACCTTCCCCGCATCAAGGGAATTTTGGAATATTATAACCAATGGATCCACTATCTCCGCTGCCACTTCTTTAAGACCCTAGGATGTAGGCCATCAGGCCCTGGAGACTTGTCTGCCTTCAATCCCAATAGTTTGCTCAGTACTTTTTCCCTAGTGATGATTGTTCTAAGTTCCTCCCTTTCTATAACCTCAGCATTACCTGATACTATTGGGAGGGTACGAGTGTCCTCCACCGTGAAAACTGAGGCAAAATACTGATTTAGTGTTTCCGCCATTTCTGTGTTCCCCATTATTAACTCCCCAGTCACATCCTCCAAGGGACCAAAATTCACTTTAGCTACTCTCTTCCCTTTTATATACTTATCGAAGCTTTTGCTAGTTTTCTTTCATAATTTACCTTTGCTCTTTTTATTATTTTTTTAATAACCCTTTGTTGATCTTTAAAAGTTTCCCAATCTTCCAGCCTGCCACTGGCCTTTGCAATATGGTATGCCTTAGTTTTTGTCTTTATGTTATCCTTAACTTCCTTGCTTAGCCATGGATGTTTTTTCCCCCTCTTACAATCTTTCTTCCTCTCTGGAATATATTTTAGTTGGGAAGAATTGAATATCTCCTTAAACATCTGCCACTGCTCATCAACTGTCCTCCCTTTTAGTCTTCCTGTCCAGTCCACTAGGGCCAAATCTGTCTTCATGCCTATGTAGTTACCTTTGTTTAACTCCAGAACGCTAGTGTGGGACACCAGTTTCTCACCCTCAAACTGAATTTGAAATTCCAGCATGCTATGATCACTCCTCCCTAGCGGATCCTTAACCATGAGATCATTAATTAATTCCACCTCACTACATAACACTAAATCGAGAATAGCCTGCTCCCTGGTTGGTTCCACAACATATTGCTCCAAAAAACAATCTCTAATATATTCAATGAACTCTCCCTCGAGGCTACCCTTGCCAATTTGATTAATCCAGTCTATATGCATATTAAAATCACCCATGATCATTGCCGTACTTTTCTTACAAGCCCCCAATATTTCCTGGTTTATATTGTGCCCAACTGCGGAACTACTGTTCGGGGACCAGTGGATTACTCCCACCAGGGTCTTCTTTCCCTTGCTATTTCTTATTTCTACCCAGACTGATTCTACGTCTTGATCTCCAGTGCCTATATCATTTCTCACTACAGCACTGATCTCTTCCTTTACTAACAAAGCCACAACACCTCCTTTTCCTTCCTGCCTATCCTTCCGAAATACTGAGTACCCTTGGATATTCAATTCCCAAACCTGGTTTCCCTGCAACCACGTCTCAGTAATTGCCACTAAATAATACACATTCGTCTCTATTTGCGCTGTTAGCTCATTAATTTTATTCCGAATGCTTCGTGCATTCAGATACAAAGCCTTTAAATTTGTTATATTATCAAATTTCCCTACTCTTGTACGATTCCTTGGTGCAATGTGACATTCACACATTCTGTCCCTTCCTTTTATTTTCTGGTAACAATCAGCCTCATCACGAACCTGCACTCCTACCTTTTTCTTTAACTTTGACTTCCTAATTTTCCATGTAACTGAACCCTCCCCGCAACTATTAAGAATTAACACCTTCGGTTTAATTCCCAGGATAATTGGAATTTCTTAAACTGCATTCCTTTTTATGGTAATAAAACGATGGAGACAAGTTTGACTCAAGAATCGTCTCGCCCAATGAGTTAAACCTGGGCATGGTGACCTCATGACAGCTTTGGAGAATTTGATCTGTCCTAAACTCGACAATGCTTTTTAAAGAGAGAGCTATTGTGCCCAATCAATCTAAAATGCAAAATACTGCAGTTGCTGGAAATCAGAAACAAAAATGGAAACAGCTTAAAGACTCAGCAGGTCTGCTGAGAGAACAGACAAGTTAGTGTTTCAGGTACGGTCTCCTCATCAAACAGTTCTGACAAAGGGTCAATATTTAAAATGTTAACTTGTCTGTTCTCTCCACAGATTCTGCCTGACCTGCTGAGTGCTTTCAACATTTCCTGTTTTCTGTGGCAGCTAAATCTCCAAGCTATTAATTGCCACTCCGAACTTTATTAGCATCAAATTGCAAACTTAAAAAATATCAAACAGATTAAACTACTGGAATGAGCAATTTAAAATATGTAGTTACAAGTGTAGCATCACCACCACCAGCAGGGCATTATTGGTAGTGCAGCTCTATATCTGGTTAATAAAGTCTAACCCGTGGTCCAATAGCTCCCTGCGACATCACCCAAAGGCAATTAGTTGTGGCACAATGATTCATTTTATCAAGGGCTAAATTTTCCTGCACTGTAATTTTAGTGAAAAAGTAGGAACAGTTGCAAAATGAAAATCTATCAAATAAATCTGCCAATTTTCCCATAGCTTGCCCCCTGGACCCCACCACTGAACATCAAGCTACTGTCAACAGGACTGTCACTGACCTCATCTCCTCTGGAGATCTTCCCTCTACAGCTTCCAACCTCATAGTCCCACAACCCCGGACAGCTAGCTTCTACCTCCTTCCTAAAATCCACAAATTGGAATGTCCTGGCAGACCCATTGTGTCAGCCTGCTCCTGCGCCACTGAACTTATTTCTTCCTATCTTGACTCTTTTCTCCCCTGGTCCAGTCTCTTCCCACCTACATCCGTGCCTCTTCTGGCACCCTACATCATTTTGACAATTTCTTGTTTCCTGGCCCTAACTGCCTCCTCTTCACTATGGACGTCCAATCTCTCTACACCTCCATCCCCCACCAGGATGGTTTGAGGACTCTCTGCTTCTTCCTTGAACAGAGACCCAACCAGTCCCCATTCACCACCACCCTCCTCCGCCTGGCTGAACTTGTTCTCACATTGAACAACTTCTCCTCCAACTCCACTCACTTCCTTCAAGTAAAAGGTGTTGCTATGGGTACCCGCATGGGTCTTGGTTATGCCTGTCTTTTTGTGGGATATTATTTTATTAGAACATTACAGCGCAGTACAGGCCCTTCGGCCCTCGATGTTGCGCCGACCTGTGAAACCATCTGACCTACACTATTCCATTTTCATCCATATGTCTATCCAATGACCACTTAAATGCTCTTAAAGTTGGCGAGTCTACTACTGTTGCAGGCAGGGCGTTCCACGCCCCTACTACTCTCTGAGTAAAGAAACTACCTCTGACATCTGTCCTATATCTATCACCCCTCAACTTAAAGCTATGTCCCCTCGTGTTTGTCATCACCATCCGAGGAAAAAGACTCTCACTATCCACCCTATCCAACCCTCTGATTATCTTATATGTCTCTATTAAGTCACCTCTCCTCCTCCTTCTCTCCAACGAAAACAACCTCAAGTCCCTCAGCCTTTCCTCGTAAGACCTTCCCTCCATACCAGGCAACATCCTAGTAAATCTCCTCTGCACCCTTTCCATAGCTTCCACATCCTTCCTATAATGCGGTGACCAGAACTGCACGCAACACTCCAGGTGCGGTCTCACCAGAGTTTTGTACAGCTGCAGCATGACCTCGTGGCTCCGAAACTCGATCCCCCTACTAATAAAAGCTAACACACCATATGCCTTCTTAACAGCCCTATTAACCTGGGTAGCAACCTTCAGGGATTTATGCACCTGGACACCAAGATCTCCCTGTTCATCTACACTACCAAGAATCTTCCCATTAGCCCAGTACTCTGCATTCCTGTTACTCCTTCCAAAGTGAATCACCTCGCACTTTTCCGCATTAAACTCCATTTGCCATCTCTCAGCCCAGCTCTGAAGCCTATCTATGTCCCTCTGTACCCTACAACATCCTTCGGCGCTATCCACAACTCCATATGTCGAACATTCCTTGTTCCAGTCCTACTCAGGCCCCCTGCCCCAACTCTTTTTCCGGTACATTAATGACTGTATCGATGCCATTTCCTGCTCCCGCCCGGAATTGGAAAACTTCATCAACTTTGCTTCTAATTTCCACCCTTCTCTCACTTTTACATGGTCCATCTCTGACACTTCCCTTCCTTGACTTCTCGGTCTCCATCTCTGGGGATAGGTTGTCTACTAATATCCATTATAAGCCCACCGACTCCCACAGCTACCTCGACTACACTTCTTCACACCCTGCCTCCTGTAAGGACTCCATTCCATTCTCCCAGTTTCTCCGTCTCCGACGCATCTGCTCTGATGATGCTACCTTCCACGACAGTGCTTCTGATATGTCTTCCTTTTTCCTCAACCGAGGAATCCCCCCACTGTTGTTGACAGGGCCCTCAACCCTGTCCGGCCCATTTCCCGCACCTCTACCCTCACCCCTTTCCCTCCGTCCCAGAACCGTGACAGGGTTCCTCTTGTCCTCTCTACCCCATCAGCCCCCAGATCCAAAGGATCATCCTCCGCCATTTCCACCACCTCCAGCGTGATGCCACTACCAAACGCATCTTCCCCTCCCCTCCCCTGTCAGCATTCCGAAGGGATCGTTCCCTCCGCAACATCCTGGTCCACTCCTCCATTACCCCCACCACCTCATCCCTTCCCACGGCATCTTCCCCTGCAATTGCAGGAGGTGTAATACCTACCCATTTACCTCCTCTCTTCTCACTATCCCAGGCCCCAAACACTCCTTTCAGGTGAAGCAGCGATTTACTTGTACTTCTTTCAATGTAGTATACTGTATTCGCTGCTCACAATGTGGTCTCCTCTACATTGGGGAGAACAAACGCAGACTGGGTGCCCACTTTGCAGAGCATCTCCGCTCAGTCCGAATGCATGACCCCGAGCTTCCGGTTGCTTGCCATTTCAACACTGCCCCTGTTCTCATGCTCACATCTCTGGCCTGGGATTGCTACAGTGTTCCAGTGAACATCAATGCAAGCTTGAGGAACAGCATCTCATTTAGCGATTAGGCACACTACAGCCTGCAGATGGAACATCGAGTTCAATAATTTCAGAGCATGACGGGGGCCCCCCGTTTTTATTTTTAGTTCTTTTTTCTTTATGTGTTTATTTTATTTTAATTAGTTTCTACTGTGCCTACCCACTGTTTTTTTCATGTTTGTGCTTGGGGCCAGGCTGTTCATTTTACTGTCAATTCACACCCTATCTGTACTACAAAGTGATTCTTGACAACGCAGCCGGCGGGAACGTCACCCGACTGCGCCAACCTGCACACATGCGCAAACGGGCGCCTGCTCTCCGCAGGTACGCTGCGATCCGCATTGCCCGGACTGGTTGGCGCATGGGCGGATGATGTCGTAACGTAAATTGCCAGGACTGGTTCACGCATGCCCAGATGACGTCATCGCATAACGCGGGAGAGAGAGCAAGCGGAGAGGTGAGGTGTGAAGGGGGAAGCGGGGGGGGGGGGAAAGAGAGAGCCGGTTGGGGTGGGGGAGGGGTGAGAGAGCGCGCGGTGGTTGGGGGGGGGAGCGGCCGAAGACCTTGGTGGCGGCGGTAGGTGCGCTCTCCTCCAGCCCCCTGGCCCACGCTCTCTGGTAATTTCCCCCCCCCCCCACCTCGATCTCTCCAGCCATTCCCCTTGCTCGTGCTCTCCAGCCATTCCCCCCCCCCCCCCCCCACTCGCTCTCTCCGGTCATTCCCCACCTCCCGCTCGCTCTCTCCGGCCATTCCCCAGCCAGCCGATCTCTCCGGCCATTGTACGCTGCCATGTGTTTACGTTGCCTTTGTGTGATTATTTGAACAGCGCCATCTTTAGTCCTGGCAGCTGCTTGAACATCGCTGACTGTGACGTTTTAGTTGAACAGGCTGCATTTGCGCATGTGCCAGTGCAGCGCCACATAGTGGCTGCGTTGTCAGCAAACGCAGCCTTTTTTTTTAAAGAGTACATCAAATGGTTTCACTTTGGCTGACACTAAAGGTATGTGATACAGAAATCTGGAGTCTGGGCCTGACCTGCAGAAAGAAGTCTTGATCCATTTTGCTCTCGAGTCTGACAAGGCTTGAACTCTGGATATATACTGCACTTCCTTCAATAGTATTTGCAGCATAGAAACAGGCCATTCGGCCTAACTGGTCATGTTGGTATTTATGCTCCACATGAGCCTCCATCCACCTTACTTCATCTTACGCGATCAAATTATTCTTGTAAATATTTATCACTGAGGTATTTACCAAGACTCCCCTGGAATACATCTATGCTATTCGCCTCAACCATTCACGTGGTAGCAGGTTCGACATACTCACCACTCTCTGAGTAAAGATGTTTCTCCAGAATTCCCTATTGGATTTATTAGTGACTTTCTTATGATTATGGACCCAAGTTTTGGACTCCCCCACAAGTGGAAAGATCTTCTCCACATCTCCACTCTTTACAATTTTAAAGACCTCTATCAAGTCACCTCTCAGTCTCTTTTCTAGACAGCCTGTTCAGTCATTCCTGATAACTGTACCATCTTTGTTCTGGTTATCATCTGGCAAATCTTTTTTGCACTTGCTCCACTGCTTTGATATTGTTTTTGTAATATGTGGGCCAGAACTGTGCACAGTACTCCTGCAAGGTTGCTGCTGGGCAGTCAGATTCCTAGGGAGCTTCTCATTGTGCACTCCATCCTTAGCCAACCATTGCCATACTTATCTTTTTCTCCCCAAATTCCACTGTTTTGAGTTTCCCTGGCCCTAATTGAGGGCGCATTTTAGCCCTAATTTCAAGTTCATTGCTTGTTTCAATTACCATTGCCCATCCCTGACCATATTTGCTCACTGCTTTCTTCAGTGAGCTCCAGGTCTTTTCTCGAAATTTGGCTTCTGCACTGAACAACACAGGATTACACTGCAAGACTCAGCTGCTGTGTCTATGATCCACTGCTCTGTTGCTTATATTTTAAGGTAACTTTGATCAGCTTCAGTCCCACTGCTCCTGTGATGGAGGGTCTGAGGGACTCAGTGCTCTGCTGAGCCTGTGGTTGGACAGGTTCGTTTGGTTTGTCAGCTGTAGACTGGTTCCTAGCAACAGTTTCTCCTGGACCGAAGCACATCTCTGTCACTTCCAGATCGTATGGTGACCTCCAACTTTGCCGTCATCTTTCTGCCCTTCAACCAATTACACCTCCTTTGGATCTTCATTCCATTGGAAATTCCTCCATCAGTGCATCCTCTGATACTCTGTACTTCAAATAGCTTCTGAACTTCACTCACCTGCCATACCTGTCCCCAAACTCGGACAACGGTTCGTTGATGCTCCATGCTGACACCATCTATCTATGTCCACTACGGGATTTATGACTTTAACGTTGGACTCTCTTCTATTGTCTCCTCTCTATTCCCCATTCACTACCAGGATATATGCATCCTAATTAATGCTATCAAGCCAGGCACACATAACTCAAATTTTCCCCCTGTTCATTTGTCTGCACACTTTGGCCGCTACTCTGGACCTGAGACCATCACTTTCATTTCCACTTCATTATTTTCTTCCTTCTTTTTGCTTCTTTTCTCTCCATCCCTTCTCTCCTGTCTTTATGCATCCTTTCATTTCTCCCCTCTCCGGTACTCTGACGTACCAAATCCCTACTCCAACCCTTCAGTACTTGACCTTCCTACTCCGCCAGGCTTGACTCCCTGTTAAGGTAAGCCTACTCCCTCTGTGCCTCTCTTGGCATCCTCCGAAGGACCCATCGAGACACTCGTCCTTGCCTCATCACGCGCAGTAGCCCCAAATGCTCCATCTTATTCTCTCACCAACCTTCCTGCCCAGCACACCCACTGCGGGCTGATCTTGCCAATCTGCTCCCTGTCCAACTCACCCCTCCCAGTGCTGACCCTGTGAACTCTGCCAGTGGTCCAGCTCTCACTGCCTCTCCCTTCAGAATGTCTGTTCACTTGTGAACAAAGCCCTTACAATCCATGAGCCTATGGTGGATGATTGCAACCTGGCTGAGGGGTGATGACATCTTCCCCCTTTCTGAAGCCACCTCTCTTGCCTATACCTTTCACAATTTGCTTCACCTAGATGTCGTGGTGGTTCTGACCACCAAATCTCACCTTGGTCAGTCCCCTTACTCCTCTAGCACTTTTTCCTCCTTTGAGCATCTCAACTTGTTCCTCCCCTCTCACGTCTCATTTAAAATCCAGGTCCTCTACTGCCTGTCCGAGTACCATGACAGTTTTCTCACCGAGCTATCTTCACTGCTTTCCTTCTCCAGCATCTATACTGAGCGACTTCTCATCCTCGGTGATTTCAACCTCCATCGCAATTCATCATGTTCTCTCACCTCTTGAGTTCAATGCCCTCCTGTCCTCCCTTAATCTCACTCTCCATGTAAGCTCCCCACCCATATTCTCAGTCACCTGCTTAACCTTGCCATTTCACATGGCCATGCTACTCCTATTGTATCAAGCACAGATAAGGCCAACTCTCATCACTTCCTTGTAACGTTCTCCACCCACATCCTGCTTCCCCCTCCAAACTCGACTTCCTTCGGTATCCGCCCCTGGGAAAAAACTCTCCCCCAATTCAATAACAACTGCACTTTCAAAATCCCAACTGACTAGCCTTTGGCCCACTGTTCATCATGACATTCCTGCAGTTACTGATCTGCTCAACTGCACCCTCACCTCCACCTTCGATGCCCTAGTCCTCAATAAAACCATTACTCTCACTCTCCCCCTGGTTGTTCCCCCAGTACAGCCCTCATCTCTGCTCCCTTAAGTCCAATGGGATATGGTGGACAACTGGTTTAACCATTCACTGCCAGACCTGGGTGCTTTTCTGAATGGAGGGATGTGACTAGTGGTGTTCCGCAGGGATCAATGCTGTTTGTAGTATATATAAATGATTTGCAGGAAAATGTAGCTGGTCTGATTAGTAAGTTTGCGGACGACACAAAGGTTGGTGGAGTTGCGGATAGTGATGAGGATTGTCAGAGGACACAGCAGGATATAGATCGGTTGGAGACTTGGGCGGAGAAATGGCAGATGGAGTTTAATCCGGACAAATGTGAGGTCATGCATTTTGGAAGGTATAATGCAGGTGGGAAATATACAGTAAATGGCAGAACCCTTAGGAGTATTGACAGGCAGAGAGATCTGGGCGTACAGGTCCACAAGTCACTGAAAGTGGCAACGCAGGTAGTCAAGAAGGCATACAGCATGCTTGCCTTCATCGGTCGGGGCACAGAGTATAAAAATTGGCAAGTCATGCTGCAGCTGTACAGAACTTTAGTTAGGCCACACTTAGAATATTGCGTGCAATTCTGGTCGCCACACTACCAGAAGGACGTGGAGGCTTTGGAGAGGGTACAGAAGAGGTTTACCAGGATGTTGCCTGGTCTGGAGGGCATTAGCTCTGAGGAGAGGTCGGATAAACTCAGATTGTTTTCACTGGAACGACAGAGGTGGAGGGGTGACATGATAGAGGTTTACAAAGTTATGAGCGGCATGGACAGAGTGGATAGTCAGAAGCTTTTTCCCAGGGTGGAAGAGTCAGTTACTAGGGGACATAGGTTTTAGGTGAGAGGGGAAAAGTTTAGAGGGGATGTGCGAGGCAAGTTCTTTACACAGAGGGCGGTGAGTGCCTGGAACTTGCTGCCGGGGGAGATGGTGGAAGCAGGTACGATAATGACGTTTAAGAGGCATCTTGACAAATACATGAATAGGATGGGAATAGAGGGATACGGTCCCAGAAGTGCAGAAGGTTTTAGATTAGGCAGGCATCAAGATCAGCGCAGGCGTGGAGGGCCGAATGGCCTGTTCCTGTGCTGTACTGTTCTTTGTTCTCTGGCACCTCGCCCGTATCTAGTGATGATTTGAAGATGACCCTCAGCGCATCTGCTATTTCCATCCTGGCTACCTATAACAACCTGGGAATCAATCCATCTGGCCCTGGTGATTTATCCACTTTCAAGGATGCCAGATCCTCTCGCTTATAGTATCTAATATTTCACACTCCTCCTCTTTAACTACAATCTCTGTATCAATCCTCTCCTTTGTGAAGACAGAGACAAAAAACTCATTAAGAACCCTGCCCACATCTTCTGCATCCACACATAAGTTCCCTTGTACATCTCTGATAGGCCCTACCCTTTCCTTAATTATCCTCTTGCTCTTAATGTGCAGACAAAACATCTTTGGGTTTTCCTTGATTTTACCTGCCAATAATTTTTCATGAACCCTCTTTGCTTTTCTAATTTCCTTTCTTACTTCACTCCTGCACTTTCTATACTTCTCTAGGCTTTCTAAAGTATTAAGATTTTTGTGATCATCATAAGCTTTCTTTTTCTGCTTTAACTTACCCTGCAAGCTTCTAGATACCCGGGGGCTCTAGATTTGGCAGTACCACCCTTTATCGTTATGGGGACATGCCTACACTGTGCCTGTAATGTCTCGCTTTTGAATCCCTCCCACTGGTTTGCCACTGATTTTCCTTCAAGTAGCTGTGTCCAGTCCACTTTCACCAGGTCACCTCTCAGTTTTGTAAAATTTGCCTTCCCCCAATTTAGAACCTTTACTCTTGTTTTATCTTTGTTCTTTTCCATGATTATGCTAAAACTAACTATTATGGTCACTATCTCCAAAATGATCACCCACTGTTACTTCATCCACTTGCCCAGCTTCATTTCCGAAGACTAAATCTCGAATTGCACCCCCTCTCATTGGGCTTGTTACGTGCTGGCTAAAAAAGTTCTCTTGAACATAGTTCAAGAATTTTGTCCCCTCTGTGCCCTTCACACTGTTTGTATCCCAGTTAATATTGGGGTAGTTGAAATCCCCAACTATTACTGCCCTATAGTTTTGCACTCAGAAATTTTCCTACACATTTGTTGGACTGCATTCACCTGGTTCCATTCTTATCTATCTAACCGTAGCCAGAGAACTGCCAGCAATGGCTCTGTTCCCACTCCCGCACCATTACCTCTCGTGCCCCCCAAGAATCTATCCTTGTTCCCCTCCTATTTCTCATCTACATGCTGCCCCTCAGCGACATCATCCGAAAACATGTCAGTTTCCACATGTACATTGATGACACCCAGCTCTACCTCACCAGCACTCATCTCGAGCCCTCCACTGTCACTAAATTGTCAGACTTCTTGTCCGACATTTTGTAGCGGATGAGCAGAAATTTCTCCCGATTAAATATTGGGAAGACTGAAGCCACTGTTTTCGGTTCCTGCCACAAACTCAGCTCCTTAACTATTGACTCTCGTCACTCTCCCTGGCAACTGTCTGAACCAGACTATTTGCAACCTTGGTGTCAAATCTGACCTGAGATGAGCTTCCAACCAGATATCCATGCTGTCATTAAGATTGCTTATTTCCACCTCTGTAACATTGCCCGCCTCAGCCCCTGCCTTCATTCTTCTGTTGCTGAAACCTCATCCATGCCTTTGTTACCTCTAGATTTGACTATTCCAATGCACTCCTGGCTGATCTCCCACATTCTACCCTATGTAAACTTAATGTCATCCAAAACTCTGCTGCCCATGTCTTAACTTGAACCAAGTCCCGTTCATCCATCAGCCTTATCCCCGTTGACCTACATTGGCTCCCAGTTAAGCAACGCCTCAATTTTAAAATTCACATCCTTGTTTTCAAATCTCTCCATGGCCTCACCCCTGCCTATCTCTGTAAATGCCTTCATCCTTACAACCCTGAGATATCTGTGCTCCTCTAACTCTGGCTTTCCTCCTTTAAAAAACTCCTTAAAACCTAGCTCTTTGACCAAGCTTTCTGTCATCTGACGTAATATCTCCTTATACAGCTCAGTGTCATATTTTGTTTTATAATGCTTCTGTGAAGCACCTTGGGATGTTTTATTATGTTAAAGGCGCTATATAAATACAAGTTGTTGTTGAAGTATGGTCTAACCAAAGTTCTACATAAGTTTAACGTAGCTTCTCTGTCTTTCAATTGTATTCCTCTAGAAATGAACCCCAGTGCTTTCTTTGCATTTGTTATGGCTCTAATAACCTGTGTCGCTATTTTTAGTGATTTGTGTATCTGTATCCCAAGATTCCTCTGCTCCTTTATCCCAGTTAGATTCTATTTTCCAAGGAGCATGTGGCCTCCTGTTTCTTCCTACCAAAATGCACCGCCTCACACTTGTCTACATTGAAATCTATTTGCCATTTACATGCCTATTCTGCAAGCTTGCTAACATCTTATATTTTTTCCCTGGTATTAACAATACACTGCAACTTGATGTCGCCTGCAAATTTAGACATAGGACCCCTGAGGCCAAATCATTTCTGTAACTGGTGAACAACAGTGGTCCCAGCTCTGATTCCTGTGGAACACCACTTCCCACTTTCTACCACTGTTAGAGTCAGTGTGAAGCAAATATGCTATGTACTCATGCTACAGCTGTAGAGTGAGTGCAGAGAGCAGAAATAATCTCCATGTCCCAAAATGGAGATCAACTTTAGATGGGACAAAACGTGGAGTTTCAAAATGGCAATCAGCAGGTTTTTATTTTGAATTAATTAGTTTTCTTTCCCAGTTCAACCCCCTCTTGATATTCCCTGGCCCCTTTTGGTGCCTGCCTCACTAGAATGTCCCTATTCTTATTGATGCATAGCAGTGCTTTTTTTTAAAAAAAACATCATAGTTACAGATCAGGCTGCAAATGCCCTCTTTGTTTTATTTACATTCATTTAGTGCACATCTCGTATCCATGCAACCTTCTTCAGTTGGGTTAGCACAGTAGACTAGGCTCAGCACACCTCACCTTATTTCTCACCTTATCTGTCAAAATTTGAATAAGTAAATGTTTGATGCACCTAATTCAATGTAATGGTGATGGTTAAATCCTTCTTTCCAAAAGAAAGTGATTGGGAGCACTGACTTGTTCATGTTAATGCTTGGAGACACATAAGAGTTCTCGTTGTAAAGCATAGGAGACCTTTGCTGTAATGAGCTGGTGGTGAAATAGCCAAGTGGTGCACCACAGTGGAAACTGTACCAACTCAATCAGGGCATTAGACAAGTCAGACATAACTCCAATCATATCACACATTACAGTCTCTTCCATGTATTTCTCTCAGATTCAAGCTTCCTTTCATTAACCCTCTGCCCACATTCATTCTCCATTCCTCCATTTCTTTTTATCCCACTTTGCTGCGCACTTGCACTGCTCCATCTGTTGAGGATTACAATGGCCTGGATTTTGTGATTGAATGACAGTGAAGCTATCAGTGTTGACCATCATTACAACTGTGAAACTAACAGCAACGTCTGCCGACTGTTGAAGTCCCTGCAGATGGAAATCTTCTGAAATCAACTGAATTGATGTGAGCTTGCACTTTTATACTAGTAGTGTCACTGTAAAAAACCCTCAAAAAGTTATGTCTTGTTGAACGACGTATAACAGTATTTAATGGCGTACTAAATTCATAATTACTGCTGAAAAACCTCTCTGGTCATGAGAAACAAATTTTATATTTGTGGAATATCAAACTACGATAAAAAATTACATAGGTTTTTAAAATAATTATTTTCAAGTTTATGATATTTTATCTTCTATCTTAATCCCCATGTGTATGTCTCAATCTTATATTTTGCTCTCTGCAAAATTATTAAAAATCGAAGGACAATCCATGCTTTTTATTTCCTGGTTTGCTGTTTATAAGAATGCTTCAATGTGATTGGCTGCTTATCCTGCTTGAATGCATCACTGTTGCTGGACACCGGAGGTCCCCAACAGCTGACACTGGAATGAAATTACGGTTGGAAAAGGTGAGATCTGTGCCACAGAGATTGCTAGAACTTTGTGGTCAGCTTTCTTTGAGGTCAGCGCCGAGTGCTGTTACTTTGCCACAATATCCAGGCCAGTGGTTTTACTAAGATATTCAACGAGGAATGGGAGTTTCTCACCTGACTCCTGCACAGACAGCTTTTGTACTATTTTGCTGACTGTTCTGACTTGCTTTTTCCTTACAGGTTCATGAGTTTCTTTGTTTCAAAATCAATATTTTCCTGACTTTCAAAACACTACATTCTCAAGGTTATTCTCTCTCATCTTCCCACTACTCATTCCTTCTGGCTGTTTTATACCTACAACACACAGCCTCCAACACTTGAACTTGAAATTCTAATTTTCTGTTATCTTGGCCAAAGAACTTCCTCACCCTCATTTACAGCAAAAAGAAAAAAATTAGACTTGCATTTATATAGCGCCTTTCAAGTTCACCGGACACCTCAAAGCACTTTACAGCCAATGAAGTACTTTTGAAGTGTAGTCACTGTCGTAATGGAGGAAATGTAGCAGCCAATTTGCACACAGCAAGCTCCCACTAACAGCAATGTGATCATGACCAGATAATATGGCATCGGGGATAACTCCCCTGCTCTTCTTCAAAATTTTATTTTATTTTACTTAGAGATACAGCACTGAAACAGACCCTTCGGCCCACCAAGTCTGAGCCGACCAACAACCATCCATTTATACTAACCCTACAGTAATCCCATATTCCCTACCACTTATCTACACTAGGGGCAATTTACAATGGCCAATTTACCTATCACCTGCAAGTTTTTGGCAGTGGGAGGAAAGTGGAGCACCCGGCGAAAACCCACGCGGTCACAGGGAGAACTTGCAAACTCCGCACAGGCAGTGCCCAGAATCGAACGCGGGTCGCTGGAGCTGTGAGGCTGCGGTGCTAACCACTGCGCCGCCATTGTGCCATGGGATCTTTTATGTTCACCAGAGAGGGCAGTCAGTCTCAGTTTAACACTTTATCTGAAAGACTGCACCTCCAACAGTGCAGCACTCCCAGAACCTTGCGATCTAGAGGGAAGAGTACTACCAGCTGAGCTACAGCTGACACAGAAACAGTGAATAATGATGCTGTTTGGAGCAGTCCAATAAACTGCTTACATCAACTAATGCAAAAAGTAGGAAAATGTTGGCCTGATATGGAGCATTTCTGAATAGGTTTGTTTAATAGGCCTTAGATTTAATTATGCAGGCTGCTTCAGTGAAACAATGGCTTGTTCTGACTTACTTTAAGTGGGTTTACTCGGATGTCCATTCTACCCTCCTCAATGTCTGCTATTTCTTGTCGGATGTTTATCATTGCATCACAGAATCTATCCAGTTCAGCTTTATCTTCAGATTCGGTTGGCTCAATCATCAGCGTACCAG
Organism: Heterodontus francisci; assembly: GCF_036365525.1. Classification (NCBI taxonomy): domain Eukaryota; kingdom Metazoa; phylum Chordata; class Chondrichthyes; order Heterodontiformes; family Heterodontidae; genus Heterodontus; species Heterodontus francisci. Next base: position 191,581,344 of record NC_090374.1, read on the forward strand.
AAACAGGCCAGGACATGGTTGGAGCATGGAATCCTATAAGATGTAAAAATACTGTGACTTTATGAGGAAGAAGAAAGCCCTCATGGTCAGTTGTGACTTCTGTTGCATTAAGAAGCAGAATGTCATGTACACCACTAAATTCTGTTAAGTTTTGCAATTCACAAATAACTCCCATGTTCAGATCCCAAGTTTAGTTTTTAACATCATCCTTTACTATTTAGGTCAGTCACAGGAATGTACGAACAGGAGGAGGCCACTTAGTTCCTCGAGCCTCTTCCGCCATTCAATAAGATTGTAGCTGATCTGTTTGTGTTCTGAATTCCACAAGCCCATCTACCCCCCGATAAACCTTTGATTCCCTTGCCGAACAAGAATCTATCTAACTCCGCCTTAAAAATATTCAATGACCCCCCGCAGAGTGGGCGGATCATTACCAATCTCTCTTCGTAACTGTGCACACAGGAAGTGGATTCACTTGTAGGTTGCTGTAACATGTCCTTAAAATACATTGCACCACACAGGTTGATGGTTCAGGTCCTATACCCATGGGATGAGAAGCAATAATGGACAATAATTACTTTAGTTTACAGTTCAACCAGAAAAGTCAAAGTCCTCACCGTAATCTTGCAGCCTCTTGGCAACATCCACTGCCTCGATGTTTGCCGTTTTCTTGAAAGGTCGCACATCCAAGATGAATTCGTGAGCTACATAACCTGTTAACAAATTTTTTAGAAATTTAGTATAACATTCAGGTTATTGAAAAATAGTCCTTCCTCCAGCACAACAGAAAAAAAATGTCAGTATGATCATAAAAAAATATCCAATAGTAGAAAACCACCTCAGAGTATCTGAGAACGGTCACACTGACTCGTGTGAGTACAAACACCATGTACCCTGAAATAAGGCTCTTCAAAAACGTATGTGTTTTTTTATGAAATGCCATAATTTGTTATTTTAATCATGGTGCTATCCCATTTAATTAAAGGGGTTGGTGGATCTATTACAATAGCTGACAGAAATTCCATACAAACATTTTGAATGCTTACTTTCAAGGCACTGGACCAGAATTCTCCCTGATCAACAGCAGAGCAACAACTAACAACAAAACTTACAAATGTGGTGTATAAATGCCACAAGAATAAAGGCACTCATATCTACAGCTTTTATTATTCTTCCTTATTCAATTACCCTTTGCGTATAATAGCAGAGGAAATACAGGAATGCAATTCTATGCAATAATCCCAAATCTAGTCTTGACCATCAGTGCAGACAGGGTGCATGCTGCTGAGAAGACAAACACAGATTGAATCGGAAGGAACATTTTTGATGACTGCCCATTAAGTGGTTACAGTTTAAGCAGAATGATCTTTTCTTCCTCACAGCAGTCACTTGTTAGGCCCAGACATAGGAATTATTATTGGAGGGAGACACCAGAGGACTGCCTGCATCTGTGCAACTAAATGCTAACAAGAGTCAATGGCTGTGAAATTGGGTTTCGTAGCACCATCGGTGCCGATGCTGAGGCCGCCATGACAGAGAGAGTGCTACTGTGGGCATGCTGAACGTGCACAGGAGCACGCAGAGTGGGTGGATCGTGATATCAAACAGCCTCTAATCCTGATTTGGTGCAGGGTCTGCCAATTTCCAGGTAACTTTGGCTTTGGACTTACTTTAATTGGTGCAGAGTTAGTGGAAGTATAGTGTTCTGTGTTATTGGAGCAGGTTTGCTAACCAAGTTTGGGGCACTGGATCCTGACAAGGAGGTCACAGGAGTTTTTTGACCTGTCGGGAGAAAGCCTGCTTCAGTAATGGGGGCTATAGCTGTGGTATCTCCAAGGCTGCAGCATTACTTGGACATGCAGCACAGGCAGCAGGGAGGGGAAGCTGTGCACACAGGGAGGAGGAGGAGGGGTCTTAATAGAAGACCCTACCCACCCAGGGTCTTTAGGGTGTACTTCTATCTCCACCTCAGCCAGGAGCAGTGTCTGATCAGTGCCACCTCCTACAACCCAACCTACAGTGGCACAGCTGGATGCAGATGGCGTTGCCAGTGGCATTCAAGATCACCATCGCCCTAAATTTCTACGCCAACAGATCTTTCCTGGTGGGAGCAAGCAAGGTCTCACAGTTCACCGTCCATCGCTGTGTCAGAGAGGTGTCAGAGGCTCTGAATGCCAGGAGAGGGGACTTCATAGTCTTCTCAGAGAGAAGCAGGAGGAGAGAACACTTGGATTTGCAAGGCTGATGGGATTCCCACTGGTGCAGGACTGCAGACACGTGGCTCGTTTTGTCCCACACATTAATGGGCAGATATGCTCTAACTGCAAGGGCTAAGTGGTGTGCGAACATGCCCAGCAGATCTTCTCAGTGAATGCCTGCTATCCTGGCAGCCGGCACGACACATTCATCGTGTGCCAGTGAGCTGTACCCGCTATCGTTGGCCCGCCACGAAGAACCAGAGGCTGGCTGCTGGGTAACAAGGGATACCCGCTCTATGCCAGGCTCATAACTCCCCTCCGCCACCCAACCACATGAGGACAGCTCGCCTGCAATCGGCACTAAGCAGCCACCTGGAATGTTGTGGAGCAAACCACTGGCGTCCTGAAACAATGGTTCTGCTGCCTGGACAGTTCCGGGGGCAGCCCGCCAGTACTCACTGGATCAGATGTCCAACTTCACGCTGGTCTGCCGCTTCCTCCACCTTCCTATCACGCGGGTGCAGCCTTTGCCCACCAGACCTTCGAGGCCACCTCGGAGGGAGGTGGACAAAAGGGAGGAGGAGGATTTTCGCGCCTGTTCTCCGGGTGCCTTTGCCAGTCCTACTGCTTCTACACAGTGCCACCCCAGTGACTGCAGCATGGCAGATAGAAGACTGCTGCCTTTCACTGGGGGAAGACTGCAGAAGGCCCTGCAGGGTGACCTCGGGCAGCTCTGGGCCTTGTGGGCCCGGCTTCAGACTACAGCACCTCGGCATGGGCGGCAGCAGTCTGGGCTGGCTGGAGGTAAGGCAACAGCGAGGGAAGTAGCAGAGTGGCAGTGGTGGGAGCACGCATGCTGTCCTCCTGAGAGAGGACTGTGGGTTCGTGCACCACACAGCCAGTGCCACTTCCCCAGAGTGCCGTCTCAGCAATCCTAATAATCTGTTGGAGCACAGATTGCTGGACTGCCCTGAAAGTGTGCATGCCCCTTTGAGCAGTTGGTATCTTCAGCCATGATGGCAGCAATCTAAACCTGCATGGCACCAATTCGGGTGTGCACAAGTATGGTTCTCATGACCTCAGTCTGAGCTTCCACTGTGGCACACAGACATTGGGCGGCTTCTGCTTGTGCTGCAAAGGAAGCTGAAACATTGGTCGTCGGATGCTGCATCACAGCTGAGTCCGCAAGTGCTGTCACCAAGTTGGCCACCACTTCCACACTGGGCAGAATGGGCTCTAAGCTTTGTGTGAAGTCCTGTGCCAAAATGGAGCCGGACTCCACCATGCTCCTTGACAGTGACAAGAGGCTCTGTGGCAAGCCTGCAAGCATCTCAGTGCGCAGGCCCATCAGCACTTTACTGTATGCCACCCCTTCAAAGTCTTCAACTCAATCTTCTGCAGCAGGACTCGACTGCGACCTCACCCTTTGACTAACTGGCACATGAGCTCCTCTTTCCCCCTGGCCTGGCTGCAGCCCACTCGAGCCTGTTGATTCACCAAATGAAGATCCTTACTCCATACTACCCTCTATAGCATCTGAGCTGGTGGCTGTGACTGTCAGATCAAGTGACAGTCCTTCATCCAGAGGTTTAGTGTAGCTCTTGCCCTTCATGGTGAGGCTGCACGGGCTGCCCTTGGGTATCTGAAGCAGAAATACTGAAGAGGAGTAAAAACAAGAAATGCTGGAATCACTCAGCAGGTCTGGCAGCATCTGTGGAAAGAGAAGCAGAGTTAACGTTTCGGGTCAGTGACCCTTCTTCTGAAGAGGAGGTTTGGGTTGAAGGAAGGGGGCTGCGTGGAAAGCGAGAGATCCATGTGAGGGTGAGGTGGGATTTGAGAAGGGGCCTTGAGAAGGCAGACACATTCCATCATCCTGAATGTTCTCAGATGCATCAGCCTCAGTCACAGCCAGCCCTGTGATGCGGAGCACGGTCTCTTCCAGAGGGCTCAGGAGATGCAGGTGTGCCAGTCCCCTGCCGGTTCTGTACTGCTCCCTGCGGTTATGGGCCACTTCGTCCTGTAAGACAGGGATCGGTGAGTGTGTTGCAATGTGCTTGGGTGACGTGCCTGCTATAGCTGAATAGATGCAGTTATGCGGAATCACAGAGAGGTGGGTGTGAGGCTGACAGCATCGGTACGTGTACGATGGTGAAGTGGAGCATCCGATTGCTGATGAGGGAGTGATGGGGCTGTGGTGCATTGATCAGTGTGAGACTAGGCTAGCAGAGGTCATTTGAAGATGCATTCGCTGATCTTGACCACCCGTGTGATGTCACTGTACTTCTTCTGGCATTGTAGCCAGGCTCGCAAGGCCAGACTTTGAGAACTGACCTCACTGGCTACCTACTCCCGTTACCTCTCAGGGTGCATCTTGAGGGCCTCCTGGCGCCTTCTATTCCTTTCCACCTCGATCACTAATACCTCCAGTGCCCCATCAAGCAACCTGGGAGCCCTCTCTCTGCTCTTCCTTCCAGCAAGCCTTCCAGAGACAGTCTGCAGCAGCTTGAGTTGAATGCGTGCAGAACCCCTTCGAGACGGGCAGGCTACCTTTGAGAGGCTCGGGTCATGGTAGCCATGCACACTGCTGGGCCCCCTGCTGAATATGCAGCCAAGTCAGCAGCATGTTCTGTGCTGGACTGCACACTGAAATCATTTCGATGAGCAAAGCAGCACAAAGTTTGCGTGCTGCCTGCCTCAGGTGGACTGGGCCCGGGCTAATAGGAAATGGCGATCGCTGTGCCTGATATAGAGCTTCAAGTAATCTTTACCCCAGTGCCTTCAGGAGAGAAAACTGGACAGAACATTTGAGGCTGCATGATAATATAGATTGAAAAGCGAAAACCCAGTTCTTAAAGAATAAAATATTGAGTGTCAATGATGAACCTGATTTTCCAGGTACTCTCGATACCAGACGTTCTCCTATAGTTTTCCCTCCATGGGATGATGACAGGTTCCAGTTGTTCCCAAATGACCCAGAATGGAATTTGCTGCATGACCCTCACTAAATAAAGATTGTAAACAAAATGAAATTATTGGGATAAAACAAACAGATGGATTTAATATCATAACCAAAAAGCAACAAGATCACTTTGGGTTGGTATGGCAGATTTTTAGAAAACCGAAACTGCATCCATCACTAATGGCTGAAAACCCTAAACTAGCAGCATATTTTCTTCTGAAATGCAATCCGTCAAAAAGATGATTTGGGGAGCTGGAATGAATTTGCCAAATTTGGGCAAAGTGGAGCTGGGGGTGATTGAGAATTTCCGAGAATCAGGCTTTCCTCTCCAAAACTGTCAAATTAAGAATCTGCCTTATTGAAAGAGTGAATCCATTATTACAACTCGAAGGGTGGACTCCAAACTATGAGAGATGGAATCAACCTTCTCGGCAAAACATTTCTTCTGCAGACTCTCAATTCATCTGCCAAAAAACAACAACTTAAACGTAGTAAAACAACCCAAGAGAATTATCGAACAAAATGTGACACCGTGCCACAGGAGGAGATATCAGGACAGGTGACCAAAAGCGTGATCAAAGATTAGGTTATAAGTCTTAAAAGGAGGAGAGGTACAGAAGCTGACAGGTTTAAGGAAGGAATTCCAGAGTTCAGGGCCTAAGCAATTGAAGGCTCGGCCTCCAATGATGGAGCAAGTAAAATCAGGGGTACGCAAGAGACCAGCATTGGGGGAGCACTGAGATCTCGCAGACTTGCAGAACCTGAAGAGGTTACAGAGATAGGGACGGGGGAGGCTATGGTGGGATTTGAAAACAAGGTTGAGAATTGTAAAATTGATGTACTGCCAGAGCAGGAGCCAATGTAGGTCAGTCAGCATAGCTGTCATTGGTGTGAGTTACAATATGGGCAGCAGAATTTTGGAAGAGTGCCAGTTTATGTCGGATGGAAGATGGGAATAGTCAAGTCTAGAGGCAACAAAGGCATGGGTGAGAATTTCATCGGATGATCTGAGGCGGGGGCCACATACAAAATTCAATAATATAGTGGGCCAAACACTATAGGAATATTACTTTTATATTACAGAAAGGCAGTTAACTGGATCTGGTCTCTCTCTCTCTCTCTATCTCTCTCTCAGCTGCACTCCAGCATCCTGGGAAATCTACTGCATCATAGACCTATGAAAATGCAAATCTATAAATGAGCCATCAGATTAAAGAAGCTACTTTCAGCAAAGCTAACTTTGATAGTCTGTCCTTGCATTTGCACTCTTGGGGCAGGATTTAGTGGAGCCGGCAGGGCTCCCAGTGCCAGATTATTGGGAGTCCCCCAGCTCTATTTAACAGCATCAGACCAATTAACAGCCCTTTAAAGACTCCCAGAGCTGCTGGTCAATCAGAGGGCTGGCAGCTCAATAGTATTGGCAGCGCCAACGGGAGCAGTGGTTACTGCTGGTACTGCAGAGGCCTTGGATCCAGGTCCAGTGCTGGAGACCCGCACCAGAGGTAAGTGAGGTGGGGTCGCCGGAGCCAGTCCGCAGGCCCAAGCGATGGGGGAAGGAGGGTGGTTTTCCGCTGGGGGCCCTCCATGGGCCACAGATTCTCATAGAGGAGAGACCCACCCCCACACCCCCCCCCACTCCCAAGCCCGCTGGGAGGTCACCTAGTTTCACTGGGTGACCTTACCGTGTGTGGGAGGCCCCTCTCCGCTGCTGGTGTAATTCCAGTGGCAGTGGGAAGAGGCCCTTAACAGGATGATAATAGGCCTCCAAAGGGCTTCAATTGGCCTCTGGGCGGAAAAGCTGTCTTCAGCCTATCCCAACCCCGACTAAATTCTGGTGTGACAGGAAGGCAATGGACGCTCTGCCCCTCGCTGCAATTCTATGTGCCCCCCACCCCCTCATCTCCAGGGGTGGGGGGAGGGGCTCATTAAATTCAGCAATGGCTATGCAATTGAGTTATATCATAACAAGCTGGAACCCAGGGAGATAAGCATCCAGGTAAATAGTGAAAGCAGCAGAGCAACACACAGAAGTCTCTCTCCCTGGGAAGGACCAGTTTTCAGCGTGAAAATACCGAGGACTTTCACTAGTAACACAGCAAATAGCAGACAGCCAAGTATCCCCTAAAGAAAGATTTAATTCAGTGGAAAAAAAAATGTAGACAATTTTCTTAATGGTAGTCAAAATAAAAGCACTGAAAATAATACAACTCCTCAATGACTACTGACAAAACCAAACCAGCACACAATACCTCGGGATGAACTAAAGAAAATTCTCACGAAACAGTTCTTCTCTATAATATTCAATGTTTTGCTCCACTTGCACATTTATCCATAAGCGCTAAACATAACACTTACTAGAAAAGGAATCTTAAAACGAAAACAAATGTGAAAAGAAACACAACCAACCGCTTCTGCAAACATGACATGGTAAACAAGCAAACCGTGCCAACTAGACAAGCCAGGCATCATAAGTCACAATGTGGCTAAGCAGCAAGTTACACTCTTGCACACAAGGTCACAGAACACAGTCTAAACTAGGGGAAAACATAACTTCAATTATAGATAAAAATGGTCAAAATTACTTGAGAATATTTAACAGAATGAGAAACAAAAGTGAGACCTGGTACAATTACAAGAGGCATGTGGGATGAAACCATGGGCTGAATTTAGTGAGTCTGTCGTGGGTCCCAGCGTCGGACCTGGAAATGTGTGCCATTCCTGCTAGTCATGTGGGCGGCCCACCAGAATCACGTGGCAGACGGCCATTTTACATAATGGAGGTGTGGGCCCAGCCAATCACGCAGCATGGGAGGGATACAAGACACTGAATACGGTGTTGGATGACTCTGGAGCAGGTGTCCTGCTTGCTTTGCTGCCTTGGACTGATATGCTGTTCACTACTCAAACTGGCGTTTCAGTGTCTCCTGGACCCCCCTCCCCCCACTCGGGAGATGGACCCTGCAGGATGGGAGAGGCAAGGCACAGACTGGCCCCACAGTTTAGCCATGCCATCCTCGAGATTCCCCTCCAGGCTGCAAGGGAAAGGCTGAAGGTCCTCTTCCCCAGTGATGGCAAGAAGAGGTCCTCCAGCCTGACCAAGCAAGCCTGGATGGAGATCGCTGAGGAGATCAGCAGCCGTGGGGTCACCCCCCCACCACCAGACATGGGTACAGTGGCACAAGAGGGTCAATGACCTCCTTCATTCTGCCAAGCTGACTGCTCCATAACTCGCTCCTTTGTAGGAATCGCAAGTGGCTACGCAGGAGAAACCAGGACTTGGGGAGGGAGGCACTATAATGGCGATGGCAGAGGGCCTTAGACATCATCTCCTCCTAACAGATGCATGGCTGCATCTCGGCCACAGGCCACCTTCTTTCATAGCTCACCCCCATTAACGCCCTTGAGAGCGGGTGGCAGCATGAGCTATATGGGATACCCCAGCAGGAGACGAGGGGCTGATACCAGCCGAACTATCATGTTGATCTCTCTGCGAAATATGACTATCTCCCTCTTTCCACTTCCAGGACAAGAGGGCCCATAACATGAGGGAGACATCATGGACTGGTGGAGGAATCCCAGATCTTCAGTCTCTCCCCACAGCAGAGGATGAGGCATTAGAATTAGGGCGGCTGTGCCATATCTGATGGAGAGTCTCTGCGCAACGGAGTAAGGATTGGCTTCCATCGACATACATTTCACTTCTGGAGACCCACATCACGCACAGTTGGCATAACGAGATCTGCACAGCCTAACCCACATATGTTTGTATTCTCTCATGCAGATCAGCATCCGCAGGAGACTCCAGCTGACCTCCATCAACCTCTGAGGAGGAACTGCAGTCAGAGGATGCACCGTCACATGACTCTCCTGCACCTTCCATCAGCGCAGATACTTTCACCTCAGTGGGTTTCCGTTCTGCTGTAGAATCAGGGTCACAAGCTGGTGTGACCACCGCACATGCGCCCAATCAGCTGACTGAGGCTGAGACAGCCGAGGCCTCTGACAGCCGGACGACTGTGGGTGGCCAGGCCCATGCTGAGCCCCAGGCTGATGACGAGCCTCTGATGTTGACAGTACAGGGCATGCTGGACTTGCAGAAAGAGGTAAGGCAGCATCTGGCAGAGATGCCAGAGGCCACGTGCAGCCATGAGCAGACGATGGAGGAGTCCATCCACACAATGAGTGCTGCTATGTCTCAGGCATGTGAGCGCATGGCATCCTCCATCGAGAGGCTGGTGACCCTCGTGCAGAGCCAGATCCCACAAATGCACACAGACCTGCACATCATTGCCTTGGCCATGAGCTCAATGCAGCAGTGACAAGGTGAGAGAAGGACGAGGTGCCCTGGAGTCTTCTCCAGCTCCTCGTCCTCCTCTGGTCAGCAGGATGTTGAAATGAACGTTGAAAGAGAGGACAAGAGGCTGCCCTCCACAGCTGGGGACTCCCTCAGGGTGCTCTGTGTATGGACAGTGGTTCTTCAGTGGACAAGGTGTATGAGACTCATGCCAGGTAATCAGTGGGCCTCCATAGTGCTGTTAATGCAGCAACGATCCTGCTTCGGCAACTGTACCTTTGCTACCTTTCCCGGGAGAATCTCTGATGGCAGTGCCCACCCTTGCTGATAGCCAACCATCTCATCCAGGGGTATGGGCACCCAACCCTCTCACCAAACGGTTTGGACACCTGAAACAGCCACCCAAACCAAGCCCCACCCTTGCAGACCACCCGAGACCCCGCTCAGCCGGTACTTCCATCCTCCCGAGACCCCGCTCAGCCGGTACTTCCATCCTCCAGAGACCCTGCTCAGACGGTACACCCACCCTCCTGAGACCCCGCTCAGCTGGTACTCCCACCCGAGACCCTGCTCAGCCGCACTCCCACCCTCCCGAGACCCTGCTCAGTTGGTACTCCCACCCGAGACCCTGCTCATCCGGTACTCCCACCCTCCCGAGACTATGCTCAGCCGGTACTCCCACCCGAGACCCTGCTCAGCCAGTACTTCCATCCTCCCGAGACCCTGCTCATCCGGTACTCCCACCCTCCCGAGACCCTGCTCAGCCGCACTCCCACCCGAGACCCTGCTCAGCCGGTACTCCCACCCTCCCGAGACCCTGCTCAGCCGGTACTTCACCTCCCGAGACCCTGCTCAGCCGGTACTCCCACCCGAGACCCTGCTCAGCCGGTACTCCCACCCGAGACCCTGCTCAGTCAGTACTCCCACCCACCCGAGACCCTGCTCAGACGGTACTCCCACCCTCCCGAGACCCTGCTCAGCCAGTATTCCCACCCGAGACCCTGCTCAGTCAGTACTCCCACCCACCCGAGACCCTGCTCAGACGGTACTCCCACCCTCCCGAGACCCTGCTCAGCCAGTATTCCCACCCGAGACCCTGCTCAGTCAGTACTCCCACCCACCCGAGACCCTGCTCAGACGGTACTCCCACCCTCCCGAGACCCTGCTCAGCCGGTACTCCCACCCGAGACCCTGCTCAGCCGGTACTCCCACCCTCCCGAGACCCTGCTCAGCCGGTACTCCCACCCGAGACCCTGCTCAGCCGGTACTCCCACCCACCCGAGACCCTGCTCAGACGGTACTCCCACCCTCCCGAGACCCTGCTCAGCCAGTATTCCCACCCGAGACCCTGCTCAGTCAGTACTCCCACCCTCCCGAGACCCTGCTCAGCCGGTACTCCCACCCGAGACCCTGCTCAGCCGGTACTCCCACCCTCCCGAGACCCTGCTCAGCCGGTACTCCCACCTCCCGAGACCCTGCTCAGCCGGTACTCCCACCCTCCCGAGACCCTGCTCAGCCGGTACTCCCACCCGAGACCCTGCTCAGCCGCACTCCCACCCGAGACCCTGCTCAGCCGGTACTCCCACCCGAGACCCTGCTCAGCCGGTACTCCCACCCGAGACCCTGCTCAGTCAGTACTCCCACCCACCCGAGACCCTGCTCAGACGGTACTCCCACCCTCCCGAGACCCTGCTCAGCCAGTATTCCCACCCGAGACCCTGCTCAGTCAGTACTCCCACCCACCCGAGACCCTGCTCAGACGGTACTCCCACCCGAGACCCTGCTCAGCCGGTACTCCCACCCTCCCGAGACCCTGCTCAGCCGGTACTCCCACCTCCCGAGACCCTGCTCAGCCGGTACTCCCACCCTCCCGAGACCCTGCTCAGCCGGTACTCCCACCCGAGACCCTGCTCAGCCGGTACTCCCACCCGAGACCCTGCTCAGCCGGTATTCCCACCCGAGACCCTGCTCAGCCAGTACTTCCACCCTCCCGAGACCCTGCTCAGCCAGTATTCCCACCCGAGACCCTGCTCAGTCAGTACTCCCACCCACCCGAGACCCTGCTCAGACGGTACTCCCACCCTCCCGAGACCCTGCTCAGCCGGTACTCCCACCCTCCCGAGACCCTGCTCAGCCGGTACTCCCACCTCCCGAGACCCTGCTCAGCCGGTACTCCCACCCTCCCGAGACCCTGCTCAGCCAGTATTCCCACCCGAGACCCTGCTCAGTCAGTACTCCCACCCACCCGAGACCCTGCTCAGACGGTACTCCCACCCTCCCGAGACCCTGCTCAGCCGGTACTCCCACCCGAGACCCTGCTCAGCCAGTACTCCCACCCTCCCGAGACCCTGCTCATCTGGTACTCCCACCCTCCCGAGACCCTGCTCAGCCGCACTCCCACCCTTCCGAGACCCTGCTCAGCCGCACTCCCACCCGAGACCCTGCTCAGCCGCACTCCCACCCGAGACCCTGCTCAGCCGGTACTCCCACCCACCCGAGACCCTGCTCAGCCAGTACTCCCACCCACCCGAGACCCTGCTCAGCCGGTACTCCCACCCACCCGAGACCCTGCTCAGCCAGTACTCCCACCTCCCGAGACCCTGCTCAGCCAGTACTCCCACCCACCCGAGACCCTGCTCAGCCAGTACTCCCACCCACCCGAGACCCTGCTCAGCCGGTACTCCCACCCGAGACAATGATCCCGCACCCCACCACCCCCCCCGCCCCTGCAGATCTACATCTACAAGATGCACTGCAGCAACTCACCAAGGCTCCTTCAACAGCACCTTCCAAACCCGTGACCTCTACTATCTAGAAGGACAAGGGCAGTAGATGCATGGGAACACCGCCACCTGCAAGTTCCCCTCCAAGTCTCACACCATCCTGACTTGGAACTAGATCGCCTTTCTGTCACTGTTGCTGGGTCAAAATCCTGGAACTCCCTGCTTAACAGCACCGTGGGTGTACCTACCCCACATGGACTGCAGCGGTTCAAGAAGGCAGCTCACCACCACCTTCTGAAGGGCATTTAGGGATGGGCAATAAATGTTGGCCTAGACAGCGACATCCACGCCCCGTATCACAGACCTTCCATTTTGTTTTTCCCCCTCTTCCCCGTTTCACTTGCTCAAAACCGATTACATTTCTAACCTTTGCCAGTTCTGATGAAAGGTCAACACCTGAAACGTTAACTCTGTTTCTCTCTCCACAGATGCTGCCAGACCTGCTGAGTTTTGTCAGCACTTTCTGTTTTTGTTTCAGATTTCCAGCATCTGCTGTATTTTGCTTTTATCTTGTAAAAAACGATGCCATTCTGCTGTCGGTTGCTGGATGTGAACAGTAATGCGTGTAAAAGATAAAGGAATGCTAGCTTAAAACTACTATCTCGAACTGTGATTCCTAACAATAGGCCAAAGAACAATGCCCAAAGTGAAAAAAAAAAAGTAAACTGCAGTATGCCCCACAAAGAGAGCTGTAAAATCTGAAGTTTCAGCTAATAACTAACATGACACCAGCACTTTTGTCAACTTACCCTTTGCTCCCCTGAAAACAATTTTGTAGAATGTTTCTAGCCTCTTGGCCATGTAGTTTGCATTTAGAATGGCAATCTCAGTAGCATGACGAAGTCCATTTGATCCCATCAACTATGTGAAGAGAAACAGAATCATATTTGGAATGCATAAATCACAGCAGCATTGTTAAATTTGTAGCAGTTGAAGAATTCTGGTCTTAAAATTATAATCCATAAACCAACAGACTAACAACACTAATTGATCATGTCTTCCCCAGTCATCCTTAAAAAAATCCCCATTTCTAAATCACTCTAATCATCTTAAGAGGCCATCCCATGAAATTACAACCATGGGCATAGTGCAGTTTTGACTGCAGAATAGTTAGAAATATTTGCTTGACATGAGTTACCTTTTAGGATTATGCCCCATTCCTGTAGGCCACCCAGTTCATTTGGTTAAATTCAGCCAATGTCACATGTTATGAAGGTGATTTTTTTTGAGGATTCGTGTGTTTGAATTGTGGAGATGGATTCATTGGAGAACTGTAGTAATTCCATAGATGTTGGACTTTGTTTTTTTTAAAGAGGTGGCCAGAAGGACACTTACAGTCTTGTTTGAAAACAACCTTTACTGGAAGTCACATGCCTTAAACTAAATAAACAAAGAAATCTTGGTGACTTGGGGGAGATGTTTACAGAGAAGTGACATGTCACAATTTCTGAGGGTCAGGAGGTTCGGACTTGCTATTTGGTTTCGCTTCCGAGTTATTGTTTTGATTCAGTTGGGGTGTGGACTGTGTTTGAAAGCAGTTGGAGATCAACCTGCCAAGAGAGCTTGTCTCCTTCGTCTTGTCTCTGAAATGCTGCATTTCTCCCTCAGAGCTCCTGGAAAGCTTGCCAGATTAATTTTCAATGCCGCCTGAAAAGAACTGCTCCAGAAAAGATCCCAATGACCTGTTTATGTGTACTCAGATGCTAGACTGTATGCTATTTTGGGACAAAACATATCTCATCCGTTTTCTTCAATAATTAACAAGTATTTGGCCAAAGTATTCTTTTTTGTTTTTTTGTAAAAGAGCTCTCTGCTGAGAAAATCTCTATTTTTCAGTTAACCGGTGTGTGTGTGTGTGTGTGTTTGAGGGGCTAAGGTAAAAAGGGAACTTTCATATTTCAATCTGTGTGTTAATGCTTTGCTTCGTTACTGGATAAGTATCATTTTATAATAAACTGATGATTTTGTTGTTTATGAAAGAAACCTGGTTGGCATATTATATTTGGGGATAAAAAGTAGAGTATATGATTGACTGTATCTGTAACTGGGTAAACATTTGACCTGTGGAGAAGTGGAACTAGAAAAGACAGTGCACTTCCCCTGCCTCAGTTGTAACATACAAGATTGATGATCATACTGCAGTAAATGCATGCATTCCCACCTTCTAATCTTAGTTTAAAGGAAAAGGACAGTTGATTGAAAACCTCTGCCATTTTAAATTCTTTAAAGCAGATTTTTCTCTTTAATATTGCTATTATAAGAATACAGGTACCAGATAGGCACTCAAAGTAGTGCAAGATCCAGCAATAACCGGACTACAGAATCTCAGGAAATTTATGGCACTCGGCTCACAAGGAATCTGTGTATTTATGGTTTAAATTGCGTGACTGTGTAAACCACTCCTTTGTGTTTGTCACGGGTAGGAAGAAAAGCATTGGTCCGGAATTTCCTTGAAGCAGTTCCCGCTCTGCCAGGAGAACGGCCTCGGAATCCCTGTTCACACGTGTAAAATGGGGATTCAGTCAGGCTTCCACTAAAGTTACAGCAGTGGAGTGGGAACAACTTGAGAGAAGAAGATATGCTAGATATTGAGTCAAACCCACACCCCATCAGTCTGCCACTGTACACTGGTGTACTAGCATGGAATTTAAAACTTCAATGCAGCCCATTATACCTGGTCTTCCCATAAACCATACTGCCTAATCCTAGACCAAGTTTCACGAAAAACTACAATATTCATCTATTTTCACATCACAATTAAAATTTTCAAAGTTGTGTCGACTCAGATTAAAATGCTCAGGTGGGTTTATAAATAATGCTTTTTCGTACCTTTGCATTTTAAAAGGTGAATAACTTAAAATGCTCAAGCAATAGCATGACTTTGTAACAGGAGCATCGTGTATAGTTTTGGTCTCATCTAAGGAAGGATATACTTGCTATAGAGGGAGTGCAATGGAGGTTCACCAGACTAATCCCTGGGATGGCGGGACCGTATTACGAAGAGAGATTGAGGAAACTGGGCCTGTATTCTCTAGAGTTTGGAAGAATGAGAGGTGACCTCACTGAAACTTACAAAATTCTTACAGGGCGTGACAGGTAGGATGTAGATAGGCTGGTGAGTCTAGAATCAGGGGACATAGTCTCAGAATAAAAGGTAGACCGTATAAGACTGAATGGCGGAGCAGGCTCGATGGGCTGAATGGCCTACTCCTGCTCCTATGTTCCTATGCTACAGACACACAAAGCATTACAAATCTCCACATTACTGCTACTTTTCTTTGATGTGTCACCTTCTGACTAACTGCAGGATAATTAAGATCTGACTTAGGACTACCCCAGCTTGCTCCAACAGTTTGTAGTACTTGCAGGGCCAACATTTTTTCCTCTGCTGGCTATGCCAACTCTTCTTAACAATCAAATGCATCCTGACACAATAAAAGGAAATAATATCCTGAACAAACTTTTGGGTCCTGCCTGTCTAGGATAATTTGAAGGTGTAAAGTTCAGTTCTCAGTCTAACAGGTCAGGTACTATCAGCCACTTTGAGATTTTTTTTTCAGTGAGTCACTGAAAGAGGTTTAGTGGATAAAGACACTATTCAGTGCAGTACTCACACAGACTAGGAAGGTCCCAGATTCGCTGTCTGATCTATGCTGATACAGCTGATCTCATCTAGAGCATAGCTGGATCATAATTATTGTGCAAACATGGGGAAATCTGGTCAAGATTCCTACTCCTCATTACTATCCAATGACTTCTGCTCGATCTGTGTCGGTGTGAACATTGGATTAATATCGGTTGGGTTTGGCTGTGATGTTCTTCATGGTTCAATAGCCCACTGACGCTAACCTTTAGACGGGCAACTCGAGGAATGTTTTGGAGGACTGTTGGTCTCCATTCAACTGTGCCCCAGCACAATATTTCAGACAAGGGAAAAGGAAGTATGCTGGTGGGGGGGTGGGGGGGTTGGGGAGCTGGAAGGGGGAAAAGCTGCCAACTGACTTAAAAATTAGAATCTGAGCCTGCGGACAGTTTAAAAAAATAAACAAACATGAGGAGCAGGCGCTCATTGTTTTACACACGTTGCCTGTACTAACGAAAAAGCTGACACAGAACTACGAGTTAAACATCTAGAGCTGCACTGTACCTTAATATAGGCCAGGGAAATTGGTAGAATCGCACTGGAGCCCCAAGGGGCAGCACTGATTGTGCCCAAAGGACGAGCGTCACTATCAGACACTGGAGGGATCACTGGATGACTGGGTAAGTACGGAGCAAGGTGTTTCTTCCTAAAAATAAACATTTAAGAAAAAATGTTACTTGATGCTAGGTGTGATTGGCAAGTTTGATCCTTAGTTCCACAAATGACATAGCTGTTCAGAACAACAGCATCTAATTGTTTTTTTTTAAACATATTTCACCAGATACTCATCTTTCTCTCAAAAGCCTTATAGGAAAATTTTAAAAATCAGCACAATAATGTAATTTCTAGCCGTTGGATTCCCTTTTCAATGTTTTCCAAGTATCATAAGCCCCTAGTTTGGGGAGGATCACAGCCAAGCCAAATTCTGCCCTCACCCAACATCTGCACATGGGTAGTTCCAGAAGGATCGCAAAGGCAAGTGTGATTTTTCTTGCTCTTAAACTCCATTGCTGAGGCCCTAAGGTCACATTGCCTGAGATCAGCTAGCTCAGCAAAGAAACAAAGACCTTCACAATTTGGATGGCTCAACTTCATCAGCTGAGCTGCTGGAGTTTTGCTTTTAACTTGGCAAAAGTATCAATAAATTCTACAATAAAATAAGTAAAGCTACAATAACTAACCTGATTCAAATATAATTTCAAAAGTGTGGTATTACTTACTACTTTCATATGACATGAATAGTTTATAATGGAATATCTAGTTTGTCTATTCAATGATTTCCTGAGATGTCGAGTAGAGAAATAAGGTGCCTCCCATAACTGATCTTAGTGGGCAGGTTGATGTGATGTGTTCTATGTTCTGGGACTCGTTGCCACCATTGCAGTCGTCATCCCTCATATTCTACTTCAGGAGCACACGGCTGCACTGTCCACGCCCCATGCGGATTCTGTTGAGTGCTGTCCACTGCCTTCGAAGGAGGTTGAAGTCAGGAGTCTCTGCTGTTGTTTACTGAAGAAGTGTTGGTTCTTTCTGTGGCCTATGTCCCATGATTCTGTCTATCTGGGTACTGGGTTGATACCAGTTGCTTTTTCCCAGAATGGTCAGTGCAATTTTAAGTGCTTTCGTGCTGGATTTTTCAAATCTTTGTGAATGGGAAGTTTGATGTTACTCATGATTTTTTCCATCTCACAGAACACAATGGCATCGTAGCGAATGGTAGATGGCATACCACGGGCAGCCACTCAGTTGGAGTGGACTTAAGCATCCCTGACACTGTCCTCATGGCGGCATTTAGCTGGACGTCCATGATTTTTTTTGGCTGGTATTGAAGAGATGAGGCTGATAGGTGAGACCCGGGTATTTTGAGTGCGGTCATGCGTTCTTTCCTGGCTGCATTGTTGCTCAGATGGAACGCTGACGCAACTGCCTTCTCTGGATTGGGGCAGAAGCGACAGATCCAGAAGTAGCATTCCAGAAAGTTCAGGTCACCAGTGAGCACCCTACTTGCTCTATTTAGCATTAAGGCCTGCGTCAGCTATGCTATGTCAGTGACATAGACATACTTCCAGGATTGGTGCAGGGCAGTCTGCCATATCGATTTTAAAAAGGCCAATGCGAGCACCAGACGCATTGCTGAGTGTCCATGATCAGCTGGTCTTGTCACTAAGATAAACACAGAACTTACATTTGGCTAATCAATACCCTAATGAACAAAGAGTATTGTGGCATTGAATGATTATTGGAAGCTTCAGTAACAGGATTCCACACCAGACAGTGTTAGATGATGATTTGTAAAGATAACTCCAGTCTTCAGCTACTTCTAGAACCCTGCCTCAATGTTGGCAGTGAGTGTAAGGAGCCCTGGTCAGAGCAACTTCTTCTTTCTCTGAAGCCGACCTGCTCATTTGGGAGGGCAGCTTTTAAAACTGGTTTTCTCGGGTTAAGAAGGGCACTCACCACCTTGGTTGAAGTGCAATGCAGAATGACAAAGACATTTTTCAACGCTGTCATATGGGGAAGGCTTCTTTTGGAGGCATGACTTTTTTTTTTTAAGGACAGTCGAGTTAAGGCTGAGATTTTCACAGCGCAGTGTTTAGCATTTGTTAAGCATAAATGATCTCATTGCAGAAGAGGGACTCCCTTCCCTAACAAGATAGTAATTCTGGATCATTAATAGTAGCTGATGAAGGCACTTTACTACAATGCTGATGTGTCTTAAGAATTTTTTTGTGCAGCACTTATTTTTCTACAGGCTACATTTCAGCCCCATCTTCAACCTAAAGCACTCGGATGCTCAATGGAGAGTAAAACTGGACTGGGTGCAAAACGGGTGTCAAATCCGAAGCAGTTCTGTTCCCACTGGGATATAATGTTTAAATCAATATCTTCTTCAACTTGCAAATGCTTAGACTTGTGGAAACCAAAAGATCTTGGTTCTGTGATATAGGATTTGTCCACAGTGAGGCAACTACGCTATAAGCAGCTCTCCAGGCCCACAACATTCCAACAGGACAAAACAGCAAGCAAGAAATCCAAGGAAGAATACAGCTGAGTTGTTTTCTGTGTTGGTTGACTGTGTGGGCCACATATGCCCGATGGCCATACCTTGGACACTCCGGCCACACTGTATAAATTTTAGTTCCAGAAAATGGAATTGCACTCCACTGGAACAGCTATCTGTCTTGTTTGCACAGGAAGTTTACATGTGTTCTCAGGTCATAGGTTGATACACAGCACATGTTACAGATTAAATGATACTTGCCCAAGCACAGAATAAAAGCCAGTTAGCAAACCGTTCTGTACATTAATATGGGATGGATGACGTTCTGAAAAGGTCAGGAGAAATATCTGTTTCGGACTGGTGGGAAATGGTGTAGGTGGCTTCTACTTTTTACCACTCAACTCACCGCAGATAGTGTTTTTTAAAAAAAAATAGCGTTTAGTCCCCGAGTGTTTACGGTTCAAATAAACAGTCGACAGGTTTTCTTGTAGGTTTAAAAAGAAAGATAACTATTTACTAAATACCCAAAAACATTCCTAACCTCACCCACTCACGCATTCACACACATAAGAAAATGTAGAGAATAGAGGGTAGCATGAAATTAGAGTCCAATTATTGTAAAGAGAGTTCACTTTGAAACCTTCTCGGTTTCCCAGGAGGAATTTTTAACAACGCTTCAGGCCTGAATGTTCCTTATCCTGGAACTGATGAAGGGTCACAGACTCCTTTGGTTAAAACTCTGTCCGAAGTTGGTGGTGGAAGGCCTAGTTCAGTTTCTCAGATGAGGCATTTTCGAGGTTCACTTGCCTCCGTAGTTTAAAGATGGTGCTGGCAGGGCTCCTTGCTGAGCTGATTCAATCTCACAACTTCTCTGGCTGGAACAGTTTTCTCCCCCTCTCTCTCAGAAATCTCCTTTTTAAGAAAAACCCTTATCAGGCCGGGTTTTGGTCAGGTGACCATGGATGCTCTTCCCTGGTGTGTCCATTCAATGTCTTTGAATGTGGGGCCTTTGTTACGTAATGGGGTTGGAATGTGTCTTATTTTTGATAAAGTGGTGTTATTTCTCACCTATTATTCTGGCTTTGCATCTGGGAAGACTCTGACTGCAAAGGTCTTTGTCAGTCCAGTTCTTACAGATAGGAGTTTTTTGGCATTGAATGGCTTGTTTAACATCTTAACGTGTCTTCCCAGAACTAGTCCGGACGTGAAGATGAGTTTAGTTTCCAACAGCCATGATGTATATTGGCAGTAGAGGAAGGGTCACCTGATCTCTTCCTCCATCTTGGCTGCAGCAATAAGTGTCATCTTTTTGCAGTTTAATTCACCAGTTCACTTTTACAGTTCATTATTGCTCCAGTCCATTTCATATTCATCACTGTTCCCTCCGTTAGCATGACAAAAAAGGTTGAGTGAAAATGTCAGACCATCTTCTGAGTCTAAGACTCCAAGATATATTAGACACAAAAAATATCTGCACTACCTTGTGTGCTGACCAAAGTGCTGAACCAAAGCTGATGACTATCAGTTTGAATGTGATTGCTAAATAAGCAGCTTGATCTTTTGACAGATGCCAGTATCGACTCAAACTATTGGAGTTTTAAAAGTAGTGAAATCCTTGAATGAGGATCCTAACACAGTTTCAATTTTTATTTTAAAAATCAAGCAAGCACAGCAATTCTTGTCTTATATGGACACTGAATATCTTCGAGACTGACTCATTGGCAACAAGAAGAATGGGAAACTGTGGATATCAAGAAAACAGACAAATGATTTAGAAACACAAAGTTCAAAACGTGCCTTCTACTTGAGAAGGGACAGCAAGAAACTGAAGCAGATAACATGATGAAAAGAACAGAGGATTGATGCATGGCCACAGTACTTGGACAGCACAAGGACAGTGAACAGTAAGCAGCTCTCATGATGCTACTGTGCACAAATTTTTCTGACAGTATCCTGCAATTTTCTCCTTCCTTACTGATGTGCCTGTCCATGAAGAAAATAAACAATGAAGAGAGAACAATCATTCTAGACATTTAACGCAGGGCAGTAAGACAAAAAAAATACAAAATAAAAGTGATACAAAATGTGTCAGATATGTTTTATGGCCCTGTTGCTAAATTCTGTTGCCTAAAAACAATTTATTTCCTACCACTGTCGTTTCCTGTATTAATTATAAATGCATTCCTTAGATCAGGACTAATTCCTGAACCACAAAAGCTCCCCCAATTATTAAGCACCATTATGACACACTGGTGTCATAAGGTTGTCAGTCCCCAAAGTAGAAAAGTCATCCAGTCCAGATGGGATGCATCCTAGGTTACTGAGGGAAGCTAGTGGCTCTGGCCACAATCATCCAATCCGCCTTGGAAATGGCAGTGGTACCAGAGGAATAGGCAATTGCAAATGGTACACCCCTGTCTAAAATAGGGGAGAGATCAACTTGACTACCACAGACCAGTCAGCCTAATGTCAGTGGTGGGGAAACCTTTAGAGGCAATGACCCAGGACAAAATTAACTGGTGTTTGGAAAAGTACGGGCTAATAAATGAAAATCAGCACAGATATGTTAAAGGAAAACCATGTTTGACTAACTTGGTCGAGTGCTTTGATGAAGTAACAGAGGGTTGATGAGGGTAGTTCTGTTAATGTTGTGTATATGGACTTTCAAAAGTAGCACCTAATAGACTTGTTAGCAAAGTTATAGACCACGGGATTAAAGTGACAGTAGTAGCATGGAGACAATATTGGCGAAGGGACAGAAAGTAAGAGTACTCTCCCAAGGTTGGTCTTAGGATATTTGCTTCTTTTCTTATGTGTTAATGACCTGAACTTGGTTACACAAGGCATAATGGCCCAGATTTTACAGTCAGTGGAGAAGCAACGCCGCTCACCACTGGCCTCAAAGATAAGATCCAGTGATCTGTGTGGCGTGGAATTCCCCATTCCCAGCATCAGTTTGAATCTGGCGCCAAGTCAAGGGGATCTTCAGACGTCCAGCAGCAGTGATGTCATCAACAGGGGAAGCAGCCAATCAGACTGAAGTAGTCTCAGACAGCAAATCAGGAAGTAAAAGGCACTGCATTTTTCACTTTTAGTTAAAATTTTACAGAGAGCAAAATAAATGATTGGGACATACACAGGGGATGAAGGTACGGGATGAAATATCATAAACAACCTGTTTTTAAGAATAAAAATATGAATTTATCATAATGGAGAAATTTGACATTCCATATTCATAAAGTTAGTTATTCAAGGAAAACAAGGCTGTTCAGCATTAATTATGAACTTGACCTGCCGTTAAAAGCCTCACTCAACAAGGTGTAACCAGGGTTTTTACAGCAAAACTAATAGGTAACAGGGCAAGTTTTTGTCAGTTCAGCCATTTCTAATTGATTGCAGATTGGCAGGAATTCAGCAGCGCACCCTATGGGGAAACGTAGAATCAGTGACCGCAACTTCTGAATTTCCATCTTTAACTATGTATGTTGCAGACTCTAGAAGTTGCTGCCCGTTTCAGAGTAGCAATGATCGTGGATGCTGACAGTTTTGCTGTCATTACTACCGCAAAATTATGAAATGGGAAGACACATGGCAGATTAAATTTAACACAGAGAAGTGCGCAGTGATACACTTTGGTAGGAAGAATTAGGAGAGACAATATGAATGAAACAGTGCAATATTAAAGGGAATGCAGGAACAGAGAGACCTGGGTTGGATTTACATAAATCTTTGAAGGTGGCAGGACAAGTTGAGAAGGCTGTTTAAAAATGGGATCCTTGGCTTTATTAATCAAGCCATAGGGCATGATTTTGACTCTATGCTATGGGTTTTGAGTGAGTTAAAATCACGTCCATAGAGTACAAAACCAAGGAAGTTATGCCAAACATTTATAAAACACTGGTTAGGACTCAGCTGGAGTATTATGGTCAATTATAGGCACCACATTTTAGGAAGGATGTTGTTGCAACCAGGTGAGAGGGGTCTAGGGGTTCCCTCTCAGCCTTTGCCTGGTTTAACCGTAACAGGTTTAATTTTTAGAAAAACACCGTGTTTTAGCTCCCCCTTAGTGAATCCTTGTTCACCACTTCCCAATTGTTAGGCAAAGAAATCAATTCAGTCAGGTTTTCTTAGATTTTAAACAAGAAAGGTAGAAGATTATTAATCTTAAACTCTCACTCTGGTTACCGACTACAAATGTGCGACGTGACCACGCTAGCATGCATATGCAGTAAACACAAATGCAGATAGAGGCAGAAAAGTGGAAAAGAATAAAGGGAAAAAGTTTGAGGAAATAGATGGGTTTCTATTTTATTGTGCTTTGAGTCTGCTGTGAGGTGGTCAGACTTGAAATGCGTTGGGGCCTAGTGCACGCTTCAACTTGTTTCGAAGTCGGAATCTTTTCTCTTGAGGATTACGTGTCTTCCGTGGGTCCGGTGGCTGGGGGAGGAAGCCAGCGAGAGAGAGAGGGTTCCTTGCTCCAGGTTCCAGTTCAAACAGCATTCTGCCTCTTTGCAGCACAATCCAAAAACCCCAGGTTTCCCAGCAGGTTAGTCATGTGACTAGCTGGTTTGACCACTTGTTTGTGGATTTTGCCATCTCAGCAGTCATCCTGGAATGTGAGCGTCCTCGCCTTCATTGTCTGGTGATCACAGCCCATTTTGGGTTAAGTGAATATGGGAGTAGTCCTTTATCTCTCCAAGCACTGTCTGTTAGTATGCAAATATTTTTCCAGCCAAGTGTCTGGTGATTTTTTTTTTTAAAGTCCTTTCTTCACTCCAGCAACAATTTAAAATCAATGTCCTTATGACAAATTTAATATGCCTCATTCTTGGCAGGTGGGGGTCTGCATGACAATGTTTAGGCCTTGGCGAGGGTACAGAAGAGATTTACTAAAATGGTATAGGGATGAAAGACTTCAATTATGTGGAGACTGGAGAAGTTGGGGTTGTTCTTCTTAGAGCAGAGAAGGTTAAGAGCAGATTTGATAGGGGTGTTCAAAACCATGAAGGGTTTTGATACAGTAAACAAATAAAGTAGAGAAACAGTTTTCAGTGGCGGAAGGGTCAGTATCCAGAAGACACAGATTTAAGCTGACTGGCAAAAGAACCAGAGGTGATAGGAGAAAACATTTCTTACACAGCAATTTGTTATGGTCTGGAATGCACTGCCTGGAAGGGTGGTGGAAGCTGATTCAATAGTAACTTTCAAAAAGGAATTGGGTAATTATTTGGAGGGAGAAACTTTTACAGGGTTATGGGGAAAGAGCAGCAGAGCGGGATTAATTGGATAGCTCTACCAAAGAGCTAGCACAGGCACAACGGGTTGAATTTCCTCCTTTTGTGCTGTATCATTCTATGATTGTCAGCCTTATGGTATTTCTGTGTAAGGCTCCCCCAGATGGCAATACAGCATGTCACTGTAAACATTCACAGCTGCTGTGTGGAACCAGGCCCATTTCAATGTTACAATGTCTTTGCTCATCAAACAACACAGTGCAGAGATAAAGTAAACCTGAAAAAGATTTGCAAAAAATGTCTCAGACACAATATTCTGACTGACAATTCTTCAGGCAAAAGCCAATTGAAGTTTCTTTGTAGCATTTACTCTGCATCAGTGACCTGAGAACACTTATAGAACATGGAATGTGACTTTAACCTAGACATGGTGAATGGACTTGCGTGCCTCCTTAAATTGAAGAGCTGGCTTGTTTGGAAGGTCAAAAGATAGGGGACAGTGAAGGAGCATTCATGCTTTGTCGTAGCTGGTCACCATCCAAGTACAATCTCACCGTCCCAAAATAGGGGGTTCTAATTTATATCTCTCCTCGCCCTCTGCCCTTGTCAGTTGTGTCATTCAAACCCTACAGCTTCCACCATCAGCATATTTGCCCCTTCAGTACTCAGCCACCACTACAAAGATTCTTCTCATCACCATCTCAACAAGTTTCAGACGTATGTGGGAACGAATTTAAGTGTAAGTGACTTGTGCTGAGCCATTTTTAGTACAGGGATGGAGGGCTTGCAGACCCTAGCTACAGCAGTGTCTGCTGCCAACCATTTTGCCTGCAGCTTAGATGTAATGAAAAGGACTTATGTGCCTCCATGACTTGAAGGAGTACCTTGCCTGGAAAGTAAAGAAGCTTGGTGCAGGAGTCATTGGATAGCAATCAAAAGCAGTCAATTTTCCCTCTTGTAGTTCAGAGGTACTGGAAGATAATTCTAGTCCCCCATTTAGTGCACCAGTTGAGATTAGCTAATTCAACACTGACCAGGAACTGAACCTGGGACCTTCTGGTCGGTATGGTTTGCTTTGATACTTAAAAGCTGCTTTTTTTGGAATGCACAGGCATAAATTTTGGATGGAAATAAATGCTGATCCCCACCTTTTTCTTTCAGTTACTGAAAATAATGGAAGATATTTTGAAAACAAATTTTAGACGTTCAATCCTACAAAATCCGGCTCCATAGTGCCAGCAGTTTCGGTGCAATAAGTGCCGCTTTTGTACCACAATGTCATCCGTGCTGCTTCTGCTCACTTCTGGCCTAATTGAACGGCATCTTGGTGAGGGCATTAGGGGCATGCGCCCGAAGCATGCAAAGTAAGCAGACTGTTTTGTTAATCAGTGTCTAATGCTGATACGATGCCATTTTGGATCTTGCTCCTCTAGTTAATACCCTCTCAAACACGCAAAGCTCAACATGCATTCAGGAGCATGAAGGATCACCCCCTCCACCCCAATACTATTTCAAGGGATCATCAACAACTTGCAAGCTAGTTGCTGATAACTCTAGACTGGCTCTGTTTGAGTTTGTGGAAGAGGTGAGTACTTGGAGGAGCTGCTTATAGTTGGTGATGTCAGTGGGAGTGGTGCTGCACGGGGAAGGCATTACTTGTGACTGCAGGGGCTCTGGGCACACCAACTGCTCCCAGTCATGGTTGCTATAGTTACGGTCCCTCTTGGGCTGTGGCATGAGAGGGAGACAGTGCAGAGGCAGCAAGAAAGAGGACAAGAAGCTCAAAGGAGGAGGAGGATGAGGGACAGAAGGGCTCCCAGCAGGAAGCCTTATCCATCTCAGGTGTTCCTGTAGTACTTCTCCTGCCTCCACCTCAACCAGCAGCAGTGTGTTCGGCATCTGCGATCCATGAAGGAGGCACTCACAGAACTCTTGAAACCAGATGTGCAGAGCCGGGTGAGGACGTGCTGCCAATGGCCACGAAGGTGCCAGTGACCTTGAATTTCTCCACTTTAGGATTTGTCCAGGCTAGAATGGGCGACATGTCTAGCATCTCCCAGTTTGTCGCCCATTGCTGCATCGGTGAGGTGACAGTGGCTGTTCATGCCAGAAGATGGGGCCTCATTTCATTCTCTTAGAACAGAGAGAAGCAGACAGCGCCAAGGTAGCAGGTATCCCCATGGGGCAGAGTGCCTTCAACTGCACACACACGGCTTTGTCAGCACCGCACCTCGATTCGGAGACATACTGCAACCACAAAGGCTAACACTCGCTGAATTTGCAGCGGGCATGCGGCCACGCTCATGCTGGTGGATGCCCGCTATCCTGGCAGCAGTTAAGATGCGTTCATTCTGTGCCAGTTCACTGTTCCATCAATCTTTCAGCCATCACTTCAAATCAGAGGGTGGCTGCTGGGTGACAAAGACGATCCGCTCTACAGCCGGCCGATAACTGCTCTCCACAACCCAACTACACGTAGCCAACATTCATATAAGATGGCCATGTTGATACAAGAAACATCATTGAGCAGACTACTGGGGCACTGAAGCAATTATTCCAATCAACCACTCTGGAGGAGTCTTTCAATACTCTTGGGAGCAGGTATTCTGATCCGTCGTGGTCTCCTGGCCATAATGAGGGCACAGCCTTTGCCACCAGGGATTTGGAGGAGGAGGAAGCAGAGAGGAAGGGAGGAGGCAGCAGTACATCCACATTCCAGAGGGGTTGTCCGTGAGCAGATCATTCCACTCCGGATTCCCATAATACAATCCCAGATCCCATGTACAACAGTCCTGCACCTTATCATCCCTCTGTTACGGACCATCACAGCATCCTCTTGGCCACAATCCTGAATAAACGCCACCACAAAACAATTCCGTAACAATTTTATCAAGCAAAACAACCAAAATTCCACACAAAACTAAACTACTCACCCTTGTGCATTCCCTTAGTGCCTGCCTTGCATGTGCCTTTGCCTGGCCAAGTGCTTCTTATAAGCTGCTACACCCCAGTGGCTGCAGCATGGTTGGTAGATCGCTGCTGACTTTCACTGGGGGAGACTGCAGATGACCTTGGACTTAGAAGGCAGAGCCTCTGACTGCATCACCTCAGCAGTGTGAGCTGGCTGGCCGACAGACAACGGCAAGGGCTTTAGTGGAGTGGCAGTAGTGGGAGGACGAATGATGTCATTCTGAGAGAGGACAGCAGGTTCATGCTCCACAGAGCCACTCTCCAGGGGCTGGGCCTCAGCAATCTGAGTAATGTGCTGGAGCACAGACTGATGGACTGCTGTTCGACCCTGAAAGCCCTTTTGAGTATTGGTATGTTCAGCCATGATGGCAGCAGTCTGAGATTTCCTGACCTCAGGCTAGGCTTCCACTGCAGCACTGAGACATTGTGTCTGGCTTCTGCTTGTGCTGTAATGGAAGCTGAGACATCGGCCATCAGACATTGCATCATAGTCGTGTCTGAAAGTGCTGTCACAGGGCTAGCCACCACTTCCACTCTGCAAAACGATGGGCTCCAAGCTCTGCGCAAAAACCCTGTGCCAAGTTGGTGCCGAGTTCCTCCAAGCTTCTTGACAGCGACAACTGGCTTTCTGGCAGGCCTGCCAATGTACCATGTATTTCACTGTGCATTTACATCAGTCTTTTTCTGTACACTGCTCGACTAAAACCCTCAGCTGTATCCTCTGCAGCAGAACTCCTGTGTGACTTTGCCTTTTGGGGAGCTGGTGACCATGCTATCCTTGCCCCCCCCCCCCACCCTGTCTGCTGTCCACTCATGCCCGGTGACTCACCAGCTCTATGCTATCCTCTAAAGAACACACAGTGCCAATATCTGAACTTGTGGCTGTGAGTATGAGAGCGAATGATATGCTTCTTCTGCGCTGGTCTCTTGTTCCTCGATTCTCCCACACCACTGGCCAAGCAGCAGTTCTTGGGTATCTGAAAGGGTAAAGGTAGAAGGGTAGGGCTTGGTTGAGGGAAAGGCGGGAAAGCAAGAGGTGCATGGTTACACCGACTGCAGCTTGTAGATCAGAAGAGATTGCGGAATGAAGGGGGGGAGCGGGTTGTGAGAAGGTGGATTAGGCAGGAATATATCAACATCCTCGATGGTTTCAGTGCTGCCTCTCGCCAAGGCCTCAGTCGCACCAATGATTGCCAGCACCGTCTGCTCCATGGGAGTGAGCACATACAGCCGTGCCGGTCTCCCGCCAATTAGGTACTCCTGCCTTCAATTGTGGGCCACCAGGTCCTGCAACAGAGAGGGAAGTGGGCCAATGAGTGTGGGTACAATGTGTTTAAGTGATATGCCTGCCACAGTTGAATAGCTGGCACTGTGTACAAGCTGTGAGATGTGGGTTTGAGGCTTGCAGCAGTGCTGAGTGTGTGAGAATGAGGTGAGATTATGAATGTGAGGTCTGAGTCATGGTTGCTAGAGACTGCTGGTAGGTGAGTGAAGGGAGGGGGCGATGGTGAATTGTGCAGTGTTATGAGCCTAGTGGTTAATTTCTAAGGATACATTTAAAGATGAATTCACTGACCTTAAAAACTTATGAGAGATCATTAAGCCTCTTACGGCACTGTATCCGGGTCCTCGGGATTAGACTCCTGGCATTGACCACAATGGCTACATGTTCCTTCTTAGTATGTGCCTGAAGGGCCTGCTGGGCCCGAGGGACTACTTTCCTCCTGTGCACCTCCTGCATTAAGGGGCGCGGCATGGGAGAAACTTGGGGCACGCCCTCGTCACAGTTCTTCCTGCTCTACCACTCCTTTCACCACTTCCAGTGCTTGCTGCAGTCAGAATGCATTTTGCCTTTAAGAGGTGCAGGCTGGCTTCAAGTGGTGTTAGTGTGCATGAACTTGGGACTCCCGCTGATGCATGCAGCTACAGTGCGTTTAGTGCTACGCTACTCAGCACAAATGTTATAAATTCGCAAGCAGCGCAAAGTTTGCATGCTGCCTGCATTACTTTGAATGGGCCCAGGCTAATGTGCATCACATTCTTGCGCCCCATTTCAGCAGCTATCCAATTTAGCCCCCTCACTTTTTGGTCTGCCCTCAATCCGTTTTTCTACTACTGTCGATTTCAAAATGATCAGAGCAGAACAGAAAAATTCTCTTTTAGCGTGGCCACTATAAACCTGAGCTTAGGTGAACGTGCTTCGACTCCTCAGTTTAAAAATAATATTCTTTGCATTGAATCAAGTTTACAAGCCGTAACACATGGCAGAAAATTTCTGACGCAAATCTAAAGCTTTATCAAGTAGCAGTATATCTCCATTTAGTCAAGCGTTCCAGGGTTTTCAATCTGACAGAATATATTTGTCTCATTTCTTCACCTAAGCCTAATTTTACAATATATTGTGTTTTCTTCAACCTTACAGAAAGTAATCACAAGCCCAATAACGCCCTAGTGAGGAGCAGAAGGGAAAATGTAGTTGTCATCAAACATGTGATTTGGTACTTGTGATTGGTACTGCAGTATGTTTAAAAAGTCACAATCATCTTCAATTTAAATCCCTTCATGCTCTAAAAAAGATCAGTACCTCGAGTCAATACTGTAAGCAAGTAAGACAATTTAAACCTACACTCCAATTGGTCCCATGCCAGGTCCGCCTCCTCCATGAGGAATACAGAAAGTTTTATGCAGATTTAAGTGAGACACGTCAGATCCATAGTCACCAGGACGACAGAGGCCCACCTGAAAGATTATACCATTAGGGGAAAAGTACCAAAGTATTAGAACACTCAAAAACAATATCCTTATTGCATGAAGCAGGTATGGGAAAAAGTAAAATCACCAGTGGGTAATTCGCTCTTGACATACCAACTCAGGCCACAAGCATAATTTGGGGGGGGGGGGGGGGGGGGGGGGGAGGAGGGGGCGTGTTTCCATCCTTTGGGCAGTCGTTTTGTGAATGCTTACTATCCACATATTACCAGGAGAAGCTTCACCCTTGACAGCCTGCTTTCAGACTTCCATCAATGTCCAGGAGATACATTGAAGGACCTGGCTCTCCAAAGTTCCCCCTTTATGGAGGGAATGCAGTTGATGTTGTCTATATGGATTTTGAGAAAGCGTTTGGCAAAGTACCACATAAAAGGATGGTTAACAAAATTGCGGTTCATAGAACAGGAGAACCAATGTCAACTTGGATAAAATAAATTGGCTTAAAGACAGAAAACAGCGAGTGGTGGTAAATGGTTGTTTGTCAGACCGGAGAATGGGAAGACAGTGGGATTCCCCAAGGGTCAGTGCTAGGACCACAGCTTTTTTTGATATCTATAAATGACCTGGATATTGGAATACAGAGTAAAATTTCAAAATTTGTTCATACCAAATTTGGGGTGTGGCTTGAGGGAAATAAACTTGCAGGGCTACAGGGATAGAGTGAGGGGATGAAACTGAGTGGATTGCTCTACAGGGAGCTGGCATGGACTTGATTAGCCGAATTGCCTCCTTCTGTGCCGTAACATCTCTATGACTCTACTTGGCACCTTCCCAGAAAACCATAACTGAGATCACAAAGCGAACCCCGTGAAAAAAAACTTTGGATGCAAACCAACATAAGAACAGCACTTTGGAGTTGCTACACATAATACCATCCCTCAGTCCCATTCCATTATTTTAAAACATTTTGCTCTTAAGGGTTGTAATTTGCTTTGAGTAGGTTAAGTGTGATTTATAAGCACGTTGGATATATGTAGTTCCTTCATAAATCTTGACTCATCCATATTAGAAGGCTTCATCCAGCAATCTGGCTGGAATTGTATACCTCAGTTACACTGCATTAATGACTCCAATGGACAGCTGTAATGATGTCACTAGTTTACACTGCTGCTGAATGAGGAAAAGGAGAGCTCCATGCAGGTGTGCCTGTATGGGTGCCAGGAGCTTTGTTCAGCTGTGTCTGACTGCCAAATGAATCTCTAATGACAGCAAAGATCTGGCTAACCCATAAGGCTCTTCTGTATAAAGAGCAATTTAAAAAGGCAGTGTGGGGAACTTCCCAAGTTTAAAACTACTTGGGTGAAAGGGTTGCAGTGTCAAACGTGCAAAAACTACCCTTTCTGGTAGTCTCACTGAAGACACCAAACTGCTACTATCACAGAAATCAACGCGCTTATATTGGACTTGTAATATTGCTTTGGTGTCAAAGGTGCAGTGACTAAGTGTTTTATACAGGATTCCTATCCTACAAATAGCAATTTATCTGAACTTTAATAAAAACTCCAAACTAACATGCATGAATGTGCTAACAGCATTATGATTTTGCTAATTTAACAACTAAAATGTAAATAGTTTTACGATGATTGGCAGAGGGACAGAAAGAAGCATCAGTCCCTTAGATCCATCACAAGAGCAACTATGGTGAAGATCTGAAGCTGAATGCCAATTTTAACTAATATTATTACAGATGGAAGAATCTCAGGGGAGGCAACATCGTGGTGGAGACTTCCCTAGCCTGGACTCAGCCAGTCCTGGCAGAAATTGTGTACATCAGGAGCTTGTGTAAAAGGAAGAAGTAAATATATTGGAGAGAAATTTTCCACTTCTGAGATCCCAGCACTGGAAATTGCAAATCCCTAGCCTGGATTTTCCAACCATAAATGATTGGATGGAAAATCTGGGCTAGGGATTTGTACGATTTCCTGATATGTAATCCTGGCGTGTTCCAGGAGCCCTAGCGCAAAAGATCTCCATTTAATCTTCAACCTTTGCAAGACTGACTTTGCACGAAGGTAGCAATTTCACTTTTGCTTCCATTACCAAACTGTGCACAAGGACTCAAAATCTGTGAGAGAATATGCCCTCTTAAAGCACATAACACTGGGTTTCTGGCACCCGCTGTGTACGAACATCAAGTCAGCCAGCAATTTCCACAGGCACAGGTAGCTATGGTTATTCGTTGTGGGCACTTGATTCAAGCATATTGCAGACAAAGCTGAAGAAGATCTCTTACCTGTGCATTCATGTTTGCTCCATCTAGGTAAACTTGTCCCCCATGATTGTGGATTAGGTCACACACATCACTAATGTTCTCCTCAAACACACCATATGTGGATGGATAGGTGATCATTATGGCAGCCAGGTTATCTTTATACTTGTCAACCTTCAGTAAAAAGAATGTTGAACAAATGAAGTTCATTTTCAAAACTTTGCAGACTAAAAATATGCAGAGATTTGGAATTTGCCCGGATTTACTTGTTCACCTAACTGAACTCTGGTAAATATACTTTACCAAATTGTATAAAACCAAATGTTTAAAATGTAACACATAGGATCTTACTGTGCTTCACAAAACCTTCTCACCGAGGCAGAGGGTGGAGGACGCAACTCCAACAGCTTACATTTACATAGCATCTTTAACAGAGTTAAACGTCCCAAGACGCTTTACAGGAGCATTAATCAGACAAAAAGGACTGCATAAAGAGATAGTAGGACAGGTGACGAAAAGCTTGGTCAAAAAGGTAGGTTTTAAGGAGCACATTAAAAGGAGGAAAGAAAGGTGGAGAAGTTTAGGGAAGAAATTCCAAAGATTAGCACCCAGGCAGCTGATGGGACAGCCACCTAAAATGGAGTGAAGTAAACTGGGGCGGCACAAGAGACTAGAATTGGAGGAATGGAGAGCTCTAAGGTTACAGAGATTGGGAGAAGCATGGCCATGGGGGGGTTTGAACACAAAGATGTGAATTTTATAATCAAGGTGTTGCCGGACTGGGAGCCAATGTAGGTCAGCAATCACAGGGGTGATAAGTAAATGAGACTCTGTAAATTAAGAAATGAGCAGCAGAGTTTGGATTAGCTCAAGTATATGGAGGGTGGTAGATAGGGGGGCTGGTCAGGAAAGCATTGTAATATTCAAGTCTGGAGCCATGGACAAGGGTTTCAGCAGCAGCTGGTCTGAGGCATGGCTGGAGCAGGGTGATGTTGTGGAGGTGGAAGTCGGTAGTTTTGGTAATGGGGAGGAAGCTCAGTTAAGGGTCAAATAGGAAAGTGAGGTTGCCAGCAGTCTGGTTTAGCCTCAGACAAGGAGAGATCCTTGGGGGAATCCAAAGGTAATGGAACAGGAGTGAAAATAGAAGCCACTGCCGGAGATTCTCTGGCTATGACTAAATAGATAGGAATGGAACCCAGCGAGAGCAGTCCCACCCAGCTAGACAACGGAGAAGAGACATCGGAGGAGGATGGTGTGGTCAGCTGTGTCAAAGGCTGCAGGCCTGGCTAGTTACTAATGGTCACAGCCACATGGGGGCAGGGTTGGGGGGGGGGGGAATTTTATGGAGGTGATGGGGTCTCAGCCATCAGCTCGAGAGCCAAAGACCTGCACTGCCTCCTTTGGGGAAGGCCCACAGTATCGTGAGCCAATCATGCACTTGAAAGGCCACTGGCGGGTCTTTCCCGGGATCAGGGCACCAGGGACAGGAAGTCCCAGCCACCGAGAGCTGCCAATCAGAGGCTGGGAGCTCGTTTGCTCAGCAGCACCACTGGGGAGGTGGTGGCTGCTGCTGGAATGGCACCCACCAGAGGCCCAGGATGGTGGAGCGACCCAGGCCAGAGGTAATTGATGGCTGGAGGGGTTTTGTGGGGTGGGGGTCATGGGGGGAAAAAAAAGAGGGGTGTGGGGGAGGGTCGGCAGCAAGGGCAGGGGTGGCCGTCAGTGGGTACCCCTTTCCCGATGCTGATCCCTCTATCAGCCACTGAATGCCTTTTAATGCAGGATCCCCCCACCTCCCCCACCCCGAGAGACTACAGGCAACCCCGCTAACGTCTGCGTGTCATGCTCATGTGGTGACAGGCTCGCCTGTCCCGGGTTAATACCAGCAGCGGCGAGAAGAGGCCCTTAATTGGGTATTAATTGCATAGTGGGGAAAGTCTTTGCTCGAGTCGCTCTGAACAGGCTCCAGAAGCTGGCCGAGCGCGTCTACCCTGAGGCACAGTGTGGCTTTCGTGCAGAGAGATCGACTATTGACATGCTGTTCTCCCTTCGTCAGATACAGGAGAAATGCCGTGAACAACAGATGCCCCTCTACATTGCTTTCATTGATCTCACCAAAGCCTTTGACCTCGTCAGCAGACGTGGTCTCTTCAGACTACTAGAAAAGATCGGATGTCCACCAAAGCTACTAAGTTTCATCACCTCATTCCATGACAATATGAAAGGCACAATTCAACATGGTGGCTCCTCATCAGAGCCCTTTCCTATCCTGAGTGGTGTGAAACAGGGCTGTGTTCTCGCACCCACACTTTTTGGGATTTTCTTCTCCCTGCTGCTTTCACATGCGTTCAAATCCTCTGAAGAAGGAATTTTCCTCCACACAAGATCAGGGGGCAGGTTGTTCAACCTTGCCCGTCTAAGAGCGAAGTCCAAAGTACGGAAAGTCCTCATCAGAGAACTCCTCTTTGCTGACGATGCTGCTTTAACATCTCACACTGAAGAATGCCTGCAGAGTCTCATCGACAGGTTTGCGTCTGCCTGCAATGAATTTGGCCTAACCATCAGCCTCAAGAAAACAAACATCATGGGGCAGGATGTCAGAAATGCTCCATCCATCAATATTGGCGACCACGCTCTGGAAGTGGTTCAAGAGTTCACCTACCTAGGCTCAACTATCACCAGTAACCTGTCTCTAGATGCAGAAATCAACAAGCGCATGGGTAAGGCTTCCACTGCTATGTCCAGACTGGCCAAGAGAGTGTGGGAAAATGGCGCACTGACACGGAACACAAAAGTCCGAGTGTATCAGGCCTGTGTCCTCAGTACCTTGCTCTACGGCAGCGAGGCCTGGACAACGTATGCCAGCCAAGAGCGACGTCTCAATTCATTCCATCTTCGCTGCCTTCGGAGAATACTTGGCATCAGGTGGCAGGACTATATCTCCAACACAGAAGTCCTTGAAGCGGCCAACACCCCCAGCTTATACACACTACTGAGTCAGCGGCGCTTGAGATGGCTTGGCCATGTGAGCCGCATGGAAGATGGCAGGATCCCCAAAGACACATTGTACAGCGAGCTCGCCACTGGTATCAGACCCACCGGCCGTCCATGTCTCCGTTATAAAGACGTCTGCAAACGCGACATGAAATCGTGTGACATTGATCACAAGTCGTGGGAGTCAGTTGCCAGCATTCGCCAGAGCTGGCGGGCAGCCATAAAGACAGGGCTAAATTGTGGCGAGTCGAAGAGACTTAGTAGTTGGCAGGAAAAAAGACAGAGGCGCAAGGGGAGAGCCAACTGTGCAACAGCCCCAACAAACAAATTTCTCTGCAGCACCTGTGGAAGAGCCTGTCACTCCAGAATTGGCCTTTATAGCCACTCCAGGCGCTGCTTCACAAACCACTGACCACCTCCAGGCGCGTATCCATTGTCTCTCGAGATAAGGAGGCCCAAAAGAAAGAATTGACCCTTAATGGCCTCAATTGGCAGCGGGGTGGAAAGGCTGTCCATGGGCCTTCCCACCACGGACTTAATCAGGATGTAGGCAGAAAGGCTCATTAAATCAGTTATGGTTCCTTTGATCGCTCCAACCGTTACTTGGATAACTGTGGTAATTCTAGAGCTAATACATGCAAACGAGCGCTGACCCATGTGGGGATGCGTGCATTTATCAGACCAAAACCAATCCGGGCTTGCCAAAAGGGGTGACACAGTGGCGCAGTGGTTAGCACCGCAGCCTCTCAGCTCCAGCGACCCGGGTTCAATTCCGGGTACTGCCTGTGTGGAGTTTGCAAGTTCTCCCTGTGTCTGCGTGGGTTTTCTCCGGGTGCTCCGGTTTCCTCCCACAAGCCAAAAGGACTTGCAGGTTGGTAGGTAAATTGGCCATTATAAATTGTCCCTAGTATAGGTAGGTGGTAGGGAAATATAGGGACAGGTGGGGATGTGGTAGCAATATGGGATTAGTGTAGGATTAGTATAAATGGGGGGTTGATGGTCGGCACAGACTCGGTGGGCCGAAGGGCCTGTTTCAGTGCTGTATCTCTAAACTAAAATCAAAAAACTAAAAAAAGGTGGCGGGGGCCCCACCCCCACCCTCCTGCCCAATTAAATGCCCTCCCTGCCACCAAACTTACTATGAGGGAAGAGCATAAAATACCACCCAGGATGTCATTTGTGGCTTTGATAAGAGCCGTTTTTGTGCTCTGGCAAGGGCAGAAACCTGATTGGTGAAGTTCAAACATGGCTCTCAGCAATTACAAAGACCTTTGATTTTCCCCAGTTCCTGCAGAGAAACATTTTACCCCCTCTGGTTGTCTTTACATAAAGTACTTCTAAGATTAGAAACTACTGCTGTGGAGAATCATGGGAAAAACTGGTGCTACCAATCATTCTACAGCATAACTCATTCTTAGTTGTGCAATTCTTGAGACTGTTGCGAAAATCTCTCCTTCTTGCGTTTTTAGCAGATGTTTCCCCAATTGTAGGCAGCCAGAGACACATGAGATGACAATTTGCACTTTTGCACAGTTCAAAGATGCATGGTACACCTTTTTGAATAAACACAGTATTGATTAACTAACATATCTTTTGACTTTTTTTTTACACCTTATTCAAAAATCCTGAGGACTGTATTTTATGGGAGTGGAAAATGACCATGAAGGAGTTAGAAACACACACTGAAAGTTACTTAAATCACAGAAGAATTCAGAGTTGTTAACCGTCTCAAACAATGTAAATGTTCTTCAAAACTGTTTCTACACCATTCACTGTCAACAGCACTGCCCACTAATGCTGCTCCTCAACATGGGAACAATATAGATACAGTGGTGTCGTGGTTATGGCATTGTTCTAGCAACTCAGAGCTTCTGTGTTTAAAATTTCCCTATCCCAGGATGTGTAATTGAATTCAATAAATTTGGTAATTCATGGGCTAGTGCTAAAAAATTATGAATTCTTTACAATTCAACAAGTTCACTGATGTTGTTAAGGCAAGAGAACCACTGCAGCCCTGCCTCTCTAGCCTAGATGTCAGATTACTCCACACGATGTGGTTGACTCTTAACACCTTTAGGAGGTAGACTAGCAAACCACTCAGTTGTAAACACAATTACTTCAAGAAGGTGACACGCCATCATCTTCTCACAGCAACAAGAAATGGGCAATAAATATAGCAAGTGTCACCCATAATCTAACAACAAACAATAATTTAAAAAAAATCTTCCTCCAAAAAGCAATCAGATTTGAACCATCAGCAGGCGCAGAGAAAGTCTGTTTTCCCTGATTAATTTTTCAGATCATACACTGGTGCTGAACCACAAACAGATACTCAAATTTCACAGGGTAGCTTCATTGTTGTCAGAGTAACCCACATAAAAGTAAACACTATATTAAATAATTAACAAAAGGAATACTTCTGCTCACCAGATCCACCCTTGTTCTTCATTATCTCATCCTTATTTTTATCACTTTACTTTATGTCTATCTATCACATCCTATATCGTATTCTTTTTCTTAAAAAGAAACATCAAAATATTTTGATTGCCGACTTCATTCTGCCTCCTAGGTCTCACCATCCATTTGGGGGTGGAAGCTATACTGAAAAAAAAACTGGTCTTACCTTTGTTGAAAATGAACCAGGGTCTCTGTTTTTTCAGCCAACTGAACCCCAGAACCCAGGTTAACAGATAACATCTGATGAAAGGTCACTGACCTGAAACGTTAACTCTGCTTCTCTCTCCACAGATGCTGCCAGACCTGCTGAGTATTTCCAGCATTTCTTGTTTTTATTTCAGATTTCCAGCATCTGCAGTATTTTGCTTGTATTAAAAAAATTTCTGTCAAAAGAGAGCCCCCGTCCCCACCCTCCACATCCGCCCTCCCACTGCTGGAAACGTTATCTAGTCAGAGGCACCAGCAAGATCCTGGAATTGCTTGTTTACAGTACATGAGTTAAGAAATACAGATCTGCTGCACCCACATAGAATGTGGCATAGAATATGATGCAGCGTTTCTGTCCAGGCAATTAGCAAAAGCTAAATACTGGTTAACAAGTTAGAAGATGTTCATTTATGAATAAGTACCATACACGCACACAATGGCAATATCTATATGGCAGAATATCTACCCAGAAGAAGTTATCATGCTGGTAGCATCTAACTAAAGATTTTAAATTGAATTTTACAAGCCCTCCAACATGGCAGGAGGGGGCTTGGAAAATTCTTCCGGGAGACGCTCACTACGACTCCCGACACCAGGAAGGCCCCACCGCATTTTACCGGCAACGGCGAGACCTTGGTGCGGCCACCCACCCCCACCCGCCGCTTGGCGGGAGAGCCTTCATCTGCATATGTTAATGATATTAAAATTAATGAATAAACACTTACCTGGTAGCAACAGCCGTCCCACGCCGATGTTCCGGCCGTTGGCCAGAAGTCCCACGCTTTCGGATCTCCGTATGGAGGTCCGAGGGGTGACATTGGTGGGGAGGGGGTCGGAGTGAAAGTTGCAGGGTGGGGGAGTGAGCAGGGAAAACCGCTCCGATTGGTTGTGGGGATGGTGGGAAAGGGTGGAGGGTCAAAGGTGCTGAAGTTGGCGGATGAAAGTTTAGCATAATAAAAATTGGTTTTCTGGGGGGGGGGGGGAGATGGGTCATTCTATTTGCCGCTTGTGTGCCGCGCCTTCTTTTAAGCTCACTGCCGTTATAAAATTCAGCCCATCAAGTCACTGGCATTAGTAAAGACTAAACAGCGGAGGTTTCAACTTCAAATAAACCCATGAGCCACTTTCAAGCTACCAGATCCTGTAACTACCAACCAGGAATTTGCATTCCTAGTCTGATGTATTCTTCAGTAGGATTGGGAAGTTCTTAGGGGGTTTTGAATCATCTCTTTGTTGTGAAGTCGGTCAGGATACTACCAGTGATTTCACCAGAGTTAGGGCCCCTTCCCCCAAGTAAGAGTCTCAGTGCTGGTAAAAGCACATGACATTTTTGCTATAACAAAGCCATTTTTTGGTCAAGCTTATTACCTTTCTCTATACAAATAGGGGAGTACTTTGGACAAAGTTTACTTCCCTTCGACTTTCCGTCCCCACTGTACAAATTGACTTAACACCACAAGTCAAACAGTTTCCTTTTGTCGCCTCTTCAGCTGTGCACACAGCCATTTTAACTGTCCAAAGTGGACACCATTAAGTGTCCAAACTGGTAAAACATTCAGGAAAACAACCCAAGTTGGAAACTCTGACAATTATGTTTATTCGTTTCCATCAATAATGGCAGCTCATCATCCATACATTGCTCTCCTTGCTAACTTGGTAACTTGGTCAAGATGAACAAGATGACCAGCAAGAGCATCCAACTCGCAGGTGGGGAAATCCAACACTTTTATTGTAATAGAACAGCCAACTAAGAAAGTAATGCTCTCGGTTTTTCAGCAGCTTCTAAATATATGAATAAATATATATTTCCAATAAAATAGCAGTGCAGTTTCATGGCTATTCTTCCTACATGTATTTTAAATGGCTCTTGCATATAAGAATCCGACCCTGCTTTGTATTTGGCAGGGAGGAGAGACTGACATTTGTCAACTCTTCAAAATGAACGGGAAAAAGAGGTCCACTAATATCACAAAGAGCTAAGTACATGTTTTTTGGTCAAAACAGAAACACAGCATGCTTAATACCACATTAAAAAAAAAACAGAATACTGCACCAGGAATCACTGGGCACTAGGAAAAATACTGCACTGTTTTATAATCATGGAGCAATTACAAACCATCTTGTTTGTGCAGACATCTCCTCAGCACATCTTTAAGCAGACAAGTAGACAAACAGACATAAATGTCACAATGCAGGGAGGATATAGGTGGGAGGTTGTATGTCGCAATTTTCCCAGTACATGTAGCACACCCAATGAGTCTTGGTGACATTGGAGATGACAGAGAATGTAAACAGATATTTAAATCAGTTTGGATGAGTGTAAAGGGACCATTAGTGTGTAGGTGTAAACTGAAAGGTAGCTTTGATGGGTACAATGGGCTCAGCCTGCAATAGTTACCAAGGGTATAATTTATATTATTCCATTTAGATCCCATCCTGTTTATGTTGCAAGAGACAATAGGCAATAGGTCTCAAATTTATTGGGGTTCCAGTTGTGGTGGATACACGTTGGCACGCCAGAACACCAATGTGCAAAGTGTACGCACGCACGCACAGTTACTGCAAAGTTACATTTGACTTTGTGTGACTTTGGCCACCGTGGGGAAAATTTCTGCCAAGGTCAGTAACGCCAAGATCTCCTGGGTGTCCTGTACTAGTGTGTTCAATTCTAAGCTTCCTCCAGGCTGCAAATCATGGAGGCCCTGGCACAAGCGGTGCTGGCAGTCGCCACTTAACTTTGCTACCAGTAGTATTTCACCTCTTGATTCAGACCTAAACCATTTCCTGAAGTGATGTTCCAACCCTTCAAAAGTGTGCGCACCGCCTCATGAATACCACAGTGTCGCCCCTGCAATTTGATGAACTGCTTCTTGAATCAGTTTTCCAGTGACGGGCATCACTTCTGCATCTCTAGAAACCCCCACAATTTTATTAACAGCAGCTGAATTTGCTTTAAAACTGTGCTTTCTGGTGGTTCACTGGAATCTGTACCTGCCCAAAGGTTTAGTTGGTCAACAACCACATATTTTGGCCATCTCTACCTCTGACAATAAACTACTTGGCATTTATGCTTCCAGCTGAGACGGCAGTGTGGGTTAGTTATTTGGAGTGGCTGCCTCTGGAATGTTCTAATGTCACCATATTTATATTTGTGGCCTGCTGCTAACTTTAGAGATACTGCTGGCAGCAGTAATTGTTACATAAGAAGTATTGAAATGAAATTCAATCTGTGTTTATATCTGAAGTAACACGTAATGGAAATCGAAGTACGCCAGTTTATGCAATAAGGTGGGGTCCTTATGAAAAAATCACAATTAGTATTGTACAGGATTTGTTGCAGTATCACGGCTCAACATATCTTATTGGTTTTTTTAAAAAAAAGTCTTTAGGTGGAGCAGATAATTTGCTGACAAAATATGTACTGACATTTCTACAACAGCAGATTGTAGTTACCTGTTGGCCCGAAGGTCTGTCAGATCCACTTCAACCTTCAGAACATAGGAGCAGGAGTAGGCCATTCAGCCCTTCGAGCAATTCCAGATCATGAACAAAGAACAAAGATAATTACAGCACAGGAACAGGCCCTTCGGCCCTCCAAGCCTGCGCCGATCCAGATCCTCTCTCTAAACATGTCGCCTATTTTCTAAGGTTCTGTATCTCTTTTCTTCCTGCCCATTCATGTATCTGTCTAGATACATCTTAAAAGACTCCATCGTGCCCGCATCTACCACCTCTGCTGGCAATGCGTTCCAGGTGCCCACCACCCTCTGCGTAAAGAACTTTCCACGCATATCCCCCCTAAACTTTTCCCCTTTCACTTTGAACTCGTGTCCTCTAGTAATTGAAACCCCCACTCTGGGAAAAAGCCTCTTGCTATCCACCCTGTCTATACCTCTCATGATTTTGTACACCTCAATCAGGTCCCCCCTCAACCTCCGTCTTTCTAATGAAAATAATCCTAATCTGCTCAACCTCTCTTCATAGCTAGCGCCCTCCATACCAGGCAACATCCTGGTGAACCTCCTCTGCACCCTCTCCAAAGCATCCACATCCTTTTGATAATGTGGCGACCAGAACTGTACGCAGTATTCCAAATGTGGCCGAACCAAAGTCCTATACAACTGTAACATGACCTGCCAACTCTTGTACTCAATGCCCCGTCCGATGAAGGAAAGCATGCCGTATGCCTTCTTGACCACTCTATTTACCTGCGTTGCCACCTTCAGGGAACAGTGGACCTGAACACCCAAATCTCTCTGGACATCAATTTTCCCCATGGCTGATCATCTACGCCATATTCCCGCACTATCCCCATATCCCTTGATGTCATTAGCGACTAGAAATCGATTGATCACTGTCTTGAACTTACTCTGTGACTGAGCTTCCACCACTCTCTGGGGCAGAGAATTCAGGTTCAGAGAATTCTCAGGTTCAAGGCTACTTGGGCTCTAAAGCTTCCACTTTATGAATCAGACTTTCCATTTTTTGTAAACGTCCCCCGGCCAACACGCATCTCATCACCATACTTATCTTTCAGGGTTGCCTCTGATGGCAAGAATTCCATCAGCAGCAACCCTGTAGTGTAAATAGCTCAATACTA
This sequence comes from Heterodontus francisci, assembly GCF_036365525.1. Classification (NCBI taxonomy): domain Eukaryota; kingdom Metazoa; phylum Chordata; class Chondrichthyes; order Heterodontiformes; family Heterodontidae; genus Heterodontus; species Heterodontus francisci. The sequence goes on from NC_090374.1 coordinate 191,623,662, forward strand.
ATCTCATTGGATGACTTAATGTGAACACTGCAGTCCAAGTATTTGGATTCAGGCTCCAGGCTCTCAACAATGTGCTGGCCTTTATACTTTCCCCCCCAGCAATGCAAGACTTGGCCAACTTGTTCCATTATTGCTGAATCTCCTTAGGTATAAATGGGGCAGATTCAGCACTGTATTCAGAATAGAATCTTCTGGAGCTCAATTCTCTTTTTATATGAACCACAATGGACATTAAAATGCTGCATAAGATGGCTGCTGTAGGTCACGTGACCTTTGCAATTTGCCCCAGCCTCAGAAGCATCTCAATTCTCCGGAAAGTTCCTAATTGAATGACCATGGATGGAAAGTGCCTCCCGTGAATGAACATACCAAGATGAAACCATTTGGGGAATTTACACCGCCTATTGTTTGTGATCTTATCCAAAACTCAATATCGATGGACTCCTAGACTTACTGGAGGGAATTTAATGCTCTCCCCCGCGGTGGGTTTGGAGGTAGGGAGAGCATAAAGTTGGGTGGGATGGTGGCAGGGTGGGGAGGGGTTTCCCGCCACTATCCCACCTCCGCCAAAATTTAGTGAACGCAATTAATCCACAATTAAGGGCCTCTTCCCGCCGCAGCCAAAATTAGCAGCGGGCGGCCCTGTCACCACACCGGGAAGCACGAGATGGAAAACCGTGCAGGCTGCTTCCCAGCTCCACGGGGTGGGTGGGTGGGTGGGGGCATCCCTCATTAAAAGGCACTTAATGCCAGAACAAGGAACCTGGCATGGGGTGCCCACTGATAGCCCATGCCGCTGACCTCCACCCTCCACCATCCACCATGACCCCACACTGCAAGACTCCTCCCGCCGTGACTTACCTGTGGCCTGGATCCAGCGACGCTCCTCAGCCTCCAGTAGGTGCTCCTCCAGCAGCAGCCACTGCCTCCGTGGTGGCGCTGCAGCTGCCAGCCTCTGATTGGCCGGCAGCTCTCCAAGGGTGCGGCTTCCAGCGACAGGGTCCTTGATCCTGTGGAAGGCCCGCCGCTGTCCACTGATGTGCCTGACTGGCATTAGATTCAGCGGGCCTTCCGGAAAAGAGGCGACACAGGAATCTCGGTGTCGCTTTTTCCAGATGTTGAGTCCCCCACTGCCAGAATAAAATTCCCCCCACCTGTCTCCGAGCTCGAAACTTAACAAAGAGAGCTGTAAGAAACCAGTTAAATCATAAGCAGGTGCAAATTGCCACCATCCATCCTCCATTGTGTAGCAATAGCTCCGAACTGCAAATCGTTCTGGGTGAACAATAGAAGTATTGATCAGGTGGTCACCTGACCGAAACTGATCGTAGATATCGAATCTTATTACTCCAAGCACCAGGGAGAGACTGAGTAGTCTGCAAACCAGAGCTGCAGAGACAGCAGCAAAGGCATAAGACCTTAAAACTGGAGACTACTACGCTTTGTAATTTGTAAAAGTGCATTATCCTCTTTAATGGCTTTTTTCCTGGAGTGAGTGTGTGTGTATATATGTGTGTATATATGGGTGTATATATGGGTGTATATATGGGTGTATATATGGGTGTATATATGGGTGTATATATGGGTGTATATATGGGTGTGTGTGTGGCTTTTTTTCTCAAGTGTATGTGTGGTGAGTGAGTGACATAGCGTTAGACTTTTGGGGGGGGGAACGTGTGAATAAAAATAATCCTCTTTATTTCAACCCATGGAAAGCGTGCTGCTGATTATTCAAATTGACTCAGGGGTTAAGAAACACACACATTTTTCCTTTTCAACAAAAAAAAACATTGAATACGGACAGTAAAGGGAAAGGAACTGGGGTTCCAGCTCTCTCTCCCAATTCTGTATGTCACAGATGGTAACGAGCACAATTATTTTACCCCTTTCCTTGCATCTGATTTGTAAGAAGTAAAGAAAGAAACATCACTGTGGAAGCATGTCAGCAGGTGGGTAGGAGCAGTTCAAAAGGGCAGCTCACCACCTCCTCCTCCTCAGGGAAAATCAGCAGGGAAAGAAATGCAGCCCTGCCAGAAATGCCCAGATCCTGCCAGCAAATTTAGAAAAACTGCAAACGTAGCAGAAGAGGAGAGAGAGAAAATGACCCACAAGCGGACCTTAGCTGGCCTCAAATTCAGAACAAAAAAACCGAAGAAAAGTAATGAACAGTGGAAACATCAGGATTGAAAAATATATTAAAAACCATGTCATAATGTACTATTTTTATGTTGCAGACTGATAGTACTAATGTTCAGGACAGGTTTTATCACAGTAACTCGGGTGTGGTTTTTAAAAAAAAATACAAACCATTGCTTTTAAATGTGCAACATCTATGTTTCCATTCTTGTCCACTTCAACGGGCTGGATTTTCATCCCTGCCATTTGTGCACTGGCTGGATTGGTGCCATGAGCTGATTTGGGGATAAGGCAGACCTGGACAGAGAAAGAAACAAGTAGTTAAAAGGTCAGTGTCAAAATGTAAATTATCTACTTAAAACGCTATTCTCTAATTTGGGAGATAGCTTTATAAACAGGATCCTTGCTAGTATTGACAGGCTGGTGTGTTTGCAGGTCAGGCATCAATAGTTCAAAGTTAAAAGAGCAACGACAACTCCAGAGACATCAGAGGAAACAGCTAAATATAGGTGAGCTTCAATTAAACACTCATGTCTTAGGATCTCAGCACAAATTAACTACACACAGGTTAATGGAAAGAGGGGTGCAGGGCTATTCACCTGTAAATTGTGGGTAGCCAATTGAGCCTGGTAATGGCCACTTAAGGCCAATTGTTGGAGACTGACTGGAATTTTCCAGTTAGCCTCCAGGTCTCTACAGGCGGCGGGGGATAGTTTAGCTGCCCGGATGGGGCCTCCTGGTAGCAGACCAGACAGCCACTGCTCCAGCCAGGCTTAGAGGCCCTCCCTGCCTGTCTGGGTTCAGCAGCAGCTACAGGCCACCCAATGGAGGGGTTCCCACCCCACAACAGTGGCCACACTGCTGAATCTGTTTTTTACCTTAACTTTGAAAAAGTCGGAAGAGAGCCTCCTATTGGCCCTCCAGCTTCGAGAGCCTATCCATTATCCTTAATTAGATGGCAGGCTTGTGCTCTGGCCAGTAATTGGCCGATCTGGGGAAAATCACAGATGAATGACTGTTTCCCACACAGTGCTGGCTTCTGACCCCCATTTGAGCCTAACAGCAGGGGTTCAAGAGCTCACAGGGTGATCCTTCCCCAAAGTTACACAGATAGAAATCTGAACATTTGGTTAACAGCCTTGTAACAGTTGCATCTATTTGTCAGCTATTTATCCACCGGTTAAACTGCTATACAACACTCACAGAGTGATATGAGAAAATAGAAGTTTTGAATAGAGAGGGCGAGTCAGTTTCACACTGAAAACTGTCCCCCATCTGCTATGTAATACTTAGGGATATTTTAACAACTCTAATACCAAGCCATAGCTGACTTTTTTCCAGCGTGGATGCCTCCCAGTCATAAGTGCTTCATTTACTCCTTCTCAATCCAGTTCGCTTAAATATTCCTTTTGTTATGTTCTCTTGGTGCAGTGGGATCTGTGGATTACCGTCCCGTCAGTAGTAAAAGTGTAATACTTGCTTTGTTGTAGTGCTGTGTCATGGTCCTGTAGTTTTTTTTTGCAATATGCTGTTTGCCTTTAAGGTTTGCAAGGGATCAGTATTGTTTTAAGAGCCGACAAGCCTTAGAAGTTATAGGAAGGTGCATTTTCGTTGCCTTAGAGACGGCCATTTGGAGACTGCGATTCAAACAGTGCATTCTCGATATCATGGAAACAACCACTGGGAGTGAGCCTGATGCGATACATTTGTTACAATTCAGTTTGAACCAGCAGTTAGTAAGTCAGTTTGTCCTAACTGAACACTCAGAGGACACAGACAGCTGTGGTGTCAGCACTGAAAAAGAGCTCTCAACCATTTAAACTGAAGGAAATAGGATTTTTGCCTGTTTAATTATCTCTCAAAATTCTAAAAAAAGTCAAGCCAAGACAGAGATCTCTGGTAATTTAAATTGAAGAAAGGGAAGTTAGACTGTGACAATCTTTTATCCCTTAAAAAAAAACTAAAGTCAGATTGATTCCATTAAAAGTGTTTGCAAGTTAATTGTTGAAATTCGCTGGAGAAGGAAAGCATCACCTGCTGAAGTTAGACTATGGACTGTTCTACTGTGGAAGAAACTTTTTTCCCGCATCGAACAACATTGGACTGTAAATTTGCAAGAACTCTAATTTTTCTATTTTTAAATGTCCATAGTGTTTAAGAATTTAGTTCTTTTAATTAAAGAGTTAATTTGTTGATTTAAAACACCTGGTTTGGTTAACCTCATTCGGGGGTTAATAGATGGTACAATTTGGTGGGTCTTCCTTTAATTTGCAAAGTTTTTAAATGATATGTTAGCTGATCTGTGGAACAACGGGATTGAATTAACAGTGCGTTGGTCTCACCACAATCAGAATCGTATATTTTGATTGGGGGCTTTGACAGGAGTGGTCGGTCGTAATATATTTATTGGGGGCTTGTCCGGGATTTGAATAACATATTAATTAGTATTTGAATCATATCTTAATTGGGGACTCGCTTGCAGTCGAATCATATTTAATTCAGTGGCTCGCGTCTGGAATCAGAATCAGACAAATTTTGAGGGCTCACATTTGGAATCATAGTAATTACTTGTCTCTGGGATAACATCTTTAAATTGGGCTCTTGCGTTTGGCATCAGATTAATTGCTCTCGAGTCTGGGATCTTATCAATTGGAAACTTGATTGCTGGGATCTAAATCTGACACCAATTACAAAGAAATTAAAAGAACCAGGTTTCTTGTACAATAAGGTACAATCTATACCATTGCTATGGCATTAGTTGTTGTAGCAGAGTTTTTGGGAAAGCAGAATCTTTCCCTGAGTGACTTGATAACTTTAACTAAGAACAAATTAAAAGAATTGGCAGCAAAATTGGGGTTGGAATTGAAATCAGGTGCAAAAAAAGCAGAGTTAATTGACATAATAGCCGAACATCTGGAATTGGTAGATGATTATAATACAGATGAAGGGCAATACAAGGAACAAGGAGGTAGTAGGTCCGAGAGTGATGCAGTGGTATTGGGTAGGATTCAGTTAGAAATAAGAAAACTTGAACTTCAGAGAGAGAGTGAAAGAGAAGAGAGGGAATTTAAGTTAAAAGAGATGGAACTAAGACAAAGGGGTAGTCTTAAATCCAGGGACAATTCGGGTCAGGAAGAATATGAATTTAGATCAGGACTCAGTGAGAAGTTGTTTAAATTTATACAGGCGGCACAGTGGTGCAGTGGTTAGCACCGCAGCCTCACAGCTCCAGCGACCCGGGTTCAATTCCGGGTACTGCCTGTGTGGAGTTTGCAAGTTCTCCCGGTGTCTGCGTGGGTTTCCTCCGGGTGCTCCGGTTTCCTCCCACATGCCAAAGACTTGCAGGTTGATAGGTAAATTGGCCATTATAAATTACCCCTAGGATAGGTAGGTGGTAAGGAAATATAGGGACTGGTGGGGATGTGGTAGGAATATAGGATTAGTATAAATGGGTGGTTGATGGTTGGTACAGACTCGGTGGGCCGAAGGGCCTGTTTCACTGCTGTATCTCTAAAAAAAAAATAAGTTCGAGGAAAGGGACGTAGAGGCATTTTTTATATCTTTTGAAAAAGTAGCCAAACAGATGAAATGGCTGAATGAAAACTGGACATTGCTCATGCAGGGCAGGCTGGTAGGCGGAGTTCATGAAGCTTATACCATGCTTACTGAAGAGGCTTCTGCAGATTATGAGATGGCAAAAAAGGCTATTCTCGCTCTGTATGAGTTAGTCCCTGAAGCTTACTGTCAGAAGTTTAGGAACTTATGGAGATTGACTGGGCAGACATATTTAGAATTTGAGAGGGTGAAGTAAATGAATTTTGACCATTGGATATGGGCATTAAAGATAGAAACCACATGTGAGAACCTTCGAGAATTGATTCCCTTAGAAGAGTTTAAAAACTCCATTCCTTCAGTAGTGAGAAATCATATAGATAACCTGAAAGTTTTGAAAGCTAGACAAGCAGCAGAGATTGCTGATGATTTTGAGCTTGTGAATAAGCCAACCTATTTTGTCCGTCACCCCATAAACCTGAGAAGGATAGAAAGTGGGAGAGTGAAAGGAAGGCAAGTAGCCGGGGACCAAGAAGGAACAGTTGGGAATGCCCCAGGATCACCACCTCAGGTCAGAAAAGAAGGTGCTGAGGGTAGAAGTGAGGATCGCAAGACAAAGTGTAATCATTGCAACAAAACGGGTCATCTTCGTTCAGAGTGCTGGAAATTGCGAGGTAAACCCATAGGACTTGTTGGGATACGCAAAGTTAGTGCAAAGGAAAAGACTCTGACGGGGAGTATAGCAGACCAGGCTATAGCTTTAACGACAGCTGTGAATGTGAAACCAGATACTAAAACTAAGAGGAGTGCAGAGGTTAAGAATAAAATACCTGAGAGTTATAATGAATTTTTGTCAAAGGGGACAGTAACTCCGTATCCTGTAAGTGAGGCAGGAAAACCTATTATACTCAGGGACACAGGAGCAGCTCTTGCTGGGGAAAGATATGAGGTTTCCACCAGAGAGCGCCTTGAACGCAAAAGTTTTAGTTAATGGAATTTGCGGGGTGTGTATACCCATACCTTTGTATTAAGTATGCCTAGAGAGTGAATTAATAACTGGGATAGTAACTGCAGGTGTTGTCCACAGTCTACCAGTAAAGGGAATTGATCTACTCCTAGGAAATGATTTGTCAGGATCAAAAATATCAGTTTTCCCTATAGTTACAGAGGAACCAAATGAAATTAAGAAAACGGAGCAATTACAGGAACAAGTTTCAAGAATATTTCCTGCGTGTGTAGTTACCCGAGCAATGGCTAAACAGGATCCATTGTCGGAGGTAAAAGGGGCACCACAAACAGATAGCCAAGTATCTGAAACCTTATTTGGGGATTTAGATAATCCAAATGAGATGTTTGACAGATTGTCTATCATTGCAGCACAGCAAGCTGATCCAGAGATATACCGAATAGCACAGACGGCTCTGTCAGAAGCTGAGGTGAAAGGTGTTCCGGAAGGCTATTATATGGCAAATGGGGTTTTGAGGAGGAAATGGAGACCGCCTCATAGACGAGCCGACGAAGACCGGGCAGTTGTTAAACAGATAGCGGTACCACCTAGATATCGACAAGGATTATTAAGGTTAGCACACAACATTCCTTTTTCAGGACATAGGGGAATTTGGAAGAACAAAATCACACATAAGCAAACATTATTACTGGCCAGGTCTTACAAATGATGTGAGACAATTTTGTAGGGCATGCCACACCTGTCAAATGGTGGGAAAACCACAACCTACCATAAAACCAGGCCATGTGAGCCGCATGGAAGAGGGCAGGATCCCCAAAGACACATTGTACAGCGAGCTCGCCACGGGTATCAGACCCACCAGCCGTCCATATCTCCGCTTTAAAGACGTCTGCAAATGCGACATGAAGTCCTGTGACATTGATCACAAGTCGTGGGAGTCAGTTGCCAGCGTTTGCCAGAGCTGGCGGGCAGCCATAAAGGCGGGGCTAAAGTGTGGCAAGTCAAAGAGACTTAGCAGTTGGCAGGAAAAAAGAGAGGCGCAAGGGGAGAGCCAACTGTGCAACAGCCCCGACAAACAAATTTTTCTGCAGCACCTGTGGAAGAGCCTGTCACTCTAGAATTGGCCTTTATAGCCACTCCAGGCGCTGCTCCACACACCACTGATCACCTCCAGGCGCGTATCCATTGTCTCTCGGAGATAAGGAGGCCAAAGAAGAAGGTATTAGTGTTGTCACCATCACAGGGAGAACCAGTGAAAGCACGGTTCAGTGGCCCATATAGAGTGATCAAAAGAGTGGGTAAGGTAGATTACTTGATTGACACTCCTGATCGCAGGAAGAAGAACCAGTTCTGTCACATTAATTTGCTCAAACAATATTACCGCAGGGAGGAGGATAAGCCAGTACAGGTATGTCAGGTAATCGGGACTGTGGAGAAGGAAAAGGATAGTGAAGATGAGGCAGAAATAGGCCGAGGAAATTCTCAGATTGAACCTCCAACTATCCAATCAGTGAATGCAGAATGGCTAGGAAAATTAAACAATAGGCTTTTACACTTAGTGGCAAAACAGCGTGAAATCCTAACCAGGGTTTTCACAATGGTTCAAAATGTTTGTAGGGATAAGCCAGGATGTACAACCTTAGCCACACATGATGTGGGTATAGGGGGAGACATTCCTTTAAAACAACATCCTTGTCGCTTAGGTCCAGACAGACAGGCCCAAGTGGAAGCAGAGGTACAATGCATGCTGAAGGGCAGCTTAGATGAACCTAGTCAGAACAGCTGGAATTTGCAGATGGTTTTGATGATTAAACCTGGTGGTTTAAAATTACATAGACTCAAGAAAAGTCACTGGGTAGGAGTCTGCCTTTTTTACCACAAATTCTCATTTAAAGGACTGTAAGGACAAAGTGGGCAACACAATGTGTCTTAGAGACAGATGTGTTGGAAGGATGCTGTCAAATTCCTTTGACACCCCAGGGTAAGAAAAAATCAGCTTCTGTTACATCGGACAGGGTTTTCCAGGGTCAAGGTGAGGCCACACAGGTTCAGGAGTGCTCAAGAAACTTCAGAGAGTAGTAAACCCAGTAGTGATCAGTGCTCCTAGCTGTGCAGTTCACCTGGCTGAGGTGATGGACAATAGGGATACCTGGAAGGAAAACACGAAACAATTGGCAGACTGCTTGTTAATTTGAAATGGGTTAATTGGAATAATCTTTTTAAAAATTTAAAGTTGAAATGTTCTGGTGGAACTTGTTGCTGTAGTCTATCTAAACATTTTTTTTTAAAGAAATGTGTATATCTGTAATGCATGAAAAAAGTTAGCGTTTTTTTTCAATTTGTATTTTTTTTTACCCATTGTAATGAAACGCATTTTGGGAATGGCGTTTCGTTCCGCTAGGGGTGGAGGTGTCATGGTCCTGTAGTTTTTTTCGCAATATGCCGTTTGCCTTTAAGGCTTGCAAGGAATCAGTATTGTTTTAAGAGCCGACAAGCCTTAGGAGTTATAGGAAGGTGCATTTTCGTTGCCTTAGAAACGGCCATTTGGAGACTGCGATTCAAAGAGTGCATTCTCGATATCATGGAAACAACCACTGGGAGTGAACCTGATGCGATACATTTGTTACAATTCAGTTTGAACTAGCAGTTAGTAAGTCAGTTTGTCCTAACTGAACACTCAGACAGAAGACACAGACAGCTGTGGTGTCAGCACTGAAAAAGAGCTCTCAACCATTTAAACTGAAGGAAATGGGATTTTTGTCTGTTTAATTATTATCTCTCAAAATTCTAAAAAAGTCAAGCCAAGACAGAGATCTCTGGTAATTTAAATTGAAGAAAGGTAAGTTAGACTGTGACAATCTTTTATCCCTTAAAAAAAAAACTGAAGTCAGCTGGATTCCATTGAAAGTGTTTGCAAGTTGTTAATTGTTGAAATTCGCTGGAGAAGGAAAGCATCACCTGCTGAAGTTAGACTACGGACTGTTCTACTGTGGAAGAAACTTTTTTCCCGCATCGAACAACATTCTGCGAGGGACTTCGAACAACATGGACAGTAAATTTGCAAGGACTCTAATTTTTCTATTTTTTTTAAATGTTCAGTGTTTAAGAATTTAGTTCTTTTAATTAAAGAGTTAATTTGTTGATTTAAAGATACCTGGTTTGGTTAGCCTCATTCAGGGGTTAATAGATGGTACAATTTGGTGGGTCTTCCTTTAATTTGGAAAGTTTTTAAATGATAGGTTAGCCGATCTGTGGAACAACGGGATTGAATTAACAGTGCGTTGGTCCCACCACAATCAGAATCGTATATTTTGATTGGGGACTTTGACTGGAGCGGTCGGTCATAACAGCTGGCCCAAGTCATTGTTTGGGAATTGTTCTCATATTATGTTCTGCACGATTCAACTTTATGTACTTTCACTGCTATGAAAATCTTTAAATAAAGGGTGATGAAAAGAAAACCTCCAGGAGAGGGTCTCATCAAAATCTGTTAAAGGATAATTAAGTTTCTTAATTTCTGGGTTGCATTTTTATTTCCTGAACATTCTTTTCAATTCTTTTCTTACAAGAAAAGTAAGGGTTTAAAGCGTCATCTTGGATACAGTATATATTTTTAAAAACTGTTTTGTTGTTCATGAATGTGAAGACTGATTTTGCGACCAGGACTACTTTTAGCCTTGCCTTCCTACGTGCTATCGCAAAGCTACCCAACCACACAGTCAGTAGGCTGCACGCAGGATCACCTGATTTGCATAATTATTCATGACACTCTGTACAGATTTGGCCTTGGGCGTAGAGCCAGCTTAATTGGGAGGGCAGGGGAGAGGAGAAAGGGAAGCACCTCAGAAATTACATTTCACCTGAAAGGGTTGTAGACATTTAAAAACAAGAGGCTATATACAGGGGGCAAAAGTTCTTAGAATCTTTCGACAAGCTCACATTTCAACACTTTGGCAGAGACTGGGAAAGGTACAAGGCAGAGGGGAAATTGCAATGTCAGACAAAAGTAAAATGAAAAGAAAGCCAACATGGAGACATGAAACAGACCCCGCAGGCAAGCGATGGAGCATTGTAGCATCCAACCTACTGATCCATGTCTGCCAAAGTGGAGATGGTTTGTGGTGTTTGGCATTCTAGGGCACTCTCCCCAGAGATGACAGTGCACTTTGCCCAACAGGAAGTGACGGCTAGACTTCACACTACCTGCAGGACCTGAGAACAAATACAGAAGGCACACATTAAGGAATTAGGCAAGTTAAAACTACCCAGCGGACATCCCAAGATGACATGCCAGAAAACACTGGCAGGCAACTTGCTACAATGTCAAGCCCTTGCACAAACTTGACAAATTGCCCATGGCATCTCTTACATATCCATATTGTAGCAAGGCATACAATAAAAATATAATGCCTTGCCATAGCATCTTTCAGGGGCATCATACCTCAGGTTACTGTAATGTAGTGAGCTGCATGATGAGTTCCTGACACCCCAGGTTAGCCGGTGAATTAGATTAGATTAGATTAGAGATACAGCACTGAAACAGGCCCTTCGGCCCACCGAGTCTGTGCCGAACATCAACCACCCATTTATACTAATCCTACCCTAATCCCATATTCCTACCAAACATCCCCACCTGTCCCTATATTTCCCTACCACCTACCTATACTAGTGACAATTTATAATGGCCAATTTACCTATCAACCTGCAAGTCTTTTGGCTTGTGGGAGGAAACCGGAGCACCCGGAGAAAACCCACGCAGACACAGGGAGAACTTGCAAACTCCACACAGGCAGTACCCGGAATCGAACCCGGATCCCTGGAGCTGTGAGGCTGCGGTGCTAACCACTGCGCCACTGTGCCGCAGTGCACTTCCAATTTACAGCGTCTCAAGATTACCTTTTTACTGTACAAGGTGTAGTACAAGAGCGCCTGACTTGGAGAAAACCTCCCTCGATGAATAATTGAATAGTTGCAGCACAGGAGGAGTCATTGGGCACATGGGATCCGTGCCAGATCTCTGCAAAAGCAGCCCAGCTAGTACCACTCCCTTGTCTTTTCCCGTAACCTTGCAAATCTTCTCTTCAGGTAATTATCCAATTCCCTCTTAAAAGCCATGATGGAATCTGCCTCCACCACACTTTCAGGCAGTGCATTCCAGATCGTAACCACTCACTGCATAAAAAACTTTTTCCTTATGTCGCCTTTGGTTCTTTTTCACCTTAAATCAGTGTCCTCTGATTCTCGACCCTTCCGCCAATGGAAACAGTTCCTCCCTATCTAACCCGTCCAGATCCCTCATGATTTTGAAAATATCTATCAATTCTCCTCTCAACCTTCTCTTCTCCAAGGAGAACAGTCCCAGTTTCTCCAATCTATCCACCTGAGTGAAGTCCCTCAGTCCTGGAGGCAGGTGTATCTCCACTGACATCTCCCTGCAACCATGACACGATCTACAGGCTTGCTTTGGATTGTGGTAGGCTATTTCAGGAGCAGGTATACCTGCTTCTCCGCATTGCACCTCATTCTCCAGCTCCTTAAGGACCACAGGAATTCCCAAGATAATGCCAACTCTACAGTCTAGGTGCTTAAGTAGTTAAGGTGGTGAAAAAGGAAACAAAAAAGGGAAAAATGGAAAACAAGACAGTGTAGCTAATTGTTTGGCATCCTTCCATCTATGAAAGATGATAGACACACAGCAAACAATCCATTTAGGTGGGGTGTCTTCTCTTGGTGCACCTTTGTTCATGGCTGTGAAGGACAATCCTTGAGAGGCAGGTTCTGCTACAAGTGCTGCACATGAAGCTACCAAGTGACACTGAGTTGTTGTTTTTGACATTGGCACCTGTTGCCAAGCTGCTGTAGCAACTAGTCGTGGTGGTCGTGCACACCAGTCCACAGGATGTGTCGCCATTTCCCTCTTTCGCCAACTAATGACTCCAAAGTGCGACAGTTGACATTTAGGGCCTTCATATCACGCATGCAAGCATCCTTGAAGTGGAGCTTTGGGCGCTCACTGGTCGACTGGCCCCGGCTACCTCACCATACAGAAGGTCCTTGGGTATGTGACCATCTTCCATCCTGTGGACGTGTCTGATCCACTGAAGCTGCCTCTGTCTGATTAGTGCCAACACACTTGGGAGCTCTGCCTTTGAGAGGACTGCTGCATTTGTGATTTTGTCCTGCCAAGGCAAAGATGGAAATTATTGAGCTCCTTTTGCTTGTGGCTGTAAGTCACCTGTTTCACAGCCATACAGCAAGGTACTGAGAACACAGGGCTTATAAACCATCAGCTTGGTCCTAAGGGTCAGCTTGGTGTTATCTCATATGCGTTTCGTAAGTCAGCCAAAGGTGGTAGCTGCTTTCCCTATGCGTGTATGCAGCTCTGCATCAAGGGGCAGATTGTCTGTCACCGTGGACCCAACCATTTCCAGTGGGGTGTTATTTAGTGTGATCAGGGGAGGAGAGGCAATACCTCGTCCCATGAGCATGGTTTTCTTGATGCTTATAGTCAAGGAGAACAAGTTACAGGTATGGGAGAGACAGTCCATGAGTCTTTGTAGCGGAGTTTCTATGTGAGTGACTAGCACAGCATCATCAGTGTAGAGGAGTTCTCTGATCAGGATGGGATGTGTTTTTGCCTTCATCTTCAGCGTTGATAGATTGTACAGCTTGCTGTCTTACCTATTGGGCAAGCAGACTCCTTGCATATCTGCAGGGAAGGTGAAGGTCAGGAGCATCGAGAAGATGCCAAACAGAGTGGGAACTAAGACACAACCCTGTCTCACTCCATTCTTCACTCCAAAACTGTCAGAAGTGGAGCCATCAAATTGTATAGTGCAGTACATGTTGTCATGGAAGGAGCGGATGAGACGGAGGAGTTTCTGCGGACAGTCAATTAAGCGCAATAAAAAACAAAAACGCCTCCATCACTAATCAAAAGAAATGAAATATCTTTAAGAAAATGGATTCAATGCCAGAAAGTGAAGTAGAACACAGGGCAGCTTTTCACATGATCAGAACAGAGGGTAGGAAAACACACTCTCATCCGCATAATACAAAAATCAAGGAACGTATTTAGGGTGAGGCACAATATACAGAAGGGAGGAGCAAATTCTCAAGCAATTATGCGTTAACTGTGTATTCCTGTTAATGTTGAACCAAGTCAACAAATTTGCCATCTACAGAATCAGGTTAATGCTAAAAGCTAAAAGATCCATATCTTTGCATTAGAAGTCAAATTCAGATTTACTGTGCTTAAACAAGTTGTTCCAAATTATGTTTCCACATTCGTTCTTGCATGTGACTTTACTTTTAATCCCTCGTCGATGCCTCCTGTCTATTCATAGATGTACAAATGTTAGCTGAAGATCCAGGATATGTGTTAGTTTATCCAGTTACCCTGATCTCAGAGCCTTGTCAATACATCTTAAAGCCACCAGAGGGAAGCACACCTTTAACAAGAATTGATGTATAATTCTGGATGACAAGTTTGCATTTTACAACAAACCTGGAATGGACCTGGTTAGATCAGTGTGGTTTAAATCGTATCAAATGTGTTTTGCCAAGACTAGTTTTTGTTGAAAAATTTTGCTAAATCTTCAATACTTTTGTTACTTCTTCTAAGACAGTTTCATCACCGTGGGGTGGGGGGGCAGGGGGTTAACTTTTGTAGGGTTCTCCCCCTTGTCCGCAGTAACACCAGCCACAGAAATGCAGGGGGAAAAAACGGTGTAAAGGACATAAAAGCTGATTCTCCCAGCGTTTCCCCCTCTCTCCTACCAAAGTTAGAGGACAATACGGAGAACCAGAATGGAAATTCACCCTTCACATTTGCTGAAGTCTAACCAACACCGTGTAACTCTTACTTTTGATAGCTTCCCTTCGTGGCATGGCTATGTATGGGGAACTTATGGCAAATAGGAAATGACCTCAGGCCTGATATCACTGCAAGCCATTTATGTAACACTGCACAAATAATTCAAGTTGCCACTTTGTTTTAAATACCGCTCCTCCAATTGCCAGACACAGTGTTGAAACATTTTAGAGACGGATACATAGGGCAGTTTAGACAGAATTTGGGTCTACAAGGGAGTCAAGGGTTATGGGGGACCCACAGGAAAGTGGAGTTGAGGTCACAATCAGATTACTATGATCTTATTGAATGGTGGAGCTGCCTCGAAGGGCAGAATGGATTACTCTTGCTCCGATTTCTTATGTTCTTATTAGGGCGGTACATTAGAGGTTTACCCCACGACTGTTCATGCTACCCGTCTCTTACTGTTATTCTGATAGTGTGTGTCTTAAGGCTCCGCTGTTCTGCTTATGTCCGACTGCTAATTTGGGGTAATCTGTGCTTTGCTGCTGTGTTAATAGAGGCTCAGATTTCAGGGTGCAGTAGTGGGTTCACATGGCTGTAAACTCGAATTACTGTTTTGTTCCTGACATTACTGTACTTCAAAAGATACTACTTGAATTTTTTTTTGTGGAAAATTATTATTGAGACAGTAATGCTGCATGCTTACATTTATAATAGTGCCTTAGTAGGTCGAGGTATGGCAAAGCAGTTTCTTGTTAAGAATTTTTGTGTATAATAAGTGTTACTTAGGCTAAAAGCAGGGTGAGGCAGAATCATCGATATTGTGAGGCACGACCAAGATTGACAATAGAAAACAAGATAAATTAGGATGCAAAGTTGGGTTCCAGTCCACCTGCGGTGACGCACTTGCATTCTTAATCCTTATGCTTTAATTCACACTCGAAGCCTCACTGTGATCTGAAATGGAACTCTCACATCTTTTGCATGTTCAAACCGCCTCCTATGAGCGCAGTTTCCTCTTTTCGGGCAAACAATTTCACTGTCAGCAGCTACTAACTCTCTTCAATGCCCAAGTCTGTTGAAGTCTTGGATAATCCTCAATACTGGGAATGCAATTCTGACATCTCACAATCCTGGACAGAATGCAACAAAGAACAAAGAAAATTACAGCACAGGAACAGGCCCTTCGGCCCTCCAAGACTGCGCCGATCCAGATCCTCTATCTAAACATGTCGCCTATTTTCTAAGGGTCTGTATCTCTTTGCTTCCTGCCCATTCATGTATCTGTCTAGATACATCTTAAAAGACGCTATCGTGCCCGCGTCTACCACCTCCGCTGGCAACGCGTTCCAGGCACCCACCGCCCTCTGCGTAAAGAACTTTCCACGCATATCCCCCCTAAACTTTTCCCCTCTCACTTTGAACTCGTAACCCCTAGTAATTGAATCCCCCACTCTGGGAAAAAGCTTCTTGCTATCCACCCTGTCTATACCTCTCATGATTTTGTACACCTCAATCAGGTCCCCCCTCAACCTCCGTCTTTCTAATGAAAATAATCCTAATCTACTCAACCTCTCTTGATAGCTAGCGCCCTCCATACCAGGCAACATCCTGGTGAACCTCCTCTGCACCCTCTCCAAAGCATCTACATCCTTTTGGTAATGTGGCGACCAGAACTGCACGCAGTATTCCAAATGTGGCCGAACCAAAGTCTTATACAACTGTAACATGACCTGCCAACTCTTGTACTCAATACCCCGTCCGATGAAGGAAAGCATGCCGTATGCCTTCTTGACCACTCTATTGACCTGCGTTGCCACCTTCAGGGAACAATGGACCTGAACACCCAAATCTCTCTGTACATCAATTTTCCCCAGGACTTTTCCATTTACTGTATAGTTCTCTCTTGAATTGGATCTTCCAAAATGCATCACCTCACATTTGCCCTGATTGAACTCCATCTGCCATTTCTCTGCCCAACTCTCCAATCTATCTATATTCTGCTGTATTCTCTGACAGTCCCCTTCACTATCTGCTACTCCACCAATCTTAATGTCGTCTGCAAACTTGCTAATCAGACCACCTATACTTTCCTCCAAATCATTTATGTATATCACAAACAACAGTGGTCCCAGCACGGATCCCTGTGGAACACCACTGGACACACGTCTCCATTTTGAGAAACTCCCTTCCACTGCTACTCTCTGTCTCCTGTTGCCCAGCCAGTTCTTTATCCATCTAGCTAGTACACCCTGGACCCCATGCGACTTCACTTTCTCCTTCAGCCTACCATGGGGAACCTTATCAAACGCCTTACTGAAGTCCATGTATATGACATCTACAGCCCTTCCCTCATCAATCAACTTTGTCACTTCCTCAAAGAATTCTATTAAGTTGGTAAGACATGACCTTCCCTGCACACAACCATGTTGCCTATCACTGATAAGCCCATTTTCTTCCAAATGGGAATAGATCCTATCCCTCAGTATCTTCTCCAGCAGCTTCCCTACCACTGATGTCAGGCTCACCGGTCTATAATTACCTGGATTTTCCCTGCGACCCTTCTTAAACAAGGGGACAACATTAGCAATTCTCCAGTCCTCCGGGACCTCACCCGTGTTTAAGGATGCTGCAAAGATATCTGTTAAGGCCCCAGCTATTTCCTCTCTCGCTTCCCTCAGTAACCTGGGATAGATCCCATCCGGACCTGGGGGCTTGTCCACCTTAATGCCTTTTCGAATACCCAACACTTCCTCCCTCCTTATGCCGACTTGACCGAGAGTAATCAAACATCTGTCCCTAACCTCAACATCCGTCATGTCCCTCTCCTCGGTGAATACCGATGCAAAGTATTCGTTTAGAATCTCACCCATTTTCTCTGACTCCACGCATAACTTTCCTCCTTTGTCCTTGAGTGGGCCAATCCTTTCTCTAGTTACCCTCTTGCTCCTTTATATATGAATAAAAGGCTTTGGGATTTTCCTTAACCCTGTTTGCTAAAGATATTTCATGACCCCTTTTAGCCCTCTTGATTCCTCGTTTCAGATTGGTCCTACATTCCCGATATTCTTTCAAAGCTTCGTCTTTCTTCAGCCTCCTAGACCTTATGTATGCTTCCTTTTTCCTCTTAGCTAGTTTCACAATTTCACCTGTCATCCATGGTTCCCTAATCTTGCCATTTCTATCCTTCATTTTCACAGGAACATGTCTCTCCTGCACTCTAATCAACCTCTCTTTAAAAGCCTCCCACATATCAAATGTGGATTTACCTTCAAACAGCTGCTCCCAATCTACATTCCCCAGCTCCTGCCGGATTTTGGTATAGTTGGCCTTCCCCCAATTTAGCACTCTTCCTTTAGGACCACTCTCGTCTTTGTCCATGAGTGTTCTAAAACTTACGGAATTGTGATCACTATTCCCAAAGTAGTCCCCTACTGAAACTTCAACCACCTGGCCGGGCTCATTCCCCAACACCAGGTCCAGTATGGCCCCTTCCCGAGTTGGACTATTTACATACTGCTCTAGAAAACCCTCCTGGATGCTCCTTACAAATTCTGCTCCATCTAGACCTCTAACACTAAGCGAATCCCAGTCAATGTTGGGAAAATTAAAATCTCCTATCACCACCACCCTGTTGCTCCTACATCTTTCCATAATCTGTTTACATATTTGTACCTCTATCTCACGCTCGCTGTTGGGAGGCCTGTAGTACAGCCCCAACATTGTTACCGCACCCTTCCTATTTCTGAGTTCTGCCCATATTGCCTCACTGCTCGAGTCCTCCATAGTGCCCTCCTTCAGCACAGCTTTGATATCCTCTTTGACCAGTAATGCAACTCCTCCACCCCTTTTACCTCCCTCTCTATCCCGCCTGAAGCATCGATATCCTGGGATATTTAGTTGCCATTCATGCCCTTCCCTCAACCAACAACTTGTCATTCATTGGAAGTTCATTCTTTCACCCCAAGTGTTAAATCTCTTTCTCTCCATTCTCTCTCACCTTTTCTTGTGTCTCTATTTTATCAACGTGAATGGTCACTGATCTTTAAACATTTACTCCCTTCTCTGATGGAAGCACATTTGACTCCTATCTCAAAGTTAGGAAGTCAAGACTTATGACAAGCTTATACAACAACAACAACTTGTATTTATATAGCACTTTTACCATAATAAAACATCCCAAAGCACTTCAGACGAGAGTTATAAAGCAAAGTTAGACACTGAGTCGCATATTCAGCCTGATGGACAAAAGCTTGGTCAAAAAGGTAGGTTTTAAGAAGCATCTTAAAGTAGGAAGGTGAGGTAGAAGGTTTAGGGAAAGAATTCCAGAGCTTAGGACCTAGTCAACTGAGGGCGCAGCCACAAGAACACAAGAAATAGGAGTAGAAGTAGACCATATGGCCCATCGAGCCTGCTCCACCATTCAATACGATCATGGCTGATCTTGGGGTTCAATTCCACTTTCCTGCCCCCTCCCCATATCCCTCAATTCTCTGCAAGACCAAAAATCTATCTATCCCAGCCTTAAATGTATTCAATGTTGGAGCATCCACAACCCTCTGGGTAGAGAATTCCAAAGATTCACAACCTTTTGAATGTACTAATTTTTCCTCATCTCAGTCCGATTAACGACTAAAATCAGGCATGCTCAAGAGGTTAGAACTAGATGAGTTCAGATATCTCAGAGGGTTGTGGGGTTGGAGGAGATAACAGAGATAGGGAAGGGTGAGGCCATGGAGGGATTTGAAAATGAGAATATTAAAACTGAGGCTTTGCTTAACTGGAAGCCAGTGTTGGTCAGCGGGCACAGGGGTGATAGATGACATGGTGCGAGTTAAGGACATGGACAGCATAGTTTTGGATGACCTCAAGTTTATGGAGGGTAGAAGGTGGGAGGCTGGGAAGGAGTGCATTCGAATGGTCAAGTCTAGAGGTAACAGAGGCACGGATGAGGATTTCAGCAGCAGATGCGCTTAATGCAGGGTCAGAGTCAATGTTACAGAGGTGGAAATAGGTGGTCTTAGTGATGGCACGGATTATCTAATTGGAAGCTCATCTCAGTGCCAAATAGGACATCAAGGCTTCAGACACAGTCTAGTTCCTTCCCACAAACTAAAAAGATCATAAATTTTAACGTCTTTCAGTCTTTTGTCCCTCCTACACCTTCAGGCTTTTCAAACCAAAGCTTGCATTACTATTCTCTACATCCTAATTTAACTTGTTTTCTAATGTCATTCTTGGTAGTGCCTTACACTATTGACCATGGTGCCTCACCTTGCTTTTAGCCTAAGTAACACTTATTGCACACAATTCTTAACAAGAAAATGCTTTGCCACGGCTCAACCTGCTAACGCACTTTTATAAATGTAAGAATGCAGCATTACTGCCTCAAGAATAATGATTTTCAAAAAAAAAATGCAAGTAGCATCTTTTGAAGTACAGTAATGTCAGGAACAAAACAGCAATTCAAGAGTTTACATCCATGTTTCTTCCTCCTTTTACCAAATGCAGTGACTCAATTCTGGGATAGATTCCTTGTGCACACTAACTCAAGCAAGTTGCAATTCTTTGTGTATGAGTGACTGCAGGCTATGCAACTACTGGAGCATCGCAGCCAAACCAAATTCTGCTCTCATCTTGCGTCCTGGCTATCTTCAGGAGTAGGAACCCAAGCTAGTCTTAGGCACTCCAGGTTGTAGCACCGAGTCCAGTTGCCGCAATTTTGCTATTGCTTTGGCAAATATCAGCTAATAGCACAAAAGGTTCCCGAGTCAAATCCCTGCTCTGTGTTACACGGCAACACTCTTCCGCGACCGGTGGGCACCGCAGGGACTGGAGTGCATTGTCGACGCCGAGAATGGCATTTTAGTTTGAGTTTCCGGTTTATTTATCTGTTTTTAATAAAGTTATTTTTTAAAAAATGGCAACACTCCAAAAAGTGATTCTTCACGCACAAAATTTTCCGTTTGTGGTAACTAAAGCTGCTGCTTTATTTTAGCAGCTCCTTTGGTGCCATTTTCTGAATTCATAAGCATATTCTAATTTCAACAGGGATAAATCATTACAAAATATTAGGAAAAGAATGTATCTCAGTGAAACTGGAATGATAAAAACCTTAAACACAGTATAAGTACGGTAAGAACTGAACTGGAATACCCTTAATGCATTCTTAAATGAGGGAAAAAAGAGCAATGGATCAAAGATTATGGAGACCTCACATTTTGCTCAAAAAACCCTTATGCAGTTAAATAAAAACTTTTTTTTTAATTGAATACACATATATAAATGGAATGGTTTTATTTTCAGGCAAACATTATAATTCACAACCAACAGAACTATTATAATTCTTTGATAATCAGTGAACTGCCCCATATAATCAACGTGATCCCATTACAACAGTTCAGAGTGCGGGACGTAACTTTAACCTAATCTCTGTTGGTCAACTGTCTCTGGTCCATTATTAGAAGTTAACAATTAAAACTGTTATGCAGAGCAGTCAAAGGTTACCAGGCTGTGTCCGGACAGCACCACCACAGCCTTGACTTGAACGCTGACGATATTACTGAATGCTTAACATGTTCATTTGACATTCTTCCATCAGCAACAGTCATTTCTGGGCTACATGGTCATTTTGAAAAAGACGGGGATAAAGGACCCTAACAAAAACCTCAATTTTTGCCATTTTCAAATCATTCACTTCCAATATCAATTAGCGACTGAATATAGTCAAGCTGTCTTGCTGGTTAGTGAAGGATTACAAATGTATCATTGATACTTGTGGCAAAGCAAGATTTGAGATGGAAACAAGACTACTGTTAAATAACAGTTTAAGAAATCCTCAGCTCTCTCCCTCTCCTGCTGAGTGGGTAAAAGCACCACATGTTGTTTACTAACCACACAGACAAGGCAAATGCCAGGTTCAATCCCTACTGAGCTGATCACGGCTGAGAGGGCAAAGGAGAGACTGCGTTCGGGTGAATAAAAATCATACTGACATTCTGCTTCTGACGGAGATCCAGGGAGCTATGCTCGGAAGTGCACACTGGATGTGGATCCGGGTATCATCCCTCCCCCCACCCCCCCCCCCTCGAAAAACAAAAGTTTATCCGTTACGTTACTTACAGTTCTCTGGTGCTCTCCTTTTGAATTTAAATAAGCCTTGATTGCTGCCAATCCAGCATATTCACCCTGGGCACCACTACATAACAGAAATCAAAGTAAAAGCACATAAATATTACAAACCAGAGAAGACATGTGAACAATGGATTATTGCCATTTTCTAAACCTTCCCCCCACCCCCCTTTTTTTTTTAAGAAATAAAGGAATTCCCTTTCCTGGAGGGCAACTTGTATTTCTTAAATCTAGGCAGATCCCTAATTGGGAAGTGTGAAAAAACATTGGCAGATTGACAAGCTCCCCCCCCCGCCATCAATGATTACTCAAGTGTATCAGAGCAGGATCTGTGTCCGCCGAAATCAGAGGCGGTTGATCCCACCAGAAATTCCAGCGACAACTAATTTAAATAATGCTGGCAGGCTAAAGGGGTTACTCCTGCCAGCAGGTGGACAGTAACCCAGGAAACTTGTGAAGGGGGTAGAGTATGTGGAAGGAGGGGGGCTATGGTGTGAGCCAGACAGCCATAACCCCAATGACCCCTCTGCAGCGTCAGAAGAATTTTAATGACCTCACTGGATTAGGAAACGTACGAGTTAGGAAAGGCGAGTAACAGGACAGATAACAGAATCACAGTGAAGCATATGGGTATTCCCTGGAACAAATCAAGTACTGGCCTTTAGGGTATCGCATGATGCCATATCCCTTGATCCAAAAGTAGTGCCACTTAGCAGTGATCATATAAGTGTCTCAGATTCTGTAACTCATGCTGGCACCTTGAAGTCTCTCAACCCTAGGCCCTAGCTTCCTCTCACCTATCATTATTACCACCCATTCCACAAATCTTTCTTGTTTGCGACTGCCGAATTTGCATTCTTCAATGCCAGGGAATGCCAAATGTTTGGAGGAGGACATACCAATACGCGTTATTAACACCATATGAAGAAGTATCAATGGCAATAACAAGCTTTCACTCTGCCTGGCGGTTATGCCTTCAGTGAGTTCAACAGAATCTTCAACTTTCCATATTTAATGTTTCTACATATTTTTCAATCTGTACTCTACACCTGATACCGTGATCCATAAAAGTAGCTCACGAAGATAGGATGTTTCTCAAGTGCACCACCATTTATAGTACTGTTTCTTCCTCCAAAGACTGTAAGCCAGGAGACAACAGAGAATGTGTCTGAGGGGTAAAGAACATGCAATCCCTCTAACCTCTGGCTGTACTAGCAACCACTCACCCACCCATTCATTCACCCTCTCCCTTGCACTCAGCAGTTCAGAGACATCCACTTGAGAAGGAACAGATAGCCTAAATGAGAAATTAACACATGATCAGGCACAGAGCACAAGACACCAGAGGAACCCCCTAGCAACCCAAAGCAACACTAAGCATTGATGTGAACTGCAGAGTATCAGTTCTGCATAGTGACATTATCGATTACCCAATTTGTTACTGCCACCTCTGCTTCTCAATATCTTGCAAGTACAATATTTAGAGAAGTTGGTTAATTGACATATGTGGCACATTTAACAGTTATCCAACAGGTCACAAAAGTCAGTTCTATAACGATAAGTCATACAAACACTTAGTTGCCACACAATACAAGCACTACGTTGTAAAGGGGACACTGAATTTGTTTGTTTTTATATACTGCTGAAGCAAGTAGTCAGATTAGACAACATTCAAAAGGTGAAATACTTTACACAGAGGGCATATCATCAATAATTCAAGATACTGGTGTTTGTTTTTCCACAAGGGCGGCAGACAAAAATGCTGAATTGGCATTTTATGCACTAACTGATTAACAGGATTAGCGCTGCTGGTGCATTGAACACCCAATGGCATAGAACAAAACTTCAGTCTGGATCGATATACATATTGGGCTTTCCTCGAGAAGGAGACCTGCCATTTAGTGACAGTGGAAGAGAAAGCTTCTCTCCCTCTTTTTTTTGTGCCTCTTTTCTCAACAATTTTCTCCTATTGCCTCCTGGAGGCACTGACACTGCCTTGCTGTACAGTTCCACAGATCCTGGTCGCTCTCTGGCGGCTTGCCCAAGTGGCACATGCTTTACATCAGTCTTAATGGTGAGTGTTGACTGGGTGAGCCCAATCACTCAACATCCACACACATGCATCTCCAGCAGGGATTGGTGGGGACTGACTACATTTTCCTCCCAAAGGCATTGAGCCCAAGAGTTCTTCCAGCCATCTCAAGGGCGTGGCTAACTTTACCAGAAGGATATGGCAACCTGTGTTGCATCTTTTCACCCCCCGAAGCTTTATCTTTTTTGTATACTTGTTGCTTTATTGATTTCTTCATATTTACTACCTCCGTTTTATTTTTCAGGTGACTGATGTAATTGGGAGTGGTGTTTGATATTTTACTGGTGCTCACTAATATACCAGGCTCTTCCGAAAAACTCTGAAATTTTCAAAACTGAGCGGATTGGCAATTTATTGATGACCGCAATATCAAGTTTATCGCATTACAGTAAAAGTCAAAAAAGTTGGTCAGCTCATCAGTGCAGCAACCTTGGCACCAATATCTAAAATACTATAAAGCAGTGGAATATTTTTAAAAATGGAAGAAATTATTCAGCCAGTTGTTCAAAAAAGACCCCATAAAGCTAAATAGAGGTCAGTGAAATCTTCTGTTAAAAATGGGAACTGCTGAATCTTTACTTTCTGTATTTCTAGTCTGAAGTATTATCAATTCCAAAGTGCATTTTTCTTGGTACCTATCAAAATGGACTTTCAATGGCTCATTTTCTTATCAAGTCCAAGTTATCTTAATCACGTTATAACATTTAGCACAATTACAATGTTATATACATAATCAGTGTGTTCCTTTCTCAATAAACGATAGTCAATCAGATCTGTTGTAAATAACAGCATTCCAAAGTAAAGTTTAGTAGACTAATCAGAATCATTTTTATTACATATACAATACAAGAGGAGCCTGTAGGACATTTAGGAATTAAGTGAAAGCAGAATCAGGCTTGAATATAATGTTCCCTGTAATAAAATATCCTGCTGATGATTACTGTCTAGCATACAGGGGAATGATTAACCTAGGTGATGTAACATTGAGCCTTGATTGCATATTGAACTGCACTGAGTCAGCAACATCAGGACAGAACATGCAAAGCCAATTACATAACTAGTGTGAATTTCTATTTCAGATAAGGAGATTCCTGTAGCCTAAAGTATGCTTACACTTCTTTGTTGCCATGATTGAGATCATCCAATCAGCTGCCTCTGCCCCCTTGCCCACTAAACTGCTGATCACCCAACTTGCCCTCCTGGTCCCCATGCTAGCCGATATTGTTAATCATTCTCTCACCTCAGGCACTGTCCCCTCTCCTTCAAATCTGCTGTCAAGATCCCACTCATCAAAAGAACCAACCCTTGACCCCATGGTCCTTGTAAACTACCATCCCATCTCCAACCTCACTTCCTCTCTGAAGTCCTTGAATGTGTTGTTACCTCTCAAATGCATGCCCATCTTTCCTGGAACTCCATGTTTAAATCCCTCCAATCATGTTCCCCACCCTGCCATAGTACCAAAATAGCTCTCAAAGTCACAAATGACATCCTATGAGACTGTGACAAATGTAAACTTTTCCTCCTTGTCCGTCTCGACCTGTCTGCAGCTTTTGACATGGTTGACCACACCATCCCCCGCCAACCTCTTTGCACTGTCGTCCAGCTGGGTGGGTCTGCTCTCACCTGATTCCATTCTTATTTATCCAGTCAGCCAGGGAAACACCTGCAATGGCTTCTTTTCCTGTTCCCACACCGTTGTCTCTGGTGTCACCCAAGGATCTATCCTTGACCCCCTCCTATTTCTTATCTACGTGTTGCCCTTTGGCGACATCATCCAAAAACAGTTAGTTTCAGCATGTACGCTGACGACATCCAGCTCTACCTCGCCACCACCTCTCTTGACCCCTCCACTGTCTCTAAATTATCAGACTGCTTGCCCAACATCCAGTACCAGATAGACACAAATGTCCTCCAACAAAATATTGGGAAGACCAAAGCTATTTCCAAAAGCAAAATGCACCACATGCTGGAAATCTGAAATAAACACAAAAAATGCTGGAAATACTCAGCAGGTCTGGCAGTATCTATGGAGAGAGAGAGAGAGAGAGAGAGAGACAGGGTTAATGATTCAGGTCTGGCAGTATCTATGGAGAGAGAGAGAGAGAGAGACAGGGTTAATGATTCAGGTCGATGACCATTCATCAGAACTCGGAAAAGTTAGAATTGTAATAGATTTTAAGTAGGTCAAATGGGCAGAGTGGAAAAAGAACAAAAGGGGAAGTCTGTGATAGGGCGGAAGACAAGAGACATTAAATGACAAATAAGTTAGTGGTGCAGAGCCAAAGGGAGTAATAAATGGGACAAGTAAAGAGGAGGCGTGAATGACAGAATAATGAACCGCTGCCATCCAAAAGCAAAACAAGAGAAAACAAGACAAGACTGAAACAGGCAAAGAAAAACAAAAAGGGAGGCAGATATTACAATCTGAAATTGTTGTGTCCAAAAGGCTGTAAAGTGCCTAATCAAAGGATGAGGTGATGTTCCTTGAGCTGGCGTTGAGCTTCATTGGAACACTGCAGTAGGCTGAGGACAGAGAGCTCAGCGTGACGGCAAGGTGGAGAATAAAAATGGCAGGCGACCGGAAGCTCCGGGCCATGCTTGCGGACTGAATGAAGGTATTCCGCAAAGCAGTCACCCAATCTACGTTTGGTCCCCTCTGTGTAGAGCAGACTGCATTGAGAGCAAAGAATACATTATACTAAGTTGAAAGAGGTACACATAAATGGCTGCTCCAACTGGAAGGAGTGTTTGGGGCTTTGGACGGTGAGAAGAGGAGAGGTAAAAGGGCAAGTGTTGCATCTCTGGCCCTTGCATGGAAAGGTGCCATGGAAAGGGGGTTTTGGGGGTGATTGAGGAGTGGACCAGGATATTGCGGAGGGAACAGATGCTTCAGAATGCTAAATGGGGAGGGGAGGGGAAGATGTGTTTGGTGGTGGCATCGCGCTGGAGGTGGCAAAAATGGCGCAGGATGATCCATTGAATACGGAGGCTGGTGGGGTGGAAGGTGAGGGAAAGATGAACTATTGAGGGAGGGGAAAGGGTGAGAGGAAAAGTGCGGGAAATGGGTTGAACACAGTTGAGGGCCCTGTTAACCACAGTGGAGGGTAATCCTCAGTTGAGGATAAAGACATTATCAGAAGCGCTGGTGCAGAAGGTTGCATCAGCAAAACAGATGCGACGGAGACAGAGAAACTGGGAGAATGGAATGGAGTCCTTACAGCAGGCAGGAAGTGAGGAAGTATTGTCAAGCTATTTCCACCTCTGTAAACATCGCCCGACTCTGCTCTTTCCCCAGCACATCTGCTGCTCAAACCCCCATCCATGCCTTTGTTATCTATAGACTGGGCTATTTCAACACACTCCTGGCTGGCCTTCTGTATGCTACCCTCTATAAACTTGAGGTCATCCAGAACTCTGCTGCTCGCACCAAGTCTCACTCACCCATTGCCCCTGCTTTTGCTGGTCTACACTGGCGTCTGGTTAAACAATGACTTGATTTTAAAGTTCTCATCCTTGTTTTCAAGTCCCTCCATGACCTGACCCCTCCCTATCTTTAATCTCCCCCAGCCCCTCAACCCTCCAAGATACTGGCACTCGCCAATTCTGGCCTCCTGAACATCCCCGATTTTAATCGATCCACCATAGGCAGCTGTGCTTTCAGCTACCTAAGCTCTGGAATTCGCTCTCTAAATTTCTTCATCTCTCTCTTTCCTCCTTGAAGACCCTCCTTAAAACCTATCTCTTTGACTAAGCTTTTGTTCATTGGCCCTAATATTACCTGATGTGGCTCAGTGTCAAGTTTTGTTTGGCAATGCTCTTGTGAAGCGTTTTGAGACGTTTTACTATGTTAAAGGCGCTATATAAATGTAAGTTGTTCCTATGAGCCCTGTGGTACTGTATTTACAGTGGTTACAATTGTAAGCTCATGCAAAAGTAATCTAGCAACAGACAAAGTGCCTTTTAGAGTCCAAAAGATACAATAGCACGTATTGAGAGGGTTTTTATTTTCCTTTCCAATCAGCAATCAACAAATCTAATCAGCCAAGCTGCTGTAGGAATAATCATTTTGACCAAATTCCAGGGCATCATACATAAAATGTGGTGCAGCAGAGAAATCCCTGGTAAACAGGGTAACAGGAATCACAAGGAATAGCAGTTGTTGTCCTGGAGGGGCTGCATTAATTATGTGACGATTCTACTGGGACAAACAGCAAACACCGGAATCTTAATAAAAGATAGAGTATTAAAAAGTTGAAAGCCTACCTATTTGGCTGGAAAGAGATTTTGTCATATCCTGTTATTTCACACAAGTCCCGTTCCAGTTCATGGAATAACTGCTGGTAGCCTTGAGCTTGATCCAGAGGTACAAAAGGATGGACATTTCCAAATTCCAGCCACGTGATGGGCTGAAAGCAACGTATTGGGGGCAGGGAGAAAGGAGGAAATACAACATTCATTATAAAATCTATCATATAACTGCACTTACTGCATATTCGTACAATTTCCAAAACACAAATGAGTGACTTACATACTGGACTGTATGGCACTTTTACCCCTTTAATTAAGTAGCTGTAACCTAATGATAATCCAGATTAAGATCTCTACATTCAGTATAGTTTTTGTACTCGTTGGCTTTAGGTTTTATGTGACTTAGGACAGGTCCACCCAAGTAAGGTTTGGTTAGGGCACAGCTCCAGCTCCAGTTGAAAACTATTGTGTGATTTTGACATATTATTGTGGGTGTACAATGGACCTTCACTTGAGACTATGGGGACAATCAGTGAAAAATCAAATTTACACACATCTGATTGTTTCATAATCTGTACCTATATGGCCCTTGGTGACCCAAATATACACTGCACAATGGTTTCTTGTGACTACGCAGACTCCATAAACTGGGAGGCTAGTGGTAGATGAGGAGAACGCCTTACCCATGGCCTTGCAGTTCATGATGGGTGACCAGTGTCATTTGAACATATAAAAATCGCTTGTTAGGCTACATGTAGATCTGGTTTTCCTGTATGCAGTTGGTGCCGGCTACCTCAAGGCAAACCAATCCTGCAGTAGGAGCCTTAAACAGGTATTGTGCAAGACCTTAAGTGGCCGTTTAGTGCCTATGCGGCTGAATTTCCAGGTGTGAGTACCAGGTGAGGAAGCCAGTGCTACAAGCACAAGCCTTTGCACCAAAAGTACACTTGTAAATGCTCACTATCTTGAAAGCAGATCGGAATCGGGTTGTGTTGTCCTCCTAAACAGGCAAGACTAGCATTATGTTGCCAGACCTGCTGAGTATTTCTAACATTTCTTGTTTGTGTTTCAGATTTCCAGCATCTGCAGTATTTTGCTTTTATTTTAGCAATATGTTGTGTTCAACTTCAAGAAATACAGGTAGTCAGTTTTGTAGTTAAAGTGACATGAGGAATAAAGCACACTCACAGTGAGCTCCGAGGAACTGTTCAGCTTCATTGTGCAAGACCCCTGGTTCAAATAGAGGAAAGAAAATGTGTAATACACAATCACTAATGTCTGGGGTTACATATTGAAGTGGAAAAAAAATATGAAAATAACAATCACCCACCAGCGGAATCATGCTGTGAACTAGAGAAATATCTTTATTTTCTAATTTCTTCATGTACCGGACAATATTTGTTTCTGAGTGATAACTGAAATATACAAATTAACAAATGAAGTGCCTAAAACATGCAATTATGTATAAATAATAAAATTATTAAATGAATATCAAGCTTGACACATAACATTAAAACAGTTTTAAGAAATGTTTTGTTTAAGGCGGTTTCAGCAATTCAGGTATCGTCACATAGCTCACCACACCAAAATAATTACAAGTGTGAAGTGACAAGGCTGGTCTCACACTCATCTTTAGGCCAGACATTTATTGTCGTTTATGGAAGTGGTCCCATAAGGGGCAAGGGAAAATGTAATCATACGGCATTAAAACTTTATTAACAACGGTGTATAGAACGTTTTAGTGTATCTAAGGCAACCTGATGATGTCCAAATAAACTTAATAATTGATTCAGTTATGTGGAAAGATTAGAGAAACTGAGATTATTTTTCTTATAGCAGAGAAGGTCAAGGGGAGATTTGATAGAGGGGTATTCAAAATGATCAAGGGTTTTGATAAGAATGGATGCTGAGAAACGGTTTTTACTGGCAGGAGGGCTGGTAAACAGAGGACACAGATTTCAGAACTGGCAAATAGTCCAGAGGGGGGATGAGGAGAAGCTGTGGGTTATGTTCTGGAATGCATTGCTTGAAAAAGTGGTGGAAACAGATTTATTAGTAACTTGCAAAGGAAATTGGATATATACTTGAAAAGGAGAAATTTGCACAGCTATAGGGAAGAGCAGGGTGTGGGGTGTGTGTGGGGGGAGGGGAGTAGCTGGATAGCTCTTTCATAGTGTCAGCACAAATACGATGGGCTGAATGGCCTCTTCTCTGCTGTAAATTCTATATAACTATGGTAACAGTAAATAAAATCCCTTGCCTTTTCAATGAGAACTTGAATTTTTGAAGATCAATTAAAAGACTTAAAAGATGATTTGGAAAAGGTGGAAAAAGGAATAAAAGAATCTCCCAATTTTTTGGGGTTTTAAAATAATTCGATGCCCCATCTACTATAAAGCATTGATGCTCAAGATGAACCATATTTTGCAAACATATCCACTGGTAACTTAGAGCGAACTGCAAACACTTTAACAAGGAAGAGACAGATACAGGTACAAACTGTGACAAGTGAACGCACTTATTACTCATTTACAGCAGCTTTACTTCAATGGATTAAGTTGCAATCGTAGCACAAAGCTGCTTACTAACCTGCTGAAGACTGGATGTGAGAGGAATTTGCTTGTCCTCTTAAACTGTGTGGCCAAGATACCCTTTGGTTCATCTCCCATGCTCTCAGCTATTAACTCCTTTAAAAAAAACATTTAATACAGTAATTGTTGAAGACTGCACCAAACTATTTTTTAAAAATAACTTGGAAGGGCTGTAGTCAAGAATATTTTATTTCTCCTTTGCATTCACACTCAGAAATATAGTCCACTATAAATTTTGCAATATTACCCAGATGGATCACCACATTGTTAAACTATATACTATACATGGAGTTAGGAGCAATTTATTAGCTTAAGATCACCTGGGGTTAGGGGCAATTTATTAGCTTGGATAGAGGATTGACTAACCAACAGAAAACAGAGTCGGGATAAATGGGTCCTTTTCTGATTGGCAAGATGTAACCAGTGGGGTGCCACAGAGCTCGGTCCTTGGGCCCCAGCTATTTACAATCTATATTAATGACTTGGATGCAGGGATAGAAGGTACTATAGCCAAATTTGCAGATGACACTAAAATAAGTGGGATAGTAAGTTGCAATAAAGAAATAAGAAATTTACAAATGGATATGGATAGGTTAGGTGAATGGGCCAAAATTTGTCAGATGGAGTTTAACGTGGATAAGTGTGAGATTATCCATTTTGGTCGGAAGAATAGAAAGACAAATTATCTAAATGGAGAGAAACTTCAGAGTGCTTCGGCGCAGGGGGATCTGGGTGTCCTCGTGCATGAATCGCAGAAAACTAGTATGCAGGTGCAGCAGGTAATAAGGAAGGCAAATAGAATTTTGGCATTTATTGCTAAAGGAATAGAGTATAAAAGTAGGGAAGTGTTGCTACAACTGTACAAGGCATTAGAGAGACCACACCTGGAGTATTGCATACAGTTTTGGTCCCCTTACTTGAGGGGGGATGTAGTTGCATTGGAGGCAGTTCAGAGGAGGTTCACTAGATTGATTCCAGAGATGGGGGGGTTTGTCTTATGAAGAGAGATTGAGCAGTTTAGGCCTTTACTCTCTGGAGTTTAGAAGAATGAGAGGAGATCTAATTGAGGTATATAAGATGATTAAGGGGATTGACAAAGTAGACATAGAGAGGATGTTTCCTCTTGTGGAGCAATCTAGAACGAGAGGTCATAGTTTTAAGATAAGGGGTAGCAGATTTAAAACAGAGATGAGGAGAAATTACTTCTCTCAAAGGGTCGTGAGTCTGTAGAATTCACTAGACCAGGGTGTGGTGGACGCCGGGACATTCAGTAAATTTAAGGAGGAGATAGAGAGATTTTTAATTAGTAAAGGGTTGAAGGGTTATGGAGAACGGGAGAAAGTGGAGTTGAGGCGGAGATGAGATCAATCATGATCGTATTGAATGGCGGATCAGGCTCGGGGGGCTGAATTGCCTACTCCTGCTCCTAGATTTTATGTTCTCATACACGGCTATAGCACATTTATAGCAATCTCCCAGGCAGATCCCATTCAATGTCAATTGCCCTCATCCCTTTACCCATTCCAAGTTAAGTCACCTAAGCAGGCCACAGTTAAACTTTCATTCTAAACAATGATGCTCTCACTAACATGCCTGCTCCACAAATATATCAGCTTAAGGCCTCAATCATTGCACCCAGCAAATGCAAGCATGATCTTGGCTCAGTGGTAACAATTACATTTCAGTCACAAAGTTATGTGTTCAAACCCCACTCCAGGGACTTGAACACATAATTCATACTGCTACTTCAGTGCAGTATGAAGAGAATGTTGCATTATCAATGGTGCCATCTTTTAGCCGAGACCCCATCTGAAGCTCAGGTGGACGTAAAATATCCCAAGGTGCTATTTGAAGAAGGCTGGGAAGATTTCCCAGTTTTCTCGCCAACACGGATCTCAACCAACACCACCCAAAAAGATTAATTGATCATTAATCTCACTCCTGTTTGTGGGATCTTGCTGTCTGCAAATTGACTGCTGCACTTACCTACAGAAGTGACTACCCTTCAAAAGTAATGCATTGGCTGGGAAGTACTTTGGGATGATGTGAAAAAGGCTATATAAATGCAAATTCTCTCTTTCACCATATACTTAAAGTTGACCCCATATTTTGCACACTAAGAGAAGGAGAGATGAGCAAGTTACACTCTGCAATTTTTACTTCTCCATGAGAGTGAGTTGAAGTACTGCAAACATAACCTACTTTTAAAATTCACCATACATTTGTATCACAGAAACAGCTCTAATACATTGCATCAAAAGTACTTACAGCAGATGATTCACAGCCAAAAACCCAGAGGAGGTCATCTAGGTCTCTCTCAGTCACTGTTTCATCGAGGGAAACTCCCAGCTGTCAAATGAAAGTCAACATTGTGTGTTAAACCTAACAATTAAAACTGTACTTCTCCAGATGGTACAACATCTAATGCACCAACAATAGCAAACTCACACTGCAATTCTACTGCAAGGAGGACAGAATGTGCAGGGTTGAAATTTAAAAAGGAAATTAGGAAAGCAAAGAGAGAGCATGAAAAAGTATTGGTAAGTAAAACCAAGGAAAACCCAAAAATGTTTTTTACAAGTACATAAAGAGCAAGAGGATAACTAAGGAAAGAGTAGAGCCAATTAGAGGCCAAAAAGATGTCCTTGGTGTGTCCAAGACGTAGGCATGGTTCTCCACGAATACTTGGCGTCTATCCTCACAAAAGAGGGGAACAAAGCAGACACTGTAGTTAAGGAGCAGCGTGAAATATTGGTTGGGATAAATGTAGTGAGCGAGGAAATATTTACGTGTTTAGCATCTTTGAAAGTAGATAAATTGTCAGGCCCAGATAAAATGTAGGGAAGGAAGGAAGGAAATAACGGAGGCTCTGACTATCATTTTGCAATCCTCTCTGGTTACAGGCATGGTGATGGAAGACTGCTAACATTGTACCCTTGTTTAAAAAGGATGAAAGGGATGGCCAGAGTAATTAAGGGCCTGTCAGCCTTGCCTCGGTGGTGGGCAAATTGGAAAAAAATTCTGAGCGACAGTATTAATTGTTATCTAGAAAGGCACAGATTATCAAGGAAAGTCATAATGGATTTGTTAAGGTTTTAACCGTCTAACATGGCTGAATTTACTGAGGAGGTAACAAGAAAGGTGATTGAGGACAGCATGTTTGATATAGTCTACATGGATTTTAGCAAGGCTTTTGACAAGCTCCCACATTATGCACTAAAATAAAAGCAAAATACTGCAGATGCTGGAAATCAATGAAAGGTCAGACCTGAAACGTTGGGCTTAATTTTATGAGTGTGCCGCAAATCACGGCAATGTGCTCCGATATCGCCGGTCTTCCCGTGTAGATGCACAGTCACTGAGCCCCTGCAATATTCTGCATGGGGGCTCATTTAAATGGAGGGGGCGGAGCTGCCGGCCCTGATGACATAGAGGGGGCGGCCGTTCCGTCCCCAGCAACGGCGTTGGTGCCAATTTTGGATAGGCCGGGGCTGTTCTCTTTGGAACAGAGGAGGCTGAGGAGAGATTGAATTGAGGTGTATAAAATTATGAGGAGCCTAAATAGAGTGGATAGGAAAGACCGATTTCCCTTAGCAGGAAGTTCAATAGCAGGGGAATAGATTTAAAGTAATTGGCAGAAGGATTAGAGGGACTTGCGAAAAAGGTTTTTCCACCCAGAAGATGCTGGGGGTCTGGAATTCACTGCCTGAAAGGGTGGTGGAGGCAGAATCACTCATCATATTTAAAATGTACTTGGATATGCACTTGAAGGGTTGAATTTTGTTAACCTGTTGCAGTTTGTGGGGGTGGACCGGAAGTGGGTGCCGTTGTCACTTGTCACATTTGCAGCCGGCCCACCGCAATCATGCAGAGTACAGTCAATTATCATGATGGAGGCGCGGATGATAGTGCAAGATAACTCTGGAGCGGGGTTTGGGGCCATATTTAAAGCTCTGCCAGTCCTGCTTGCATTTCTGCCATTTATTCTTTGTTGAATCTGGTGTGGGAGTGTCTCCTGCAACCCCCGCCTGCGGGGAAGGACACCGCAGAATGGCAGAGGCAAGACACCGGGTGGCCCCACAGTTTAGTGATGCCTCCCTGGAGATTTTTCTCCAAGCGGCAAGTGAAAGGCGGGAGCTCCTCTTCCCCAGGGATGGCAAGAAGAGGTCTTCCCGCATGACCAAGCAAGCCGGGCTGGAGAGCGCAGAGAAGGTCAACAGCCGTGGTGTCACCCCCTCCCCCCACTGAACATGGGTGCAGTGCAGGAAGAGTCAATAACCTCCTTTGTCCTGCCAAAGTGAGTACTCCACATCTCTCTCCTCTTTGGGGCACAAAGGCGCTGGCAAAGGCGGATAGGCATCACCACATCTCGGCCACAGGGCACCTTCTTTCACATCTCATCCCTATTACCTCCCCTGAGAGCAGACTATGTAGGATACCTCAGCAGGGATGAGGGCTACCACGAGCAGAATGGTTCTCTTGCGCATTCTGCAAAGCCTTACTATGTTCCTCTTTTCACTTTCAGGACAAGCAGGGCCCATAACAACATGGAGACGTCAAGGACTGGTGGAGGGATTAAAGATATATGGCCCCTCTCTATGGCTGAGGAAGAGGCACTGGAGTTAGCGGGGACCCAGGGCAGCTGCTCAGTAGTGGATGGTGAGACTGGAGTCTGTGCACAAGAGAATGAGAATTGTCTTCATTTGACATCCAATATACTTCTGGAGATCCACATCACTGATGGCTGGCATGGCAAGATCTGCACAGCCTATCCCACACGTCTGTTCTTTAATGCAGGTTGGCGTCTGCAAGAGGCTCCAGCAGAATGAGGACAGCCATCGACCAGTGAGGAGGAGCAGTTAGATGATGCACCATCACATGACTCTCCTGCACCTTCCACCAGCACAGATACTTACACGCTGGTGGGTTTGCGTTTGGTCTTAGATTCAGGGTCACAATCTGGTGAGAGCACCGCACACGCACCCGAGCAGCTGGCTGAGGGCGAGACAGCCAAGGCCTGCTGAGCCCCAGGCTGATGAGCCTCTAGCAGGATATGTTGGAGTTAGAGAGAAAGATAAGGCAAGATCTGGCGGATATGTGCAAGGCCGTGCGCAGCCATGAGTGGACGATGGAGGAGTCCATCCATTCTATGATTGCTGCTATATCTCAGGCATGTGAGCTCACTGCTTCCTCCATCGAGTGGTTGGCGACCCTCATGGAGAGCCAGATCCCTCAGATGCATGCAGATCTGCACACCATCACCTTGGCCATGAGCTCAATGCAGCAGTAGCAAGGCAAGAGAAGGACCAACCCCCTGGAGTCTTCTCCAGCTTTGTCCTTCTATGCTCAGCAGGGAGGTGCAACTGAGCCTTGAAAGGGAGGAGGAGCGGGTGAGCTCCACAACTGGCGGCTCCCCTCAGGGCGCTCAGTGTGGACAGTGGCTCCTCAGCCCCTCCAGTGAGCCCAGCTCCAGTAGCCATGACGCCTGAGGAGAGTCCTGCATCTGTGCAGGAAACCCGCAGGCAGTTGGGGCCCTCCAGGCCTCAGGCAGCCAGAGGACAGCCGCCAGAGTCTTCACAGGCCAAGGGGCAGCCTGATCAGCAGCTTTCCTCCAGCCCAGACCATGTAGGAACACTCGTAAATATATTAAGTAAACATCTAAAACACACTTGGGGTTCTACAGGTGTCCGACATTTGCCAGCTGTTTTGTGTTATAAAGTTTTTCCATTTTTGAAGTTAACATTCATTGTGGAAAATGCTTACTCTTTCATGTCTTAATGGTGAGATGCTGACTTCGCCCTTCCCCCTCATTGGGCTGCCAGTGTAGGCACAGGCTGCCTTTGGTATGCATCCCAGATGTACCAGAGCACGTGGTTCAGCTGGGCGCTAGGCACAGAACCCAATAGAAAGGAGGCGACAGAGTGAATACATTGAGGTGAGTCTTTATTGAGTTCACTCTAAGAGGCCATCATGGTGGCTGGAAGCGGGCAAGTACGAGATTGTCTCCTGCCTCCTTGGCCCATTGCTCAATTTGCCTAGCCTCCGGTGCAAGTGATTCAACATCCAGTGCTGCCTGCTCATCATCCTCCCCATGTTGTCTGCCTCCATGGAGGAGTGGCATTCAATCATATCCTCTACCTGCAAGGCCTCCCCCCTCTGCAGTGCTAGATTGTGCAAAGCACAGCAGACCACCATGATATGAGAGATCCTTGCTGGGACATACCGCAGAGCTCCACTGGATCAATCCAGGCACCGGATCGCAACTTCAGCAGCCCAATTGCCAGCGCGATGCGCGTGTTGGATCTCTCCTCCACTGCAATGCGAGGATTCCTCACAGGTGTGAGTAGCCATGTCTTCAATGGGTAGCCTTTGTCCCCGAGAATCCATCCCTGAAGGTGAGCAGGGGGGCGGGATGAAAAGCTGCTGCCGCTGGGACTGTCGAAGTATGTAGGTGTTGTGGCTGTTTCCCGGGAAGCGAGCAAACACCTGCAGGAACCGCCTTCAGTGGTTGCAGACCAGTTGAACGTTGATGGAATGAAAGCCCTTCCTGTTGATAAAGGCGGCTGGCTGGTCCGTGGGAGCCTTGATGGTCACAAACCAACAATCCATCACACCTTGCACCCGGGGAAATCCAGCAATGGCCCCGAATTCAAAGACCCCCTCGGCCAGACTGTCAGGGTCAGTCTGGTAGCGCACATAGTCACCGGCCCTCTTGAACAGGGCATTGTTCATATTCTTGATGCAGCGGTAGGCTGCTGCCTGTGAGGCCCCACATGTCCCCCCTGGATCCCTGGAAAGATCCTGACGTGTAAAAGTTGAGTGCCAAAGTGATCTTCAGGGCCACTGGCACAGGGTGACCACCGAATCTAATAGGTCGCAACTCATCCTGCATCAGGGCACATAAATCGGTGATGGCATCCCTGGAGAGCCATAGTCTTCACTGACACTGCTGTTCTGGCATTGGAGGCAGCCGATTCGGGTCCAGTACACTCGCTGGCACAGATGGACCCTTCTTGGCATGGCCGGCTGCTGTTGCTCTCATGTGAAGCTTCACAGGCAGGCACAGCTGCCTCTTGGCCCTCCCTCCATCAGAGGCACTGCATCACACCATGGGGATCCCAAAATACAGAGTGTATGAGACCCAACCAGGTGATCAGCAGGCCTCCAGAGCGCTGTCCTTGTGGAGGCGGAGTTTCTTTGGCATCTTTGTCTTTGCTACTCCTCTTGGCTTATACGCTAATGGCCCTCAGTGCCCACCCTTGCTGAGAGTCAACCCTCTCACCCAATAGTATGGCCACCCATGTAGGCAACCCATGCAGACTAAAGGCCTGCTACCTGACGTGAACCCGACGACATGTGTCGGGTCCGGGTCGGGTCGGGCCCCTCATCCGGGTGTGGGCTTTCGGGCTCGGGTCGGGCTGGGCTGAGTCCAGGTCGGGCCGGACACACACGGTAAGTGCTCTGCTGGTAAGTATTGAAATTTTTAAAAAAAAACTTACCTGAGCTGGATCGAAACTGAGTCTGCGCAGTGACGTCATCACGCATGCGCTGCAGCTTCCTGGAGGTTCTGAGTCGGAAGTTAAGTAAAGGGATGGTCGGGTCGGGCTCGGGTCGAGTCGAGTCGGGTCGGGACCAGGCTCAGGCCGGGTTGGGGCAAAATCGGAGGACTCGGGCCGGGTCAGGTTCGGGTCCGCTGTGGATCTGTCGGGTCGTGTCAGGGCCAGGCTCGGGCTGGGTCGGGCTCGGGTCTGCTGTGGTTCTTCTTCCCGACCTGAGCAGGCCTTTAGTACAGACCACCCAAGACCAATCCATGCAGAGTGCACAGCACAATAGGCCGACAATGCCTCTGCTGGCCACCTTGCTCGGTGCTGCCACCTTTCAACAGCCAAGGATCCAAAGGCACGTGAGGGTCCACTGGTCATCCACTTAATTCAAAGTCCCCCGTTAAATCACTTTCAATTGCATGCAAATGGACTTTAACTACCTGTTCAGCAATTTAAATTACACTCCATCGCGCTGGGACGGGGACGCTACCTTGGTGCTTTCCCGCCACTGGCTAAATGCAGAACGAATGTCACAACATCGGATTTCTGGATGGATGTGAGCGATACTATTCTCTGGCGCCACCCTCTCCCCCCCCCATAACTGACAAAGCTACAGACCAAGAACCGGAAAGTGGAATTCGTCTGGATAGCGCTTTTCCAGCCAGCACAGACATGATGGGCCAAATGGCCAGCTGGTAGCTTTGAAACTGCACAGCCGGACAATTCAGCACTTCTGGGAGAGGAATTTGTGAACATCACCCATCTTACATCAGCTCATCTTCCACTAAAACTATACATACTTTCATCACCTCCAGGCTTGCATATACATCTCCTGGCAGGCGTCCAACCTTCCAACGCCCTTTGACTGTTGCTCCTACCCAATCCCTCACCAAGCAGCCCTTTTCCTGTTTTGCTGACCTACATTGAGTATAAAATTTTAAATTCATATTCTTGTATTTAAATCCTTCTACAGTCTCACCCTTATCTCTACAACCTCTTCCACCCCGACAACCCTCCATCCCTTTGACTTTCCCCCACCACTGCTGTTTGTACCATTGGCTGCCGAGATGCCACAATCTGTAATCTCTCCTGCTTCAAAACACTACTCCTTGACCACACTTATGGTCACCCATCCTAATCTCTACTTATTTGGCTTTGCATCTGCTTTTCCTCATGCCCCTGTGAAGCACTTCGGGACATTTTAATGTTAATGGTGCTACATAAATGCAAACTGTTGTTCGAACAAGAGATAGAGAAAAGTGGAGAAAATGGAAAGTAAATTAACAAATGGGGAAACAACTGAATTGGAACCCGATCTTGAGCCTGGCATTCATTACCCTATATATTTCCATTCGTGAAGCCCCACTGGACTTTTAACATTAAAAGGAGGAATGGAAATGCAATCTATTGGGCTGAAGAGGGAAAACAAAGACATTCTAATGTACGGACTGTAGTTCTTCAAACTGTCTGGCGGTGTTACAACAACAACTTATATTTATATAAATGCCTTTAACACAACACAACATTTCACATGCATTATTAAACAAAATATGACACTGATCCACATCAGGAGATATTAGGTCAGATGACCAAAAGTTTGGTCGAAGGGGTCAGTTTTAAGGAATGTCTTAAAGGAGGAAAGTGAGGTGTAAAGGTGTGGGGAGAGAATGCCTCAGCTTAGGGCACAGGCACCTGATAGCACGGCCACCAATGGTGGAGTGACTAAAAATCAGGGATGCTTAAGAGGCCAGCATTAGAAATCAGAGATATCTCAGAGGGCTGGGGGACTGGAGGAGATTACAGAGATAGGGAGGGGCCAGGCCATGGAGGGATTTGAAAACAAGGATGAGAATTTTAAAATCAGGACGTTGCTTGGCCAGGAGCCAATGTAGGTCAGCGAGCACAGGGGTGATAGGTGAACAGGACTTGGTGCAAGTTAAAACATGGACAGCAGAGTTTTGGATGATCTCAAGTTTATGGAGGATAGAATATGGTAGACCAGCCAGGAGTGCATTGGAATAGTCAAGTCCAGATGTAACAAAGACACGATTGAGGGTTTCAGCAGATGAGCTGAGACGGGAGCAAAGTCGGATGATGTTATGCAGGTGGAAATAGGCGGTCTTAGTAATGGTATAAATATGAGGTCGAAAGCTCGGGTTCAAATGTAACACCCAGGTTGCAAACAGACTGGCTTAATCTCAGACTGTTGCCAGGGAGAGGGATGGAGTCAATAGCTGGGGAATGGAGTTTGGAGCAGGGACTGAAAACAATGGCTTCAGTCTTCCCAATATTTAATTGGAGGAAATTTCTGCTCATCCCATAGTGGATGTTGGATAAGCAGTCTGATGGTTTAGCAACAGTGGAGGAGTTGAGAGAGGTTGTGGTGAGGTAGAGCTGAGTATCATCAGCGTACATGTGAAAATTAACATTGAGCTTTCGGATGATGTCACCGAGGGGCAGCATGTAGATGAGAAATAGGAGGAGCCAAGGATAGATCCTCGGGGACACCAGAGGTAACGGTGCAGGAACAGGAAGAGAAGCCTTTGCAAGAAGTTCTCTGGCTACGATTAGTTAGGTAAGAATGGAACCAGGTGAGTGCAGTCCCACCCAGCTGGACAACAGTGGAGAGGTGTGAGAGGATGATGACGTGGCCAACCATGTCAAAGGCCGCAGATAGGTCAAGACGGAGGAGGAGGGAAAATTTACCTTTGTCACAGTTACATGGGATGTCATTTCTGACTTTGATAAGAGCTGTTTTGGTACTGTGGCAGGGGCAGAAACCTGATTGGTTACCGGATGAGAAGCTGTCCCAAAAACCTCATGGTGGTTTGTATACATGCAGAACACCAAGAAGAGTGAGTGATTCTGGCCTAGACAGATTAAAAAGGTACGAACACAAGTAGTGTAATTTTAACCTAACATGCCAAGTGAGCATCTGACGGGATTGGGTGGATTGCTGAATTTACACCCCTCGATAATACTCTCCATTTATTGGGTAAAACGAGTGTTCCGCCCAGCTTCATCAGTTTCCCAACTGGTGGGTTACATTAAAACTGTTCTCCAAGATTCTACACTGATATACTAGCAAATGTCAAAACTGAAAAAAAAGGACTTTTCTAAATAGCCAAGAGTATAAGGGACAAGATTAGCCAGGTTAATGCACAGGGGTACAGGGTGTGAGCTGAGAAGGCCCCAGACAAATCTGAAGCCACATAATTCCCCCAATGCTGCTGTGAGCAACCTGGAAGTTATTTGAAAGCTGGATTACAGACATGAACCAAGAGATTATTTTTGCTCTCTGATTCTTCACAGGCCTGAGACCACGGTGCAGAAACTGGGACCTGAGAATTTCTGGTGTGTCAAAACACAGAGGTAGAGTTTGCTGCCAGTTCTCTGATCTCACATGAGCTTGACAATATTGGTCCCAGACTCTGTGATGCACAGGCATCGTGCCACATCTGAGAGACTGGAAGTCAGCCCGGTAAAGGGCCTCGGGCTTATGTGCAAGTTTTTGGTGCCTGTCACACTACCACCTCATTGTGAAGACTCCTCTGAATGTGACTAGTGAGCTGCCAGCGCTTATCTGCACTGACAGGCATTTTGCTTTGGGGGTGGAGTGAGGGATGGTAAAGACAGGAGGAACCCTGGCTGAGTTTCTTTTCCTTTCCAGAGCCAGGGGATGCTGATGTTACTGTCTAACAAGTTCTGTTGATGGATGTTAAACACCGAGTAGGTAAAGGTAATAGGGTGAATAGGTGTTGGGTGTTGATTAGTTAATTATACTCATATGTATATATATAAAGAAGAGACAGCCAGCACTGGCTGGGTGTTGTTAGGAATGGAGTAGTGAGCTCTGTGGCAAGCAATAAATAGTCTCCACCAAAGCATCCTAGTCTCAATGTCTTCTTCACAAACAGGCTTGGAAGCCTCTCTAATGGCTGAGGCCAATTTCAATGTTCTGCCATCCTGGTTGAGGTCAGCTAAAGCAATGCAGACCTGAGAGCAAGTCTGCCCTGGCTTGGAAACACGCTGGGTGATGCATTAGCCGACTAAGTATTAGACAGAAATCAACCTGTGTGTCTTTTTTTTTTAAAAGGCTTAGAAAGGGAAGAATATCAACATGTTGTAGATATTCTCAAAGGAAGAGTTTATAATTGTCCAATAGAAAGTAATATTATAGCCAAAAGATAACTCACCATACAATTACCATATCCTCGGAGGTTCATCTGTCGTTGGGCAGCCCTGTTAACTATCTCCTGGGTAGCCATACCACAGTGGATCTTCAGTGTATCAAAAAATATTTCGTGCTGTATTTTATGCCCAGCACGCTTCAAACCTGATTAAAAAGAGATTAGATCAGAACTGCTTTTAGTGACAAATTTGAAACCAATTTTTCCTTTCATAAATAAGTCTTACCTTCAGCTAGAATTAAAGTAGCGTTGTGTACTCTTTTTGCAATGTGTTTCAGTCCATTAGGGCCATGATAAATAGCAAACATTGCGGCCATATTAGCCAAAAGTGCCTAAAATTAGAAGGAACAGTTTTTAAAATTTATTTCTGAAGAGGAATAAAACATTTGTCAGAAAGAAGTCTGCGTCACAATCCAATCTTAAACATCTGTTAACCACAAATTCATTGGAGAAACTATCATAAGTCTTACATAATTTTACATTCCAAAAGTCTATGTACAAAAAGATCAGATCTAGTGTGCACACACTTGGGGGTGTCACATTTCAGCCCATGTTAGTACATATTTCTGTCACATGTACACTTTGTTAGCCCCAAAGACATATTCATAAAATTGGAACGTCATAACATAGCACCAAACAGGAAAAATGTGTAAACATCCAGAGTCAACCACATTGCTGTGGGTCTGGAGTCACATGTAGGTCAGACCAGGTAAAGACAGCAGATTTCCTTCCCTAAAGGGCATTAGTGAACCTGATGGAATTTACAACAATCCAGCAATATCACGATCAAGTGTGGCTTGAGAGATGGTGTGGGAGGGAGGGGTTCAGATTTTTGGGACATTGGGACCGGTTCTGGGGGAGGTGGGACTATTACAAATTGGACGGTCTACACCTGGGCTGGACTGGAACCAATGTCCTTGGGGGTGCTTTTGCTAACGCAGTTGGGGACAGTTTAAACTAATGTGGCAGGGGGATGGGAACCAAATGAGGAGGTCAGTGGACAGTAAGGAGGTAGTAACTAAAGCCTGTAAGGAACTAGATAATGAAGTCATCGTGACTAAGGAAAAGAGTAGGCAGGGAGCAGATGATGAATATAAAGGGACTGGTGATCTGAGGTGCATTTGTTTTAATGCAAGAAGGGTAGTAGGTAAGGCAGATGAACTTAGGGCTTGGATTAGTACCTGGGAGTATGATGTTATTGCTATTACTGAGACTTGGTTGAGGGAAGGGCACGATTGGCAACTAAATATCCCAGGATATCGATGCTTCAGGCGGGATAGAGAGGGAGGTAAAAGGGGTGGAGGAGTTGCATTACTGGTCAAAGAGGATTTCACAGCTGTGCTGAAGGAGGGCACTATGGAGGACTCGAGCAGTGAGGCAATATGGGCAGAACTCAGAAATAGGAAGGGTGCGGTAACAATGTTGGGGCTGTACTACAGGCCTCCCAACAGCGAGCGTGAGATAGAGGTACAAATATGTAAACAGATTATGGAAAGATGTAGGAGCAACAGGGTGGTGGTGATAGGAGATTTTAATTTTCCCAACATTGACTGGGATTCACTTAGTGTTACAGGTCTAGATGGAGCAGAATTTGTAAGGAGCATCCAGGAGGGTTTTCTACAGCAGTATGTAAATAGTCCAACTCGGGAAGGGGCCATACTGGACCTGGTGTTGGGGAATGAGCCCGGCCAGGTGGTTGAAGTTTCAGTAGGGGACTACTTTGGGAATAGTGATCACAATTCTGTAAGCTTTAAAATACTCATGGACAAAGACGAGAGTGGTCCTAAAGAAAGAGTGCTAAATTGGGGGAAGGCCAACTATACCAAAATTCGGCAGGAGCTGGGGAATGTAGATTGGGAGCAGCTGTTTGAAGGTAAATCCACATTTGATATGTGGGAGGCTTTTAAAGAGAGGTTGATTAGCGTGCAGGAGAGACATGTTCCTGTGAAAATGAGGGATAGAAATGGCAAGATTAGGGAACCATGGATCACAGGTGAAATTGTGAAACTAGCTAAGAGGAAAAAGGAAGCATTCATAAGGTCTAGGAGGCTGAAGAAAGACGAAGCTTTGAAAGAATATCGGGAATGTAGGACCAATCTGAAACGAGGAATCAAGAGGGCTAAAAGGGGTCATGAAATATCTTTAGCAAACAGGGTTAAGGAAAATCCCAAAGCCTTTTATTCATATATAAAGGAGCAAGAGGGTAACTAGAGAAAGGATTGGCCCACTCAAGGACAAAGGAGGAAAGTTATGCGTGGAGTCAGAGAAAATGGGTG
Source organism: Heterodontus francisci (assembly GCF_036365525.1). Taxonomy (NCBI): domain Eukaryota; kingdom Metazoa; phylum Chordata; class Chondrichthyes; order Heterodontiformes; family Heterodontidae; genus Heterodontus; species Heterodontus francisci. The sequence goes on from NC_090374.1 coordinate 191,668,208, forward strand.
AGATTCTAAACGAGTACTTTGCATCGGTATTCACCGAGGAGAGGGACATGACGGATGTTGAGGTTAGGGACAGATGTTTGATTACTCTCGGTCAAGTCGGCATAAGGAGGGAGGAAGTGTTGGGTATTCTAAAAGGCATTAAGGTGGACAAGTCCCCAGGTCCGGATGGGATCTATCCCAGGTTACTGAGGGAAGCGAGAGAGGAAATAGCTGGGGCCTTAACAGATATCTTTGCAGCATCCTTAAACACGGGTGAGGTCCCGGAGGACTGGAGAATTGCTAATGTTGTCCCCTTGTTTAAGAAGGGTCGCAGGGAAAATCCAGGTAATTATAGACCAGTGAGCCTGACGTCAGTGGTAGGGAAGCTGCTGGAGAAGATACTGAGGGATAGGATCTATTCCCATTTGGAAGAAAATGGGCTCATCAGTGATAGGCAACATGGTTTTGTGCAGGGAAGGTCATGTCTTACCAACTTAATAGAATTCTTTGAGGAAGTGACAAAGTTGATTGATGAGGGAAGGGCTGTAGATGTCATATACATGGACTTCAGTAAGGCGTTTGATAAGGTTCCCCATGGTAGGCTGATGGAGAAAGTGAAGTCGCATGGGGTCCAGGGTGTACTAGCTAGATGGATACAGAACTGGCTGGGCAACAGGAGACAGAGAGTAGTAGTGGAGACGTGTGACCAGTGGTGTTCCACAGGGATCTGTGCTGGGACCACTGTTGTTTGTGATATACATAAATGATTTGGAGGAAAGTATAGGTGGTCTGATTAGCGAGTTTGCAGGCGACACTCAGATTGGTGGAGTAGCAGATAGTGAAGGGGACTGTCAGAGAATACAGCAGAATATAGATAGATTGGAGAGTTGGGCAGAGAAATGGCAGATGGAGTTCAATCAGGGCAAATGCGAGTGATGCATTTTGGAAGATCCAATTCAAGAGTGAACTATACAGTAAATGGAAAAGACCTGGGGAAAATTGATGTACAGAGAGATTTGGGTGTTCATGTCCACTGTTCCCTGAAGGTGGCAACGCAGGTCAATAGAGTGGTCAAGAAGGCATACGGCATGCTTTCCTTCATCAGGCGGGGTATTGAGTACAAGAGTTGGCAGGTCATGTTACAGTTGTAAAAGACTTTGGTTCGGCCACATTTGGAATACTGCGTGCAGTTCTGGTCGCCACATTACCAAAAGGATGTAGATGCTTTGGAGAGGGTGCAGAGGAGGTTCACCAGGATGTTGCCTGGTATGGAGGGCGCTAGCTATCAAGAGAGGTTGAGTAGATTAGGATTATTTTCATTAGAAAGACGGAGGTTGAGGGGGGACCTAATTGAGGTGTACAAAATCATGAGAGGTATAGACAGGGTGGATAGCAAGAAGCTTTTTCCCCCAGAGTGGGGGATTCAAATACTGGGGGTCACGAGTTCAAATTGAGAGGGGAAAAGTTTAGGGGGGATATGCGTGGAAAGTTCTTTACGCAGAGGGTGGTGGGTGCCTGGAACGCGTTGCCAGCGGAGGTGGTAGACACGGGCACAATAGCGTCTTTTAAGATGTATCTAGACAGATACATGAATGGGCAGGAAGCAGAGATACAGACCTTTAGAAAATAGGCGACAGGTTTAGATACAGGATCTGAATCGGCACAGGCTTGGAGGGCCGAAGGGCCTGTTCCTGTGCTGTAATTTTCTTTATTCTTTGTTCTTTTACTTACTTAATTGACTTTAAATTCCCCAGATGACGTGGTGGAATTTGAACTCACACCTCTGGATCATTAGTTCAGGCGCCTGGATTACTAGTCCAGTAACATAATCACTGTGCTACTGTACCCTTATTATATTATGCTATATAATATTTAAAAATATTTTAGTTACCATCTTACTCCCTCACTATACTGAAGACTTAGTACTGGAAATAAATAAATTGATGACCTAATAAAGACATTTAAAAAATTACAAAAACAACAAACAAATTACCGATATAATTGCACGTTCTCTGTTTAATATACTCCCCAAAGAAACTCCCAGTTTTTTTTAATAACAGACAAAATGGGCAATTTCACAAGGTATGCCAGGACTTACTGTTTCTAACTCTGTCTGCTCCTGCACAGCAATGAGTCAAAGGAAATTTTACAGGCAGCATTCAGCTTTGAAAGTAAATATAAATTTGTTGTTTGGGAATCTAACAAAAACACAATGCATGGACTTTGAGCTTTTTGCCAGCTAATTTTCTGAAATGTAAATGCACAGTACAAGGTAAAGAACTGTTCCCCATAATACATCTAGAAAATGTACTTATTTACGACCTGGAGCCAGTAAAGAAAACACTATTTAACAGGAACCATTTCCTTATCTCAGTTTCCAGGGAGAGTTCTTACAAACTTATTTTCAAATTCTTTCAGTGGAGGCATTCATCTTCCTCCCACTTCCTCCTCACTCTTTGCAACAATATAATCTTTAACTCACTATAAGCAATGTCATACACCTCTACTTCACTTTCCCATTGTCTATTTTGAAGGTGGGAGGATATCTTGAACACAGATTTTGTACTTACTGAAATAGCTTTAACAGGTATATTTTGCACACCATGAAAAAGCTTTATTTTGTACATTGATTTGGCTGTATTGTAATTGGGACTAAATTAAATGCAAGAAGTGCTTGCTGCATTAAATTGGTCACTGGCCTTTGCATGTCCCACGGACTTACTTTTGTTTGTCATGCATATACAGAATTCAACCAAATGTTCCCTTGCATTAACTGACCAAATTCAATTACTTTCCGAGCTCCTTTGAAGTGGCTAAAGCTGTGCACGACAATTTTTAAGAACAAAATTAGTTTCTTTCCTAACACTCTATGTTGAACCCAAATGATCCTCAGAAAAAAGTGCAATTTGGCATCTATGCAGTATTTGTGAACACTAGGAAAAAAGTGCAATTTGGCATCTATGCAGTATTTGTGAACACTAGTTGTTGTCAGTAAATCTTATTTCAATGTTGTCAACCAGCTGGTGCTGGAAGTAGCAATGCTTTACCTGAGCTGTGCAAATGTTGCTGGTAGCTTTGTCCCTCCTGATGTGTTGCTCTCTGGTTTGTAGTGCTAGGCGATACACCTCCTTTCCAGCAGCATCCCTGTATTATACAAATCAAAACAGCCATAAATAAACCTTGAGCAGAAATGGTCCACTTACTACATCTTCACCGGAGCACTTGTTTCTGGAGAAAAACTTTCAAAATATATGAATCTAGGCAAGGTTTTTAAGCTGTGCATTGGCCCAGAATTTGCTGCAGTGTGCTCCCATTTGTTAGAATTTCTTCCTCACCCTTCAGCTCTAAGATTTTCTGCACTGTAAAGGGTGGAAGTCTGAGATGATATCGGCAACTGGGCATCTGGGACCTTGGTGAATGATGGGACCAACAGTCTGTCTCCTTAACCAATGTGATTTAAGGATCGAGAAAGACAGAGGAAAGAGGAAATAGGGTGAATTAAGAGTCAAATAAGGTACAAAAACAGTAAAAAACAAAAAAAAAAGAGGGAAAGATAGATTGGATTGAGAGAGATAAAAAGAGGCAAAAAGCAAGAAAACAAATCAGAAAAATTAATTTCAAATTTTAAAAATCTCTAAGAACAATTTACTACCTGCAGGATTGAGACTTCAACGTTTCAATTGTTCCCTTCCTGGGCCAAAGAGTTTGCTTGGCACTCCAGGAACATAAATTACACCATAAACAGTTCGTTTTGTTATTAAGTACCCACCCTAACTTTCTGTGGTGAGTTTAGTTGGTAAATAATGCGCAAATGCAGCAATATCATGCAAATCAGGAGGAGGTTGAGGGCAAGCTGCCATTTTCCCGAGAGAAACGGCGGAGTGACCCAAGTTGTTCCGCAATTTGTGACGATTTGTAACTCATGCGTATCGCTGGATGCTGGAAGATTTACGGACCAATAATGTCAAGTCCAATAAATTTGTTATTTTTACAGCGTATTCTGGCCCATTGTGCATAGAATAGAGAGAGAGCACACACAAACTTGTCAGGGAGGAGAAACAGTAAACAGATAAATGGATACATTGCCTAAACAACTGCAAACAGGCTTGTGGGGTGAAATTGCACTGTGTGACATCAGTAATTTATGTACTTGGATTTCCAGAAGGAATTCGACAAGGTGCCACATAAAAGGTTGTTGCGCAAAGTTGGAGCTCATGGTGTGGTGGTGGAACATATTGGCATGGACAGTGGCGCAGTGGTTAGCACCGCAGCCTCACAGCTCCAGCGGCCCGGGTTTGGTTCTGGGTACTGCCTGTGTGGAGTTTGCAAGTTCTCCCTGTGACTGCATGGGTTTCCGCCGGGTGCTCTGGTTTCCTCCCACAGCCAAAGACTTGCAGATTGATAGGTAAATTGGCCATTGTAAATTGCCCCTAGTGTAGGTAGGTGATAGGAGAATTGAGGGAAGGTGGGGATGTGGTAGGGAATATGTGATTAATGTAGGATTAGTATAAATGGGTGGTTGATGGTCGGCACAGACTTGGTGGGCCGAAGGGCCTGTTTCAGTGCTGTATCACTCTATGACTCTAAAACTAGCAAAGACCAGGAAAACATTTGCTGTGAAATTAGTATCTTTATTGCAAAGGTAATTGTTTAAATCCCCATCGCATGCCATGCTATCCCTCTCATGCCATACACATCCCATTCCTTTCATTCCTCATATCATCCCATTCCACCCCCTCTTCCTATGCCACCCCCATTCCTATTCCATCTACCACATGCCATCCCTTCCCCATCCCTCCATTCCACACCTCCCAGACCAGCCCACCACCCCCTATGCTGTCACCCTGCCCTCCTTCTCTCCCATGCCCCTCACTACCCACCAATGCCAGACCTCTGCTCCACCCCCATGCTGGCCTCCTGTACCCCTACAACAATGCTGTTCCACCTCCACTCCAACCACCCTCCCATGCCATTCCCCCCATTCCCTCTCGCCCATGCTGTTCCCCCACCACCCCCTCTTTTGCCATTTACCCCCCTCGCTTCTGCCATGCTGCCCACCTGATGCTGTCCCCAGAATTGTTACAGCACAAAAAGAGGTCATTCGGCCCATCATGTCTGCACCAGCTCTCCCACCCCCTCACCCCATCCCATGCTGTTCCCCTGCCTGCCCCAACCCCCACCCCCTCATCGTTGTCAAGAGCCCAGTAACTAAGGCTGGGGCACGGTGAGAACTGGAGGGCACAGCCCTGTAAGTGTGGCCAGAAAGTGGCAAGAACCAGAGCCAGTAAGCGAGGCCGCAAAGCGGCAGAGGCCAGAACCAAGGCTGGCCAGCAGGGACAGCCAGAGCCTAGGGAGCAGTGAGAGCCAGAGCCCAGTAACCGAGGCTGGGGAACGGTGAGAAACAGAGCCCTACCTTGCTCAGGGATGCTTAGACCAGTTGTAGTGCACCTATCAATGCTACAGTTGAAATCAGCTGACATGGAACAGGAATTGAACCTGGAACCTTCCTGGTACACAGTTCAGGACCACACTAGGCACTTATAAAAGGTTATCTAGGACAGCATGATTTTGCATCTTGCACCATGACAGCTGCTACCACGGTCTCTGGAAGGCAGACCATGAATTCAACTTCCTTCTGCAGTGTCAGTATCTACAATTTTGAGGAAACTCTTGAAATCCCTTTACAGTGAAATTCAAAATTAAATAATACTCTCCTGATTTTCTGTAAAAAAAAAACGCTTTCCATTTGTCAGCAAAAATCAGTTTTCTTTGGATGTTGAGATACCAGGGTCTCGCTTCTCCTAAACCCAGTTAAGTGCTGAAAAGGGGAAAAGCAAAGTAGGGCTGCAATAAAGGTTTCCTTTGATACAACGCCCAAACCCCAGTTTCTACACAAAGGAGTAAACCAGGAGTATTTTGAACATCACTCATGTGGTTATTCCTTAAGTATAGCCCTACATAGAGAGTGTCAGTAAGTTAGTTGACTGAAACATGTATTCCAGAAGGCATCTCTAGATAGTCCACTTTCCTCCTCAAATTCCCTCTTTGTAAGATTTAAAAAGGAACACAATGTACCAGTCACAAAATTGGTACTGCACCCATCATCGGCATGTATTTTCTTACCTGGTAACGCCTACCATTCTTCCTGGCATCAGTCTTACAAGGTTTTCTTTGACAGCAAAAAAAGCAGCATGTGGCCCTCCATAGGAAAGTGGCACACCAAACCTCTGCGAGCTACCAAGTACAATGTCGACAGCAAATTCTCCTGGAGGTCTCAGTACACACAATGCCAGGAGGTCAGTTGCACAACATGCCAAGGCCTGAAAAGTCAAGAAAAAAAGTGTTACAGAAATAAAAACCTAACCTTTTAAATAAAAACTACATTTTTGTAGGAGTGGAGCGGAGAATTGAATTACTGTTAAATGCCAAAGCTTTCTCATTTGCCTTTTTTTCTTGCTAAATGTTTGTGCTATTCAGGATTAGAATTGATACAAGCCTGATCAAAAGCTACAGGAATTGTAAAGATTGTAAATTATAACTATTCACGCCACAAGGCTCCACATAAAACCCGAGATAATCCATTGCCTGGCCAGGGATTATTATTCAGAACTTAAGAATGGAAAAGTATTAAGTGCATCAGGTAATTGTATAAAATGTTGTGAACAATTAATCTATGGAATATAAAAAGATGATTTGAATTCCTTTGCAGTTTCTAATAAATAGTAGATCTCCGTAGATTAATAGTTCACAATATTCATACAATTACCTGACGCACTTTGGCTGGATTCTGTGCAGGTGACAGGGTTCCTGGCGTCGGGCTGAAAAGGTGAAATGGTGCCTACCCACTGTTTTTTTCATGTTTGTGCTCGGAGCCAGGGCTGCTCATTTTACTGTCAATTCACACCCTCTCTGTACTAACACTTTGTCTTTTAACACACCATGAACATAACATTTGCCTTTGTTCCATGACCTTCTGGCCAGTTATTATCTGTGACCTTGTCCTATCAACAACTCTTTCGTTATCTCTTGCTCCACCCCTGCTTTACTTGCTTAAAACCTTTTACATTTTTAATATTTGTCAGTTCTGATGAATGGTCACTGATCTGAAACATTAACTCTGCTTCTCTCTCCACAGATGCTGCCAGACCTGCTGACTATTTCCAACATTTCTTGTTTTTATTTCAGATTCCCAGCATCTGCAGTATTTTGCTTTTATCAATCTAGTAAACTTCCTCTAATCTGCCTCCACGCATTTACATCCTTCCTTAATTAAGGAGACCGAAACTGCACATAGTATTCGAGATGTGGTCTCACCAATGCCCTATATAACTGAAGCATAACATCCTTACTTTTATTTTCAATTCCTCTCGTAACAAAGGGTAACATTCCATTAGCTTTCTTTATTAATTGCTGTATCTGCATACTAACTTTTTGTGACTCATGCACGAGCACACACAGAAACCTCTGCACCTCAGAATTCTGTAGTCTTTCTCCTTTTAAGTAATACTCTGCTTTTTTATTCTTCCTGCCAAAGTGAACAACCTCACATTTTCCCACATTATATTCCACCTGACAAATTTTTGCCCAGCAGGGGGTCCAAAAAAATCCAGCCCATTTTTCTGCTCTTAAGTTCCAAATAATGACCCTTGGCCAGGTAATGGATGATCAAGTTTTATATGCAGCCTTGGGGTGTGAATAGTGTTAACGGATAGTGCATTGTACATTCTTTACAATTCCTGTAGCTTTTTGATCAGGCTTTTAGCAGTTTCATAATCAGAATTGTTTTAAAAACAAATCCAAATTCTGCCTCAGGCATTCACCTTTTGCAAGCTCCTTCTGGATTTTCAGCAAATCTTTTGGACTTAAAAAGAATTACAACTAAAAGTGTTTACCGCCAGGCATTTCGACCTTGCTAATACTTCACGAATTTTTAGAGCTGTACGTTCTATGTTGAATTCTGCTTTGAATTGTTCACAGCACATTATCTCCATGTGTGAAATAAAATGTTGAATCGTTTCATTCTGCACTTTCCCATCCCACAGCGACATTCAGTAAATTATTTACAATGTGGGAATTTTTGTCCTGGCATTTTGGGCACGTTAACAAAGTCTTTTTTTCCTTTCAGGAAGATCTTAGCAATAAACTGTAGGACGCTACAATGCAAAACCAGAACCTGGCTCTAAATTAATTGCGTGGGCTAACAGTGATAACAGTGAATACAAGGTTCAGCCAGCCTATATCATTTTATAAGCCAACCATCTGGGTCAGCACAATGGAACTGCTAAACTCAGTACAGCGGTGAGAACATTTCAACTTGAATTAATCAGCATTAATCAGCATGCTGATCAGCATCAATCTGACATGGAGGCCGATTTCATCGGATACTTTAGGCGCTAACAAGCCTCGGAGGCAGCCAAGATAGGGATGTGAACTACAAAACCAGTTTAGCAATCATTTAGCACAAGACACTACCTTGGTAAAGGAGTTGAACGGCTGTCTGGCGGATCATTAAGGGCCTGATTTAACAATTATACCACCTGCTATCACTTAATAAAGAGACTGCACAGCAGTTTGGTGGCCAACACTTCAATTAACAACTTTTCCTAAGAGTGACCAACTGAACAAGAGTAAAACAAGTCATTGTGAGTTCCAAAAAAGGGTCACTGACCCGAAACGTTAACTCTGCTTCTCTTTCCACAGATGCTGCCAGACCTGCTGAGTGATTCCAGCATTTCTTGTTTTTGTAAAACAAGTCATTGCTGAGGATTTCTGGTGCTACTTAAAGCTATGCTCGGCTTTCGCTGTTCCAACTGCTACTCAACATTTGAAGCAGACTTTTGAGACACATTGGGAGAATTTCTGGGACCACGTTGTCAAGACTTCACCAACACCCTATCAACATTTATTCTAGAAATTCGTTGCAAACTACATCTAAAGAGAGTGAATACTGTGCAACTCTATCTTATAGGAGTCACCAGGAGAAAGGAAGTGCTTGGTCATGGGCATCTTGCTGGGCCGACCCTTGGATTGGATGATGAATGGAATGAGGGCATGAAGGCCAAGCAGAGCAGCAGCAGGAGAGGGGGACACTAGGGAAGGAGGGTGAGGTGGTGTCCTTCCCCATTGTGTGTACAGGACATCCCTCCTCCTCTGGACTTCCTCCAATAGGACCTCCAGTGCTGCGTCCGAGCATGAGTGCGCCCTCTCCCTCTCTTCCTGAGCCATCTCGAAACATTCCATTTGTATATCAGCCAGTGCACTCCACACTTTCAGTGGAAGTGGAGGTGTGAGTGGAGGCTACAATACAGTTCCACAAAAATTGCTTCTGATCAGCACTTGAGCGCGAAACCTACCTGTTTAAGCACCTCGAGACATGTTTAATCATGGGAATCAATTAGCCCCAAAATTGCAGGCTAAAACCAGACTTTTCCACTGGCGTGTCTCATCAACACAGCACCCACTCCCACCCATTTTCACCTTTCACCAAAATCACACCCAACTTCTTTGACTCACTCCGTTTTGATGTGCGAGGTCAACAAGTTCAGCATAGTCTTCAACTCTTCCGTCACTATCTGGGTACTGGAACAGGACACCACTGACATCCTTTCTGCTGAAATCCATCTCTTGGGGCAATTTCAACTCTGTCGTAACTCCTATGTAACTGGAAAAATAAATTTAAACAAAATCAAATAAAAATGATTTTATGCTCATACATGTGGTTAGCACCACAGCCTCACAGCTCCAGGGACCCGGGTTCGATTCTGGGTACTGCCTGTTCTCCACTTCCACTGAAAGTGTGGAGTGCACTGGCTGATATACAAATGGAATGTTTCGAGATGGCTCAGGGAGAGAGGGAGAGGGCGCACTCATGCTCGGACGCAGCACTGGAGGTCCTATTGGAGGAAGTCCAGAGGAGGAGGGATGTTTGCAAGTTCTCCCTGTGTCTGCGTGGGTTTCCTCCGGTTTCCTCTCACATGCCAAAGACTTGCAGGTTGATAGGTTAATTGGCCAGTATAAATTGCCCCCAGTATAGGTAGGTGGTAGGGAAATATATAGGGACAGGTGGGGATGTGGTAGGAATATGGGATTAGTGTAGGATTAGTATAAATGGGTGGTTGATGGTTGGCACAGACTCGGTGGGCCAAAGGGCCTGTTTCAGTGCTGTATCTCTAAACTAAACTATGACAAAGACAGCTTGCTGCTGTCAAGCACGTTGACCCAAGCTTTAGTACCATCCGCAACAACTTATATTTATGAAGCACTCCTCGCAAAGAAGTATGTTCTACAGGGTTTCGCAAAGATGGATACCAACACAATCCTAAGCTACATCCTAAGGGAGCTTTTAAAGGCAGAGAGGAACAGAGCAAGGAAAAGTGGGTAAGACATCCAGAGGCCAGCACAGCAACTGAGTAACCAATTTCTGATGGTGGACAGAAAAAACGAAGGAGCAAGAAATAAACTGGTTGGAAGATCAGGATGGCATCGATGGATGGAGGGGATTGCTCAGAGAAGGTGGAGAGGGCCATAAAGAGAAAGACGAAGATCTTAGAACATAATACGCAAGAACAAAAGAAATAGGAGCAGGAGTAGGCCATTCAGCCCCTTGAGCCTGCTCCCCCATTCAATAAGATCATGGCTGATCTGATTGTGGCCTTATCTCCACTTTCCTGCCTGCCCTCCATAATCCTCGACCCTTGTAGATCAAAATTCTACCTAGCTCAGCCTTGAATATATTCAATGACCCAGCCTCCACTTCTCTCTGGGGAGGAGAATGCCAAAGATTAACGACCCTCTGAGAGAAGAAATTCCTCCTCATCTCTGTCTTAAATGGGAGACCCCATCTTGGTGACAGTGGAGCTTGGCAATAATAAGGGAAGTGAGCATGCAGAATTTTATGTGGGACAGGGCACAAGCTACAACATTGTGGACTAGCTGGTTTCACAGAATCACAGACAGAATGCTTACAGCACAGAAGGAGGCCATTTGGCCCATTATCTCTGTGCCAGCTCTCTGCAAGAGCAACTCAGCTAATTCCACTCCCGCACCTTTTCCCCATGGCCCTGTAAATTTTTCTCTCTTCAGGTGCTTTTCTAATTTCCTTTTGAAAGCCCAATTGAAGCTGCCTCCATGACACGCTCAGGCAGTACATTCCAAATCCTAACCACTGGCTGCATAAAAAAGTTCTTCCTCACGCTGTCATTGATTCTTTTGCCAATTACCTTAAATCAGGGTCCTCTGGTTCTTGATTCTTCTGCCAAAGGGAACAGTTTCTCTCTATCTACTTTGTCTAGACCCCTCGAAATTAAATCAAATCTCCTCTCAACCTTCTCATCTCCAAGGAGAACAACCCCAGCTTCTCCTATCTATCCACGTAACTGAAGTCCCTCATGCCTGAAACCATTGTTGTAAATCTTTTCTGCACCCTCTCTAAAGCCTTCACATCCTCCTGAAAGACAGGTGTCCAGAGTTGGACACAATGGGCTGAATTTTCACCGAAACCTGGAAACAGGAGCCAGGTGTGTGTTTTCAGATCTGAAACCTGCCACCGGTGGGAAACTGATTAAGGTTCAGAATTTCATGGGGGGTGAGCCTTTAATTGGTATGGTGACAGGTTTCCTGTCTACTTAGAGCCAGTGGAAATGGAAGCGGATCAGTTGAAGTGTGGGATTCGTGTAGACACCTCACGGCAGCCATCACTGAGGCTGTTGGTTGTCCTGAGGGAGAGATCTGTGGTTTGTGCCAAAGCCTTCCACAGCACCAGAGGGAAATGAGATGTCACAGGGGAGCTGGAGGCCTGGCATCCAGGGCAGGGCAGACACTCGCTTCATCGATGCCCACCTGGATCTAATGCTGGAGGCTGTGAGGGAGAGAAGGGAGGTCCTCTTCCTAGAGGGTAGCAGGAGGAGGCAACCTCATCGTGCAGCAGGGGCACTTCTCTGTTCAGCATCATCTCCCTCCGCCTCCTCTTCCTCTCTCACCTCCTGCTTCGCCCCCAATGAGTTGAATCATTCTAGAGTCTCATTGTCCTCAAGGTCCACAGCCCTCTGGGAAGCCATGTTTTTGAGAGCGCAGCAGACCACCACAATGACCAATGACCTTGCAGAAAGGTATTGGAGGGCAACATCTGACCAGTCCGGGCATTGGAAGCACATCTTCAGAAGCCTGATGGTCTGCTCAATGATTGTCCCACAGTGAAGGTGGCAGTGGTTACATCTCCTGTGCCTCTATCTGGGGCTCCTGTAGAGGGGTCAGTAGCCACCTCTTCAAGGGATTTCCCTTGTCCCCTTCGATCCATCCACACACTTTGGGGGTTGGAGTGAAGATCTGAGGCAGCCTGGACTGGAAGAGGATGAAGGAGACATGACAGCTGCCAGGAAAGTGCGTCCACACATGGTGGAAGCTCTTGTTGTGGTCACAGACCAGTTGGGCATTGAGGGAGTGGAAACCCTTCCTGCAGATGGATCTCACTGGCCGGTCACTGGGTGCCTTGATGGAGGGCATCAAGAGGGAATCAGTGACCAGTGAGATGTAGTGATCTGCAGCCTAGCCAGCAGCGCCCGCATCCCACAAACAAAGGGAAAAAAAAGGCCACAGTAACTTTTATAGCCATTGGCAGGGCATGGCCACCAGTGTTGAGGTGTCTGCCCGATTGACCTTGGCACCTTGCCCCCTGCTCTTCTGCCCCCGCAATGCTGAGTGTCCACTCTCCCTGCCACTTACGCAGTACCAAGAGAATCCCCTTACCAAGTGCCCGGTCCTTTCACCCCATTGACCTTCTTATGGGGTCAGGCTGATGTTTTTAAGCTGTTTTAATTGGCCTCAATTGGGAGGAGAGCAGGATCAGAAGTGGACAGGTAGTGAAAATAGCACGGTAAGGGCCACTTAAGGCTGATTAAAGGAGGCCAACTGGGGTTTTCTATTTGGCCTCCAGAACTGCTTGGAGGCAGCCTCCTGGACCAGCGCTCCTGGCAGGCCTAGAGTCTCTCCTTGCCTGCCTGGGTGCTGCAGCATTCGGCCATTAATTGGCTACCCTGGGAAAAATCACAAAGAATGACTGTTTCCAACGCAGTGGGCTGAATTTGGTCATTGCAGTGGGGTCCCAATGACAGACCAGAAAGCCGGAGTCTGTCCCGCCTCAGCTGTTTGTGGGACCCCCAGCTACATTTTACCTCTCTCAGGCAACTAATTTGTTGCCGTTAGGGCTGCTGTCCCCAATAAGAGAGCCAGCAGCTCAACAGTCTCAGTAGCGCCACCAGGAGTGCTAAGAGAGGACGCCATGGGTGCAGGCCGCCCTCCCAACCAGGTGTGGGGTCTGGGGGGGCGTCAGGCAGGCCCTGGCGAGGGTGGGGGGTGGTGTGGTTGGTGAGGGCCAGGGGAGGGGGGTGTTTGCCGCGGGGATGGTCATTGCCTCCAGGGGGCCCCTCCGTAGGCCACAGAGTGCCCGAAGAGGAGGGACACCCCAACCCCAGCCCACAGGAAGGCCGCCAGGGTTCACCAGGCAGTGCCCTGGCATGGCGAGGCCCTTAATTGGCCAGTTTAGTGATTCAACTGGCCTCTGGACGGGAGGGCCATCCTCCACCTTCCCCGCTGCTCGTAAAGTGGCATGGCGACGGGAGGACAATGGGCACTCCACCCACCCTCACCATTTTACAGGCCCCCCCTGCCACCCAGCCTTTCCCTGCAGAGCTAGAATCCAATCCAGTGTGGGTTTCTGACCCACATCTCAGTCTGACAGTGGGGTTCAGAAGCTTGCAGGGTAAGTCCTCCCCCATGCCTCTCTCTATAAAGATCAGGGTCCCATATGCTTTTTCAACCTGCCCTGACACTTTCAACAGTTCATGCACATCTACCCCCAGGTCGCTCTGTTCCTGCCCCCCCCCCCCTTTAGAATTGTATCCTTTATTTTATATCATCTCTCTTCATTCTTCCTACCAAAATGCATCACTTCACACTTCTTAAATTTCAGCTGCCACATGTCCGCCCTTCCACCAGCCTCTCTACGTCCTCTTGAAGTCTAGTACCACCCTCACCACAGTTCACAATACTTCCAAATTTGTGTCTTCTGCAAAGTTTGAAATTGTGCCCTGTACACCCAAGTCTAGGTCATTAATTTATACCAAGAAAAGTGGTGGTCCTAGTACCGACCCCCAAGGAACCCCACTATATACCTTCCTCCAGTCCAAAAAACAACCGTTCACCACTACTCTCTGTTTCCTGTCATTCAGCCAACTTCGCATCCATGTTGTCACAGTCCCTTTTATTCCATCGGCTTCAATTTTGCTGACAAGCCTATTATGTTATCAAATTCCTTTTGGAAGTCCATGTACACCACATCAACTGTATTACCCTCTCATCAAAGAACACAAGCACGTTAGTCAAACATAATTTGCCTTTAACAAATCTGTGCTGGCTTTCCTTAATTAATCCACACTTGTTCCGATTATCACTTCTAAAAGCTTTCCCAGCACTGAGGTTAAACTGACTGGCCTGTAGATGCTGAGTTTATCCTTCTGAGCAAGGATATAACATTTGCAATTCCCCAGTCCTCTGGCAGCACCCCTGTATCTAAAGAGGATTGGAAGGCTATGGCCAATGCCTCAGCAATTTCCACTCTTCCTTCCCTCAGCAGCCTCAGATGCATCGCATCCAGTCCTGGTGACTTATCAACTTTAACTTCGGCCAGCCCTTCTAATACCTCCTTCTTATCAATTTTTAGTCCATCCAGTGTCTCAACTATCTCCTCTTTCACAATGACTTTGTATCATCTTCTTCCTTGGTAAAGACAGATGCAAAATACTCACTTAGTACCTCAGCTATGCCCTCTGCCTCAATGCATAGATCCCCTTTTGGTTCCTAATCGGCCCCACTCCTCCTCTTATTACCTTTTTACTAATTATATGCCTATAGAAGATTTTTGGATTCCCTTTTATGTTGGCTGCCAGCCTCTTCTCATACTTTCTCTTTGCCTCTTATTTCCTTTTTCACTTTGCCTCTGAACTTTCTATATTCAGCCTGGTTCTCACTTGTATTATCGACCTGACAGTCATAGGCACCATTTTTCTGCTTCATCTTACTCTATCATTCAGGGAGTTTTGGCTTTGGTTGCCCTACCTTTCCCCCTCACAGAAAAGTACTTTGATCCCCTCTTTTAATGGTTTGTGAAAGGTGGAGGTGGAGAAGACAATAGAGTCAATCTTGAAGGTGGTGAAATATTCAGCTTCCAGCAGTTAAGAGGAAACGGTGAGATAGTGGAGATGTCAGGTCAGGATTGAAAAAAAAAAGTGAGGTTTTGCATCACAGAATTTAACTCAAGTGACCAGTCATGGAAGCTAATGGAGTTGGTTCTACAGACATATCGGTGCAAATGTTAAGAAATTCATATGCATCAGGTGCTGAAAAGGATACTTAAGGCTTTCCCAATGTTGACCTGAAAACAAATTTTGACTCATTCCAGGTTTAATGTCAGAAGATAGAACAAAAACTTTTATATAGAGCCTTTAACTTAATAAAATATCACAAGGCACTTTACAGAAGCATTATAAAACGAAGTATGACACTGAGCCACATAAGGAGATATTAGGCCAGATGACCAAAAAGCTTGGTCAAAGAGATAGGTTTTAAGGAATGTCTTAAAAGGAGGAAAGCAAGGTGCAGTGGTGGATAGGTGTCAGGAGGGTATTGCAGAGCTTAGGAACTAGCTAACTAAAGGCACCACCACCAATGGTGGAGCTATTAAAATCAGGGATGTACAAGAGGCCAGAATTCGAGGAGCACAGATCTCTGAGCATTGTAGGCTGGATGAGATTAGAGAGATGGAGAGGGGTGAGACCACGGCTGGATTTGAAAACAAGAATGAGAATTTTAAAATCAAGATGTTGCTTGACTGGGAGCCAATATAGATCAGTGAGCACTGGGTGATAGGGGAACAGGACTTGATGTGAGTTAAGAACAGGCAGCATAGTTTGCGGAGAGTAGAATGTGGGAGACCAGACACCAGTGCGTTGGAATACTCAAGTCTAGAAGTAACAAAGGCATGAATGAGGGTTTCAGCAGCAGATGAGCTGAGAAAGGGCAATGTTATGGAGGTGGAAATAGGCGGTCTTGGTGATGGTGCAAATGAGGTTGGAAACTTATCTCAGGGTCAAATGTGACACCAAGGTGGCGAACTGACTAGCTTAATCTCAGACTGTTGCCAGCGAGTAGGATGAAGTCAGTAGCTAGGGAAGGGAGTTTGGAGTGGGGACCAAAAACAATGGCTTCGGTCTTCCCAATATTTAATTGGAGGAAATCTTTGCTCATCCAGTACTAGATGTCAGATAAGCAGTCTGATAATTTGGCATAGGTGGAGGAGTTGAAAGAAGTGGTGGTGAGGTAGAGCTGAGTGTCGTCAATATACATATGGAAACTAATGCTGTGCTTTTGGATAATGTCGCTGAGGGGCAGCATATAGACAAGAAATCAGAGGGGGCCAAGGATAGATCCTTGGGGAACAGCAGAGGTAAGTGCGGGAGCAGGAAGAGAAGCCATTGCAAGCAATTCTCTGGCTATGATTAGATAGGTTAGAATGGAACCAGGTGAGAGCATCCCACCCAGGTGGACAACACTGGACAGGCAATGGAGGAGAATGGTGTGGTCAACCATGTCAAAGGCTGCAGACAGGTCAAGAAGGATGAGGAGGAAAAGCTTACCTTTGTCACTGAGAAAATAGGATGTTCTTTGTGACGCTGATAAAAGCTGTTTCAGTACAGTGGTAGGACTCAAACATGGAGTTCCGGGAAAGATGGGAACGGATTTGGAAGATGACAACATGTTCAAGGACTTAGATGGGACAACAGTTTGCAAGGTCAGTGGGGTCAGGGGTTGGTTTTTGAGGAAAGGGGTGATAACTGCATATTTAAAGGAGGGAGAACACCTGGACAGAGAGAAGCATTTACAATATCGGCTTTCATGGGGACCAGGAGGGAGAGTTGGGTGGTCAGCAGTTTAGTGGGAATAGGATGGAGGCAACAGGAGGTGGGTCTCATGGACAAGATGAGCTCAAAGATGGCATGAGGAGAGACAGGAGAGAAACTAGACAAAGATGCGAGTTCAGGGCTAGGGTGGGGTGATCATTATAGGGAGTTTGGCCAGGTGGGCTAGTGGAAGGGAGGACGCGGCAGAGGCAGCTGATTGGATGGTCTCCATCTTAGTGGCAAAGCAGTCTATGAGCTCCTCGCACTTATTGTTGGAGGTGAGGGAGGAGGGAACAGGGGAGAGGAGTTTAAGAAGACAGTTTGCAGTCAGGAATGAAGCTGGGGATTATCCTTGCATTCTAAGACTATCAGAAAAAGTAGTTTCAGCCTTTAAGTGGGTGGCGGTGAAGAGAATGAGTGAGTGTGATTGGTATACTTGTGATATAATGGGATAAAATTAAGCATTTCAACATTAAAAAAGGGTATGGGAACAGCCCAGAGTGAGGCAGATGATACAGTAGAAGGTTGAGATCCAAGGAAAAGTTTCTTTGAAAAGTAAAGAGTTGCCTTCAATGAGCTAATTTTAATCAGCTTCAGGAGGTTTGCAGCACATATCCACAATGATGTAGTAAATATGGAGACAGCCAACATTTTGCAGGATAACCTAGAGCAGGTAGGAGCTGGAGATTTACAGAGTGGGATCAGAAGAGGTGCGGAAAGGTTCACTGGGGATATCGGAGAGGTCAAGGATGGTGGAAAAAGGGATGGGCAGCAAAAGTTGGAGGTTGGAAAATTTAGGTCATGATCTTATTAGCAGGAGAGGCAGGAAGTGACTACATTAATATAAACTCAGATTTCAGACAATCCATACACTCCAGTGCTCAGGCAGCCTTTGAACTCTAACCAGCCACCTGACTCCAAATCTGGTCTATCTGGTCACCAGGGATAGTTTGGACTCCCTTCTCCAAGTAGATCTTGACATCACTCTCCAGGAACATACTGTGGAGCAAAGCTTTCACCAACCTAAGTGCTCCTATCTTTCCAGTGTACCTGAACTACTAATGTTGTAAGAATGGTTTCTCTTTGCCTATTTACATAGGCACGCTATGTCGTTCAGAGCCAAGCTTCTCCATCAACCTCCTTTCTGTCCCACTTTCATCCCATACAACATCTCTTACTTCTTCCCATCCCCCATCTCCACCATCTAAGCTCCCCTTTCTCCTCCCATACACAATGCTATGCCCCGATGGATCTCTTACCCCAGTCGTCACGTCCCAGTAGAATAAGAGCCACAGGTTTTCATAAGGTAAATGTTCAACTGGATAAAAGTTGAAGCTATAACAAGTGGATGAACGAAGGGAAGGACTACACGTCTCACTTGGGTAAATTAGGGATGCACTATAGGATGCCTTTACAACTGGGTGCCAGCATGGGAAGCTGTGGCTACTTGTTGGGTCCGGTTTATCATTTGGATTTCCTTAGTTTGCTGCCAAGTTTAAAATTACAGTACTATTCTTTTAAAGTGCTAAGAAATAGCTGTAAATCAGGAAATGGAAGGGAGGGAGGAACTCAAGAAAATTACAATCACCAAGGAAATGGTACTGAACAAACTGTTGGAGCTGCAGGCTGACAAGTCCCCGGGTCCTGATGGACTTCATCCTAGGGTCTTAAAAGACATGGCTAGTGAGACAGTTGATGCGCTGGTTTTAATTTTCCAAAATTCCCTAGATTCGGGAAAAGTTCCATTAGATTGGAAAATAACCAATGTAACTCCTTTATTCAAAAAGGGAGGGAAACAGAAAGCAGGAAACTACAGGCCAGTTAGCTTAACATCTGTCATAGGGAAAATGACAGAAGTTATTATGAAAGACATTATAGCAGGGCACTTAGAAAAATTCAAGGCAATCAGTCGGAATCAACATGAAAGGGAAATCATGTTTAACCAATTTATTGGAGTTCTTTGAAGAAGTAACATATGCTATGGATAAAGGGGAACCGGTGGATATACTGTACATAGATTTCCAGAAGGCATTTGATAAGGTACCACATCAAAGGTTATTGCAGAAAATAAAAGCTCATAGTGTAGCGGGTAACATTTTGGCATGGATAGAAGATTGGCTAGCAAACAGGAAAAAGAGTAGGCATGAATGGGTCATTTTCTGATTAGCAAGATATAACGAGTGGTGTGCCACAGGAGTCAGTGCTGGGGCCTCAACTTTTTACAATTTATATAAATGAGTTGGATGAAGGGACCGAAGGTATGGTTGCTAAATTTGCTGATGATGCAAAGCTAGGTAGGAAAGTAAGTTGTGAGGAAGACATAAGGATATAGATATGTTAAGTGAGTGGGCAAAGATCTGGCAAATGGAGTATAATGTGGGAAAATGTGAAATTGTGTATTTTGGCATGAAGAATTAGAAAGCATATTATCTAAATGGTGAGAGATTGCAGAGCTCTGAGATGCAGAGGGATCTGGGTGTCCTAGTGCATGAATCGCAAATGGTTAGTATACAGGTACAGCAAGTAATTAGGAAAGTTAATAGAATGTTATTATTTATTGCAAGGGGAATTGAATACAAAAGTAGGGAGGTTATGCTTCAGCTATACAGGGCATTGGTGAGACCACATCTGTATTTAAGAAAGGCTGTAAATGTGTAGGAAGCAGTTCAGAGAAAGTTTACTAGACTAATACTGGAATGGACAGGTTGTCTTATGAGGAAAAGGTTGGACAGGTTAAGCTTGTAACCGCTGGAGTTTAGAAGACTAAGAGGCGACTTGATTGAAACATAAGATTCTGAGGGGCCTTGACAGGGTGGAGGTGGAAAGGATGTTTCTTTTTCTGGGAGAATCTAGATGTAGGGATCACTGTTTAAAAATAAGGGGTCGCCCATTTAAGACAGAAATGAGGAGAAATTTTTTCTGAGGGTCGCAAGTCTTTGGAATTCTCTTCCTCAAAAGGCGGTGGAAGCAGAGACTTTGATATTTTTAAGGAAGGGGTAGATTCTTGATAAGCAAGGGGGTGAAAGGTTGATAGGGGTATGCAGAAATGTGGTGTTGAGGTTACAATCAGATCAGCCATGATCTTATTGAATGGCAGAGCAGGCTCGAGGGGCCGAGTGGCCTACTCTTGTTCCTAACTTGTATGTTCATATGACATATGTATATAAAAAAATGCTTTGATTTTACAGGTTTACTAACTTTAAATCAACATCAATCTACATTTATTGAATATTTCACTTAATCTGGTATAGATTATTTGGGAGGGAAAGAAAGAAGATAATATATATGTATGTATATACACAAAATATACAGAATTAAAATATTTACATACTTTGCTCTTGTCTGCACAACAGCTATCGTTTGAGGATGACAACGAGCGTCCACATAGAACTTTCTTCGCTTGTTGTGTCTAAGCAGAAAAGAAAATATTTATGAATATTAATAGGCAATTTTTAATTCGATAATTCTTAGGATTGTGCATCAACACACTACAGACAACAACTGGGAACATGCACTAAGATAGAGATTTGGAGATTTTTGTCTTCTGAAGAATGTAATTTACTGCTTTAATCCCAAGCCAATAGAGATTAACTTTAGCACGCTCACAGTGAATTAGCATTACTAGCATTATCATGGACCAAACTGCGCTCTCCCACTCCCTGTAAGCCTTCTAATCTCTTTCATAAGTGCACTCCTCACATGCCTCTTGCCTAATCCCCAGTTTCAGCCAACCCAGTATGGAGCAGCCTCATCCACTTCCACCTCTCCAATACTGATGCTCAGGCTTCCCATTCTCCCAACCTCATTACAGGCCTCAGCTTTGGGTCATATGTTTTCCTCCACTGATTCAGTCCTGTTCAGAGTAACTGCTAATATCAATGCAGAAAGGCAGATTCCATCTCAAATCCAAGTCCCATTCCCTACCTCTATCCAAGCCCACTCAAGTGCACCTCTCCCAACTGATGCTCCAGCCTATAAAAGTCCACAATTCCCACTCAAATCCATGTCCAGTCCTTTCTTCCCAAATCCTGCCCACTCTCCTGCCACCAAAAGCCTGCTACGCCTCTCCTTCCCAATCCTAACCCACTCCCTTATCAGCTCTATCCCAACTCAATGCCTGGCTTCCTGCCACAGATCAAAATTTATTGCAGTGACAGTACGTTAAAAGGACTCACTTGCTATAGTTATAGATCAGCACCACTTTCACAAATCAAGCGAAAATTACATTTTTCACTGATTAGATGACTCACAGGCAGCACTTCCTCTTTGGACCCACACGAATTGCTGCAGGAGATCAACTAATCTAAAATAAGGTGCTAAGCAGCACAGTTAATAGCTTTAAATTGGGAAGATAAGACAAAGCACACAATCTCACCTGTGGCATAACTGCATGGCCTCTGCAGCAGCTGTTCCCTCATCCAATAAAGAGGCATTGGCCACATCCATGCTAGTGAGGTCACACACCATGGTCTGATAGTTGAGCAAGCTTTCCAATCTGCCTTGGGAAACTTCAGGCTGATAGGGGGTGTACTGGGTAACCCTGAAACAAAGACGCAGAGACGCTAGTTCTGGTTTTGAGCTTTGAATCACTTCTCCGTAGAGTTTTTATTGTTTCATAATAGACAAATTCCATGTGGCCTGACTCATGGGTAGTCTAGGACCTGGACACGGTTTTTGTGGTTTATTAGGTTGCAGCAGGACCAAAACATGACAAGAGATTTGCCCAGTGCCATAACAGAGAAAATTTACTGACATTCATTTATTTTACAAATATTATCTGACCTGATTGAGGAAGGAACATGGCAAACAAAAGCAGTTTGAAAAAATTGTTTGAGCAATTTGGTTCTTTTTGTCAGTTTCTAGATCCCAGCTAAAAAATTGTTTGAGCAATTTGGTTCTTTTTGTCAGTTTCTAGATCCCAGCTGGTGGGGGGTGGGGGGGGGGGGCGGAGGTGGAAATTACCAATTTGTTTGAAATATAAAATTTCAGGACTGTAAAAAGGTTAGAAAAGAATTAGGTTTTACGCACGTAAAGTGTGGGGGGGGGGGGGGGGAAGTCGGTGGGAAAGAGAACAAAAGGGAAGGTGTTTGATAGGGCAGAGGACAGGAAAGATTAAATAACAAAGTTCTCAGGGAACAAAGGCAAAAAGTGTGTTAATGCTTGTGGTGAAAGACAAAAGCATAGTCCAGAGAGAGTATTAACAGCAGGGTGACTCTGTCCACATGAGAAAACAGGCATATGGTTAAAAAATAAAATAAACTTAAAATATAGCAGAGCACTCAAACTGCCAGTTACCAGCAAAATGGTGGCATTTTCAGGCATATCAGAAACAACATGGTGCCTCATTTATTTTACAGTGCTGTGCCTTTAAGAGGGCATTATATTCACCATCTGGCCATGTAACTTGGTACATTTCAGAAGTACATTCCCCATAGTTCAAAAGTAGTGCAAGAATTCAGCAAATGGAAATATCACTCTACAGTGACACGGATGCAGTCAAAGATGTTGGTGAACTGTAGTGCCAAGAGTGGTAATAATCTCATACTCTTCAAAAACTGATCATTGTGTGAGGAAACTAACAAATGAGGCACTTAGTTGCTTTATAACTAAAAGAACAGCATAAACAAACAGTTGACCAGCAAGGGCACATTGCATCGTTAGTGAATTGTTTGAATATTCCAATATATTTACTTTTTATATATTTTTTATTTTCTGCATACTGGACAGAAACCAGATGAAAAATGCAACTTAATTATTTTTGCTGATACAACTGGACAACATACATTCTGCAGGGCTGAATTTGCAGATGTAATCTTTGCATTGATCTGCATGTAAAGCAATACAAGTTTAAATAACACAGAGGAAGTGCAGTGGAAAATATATCTCCAAGTTCCATTTTTCCTCCCAGCACCCAATTTATGCAAATTTACTCCAACAACAAAATTTCTTCATACATTCTTTTCTAAACTTTGCTATCTACTTTCATATCACACTAGTGTGATTTAAGACAGCTACTAAGTAACCTTACAGGATTGTTGCAATAAGAATCTCCCAAGTGCTCACGTAGTTCTTCATTTACCTCAACTACTCATCTTCTTAGCTCAGCACACAGAAATACACTGAACTATGGTCGTTTGTAACCTATCCCCACTAACATTTTGCTGTAAATACATAAATTACAAAGCCATGCACTAGCAGGTACTTTATAAACAAGGCAAAGACAAAACTGAACAGCAAGTTCAGTCATTTGGCGCAGGGTACATTTGGACGACAGCAGGTGGGAAAAATACTGTCTACAAATTTGCTTGTATGTTAACATTTCTTCACACCCACATTCAATGGTTTCACAATTTTGATTAAAAGGAATCTCTTACCTAGAGGACGGTTTTAACTTTCTTAGGCCTCCAACACTATTACTGCATTAGATTCCAGGGTGCAACTCTGTAAAAGTTTAGAGTGCAAGAATCTGCAGTAAACAGAGCAGCTGCATAAGTGCCTGGTTATGTAAAATAGACCTTCCTACGCTAGTTTGCACACAACGGGAGATTGTTCTGAAACGAGGTCAACGTGGACTTGTCCAAGCACTTTCTTACAAAACAGGTCAACCCAAAAATACTCACTGAATTTAACGAAATTTCTTCTAACCAGATAGCTAAGCCGTATCCTGCAGCAGTGGTATGCCTTAATTTGGTATTGTTGAAAATAGTTGCTTTTTGTACATTCGTGTAACAGTCCAAGAACTGGAATAAGGACAGATTTCTAACAAGTCTGAACCTGGTGATTGCCTGAAGTATTTGAAAGGCTTGGGGAAATTATACTGAGATACCAAGAGACAACAGATTTCCCAATGGATGCTGAAAGAACCATAATTCAGCAAGTGTTACTGAATTATGCAATAACAGGGATAGAGTGCCCTCTAACATATCTGCTGGACAGTTTCACAGACAGAAGAGGCGGTATTGTGAAGCTTTACCCTTGATGCAACTTCTACAATTTTGGTTTGAAACAAAGATGCAGCAACCATTGTGTTCCTTAACATAAAACAAACAGAAGCAACTCAAGTCTGGTCAAAATGTTATGAAGTGAATGTCCAGTCAAAACTCCATGGTGATAACAGAAATAGACACTGGCAGAACATAAACCATACTCATGTCTGCTGACTATATGCCTTTGGGTTTTAAGGAGTTCAGGAGTGTACGAAAAGGTTTTCTCAAAGATCCTGCTAAAACGGCCTACAATATTCTATCACTGAGCACATACACCTTTTTATAACTTCAAAAGTCATCAACAGAAACAAGTAGGGTGCAGATTTCTGAAGGCTCAACAAGTTTGCCAATCATCTTCATTTTGTAGAGCAGATGTGATTAATTACCAATGACAAGAAAGATCAAGCCTTGGAACTGAAACCATTTTGAAATTTTAGACCATAGAACAGTTGTGTTTATCATTATGGACACATGCGTGCTCGGTCTGTATTATCGAGAAGTGCCTCTTGATTTGAATCTGGAATCCTTTCCTAACTCCCACCACCTGGTTACATTTCTCCCCACCTTCAAAAGTAATCTCTTTATCTTCAGTGAGTTATCCCAATTCTTGCTTCATGCCTGAACCTTTCCCCATCTGCTTGGCAAGTTGCTTAGGGTATTTATGCTATCCTTACAGGAATTACAGTGTAAGTTGTTCTGGTTGCTGCTTATTTTTGAGATGATCATTTTGTCACCTGTAAAAGGGTGATATTATCAGAAAGGCAAACGGCACTTGAATTCTTCAGTAAATGGATCAAATGAAACAGGAAATAAAACAGTTCTAGAGGAGCCTGTAAACTTCATTTATCATCTGTTTACATTCGCTCATGAAATTGCAAATCTAGTTCAGCAGCTCATCAATTATTCCTGCATACTGTCAACTCCTTACCTTGAAAGCTTTAACCCTATCAAGGACTATGGTTATAGGTTTGTCTTACATGTTGTAGAACATTACATGTGTAGTATCATAAGTGAATCTATTTGCTCCAATGCTAAACTCATGATAAATTAAGTTTCTCTGAATGAGATCATGCAGTTGTTTCTTAAGATACTTTATCACGATTAGAAGAGTTACTTGGCTGTAATTGCCAGCATTGACTCTCCCTATTGAAGAGGTGGCAAGAAATCGGGAGAATCAAGAGTGAAAGTCAGAGAAAAACAAGCATGTTATTTGGTAACTATTTCTTCTTCCAATAGTCAGGTCATCATAACTTACATGCTAACTGCAAGCAGGCAGCTTGAAGGTCGTCTCAAAGTACTTCATAGTCAACTGCTACCTGACAAAGTGGAAAAATCACCCAGGAATGTGCTCTCCACAAAAAGCAAGACAAACCCAATCCAGCCAATCACCGCCCCATTAGTCTACTCTCAATCATCAGCAAATTGATGGAATATGTCATCAATAGTTCTATTAAGTGGCTGTTACTCACCATACCAGCTCACTGATGCTCAGTTTGGGTTCCCTCAGGATCACTCAGCTCCAGACTTCAATGCAGCCTTAATCCAAACTTGGACAAAAGAGCTGAATTCCAGAGGAGAGGTGAGAGAGTGACTGCTCTTGACATCAAGGCAACATTTGGCCAAGTATGGCATCAAGGCGCCCTAGCCAAAATGAAGTCATGGGGAAATTGGGGGAAAACTCTCCACTGGTTGGAGTCATACCTAGCGCAAAGGAAGATGGTTGTGGTTGTTGGAGGCCAATCATCTCAGCCCCAGGACATTGTTGCAGGAGTTCCTCAGGACAATGTCCCACCCAACCATCCTCAGCTGCTTCATCAGTGACTTTCCCTCCTAAGTAAGGTCTGAAATGGGGACATTTGCTGATGATTGCACAGCATTCAGCTCCATTCGCAACTTCTTAGATAATGAAGTATACAGCAAGACCCGGACAACTTTCAAGCTTAAGTTGATAAAGGCAAGTAACATTTGTGCCACAGAAGTGTCAGGCAATTACCATCTCCAACAAGAGAATATCTAACCCCCCCCACTTCACACATCAGCTCCTTGCATATTTACTCCCCCTCCTACTTCACACACCGGCCCCTTGCATATTTACCCCCCCACTTCACACACAGGACCCTTGCATATTTACCCTCCCACTTCACACAAAGGCCCCTTGCATATTTACTACACCACCCCCCCCCACTTCACACACCGGCCCCTTGCATATTTACTACCCCCCCTACTTCACACACAGGCCCCTTGCATATTTACTACCCCCCCTACTTCACACACAGGCCCCTTGCATATTTACAACCCCCCCTATTCACACACAAGCCCCTTGCAGAGCTCCCCCATTCTCTCTTTCAGAAAGCCAGCACAGACATGACAGACCGAATGGCCTGCTTCTGTGCTGTAACAATCTTGTGATTCACATGCGCCTTGCAGAGTTCAGCCTCATTCACACACATGCCTCTTGCAGAGCTTCCCCCATTCACAAACAAGCCGCTCGGATCAGAGGCGAAATCCCCGCAGATGGCTCAGTGGGGTGGGTTTTCCTGCCTGCAGCCCCCCTCTTTGGGGATGAAGCCTATGCCCCCTCCATTAAGCTGGCAGCGTCTGCCCGTGACGGCAGCAGGGGGAAGAGCATGCACCGCTGAAACAAGCCGGTAAAATCATCCGTAATTGGGGTCTTAATTATGTAAATTGGCAGTGGGTAGTCGATCCACTTTCATGCCTGCCCCTGGAAAAGTTCCCTGATGGTGGGAACGTGTCGGGGAGCAGTCCTGACATGGCTCGCTGCTATTTTCCTGATCTCCCCACCTCTCCGCCCCCAATGCCTGCCACCCCAGGGGCAAAAAAATTCAGCCCCATTAGGCAAATGATGGGGTAGTCTTTCCCTTATTTGCATTTCGTCAGCATGCACCTACACACAAATGAATGGGTACAATTCTCAGTAGCGTTGACACACAGAAAGCAGTGCGAAGCTCAAGTTGAACCTCGGTGGCTTTTTGCCTTCAGCTGCCCAGGTCAGAAAAAACAACAAGGAAATGGCATAAAGTCTAGCCCAAGGGTCATCAACCTTTTTTTTTTTTAAACTGAAGAACCTTTTAGAAAAAGAATTGCCGAAAATAAAAGCTACAGGGAGCTGCAAGACAAAATTTTGGCATGTCCAGACCAAATACTTGGCAAATTGCCAAGTGTCTCCGGTAGAATGCATAATTTGCTTATGTAATAAATAAAACATGTGTATTGAATTTATGTATCAATGGAAAATGGAAATTAAAATAGAACTAACTTTGAATTATTGCATTTTTTGTATTTTTTTTTAAACTATAATTTTGTCAAAGTCATATTTAAAGCAAACTATAACTTAAGATGCATAGAATTAAAACAATTTTTTCAGTTATTGATTCTAATGATAAAAAATAGCTTCCAATAAAACATTCAGAGTAACATTATTGTCTCAGCTATATTTGGAACAGGAATGGTCATGAGCATAAAATCTATTCCTCGAACCACAGGCATCAATTCATCAGCTCACCACACCTTCTCAAGGGCAATTAGGGATGGGCAATAAATGCTGGCTTTGCCAGCGACGCCCACATCCCATGTTTGAATAAAAAATTTAAAAAACGATAACCATGGCGTGCCGATAATCACTTGAACAGGTTTATTTAGAGCACAATGATATTTTTCGTTGAAGTAATCATTTGAAACTATAAAGTGTAGCATAATGATCAGCCTTTTCTCCCCACAATAAAAACACAGCTCATACTTTTCTTGACTTAATGTTTTTTAGGCCTTTTTCATGTTAATGTGATCCAACTGGAAAAGGTTGGGAGCTGCAAATGAGATATTAAACAGCCACAGTTTGCAGACTCCTGGTCTAGCGCAATAGCTGAAGAAATCAAACAAGATTTTGACTGGTGCGTGATACAGTAATCTTCGAAGTTTACATTGCCCTTGCCTTGTAAGTTCTTTTCACCAGAGCGAGGCTTGTCTTACATCACAAATATTACACAAATAGATATTACAATTGAACTGTTTGTCAGCCAGGCTACTCACCAAAGTCTCTAAAGATTGTCAAAGGTTTCTGATGCCCACAGTGCAAACAAGTTAGATAAGAACAATACTGCCCATACAGAATGGCTGAGAAAGATAATTAAATTCAGTATCTAAATCTGGACTAATGTTTTTCCAATCATATGCATCAAGAATAATTTATAATTAAAGGCATGCTAGAGTTGGGTTTGCTGGGAGTCATAAGATTAAGTTTGCGTTTATTTGCAAATAGCAAGGGAGGTACGTCTGATGCAGCAAACCAAGTGCTACTTAGTGACCAATTATTTATGTTTACCACCCACCTCAAGTTAATATTTGCTTTAACATCATACTATACTGTGATTAGAAACACATGGCTGAAGATAACATGGTCTGAAACTACAGCCCTCCTGAACGTCCTGTAAGTTTAAATAAAATTTCACTTTTCTAACTGGTTATTTCCTACTTTTTTTATTCACGAATTACAAAAACCCTTCCACAATTTTGATTTTCTCCCCATGTAACATACATCGCCAATGGTCCTTCAAAAACATCTTCTAAACCTGTGGCCACTACCATCCAGATGAACAAGGGCAGCAGGTGCATGGGAACAGCACCACTTCCAAGTTCCCCTCAAGTCACACACCATCCTGACTTGGGTGTACCTAACACCACTTGGACTGCAGTGGTTCAAGGAGGCAGTTCCCCACCATCTTCTCAAGGGCAATTAGAGATTAGAAAAAATCGTCACATTGGATTGGGATACTGCAATGAATAGTGTTTGCCAGAACTGAGGGGAGGGCAATGGCATTGAGTTATTTGGATACAAAAAATGTGCACAAAATGCTGGGGGGGGTAGAAGATCAACTGAGTTGCAAACATTTTTAGACAAATAAAATGAATCAAAATGGTACATATTTAATGTGAAATGCTGTGTTATGGACAACATGATCAGCAATTCAAATGACATGCATTCAATGTGACTGTGAAAGTGGGAGGAAAACCCACTCACAAGAGATGCAATGGATTTACTGGGACAGGAGTGGAACCAAGTTAAAGCAGTGCAAAGTGGAGGGACAGAGAGGAATAGTGTGATCAACTGTAAAGCAGGACCCAAGAGAGTGCACTGCCAAAGTATATCAACAGCACTCCCGCATAACCAGCTGCCACTCAGCGGAGATTAGAACTGCAGGACTGCCTTTAAAAAAAACATGCATTGCAAATCTTCATATTGAATTGAGTTCAGGTAAAGATCGAGCAAGAGTATAATGTTGCAAGTGTCAAAACAAATGAAGTTCTTGTGTAGGCATAGTCAGAGTGGAGCTGATAATTGATGTACCAAGTGATGGGTTTCTTCAGACTGAATGCTTTAAACTAAGAATTTGAGATGAATTGATAAATCAGGAAAAAGTAATTAAATTAACTTTTTTAAAAGATCAATGATACTAGACTGGCATTATCAGAGCAATTGTAGCAGATTGTATTTTTCACATGAAGGGTACAATCAGCAATGAAATTACAGTACTAAGTAACTCGAGAAGGCAATTTGGGAGCACGGTGCAAAAGGCTCACGCAATACAAGGTGGTGATGTGCGATGACCACCAAAACAGTGACCATTTTCTTTATCAAAATCCAGGTGATAACTCCAATCTCTCAGATGAGGCATTCTTGCCAATGCTGCTGTTACGACCGGGTGAGGAAGGTGTCTAGGGGTCGCTCTCAGCCTTCCGCTGGTCTGACCGTAACAGGGTTTAATTTTAAACACATTGTGTTTTAAGCTCCCCCTTGGTGAATCATTGTTCACTGCTTTCCAACTATAAGGCAAGAAAACCAGCACAGACAGGACTTCTTAGGTTTAAAGAAGAAAAGTTGAAATGTATTAAACTTGAACTTAAACTCTAATTCTGTTAATGCCTATGGATACACGATGTGCCCCATGCTAGCCTGCATACGCGATACACACATGCAAATGGAGACAGAAAAGAGAAGAAAAATTAAGTGGAAAAGTTTGAGGCAATATCTGAAGAGTTGTTGTTACGGTTCTCTGAGCTCACTGTAGAGTCCTTGATTGGAGGTAGATCTTTCTTTTCGTTGGGGCCCAGTATTCTTCGTAGCCCTTGTTCGCTGTAGGAGACTTTTCTCTCTTGGGGTTCATGTGTCTTCAGTGGATTTAGAGGCTTGTGAGAAAGAGATGGGAGCAGACAGGAGAGATCTTCTCAGTTCAGGAACAAACAGACTTTCTGCCCAAACTGTTTGTACAAATTCAAAAAACTCAGGTTGCCCAGCAGGTTAGTCATGTGACTAGCTGGTTTGACCATGTCCATTTGTGTATTCGGCCATCCTAGCAGTCAACCTGGAATGCGAGCTCCCCCACCTTCAACGTCTGGTGATCAAAAGTCCATTGTGGGTTGAATGTGCTTTGTCCTTCCAAACACCGTCTGTTAATATGCAAATGCCTTTTCCAGCCACAGCTGGTCTGTTTAATGAGTCCTTTCTTTACTCCAGTAACAGTTTAAAATCAATGTACATGACAAAATTAATGTGCCTCATTCTTGGCAGGTGGTGGCCCAGCAAGACACCTCCACACCCAGCGGAATGAAATGCGATTGGAGAAAAGGCGCATTTCATTAAAAGGGTCGAGAGAAAAATGTAAGGTACAGAAAAAAACGTGCATTTCTCTCATTCATTCCCATTCATTCATAAATTCTAAAACTTATTACAACCAGTCTTCTCTTGGTGCCAGTGCTGCTTTAATTGCCCCCTTTTTGACATCCCAATAAACATGTGGTTTTTTTGGGGGGCAGTTTCTCTTCAGTTTACCCACCTCCATGGCTGCCTAGGGTCTTCGTTCCTGTTGAGGTCTGAAAAGGGGGATGGCTGGTTTCTCTTTGGATCTGACTGTGGGGGAGGATTCTTTGCTAATCTCCCCTTTGTCCCAGAGGACACCCCTGCCTGCAGGTATTTGTGCAGACTCCACTGCACTCTCCTGTGGTAATTCGACTAGGTGAGGCATCACCCTCATGGTTTTTCTTTATCTCTACAGGTTCCTGTAAATGCTGTTAGTAACTCTGGTGGGGAGCTTCTGGTGTCTGCATTTACATAGGAGGATGTAGGGTCTAACTTTTCACATTTTTCGGGGTTGTTTAACTGGACAGTAGGGGTTTTTATCCGGAATTCCTCCCAGACTTCCTTTAACCTGCCCTCTTGGTCACTTTTTTCCCTTCCCTGTCTAAGCTTTTGCCAGCCTTCTGCTTGCCTGTCCCCTTTTGTTCTCGGCAGGAGTCCCTTTCAGTCCACCAGCCCTCTGCTGGAGGGTCCTCCTAACACCGGTACAGGACTTAGAGGTGCAGGTTTCACTGTAGGTTGGAGTTTTCCCCCAACCTGGCACATGTGGTAACTCCTGCAGTACTCCACCACATCTATGTGGAGTTTTGGCCAGTCAAACTGTTGTCTTATGCGAGCTTTTGTCTTTCCAATACCAGCATGTACAGCCACTGTAGTCTCGTGGGCCCTTCTTAATATTTCTCTCCGCTACCTCTGTTGCATCACTAACTGGTGAACTACTGTCCACTCCTGGCCCTCAGGTCTGTGAGGAGAACTCCATTTCCTCATCAGTACCTCATTCTTTAAATAGTAGCAATCAGGGACTCTCCCTGCTTCACTTTCAGACTGTGCTAACTCTTGCAATACTGGGTCGTCTCGCTGAGCCTCACCTAGGGAAAATCCATTTAATTTCATTCCCTGGGTCTCCTAACTTCCCGAAGAAAGTCTCAGACAGGCAGACCTCATGGTGATTTGCCTGCAGTGCCAATGCAGTCTCCTCTGGGGGAGCTGGTTTGATCATGGCCTGACCCACTACACATTCAGGGAATCTGCAGGTGTCCATCATCCACCACTGCCCTGTCTCTCGAACCTCCTGAGGTCTTTCTTTCACTACTGGGAGGGGGCTATCACCTTCGCCCCCACCAGATCATTCCGTAGGAGCAGATCAACCCTGTCCACAGGCAAACTAGGGACAATCCCTACGGTCACTGGTCCTGAAACTAGGTCGTAATCCAGGTGCACCTGGTGTACAGATACAGGAATACACTGCCCTCCAATACCATTCACCACTATTCTGGTGTTCACTGTACTCTGGGGGGAAAACTCAGGCCTTTTCCCAGAGTGAGTGGCCCCTGTGTCCCTGAGAATCACTATGGGCTTGCTTGCCCCACTCGAGGGGTATGTGGTTACTTTCCCTTCAAACACAAAACCCTGATAATCTTCAGGAACCCTATTAATTTTTCCTGCACTTGCAGCTGTAAACTACCTGGGTCTCACTCTTACTGCAGTTAAAGCCACAGCTTGTTCTGCTGTGCTTTCCATTAGGTTCCAGTCTTCACTGAGCGGGTGTGCCCTCATTAACCCTACTGGCTTTCCCTTTACTTTCCAGCAGTCAGCTTTTAAATGCCCAAACTGTTTGTACAAATTCAAAAAAATCAGGTTGCACAGCAGGTCAGTCATGTGACTAGCAGGTTTGACCACGTCCATTTGTGTATTAGGCCATCCTCGCAGTCAACCTGGAATGCGAACTCACCCACCTTCAACGTCTGGTGATCAAAAGTCCATTGTGGGTTGAATGTGTCAGGGAATGGCTGCTTTCAAACACTGTCTATTAATATGCAAATGTATTTTCCAGCCACAGCTGATCTGTTTAACAAGTCCTTTCTTTACTCCAGTAACAGTTTAAAATCAATGTTCATGACAAAATTAATGTTCCTCATTCTTGTCAGGTGGGGGCCTAGCATGACACTGCACTTCACTCAAGTCAGGTGGAAAACAATGGGGTCTTCTTAGTGTTGCGCCACAGAATCATATTAGGCATCCCTTGGATTTGGGCTGAGAGAACCAGAGTAGTTTCTCCCATAACCCAGATCCATGAGACTTCCAGCAGACATCACTCGATAAATGATCTGCTCTTGTCCACCGTTTGGTGATGTATTTCTGTCAGATGCCGTCATAGAGAGTTGCCAGTGAGGCCCACTGTTTTAGATCCCGTGGCCGTGGCTGATAACTCTGATCATATAATGTTATCTGCACTTGATACACTTGGAGGAAAGCAATAAATGGAACTATTAGTAGTTCTTTAAATTCCTGACTGGTCCACAGAATCTGGGAGACGAGTCAAGAGAAATAAGTACAACTGTAAACATGGGTTCTTGATAATAAAATCAGGGGCAGAAACCAGTACAGCATTAGCCCAGAGTTACAGATTCCAGTTACTACCCAGCTGAGATCAGTTAACTTGGCAGATACAAGGAGTTCAAATCTGGGAGCCTCTAGTCACTGTGGCTCAGTACACCAGGGACTGTTTTTATTCACTCAACCACTGGGGAACCAATCACTCCTGTATTTAGACCACTTAGGAGCAGTACATTTGAAATTAGAAAGCTTTTGTATTACCATCCTGCATTTTCTAGCAAGTTGCGGAGAATTGCTTGTGGCACTGAGCAGTTGTAATAGCCCATTCCAATGTAAGACCTCCAGATTTTATTCTTGCTTGCAATCTTGTGTAGACTGGCAAGGATTTCATTTTCACCTAAGGGGAAAAAAAAACAAAAGTCGCATCTACTAATCTCACTTAAAAAGGTTACAAACAATTTAGATTACCACAAAGTGGTAATGAAGGAAAATCAAAAAAGCTGGTAAACTATAGTCTCATGTGCAGTCATAATTTATTCTGCAAAACAATACAGACTTCATCTCCCTGCCCCCCCAACCCTTGGATGATGGCTTCAACTCAAGTCACATTTATCTTCAAAAGTAACAGTGAAATTAACAACATTTCCCAATTTGAAATGTACGAGGTTAAGTTTGAATACTGACACTATTAGGACAGGTTGTTAGCTATCCCACTATAGCTGGTTAATGTCACCATGTCTTGCACAAATTGCAAAATTCCTACAGCTTAATATTCAGAAAACCAGTCTCAGTCTTTAGCTTCCCCTTCTCCCTTCCCACCACTTTTCTCCCCCTCCCAGCCACTCGGGCAGGACTCGCTGATCCTGACACCAAGTTGAGCTTTTAAACCCAATCAACCACCCTTTGGAGAGAGCGCTTTCTTGCACTGCCACTTGCACATGCCTCGGACTCTACTACTGTGCTCCACGCTGGCCATGCATCCTCACTCAACTCCAGCTTATCCAATAACTCCACATATCCAGTCAGTCCTGCTTGTTCATCACCCACCCTTACGAATGACATTGGCTCTCTATCCACATGTTAAAATTTCAAATTTGTCTATAAAGCCCTCTATGGCCAAGCTCCACAAATCTCTTCTAGCTCCATATTCGGTTTCAAAAAAACGGCTTTACTGACTCTTTCTGCAATACATTGCTCCACCACCTTCACCAATAGAGGCAGAGCTTTTGGCTGTGGGACATTCCTCCTGAACCTTTCTGCTCATCTCTACCTTTAAAAACCTTAAGACTCAACTTCTGGCCAGCCCTCCTAATGTTTTCTTTCTTGGCTTGGTGCCAATTTCCCTCCCACCCCCCCCCCCCCCCCCCCCAGTGAAACTCCTTCTGACGTCCTTCAGCAACATAACTCTTCTAAAGATGAAACAGTTACCAAATTACGTTTTTCATTCGAGACCTGCAAACAGAGTCCCAACTGCATTGATATCCCGTCGCTGCAATACATGGAGTTGGCATAGTGTGAAAGAACGTAAGGGCATCCAGTAAACAGCACAGGATCTCCCTCCCAAGGCCATAACCAAAACTTTAAGTCCTCTAGCAACAAATACCCAGAGAGATTGGCTGTCTTTTTCTGAGTTGTGGGGTGGGGTGGGAGGGGCACATCGTGGTGAATATGGGCTTTGTAGCATGATCCAGCTAGCAAAGGTAAAATTAATGAATTTGGTGTTCTGTACACAACTTCACCATTCAGAAGGGACGACAGTTCAGCATTAAAAAGGCACTTGTGCAATGCCCAATGATTAATGATCAGAATGGGAAGCATTATTTTAATTAAGGAATGCTGCCAAGGCAAGAAACTTCAAATGCTAGCTTGGCACATGATAACCTATCCTTCCAACTTACGCCCATGATAAAATCAGACTTGTATGATGCTGAAGGAACTCAAATTATCCGACAGCCTTCTGCTTCACTTGCATTAATTCCCAGTGCATCCAAGTGCTGTTGCCATTGTACATGGTCAGAAACAAAGGCAAAGAACAACATTTAAATGAATATGCCTCCAAATGAATGGTAAATAGTCCCATCTATACTTGTTACCTTCAGCTGTGAAACTAGTTTATTTCTCATTTTGTGGTAATGCAGGTTGCAGACACATCTGGTAGCAATACCAAGAACTTGCACTTTGTTCTGAGGGACTGGCATATCCCGGTTGTAGACCATGAGGGGAAGAGAACAAGTGTTGTGGAGGGCTTTCTGCCTTTAAGTTGGTTAGATGACACACAGCCAGGGTTCTGGCATGAGGTACAGCTGTTGGCCTGAGTTCCAGGGGTAGATTTTCCATTCTTTCTGGCTTTCTCAAGGTAATTTGCCCAAAATTAATAACCCATGCAAAAGATTGAGAGAGATTACACAAATCAGGGTCGTATTCCCTGGAACTTAGATGGTTAAGGGGTAATTTAAGACCAAAGTTTAAGATATTGTCACACACACCAGAAATGCAAAGATACAACAATCATGGATTAACTCTGAAGAGTTATGAAAAACAGACTTGGTCTTTAAAAAATGAGCCTTTAATTTTAAAAGTGAACAAGGGCCCAAAATAGCCACTGAAATAAAGGGGATTGGCCTTTTGTGTATTCAAACAGTCTGACAAAAGCAAAGGTCAAATCTTCAAAGCCAAAAAGATGTTAATGGAACCCATCTTACACCAATCCTAGAACATTCCAGAATTGAATGACTTATTCTGGAACAAAGGAGCTATGAAGTAGCCCTGGGCAGCTGTACAATCACCAGGGGAAAGAGAGGAGAATGTCTCCTACCAGGAGGTGAGAGGTGACACAGTTTCACCTTAAAAAGGAAAGCCAGAGAGAGAGACTGACTGACCCAGAATGAAAAGCTACTTCTAACAGCTTGAGTTCCAGCCAAGCCAGGAAACACAGTGCTCTGCTGAAAAAAATCCAACATCTACAGTATACAGCAGTAAGAGCTAGAAGTAACCCACCATCTTCAACAGAACCTTCAATCAAGAGAAATCTACAATCATTTCAGGCCTGCATCCATCTAGAACTCGATCGCAAGAGAATTCAACAGGTTTACCATAACCTTCCCCCCCTCCCCCTCCCCCCCCCCCACTAAAAACCACCTTCCTCTTTCCCTTCTCTATCTGTTTCTCCTTGTGTGTGGGTGTGTGCAAATGCATGAGCGGATGCAGTTATGTCAATGTCAGGTTAAGACATATTGATCAATAAACAATTGACTTTGTTTTTTTAAACCTACAAGAAAACCAGCCGCTGTCTGTTTATTTGAAAAATAAAACAAATGCTAAACTCTAATACAAATACACTTGCTGTAGTCAGATGGGAAGTTGAACAGTGGGAACCACCCACTTCACACCATGTGATCATAACAATATTGAAGGGAACAGAGAGACTCCCCAAACAACAGATAGGGTAGATTGGGAGAAACTATGACCACGGAGTAGTGTCTAAAAATTAGTGCCAGACCTTTCTGGATTGAAATTAGGAACCGCTTCTACACACAAAGGGTGGTAGAAGTTTGGAACTCCCTTCTGCAAATGGCAATTGAGACTAGATCAATTGTTAATTTTAAATCCGATAACCAAAAGGTTATCAAGGGATATGGGCAAAGGCGGGGATATGGAGTTAAGTCACAAATCTGCCACAATTGCACTAAATGGTAGTACAAGCTTGAGGGGCTAAATGGCCTACTGCTGTTCCTACGGTTACTCACAGGAAGTGAATTGACACCAGTTAAAAGTGTTTTTTTTTCCTGATAAACTAATGTTCACCTGTATTAAATCAACTGTGGTCACCATTCTTAAATGAATCAAGGAATATTTTCTCAAGCAAAAAAAAAACGCTTTAAAAGACTGCCCGATTGAGCTGACTCATGCAGAATTTGCATTGGGCGGTATGCAAAGAGTTTGAGCGGAAAACACAAGGGAAAAAAACTTCTCAAAACTAGTGTAATTTTGGGGACAATCTGTACCCAGAACGCTGATTGCACTCAAAGCAGAAACTCTACCCAATATCTTGCTTCTAAAATAAGATGTGGTGAGAAGCTGCACATTGCACATTGTAACGAAGGAAAGAGTAGGGCCCACAAAAGACGAAAAAGATAACCTATTTGGAGGAGATGGAAGATGTGGGTATGGTTCTCAATGAATACTTTGAGTCTGTCTTCACAAAAGAGGGAGACAATGCAGACATTGTAGTTAAGGAGGAGAAAGTATTGGATGTGATAAACAGAGAGAAAGTATTAAGGGGATTAGCATCCTTGAAAGTGGATAAGTCACCAGGGTCAGATGAAGTGTAACCCAGGCTGTTAAAAGAAGCCAGGGAGGAAGTAGCAGAAGGTCTGATCATCGCTTTCCAATCCTCACTGGATACAGAGGACAGGAGGTCTGTTAACATTGTACCTTTGTTTATAAAGGGAGCTAGGGATAGACCGAATAATTACAGGCCAGTCAGACTAACCTCAGTAGTGGGCAAATTATCGGAATCAATTCTGAAAGACAGGATAAACTGTCACTTATAAAGGCACGGATTAATCAAGGATAGTCAGCATGGACTTGTTAAGGGAAGGTCGTGTCTGACTAACTTGATTGAATTTTTCAGGAAGTAACAAAGAGGATTGATGATGGATAGTGTAGTTGATGTGGTCTGCATGGATTTTAGCAAAGCTTTTGACAAAGGTCCCACATGGCAGACCGGTTAAAAAAATAAAATCCCATGGGATCCAGAGGAATGTAACAAGCTAGATACAAAATTGGCTCAGTGGCAGGAAACAAAGGGTAATTGTGGACGGGTGTTTTTGCAACTGGAAGGCTGTTTCCAGTGGTGTTCGGCAGGGCTCAGTAGTAGGTTCCTTACTTTTTGCGATATATATTAACGATTGGGATGTAAATATAGGGGGAATGATCAAGAAGTTTACAGACAATGCAAAAATTGGCCATGTGGTTGATAGCGTGGAGGATAGCTGTAGGCTACAGGAAGGTATCAATGGACTGGTCAGGTGGGCAGAAAAGTGGCAAATGGAATTTAATCTGGAGAAGTGTGAGGGGATGCATTTGGGGAGGTCAAAAAAAAGCAAAAGAATACACAATAAATGGGAGGATACTGAGAAGTGTAGAGTCAGGGAAATATGGGACCTTGGAGTGTATGCCCACAGATACCTGAAGGTAGCAGGACCAGTCGATAAAGGTGGTTAAGGAGGCATATGGAATCCTTTCCTTTATTAGCCGAGGTATAGAATATAAGAGTGTGGAGGTTCTGCTGGAACTATATGAAACATTAGTTTGGCCACAACTTGAGTACTGTGTGCAGTCCTGGTCACCTCATTACAGAAAGGATGTAATTGCACTAGAGAGGGTACAGAGGAGATTTACGAGGATGTTACCAGGACTGGAAAATTGCAGCTATGGAGGAAAGATTGGATAGACTGGGGTTGTTCTCCTTGGAACGGAGAAGGCTGAAGGGAGATTTGATTGAGATGTACAAAATTGTGAGGGGCCTGGATAGAGTGGAGGGCCTATTTACCTTAGCAGAGGGGTCAATGACTAGGGGGCTTAGATTTAAAGTGATTGGTAGGAGGATTAGAGGGGAGATGAGGAACATTTCTTTTTCACCCAGGTGATGGGGGTCTGGACCTCACTGACTGAAAAGGGTGGTGGCAGCAGAAAACCTCATCTCATTTAAAAGGTGCCTGGATGTGCACCTGAAGTGTCGTAACCTGCAGGGCTATGGACCAAATGCTGGAAAATGAGATTAGGCTGGGTGGCTCTTTTTTTGCTGGCACAGACACAATGGGCCAAATGGCCTCTTTCTGTGCTGTAAACTTTCTATGATTTTATGTTTCTGTTGCTGCCAATGACCTATTCAGGGGCTACGCACCTCCACAGAAGTCAGAAAACTTCCATCACAGCAGACTGCAACAACATTCAAATGCTGTCTAATTTTGTACAACTCTTTCCAACAATAGACTCATCTGCACTCAAAATATTTTGAAGTCACAGGTGAGAAATTGGGCTTTTCAGCAGCTATTTGTTGGGTGCTATGAGTGCCCTTAAGGTTCCAAAATGGCATGGGCAGCACATACATACCTATGGATGAATCGCACTGGGCATCATACTGGTGCAGGTATTAAGATATGCACAGCAAAGGTCCGCTGGAAGGATGCCAAGCAGGCAGATCATGACGTCCATCAGCAGTGTCGTTTTGGAGCTCAATGCTCCAGCTAACGCCCTCTCAAACTCTCACAACTGACCACGTGTTCAGCAGGAAGGATTCCCCCAACACTACTATTTAAAAAGGATCACCAACTACTTACAGGTTAGTTGCTTGTTGATTTCTTCTGGCTGTTGCTATGATTTTACAAGTGTTTGGTGCTTTCTATAGATGTTTGAAGTTGCCAAGTCAATGAGGAGTAGTGTGGCTGCACCTCAAGAAGTTTTTTGCTGACTTCAAGGCTTCTGCACAAAGCAGTTGCGCCCAGACATGGGTGCAGTAGTAGGCATCTCCCTTGGAACACAACATTACTCGGAGAATGAACAGAGGTCATGCAGAGCAGGGCAAGCTGCTGGAAGAGAGAGGAGCAGGAAGGGGGAAAATGACTCTCAGCAGGAAGCATATCCGCCCAGGGTCTTCAGAGAGCAATTCTCCTATTTGAACAATGAGCTGAATTTAGTCAAGCTGGCGGGAGTCCCAGCGCCTCATCGAAAAGGCAAGGCAAACCCCGCCTCGGCCCTTCGTAGCAACCCTCACCCCAGTGCAATTCTGCGGTGCTTGGGCAATTAACTGCCTGGCGCCAGAACACCAATGCCTTTA
This sequence comes from Heterodontus francisci, assembly GCF_036365525.1. Lineage (NCBI taxonomy): Eukaryota > Metazoa > Chordata > Chondrichthyes > Heterodontiformes > Heterodontidae > Heterodontus > Heterodontus francisci. The sequence goes on from NC_090374.1 coordinate 191,708,171, forward strand.
GGGACAGCGATCCCAACTCCAACAGCTTAATCTGACTGGGCAACCTCCCTGGGTTTCAGAGGTCCCCGCCCCACCACTGGGTTTAATTCCAGCAGTGGTGGGAAGAGGCCCTCAAGTGGCTACTGATTGGCCTTTTAAGGGCCTCAATTGGCCGCTGGGCAGGAAGGCTGTCTCCGGCCTTTCCCACCCCCGACTTAAGTGCAGTGCGATGGGAAGACTACGGGCTGTGAAGGTGACTGTGGCAATGCACCTTTATGCATCTAGTTCCCTCCAGGCCGCAGCTGAAGATATTAGCAACATCTCAGTTGACTGTCCACTGTTACACAAAGGAGGTCACTCAGGCACTCTATCCACGGAGAGTAACTATGCTTCATTCTCTCTTGCCAGAGGCAAACAGGGCAAAGCAAGCACGTGGCTTTGCTTAGATTGCAGGCTTCCCTACGGCGCCGTGCAGGGTGTCACTGACTGCATGCACGTCACTTTGCAGGCGCCACATTTCAATTCTACCCTATACTGGAAGTGAACGGGATCGACTTCCTCAACATCCAGCTGGTGTGTGACCTTGCACGGAGAATTGTGCAAGTCAATCCCCAGTAGTTGTGCTTTCATTCTGCGGCAGTCCACTGTGCCAGCTGCAGGCAAACCAAAGGAGAACTACTGAGCAACAAGGGTACCCACTGACAACACGGCTGATGGCTCCGGTGAGCAACGCATGTATGTGTGCACAGCATACATACAATGAGAGCCAAACCCATGAAACAAACAGAACAGAACACTGGCATGCTGAAATAATGCTTCCAGTGCCTGAACCACTCTGGAAGAGCTCCACAGTACTCAGCAGGCTGGGTGTCCAGAGTTCTGGTGATCTGCTGCATGCTGTACAATCGTGCCTTTGCCACAGCTACACGGTGAGCAGCAGTTTGGGCTAGATCGTTAAAGGCAAAAGTGGAGGCCGAGTGGACACACGTATGTCGTCTTCCTGAGACAGGACAGCAGGTTCGTGCTCCAAGGAGCCACTGCCACTCTCCCAGGGCGGTGCCTCAGCAATCCTAGCAAGGTATTGGGAAGACTGGACAGCTGGAACATGCTGCAAGCCCCTTTTACACACTGTAATCCACAGCCATGATGGCAGCAGTCTGAGTTTCCAATGCAGCACTCAGACACTGGGCAGCTGCTGTTTGTGCTGAAATGGAAGCTGATCATCAAACTCTACACCACAGTAGGGTCGACAAGTGTGCGAACAGAGTTGGCTACCCTTTCCATGCTGGAAAGGATGGGCTCCAAGCTCTTGCAAAGCCCTGTGCCAGGTTGGTGCTGGAGTCCTCCATGGTTGACTTGGACTGCAGGCTTCACAATGCACTCAGCATTTCACTGTGCATACTCCTCTGTGTTCTTCTGTAAGTTGCTCCAATGCCCTCACCCAAGTCCTCTGCAATGGAGCCAGTGTGTGATCTCGCCCTCCAGCGGGCTGGCACCTGTGCTATCCTTGCCCCCTGCCCTGTGTCTCACCCAATGCAGATACCAACTCTAATCTATCCTCCAACATACACAGTTTCAGTATCTGAAGTGGTGGCAACATGTGTGAAATCAGATGACTGTGCTGCTTCTTCAACTCTGTCTTCTTGCTGTTCTTCCACTGCCTGACCCTGTTGCACATCTTGGGTACCTGAACGGAGAAATGCACAAGGGCAAGGTTGTGGTGCAGGGAGGGGTGAAAGTAATAGGTGCATGCTTACACCATCCACAGCATGTAATTCAGAAGAGAGTGTGCGATGAGGAGCAAGTGGAATGTGAGAAGGACGATTAGCTATGAGGATACCGTCACCTTCAAATGGTTTCAGCCAATGGCTACAGCATCAGCAATGGCCATCTCAATCATGGCCAGCACTGTCTTCTCCATGGGGATTAAGACATGTCTCTCCCCCGCTGGTTAGCTCCTGGGGTCTCCAGTTGTGCATCACCTTGTCCTGCAAGAGAGAGGGAAGTGTGTCAGTGAGTGCTGTGCAATCTGTTTGACTGATATGGCTTTCATGGTTGAATAGTTGGCAATGTGTGCAAGCTGTGAGGCTTACAATGTTGTGTGAGGCTGAAGTGAAGTGTATGAGTGTTGTCAGGTAGGAGTCCTGATTGATAGTGATTGCTGGTAGGTGAGTGATAAGCGCGTGGTAATTTGAGCAGTGGTTTAAACTAGTGGTGCAATTGGTAGGATATGACATTTGAAAATGCATTCACTAACCTTGACCACTTGCACAAGATTATTGAACTTCTTGCGGCACTGCATCCAAGTCCTTGGGGCTTGACTCCTGGCATTGACTACCACAGCTATCCATTCCAACAGCCTTTTGACACGGGTACCTACTTCCCACACTGCCACTGCACCAAGACCCCCAGTGCAGTGTCCAAAAACCTCAGCAGCCTGCTCTCTCTTCCCCATAGTGTCATATTCCACACTTTTTCCCAGGTCAAGTTCTCTTCAGCTACAACTCCCAGCAGCTACTCCAGCCTCAATGCATTCCCACCCCCCCCACCACTGCCCCCCCGCCCCCCCCCACGGCCCCCACCGCCCCCCCCCCACCCCCCCCACCACCACCACCCCCCCCACCACGGCCCCCACCGCCCCCCCCCCACCACCACCACCCCCCCCACCACGGCCCCCACCGCCCCCCCCCCACCCCCCCCACCACGGCCCCCACCGCCCCCCCCCACCCCCACCACCCCCCCCACCACCACCACCCCCCCCACCGCCCCCCCCCCCACCGAGAGGTACAGGCAAGCTTTAAGTGGTGCAGGCCACTCACCATATTGGTCCCCTGCTACTGATTTCAATGACTTAGTGCCGGCTGGACACAGTGAAATGTCCAGGCAGCATACTACCTGCATGGCAACCAACAGACATGGGTTAATCACATATTGTAACCCCCATGCCTATATGTGGGGGCTACCCAATTTAGCACCCAATATTTTTGATAAGGTATCATACAAGAAGCTGACGGTAAAGATGATGGAACATGGAATTAAGGGGAATGTGGCCACAGCATAAAAGCACAAGGTAAAGGGAAAGAGTGGAAGAAATTCAGATTGGAAAAATGCAGCGAGTGATATTTCACAGGGTCCATATTGCGGTTGCTTTTACTTAAGTTAAAACATACATGATTGGGGCATGGACTTGAAATCTGCTCATAATTTGCCATACCCACCTGTCAAAAGATTGATAAAAAGAATTGCAAAAGACTGCAGGAGAATATATAGGCTAGCAGCTTGGGGGAGAGAGTCCTGATGAAGATCAAGCTTGTGAAAGTTCATTATAAGATAACTAACATGGCTTGATCTGTTTCTCATCGGCGGGCCGGTTACAAAACTAATTTATGATCACAAAGAATTCAAGTGGAAGACACAAAATAATTATTGATAGATTGGTTAAAATTTTCTAGGATGCCCTATTCAGGTGTCACCAGGGGGAGAGTGCGCAGGGAGCGCGAGAGGAGGGAAGACAGCACGAAAGAGTGTGTGAAAGAGAGAGAGCAGGGAGCGGGGGGGGGGAAGAGAGAGAGAGAGAGAGAGAGAGAGAGAGAGAGAGAGAGAGAGAGAGAGAGAAAGAGAGAGAGACAGAGCGCAGGGAGCAGGAGAGAGGGTACGAAAGAGATAGAGTGCAGGGAGTGGAGGGTGAGTGCGAAAGAGAGAGCGCAGCAAGTGGGAGAGAAAGTGCGCAGGGAGTGTGAGAGAGAGAGTGTGAAAGAGAGAGCAGAGAGTGGGAGAGAAAGTGTGTATGAGAGAGAGAGAGAGTAGACAGCATAGGGAGCAAGACAGAGACAGAGAGAGAGAGAGAGACAGAGAGAGAGAGAGAAAGAGAGAGAGAGAGAGAGAGCGCACAGGGAGCGGAAGTGAGGGAGAGACAGCACAAGAGAAAGAAAGTGCGCAGGCAGCATGAGAGGGAGAAAGAGAGAAAGGGGAAAAGAGACGGGGAAGAGAGAGACAGTGGGAAGAGAGAAGAGAGAGGGAGAGAGTAGGAAGAGAGAGAGTGGAGAGAGGAGAGGGGGACGAGGAGAGAGTGAGGGACGGAAGGAAAGGAGGGGAGGAAAGGGAGGAAGGAGGGAGGGATAGTGGTAGGGAAGGAAAGAAAAAAGGTGGGAAAGAGAGGGAGGGAGGGAAGGAGAGAGGGAGGGGGTTTCATTTCTAAAATCTCCCATCATTTAAGTCTCAGGGTTAGTAAAATTTCCATAGCAGATAAAATCAGTCAAATTGCACCCCAAAAGGGCTATACTATTTGTTAATCAAATCAACACTAATTTCTTCACAGCCTCTTATTTACTATGGCCTGCATGTGCCAGGCAATGGCCATCTCCTCTTGACATTCAATGGCATTTCCAAATCAATATACTGTTGGGTACTACTGACCAGAAAATTAACTGGATTAGCTACATCAATACTGTGGCTACATAAGCAGGGTCTGCAGTGTGTAACTCACCTTCTAACTCTCCCACGACAAGGCACAAGTCAGGAGTGTGATGGACTACTCTCCACTTGCCTGGATGTGTCCAACAAACAACTCAAGAAGCTCAACACCATCTAGGACAAAGCAGCCCGCTCGATCAGCACCTCATCATCGGCACCCCATCCACCACCTTAAACATTCACTCCTTCTACCACAAACACAACGCGACTGCAATGTGTACCATCTACAAGATGCACTGTTACACACAATCCTGACTTAGAAATATATCGAGTTCCTTCATTGGCGCTGGTTCAAAATCCTGGAGCACTCTGCCCAATAGCATCTTCACTACACGGACTGCAGTGGATCAAGAAGGTGGCTCAGCAATCTTCTCAAGTACAATTAGGATGGGCAATAAATGCTAACCTTGCCAGGGACACCCACAATCCATGAATGAATGAATAACTGAAAAATAATGCTCCAGGACTCCACTTTGAAGGCCAGACCTGAAGCCAAACATCCTTACTGCCACCACCTGCTCCATAGCACTCAACAAGTGCAAAACAGGCCGTTGTCTGTGGGCCGTCTCAGCATGCGAGAATTACTGGCTAGCTAATTTCCCTCCTATTAAAAATAAAGGTGCTAAGATCAGGATCATAGCTCAGCTAATTGTCATCCACTTGAGCCATCCACACATTGCAATGCTGCTTACAGGAAAGTGCTGCATTACAACAGATTCCCAAAAAAACCTCCTACTAAAGGCCTCCCAATGCACAGGGATAAACCTTTAACCCAGAACATAAATGGCAGCAGTGAATGTAACATTGAATCTAAAAGTTTACCACTCTAGATGGCGAGGTGGAAAACAGAGAACTCAATCAAATTTTCATTTAAATGAAAAGCAATGGCTTTGTACCAAAATACAATACATCACCCATGGTAATTTAGTCTCCAAAACAAGAGTCACTTCAGGAGATAGCCAATGCAGACGCAGGGCTGCAACCCATTTCAATTTCCATCGTATTCTATCTCATACATTTCATTCCTAAATATTATCCCCAAGGCATTAATTTGGTGCACAATTGGAAACCACTTCAACAATCTGAAGTGTTCCAGTGGTGACTTACATAGAGCTGCTGGTGAACCCTCTAAAGCTGGAAAAGAAAGTAAAGTCTTGCTGTGCTTTGTAATAAAGTATTATTACAAGAGATCAGAGAGAAGGCAATTTCTGATCATTTCCTTGTATCCTTCTACATTGGCTCCTGGGGATAAAAACTCTCCAAAAGTCACTTACAGCAGCAGTTTCAAATTCCCAACTCTCTAGCCTTTGGCCCTCCATTCATTAGCATATTTCTGCAGCTATTGATCTGCTCAATCACACCCTCACATTTAACTTTAATGCTTTTGTCTCCAGAAAAACCCTTATTCCCTCCCACCCTGGATCATTCTCCCTGACAAGGTCCCCATCTCCTCTCCCTTAAGTCTACTGAATGCAGACTTCCGAAGTGTTATGGCAAACAACTGGTTTAACCATTCACTGCCACATCAGGCTGGACTACACAAAGCTCCATCAGGACCTTCTCTCGCCTGCCTAAACTACTCACTACTCTAGAAATCATCCTGGAATGCAAATATAACTTCCAGCTCTCTTCTCCTCTAACTGATCTGAGCACATACAAAACGCTGCTGCCCATATTCTAACTGACACCAAGTGCCGTGCATCACCCCTGTGCTCGCTGAGCCATGTTGGTTTGTTGTCCAGCAACGCCTCAAATTCTCATCCTCGTGTTCAAATCCCTCAGAACTCTGGCCTTTTGTGCATCCCAGATTTTCTTCGCCCCACCATTGGCGGGAATGCCTTCAACCGTCTTGGCCCTAAGCTCTGGAATTCTCTCCCTAAACCTCTCTATTTCTACCTCTGTGTCTCCCTCTCTCATCCCAGTATCTCTTATGTTGCTTGATGTCCGATTTTGTCTGCTAACGCTCCTTGAGACTTTTTAAACTATGTTACTATATGCTTTAATAATGCAATTGCTGCAGTAGGATGGCCGCAAGCATTCCTAGTTCATATTTGGATTATAAGTTTTATATCGGAGTGTAAAGGTTGAATTTGAGACCAATGTTTTCAGGCTAGAATTTGGCGGGGTGGGGGATACAAGTCATAGTTTCGAGCTTTTATTAACAAAAAACAGTAGCCACCATGGAGACAGGGCGTAGAGTCAGATGGATGCATGGGAAGCGATGTATCCATTCTGCCAACGGTCACTGACCCATTCTGCAACTTTAACATCTAATTGCAGCCACTTGCTTTCCCGTTGGCACTTTCAATCTTTGACATCTTCGCAAGCTGTGTGGAAAGCTTTTTCCAATCCCCAACATTCTTCTGATATTTCAAACCTCTCTTGCTGCCGCACAACTATTCGCCTTCTCTGCGAATGCAACATATTTTAGTTTAAACTGCGCTGTGTATTTGTTAATCTTCCTTGGCGCCGTATTGAAAAAATGTGTGTGTTGGGTGGGGGGGGTGGTTGGGTGTTTATACTTGTGCAGGATTGGAAAGTCCATCTGCGCTCCGAAAGTTAAGGTCGACCTTTACACAAGGTACAGGAAAAATTCAAGATTTTTTGGTCTAAAGTGGACTTACACGAGATCGACTTTTACACAAGTATATACGGTACTTCAAAATAACCCACAGGTAGTTGTATCTAATATTGCCTTCAACAGTTCTCATTTTAGCAGCAACATCCATTGAATTTGGAACTATTTTTCTCTGCCAATACACAGAGTACATGCAAGGTTTTTTTTGTTTGGCAGGCCATCTTATACTACTGAACAGAATGGCTGCAGTCATTTTAATGCGCAGGACAGACATTGGATAATAAACTTTCAATTATTTAATGTGCTAGTTAATAAGGATAGTGCCATAGAATATATGTTTAGAAAAATCTAAATCCACTGCAGAATGCTTCAACAACAAAAACTGATGCAAACAAACATTGCTAAGCAGCTGCTTGTTCAGCACAGGCGAACAATCTGGTTTTTGTTCCTAAATCAGTATTGCACAATGCAATTTGACAGAGCTGTGGCCTAATAGAACAAAGGCCAAGGTTCAACGATTTTACAAAAGGCACTTGCAACATTACTGCACTATTCTAAAGTTTGCAACATACAGATTGATCTCCCTCCGCACATTAAACAGCAGCTGGTACTTTAGAGGAAACTAACATATTAGTAAAATGACCACAAAATTCCTCCTCTTTGTTTGCACAAGCACCAGAAACACGAACACAAGTAGCAGGTATGCCAATTCACAATAATAAGAAATGTTCAGAATATTGCAGATATACAGAATTTTAACAACCAATTTATTTTGCAGCTCAGGCAAGGGCCTCAAACTGTGCATTTTGCATGGTATACAGTTTGATGTATGTGCTGTAGTGAAGGCAAGATTTTCAACCTGCCTGTTCACATTTCTGACTAACTGAACTCATCTGTTCAAAATGAAGAATGCATTAATTAAAAGTCTGTCAAGAAATTAGTAAGAATGACATTTTAAATTTACTTGTAGTTTGCAAAGGATGTTATTTAAATGGTTCTTACTGAAATCTAGAGATGCAGTAAAAGGCGAGAGGGAAAAAAAGAGGTTAAGTCATAAAATCAAACAAGGTGGGAGATCAATAATGCAGGCTAAATAGAGAGGTCTTGGAGCGATTTCAAAATCCAACCTGCTGGGTCAATGGCTGGATTTTCAATATGGAGATGGGAAACAGGAACCAGAGGCTGTATTTTGTGCAGGAGGCGGGGCTGCTGGCACCTGCTGAAACAACGGGGGAGGGGAGTCCCAACTCGACCTTATCGTGTCCCCCTCTGCCCCCCACCAGAGCAATCTTCCAGTGTTTTGAAGGTTAAGTGTCCCTTTAAAGACGGGGATCCCGCCTCCAAGAGCTGCCAGCCAATCACAGGGCTGGCAGCTCTGCAGTATCGGCAGTGCCACCGGGAGCGCTGGCCACTGCTGGTATTGCAGGGGCCTTGGACCCAGGCCAAGCGCTAGAACCCCAGATCTCAGGTAAGTGAGGCCGGGTTGCCAGAGCCAGTCCAGAAGGCTAGGGGAGGGTGGTGATCGTAAAGCCCAGGCGGAGGAGGGTCCTGGGAAGTGCATTGTTTCCTGGCTGGGGCCCTCTGTAGGCCGCAGATTGCCCATGGAGGAGGGACCCCACACCCCCAAGTCCACAGGGATGGCATGTCGTTTTACAAGGCGCCCTCCCTGAGTGGCAGAGGCACCGTCCCTGCCATTGGTTAGATCCCAGTGGCGGCAGGAAGAGGCCCTTAAGTGGCCACTTAAGGGCCTCAACTGGCCTCTGGTTGGGAAGGCTGTCGTCAGCCTATCCGCACCCAGCAAGACTGCTTGGCGACGGCCCTCCCCACCCCCCACCGTGATTCTATGGGCCCCCTGCCTCCGACCTTGCCTCAGGGGGGCAGGTTTTTGGGCTGACTCCAGCCACCTCTGGGAAGCTGATTCAGATTGCAATTTTCAAGTGGGAAAGCCTTAATTAGGACGGAGCCTGTTTCCTATCCTCTTAGAACCAGTGGGATTGAAAATGGCAGTGAGTCAGATCAAGTGTGGGGCTCATGCGTGTGGGTTCCACGCAGCCATCACTGAGGCTGCTGGTTGTCCTGAGGGAGAGATCTGCCTTCCACTGCACCAAAGGGAAGTGAGATGTCACAGGGAAGCTGAAGGCCTGGCACTAGGGGCAGGGCAAACCCTCACTTCATCGTTCACTTGGATCTAATGCTGGAGGCCAGGAGGGAGAGGAAGGAGATCCTGTTCCTGGAGGGTGGCAGGAGGAGGCCACCTTGTTGTGCAGCAGGGGCACCTCTGTTCAGTGTAATCCCCCTCCGCCCCCTATTCCTCCTCCTCTCCTATCTCTTGGTCCTTCCACGTTGAGCTATCTCCTTCAGGGCTTCACTGTCCTCAAGGTCCACATCTCTCTGGAGAGCAGGTTATTGAGAGCGCAACAGGCCACCACAATGACCTAGACCCTTGCAGAAGGGTATTGACGGGCACCGCCCATTCAGTCCAGGGACTGGAATCACATCTTCAGAAGCCCAATTGCCTGCTCAAGGATTGGCCTGCTGAGCAGGTGGCATTGGTTCCATCGCCTCTGCGCGTCTGTGACTCCCGTAGAGGGGCCAGTAGCCATCTCTTCAAGGGATTTCCCTTGGCCCCTTGGATTCATCCACACACACGATGGAGTGAAGAACCGAAATAGCCTGGAGTGGCAGAGGATGAAGGAGACATGACAGCTGCCAGGAAAATGAGCGCGTGGAGGAAGCTATTGTTATGGTCACGGACCAGTTACACACTGAGGAACTGGAAGCCCTTCCTGTTGATGTTGGCCGGTCACTGGGTCCCTTGATGGGCACATGGACGTAGGCGATGATGCTCTGCCGCTGGGAGAATCCAGCAAAGTGCAAGAGGATAACTAAAGGAGAGAGTAGAGCCCATAAAAAGACCAAAAAGGTAACCTATGTGTAGAGGCGGAAGAAGTTGGTATGGTTCTTAATGAATACTTTGCATCTGTCTTCACAAAAGAGGGGACGATGCAGATACTGTAGTTAAGGAAGAGGGGTGTGAAGTATTGAATATAATAAACATAGGGAGAGAGTAAGCATTAATGGGATTAGCATCCTTGAAAATTGATAAATCACCAGGGCCAGATGAAATGTACCCCAGGCTGTTAAAAGAAGCAAGAGAGGAAACAGCAGAAGGCCTGACCATCATTTTCCAGTCCTCACTGGATATAGGTATGGTGCCAGAGGATTGGAGAATTGCTAACTCTTGTTTGTTGTACCTCTGTTTAAAAAGGAAGTAAGGGATAGACCAAATAATTACAGGCCGGTCAGTCTAATCTCAGTAGTGGGCAAATTATTGGAATCTATTCTGAGACAGGATAAACTCTCACTTAGAAAGGCACAGGGTTAATCAAGGATAGTCAGCATGGATTTGTTAAGGGAAGATCTTGTTTGACCAACTTGATCAAATTTTTTGAAGTAACAAGGAAGATAGATGAGGGTAGTGCAGTTGATGTGGTCTACATGGATTTTAGGAAGGCTTTTGACAAGGTCCCACATGGTAGACTGGTTAAAAAAAATAAAATCCCATGGGATCCAGAGAAATGCAGCAAGGTGGATACAAAATTGGCTCAGTGGCAGGAAACAAAGAGTAATTGTTGATGGGTGTTTTTGCAACTGGAGGGCTGTTTCCAGTGGTGTTCCGCAGGGCTCACTGGGTCCCCTGTTTTTTGTAGTGTATATTAACGACTTGGATGTAAATATAGGGGGAAATGATCAAAAGGTTTGCAAATGACACAACAATTGGGCAAGTGGTAGATAGCGAGAAGGATAACTGTAGGCCACAGAAAGATATTGGTGGTCTGGTCAGATGGGCAGAAAAGTGGCAAATGGAATTTAACCTGGAGAAATGTGAAGTGATGCATTTGGGGAGGTTAAACCAGGCAAAGGAATACACGATTAATGGGAAATTACTGAGAAGTTCAGATGAAGTGAGAGACCTTGAAGTGAGAGATCTGTGCATATCCACAGATCCTTGAAGGTAGCAGAACAGGTCGATAAGGTAGTCAAGAAGGCATATGGGATCCTTTCCTTTATTAGCCGAGGTATAGAAAATAAGTGCAGGGAGGTTATGCTGGAACTGTATAACTCATTGATTAGGCCACAGCTTGAGTACCGTGTGCAGTTCTGGTCACCTCATTACAGAAAGGATGTAATTGCAGCAGACAAGGTACAGAGGAGATTTACAAGGATGTTGCCAGGACTGGAAAAATGCAGCTATGAAGAAAGTTTGGATAGGCTGGGGCTGTTCTCCTTGGGCAGAGGAGGCTGAGGGGACATCTGATTGAAATGTACAACATTTTGAGGGGCCTGGATAGAGTGGATGTGAAGAGCCTACTTAACTTAGCAGAGAGGTCAGTGACTAGGGGGCATAGATTTAAAGTGATTTGTAGAAGGATTAGAGGAGAGATGAGGAAAAACTTTTTCACCCAGAGGGTGGTGGGGGTCTGGAACTCACTGCCTGAAAGGGTAGTTGAGGCAGAAACACTCAACTCAAATTCAAAAGGAGTCTGGATATGCACCTCAAGTGCCGTAATCTGCAGGGCTATAGACCAAATGCTGGAAGGTGGGATTAGAATGGGTGGATTGTTTTTCAGCCAGCGCAGACACGATGGGCCAAGTGGCCTCTTTCTGTGCCTTAAACTTTCTATGATTCTATTCTATAATTCTACCCTGAGGAACTCGTGCAGCAATGTCCTGGGGTTGAGATGATTGGCCTCAAGCAAACACAACCTTTGTGTTAGGTATGACTCCAGCCAGTGGAGGGATTTTCTGCCCCACCAATGTTCCCCTCTAAGCTGAGCAGCGTCAGAAATATGCTGTGCAGGGATCAAACAGGCTGCACGCATGCAACGTTCCCTTTAATATGCGCATACTCGAAGTCACGCAATCTTAAAGGGACTGCACAATGCAACAAGCCGGCTGCACACTGCAAACAGAATTCAAAAGGAACAAACAATATCCCCACACCACCCGATTCCCATTGACTTCAATTTTGCTAGATTTAGCAATTTTTCCCTTTGCCAGTGTTGTAACTGTACTGAAATACCTTGGCTAGCAGCAGAACTAGTTCTGCAGCACAAGTCTTCAGCATTACAGCCAGGATGTTGTCAGGGCCCATAGCCTTTGCTGTACCCAGAGCACTGAGTCTTGGTATCATGTGGAATGATTCGAACTGGCTGAAGACTGGCTTGTGTGATGGCGGGGACCTCAGGACGAGGAAAAGAGAGATCCTCTGCTCTGCATTTCTGGCTGGAGATGGTTGCAAACACTTCAGCCTCATCTTTTGTACTTGTGCTGGGAGCTGCCATTATTGAGGATGAGGATGTTCATGGAGCCTTCTCCTCCCAGTGGTGCAGGAAACTGAGTCACAGGCTGCAGCCAGATCAAGGAGGGATTTTGCATCACTGTCAGAGGATGTCATTTGATACAGTTAGAGCTGTTTCAGTGCCATGGCAAGGGTAGAAACTAGACTGAAGAAATTGAAATATGGCCTAGTCCATGATCAGCACCAAGGGGCCAAGAGAAATTGACTGCTAAAACAAATTACTAAGGAAGATAAGGATATAAACCCACATTCAAGACACTTGTTATGGACGATCATCACTAATTTCCCAACCACAGGTCTGATATAACTGGTTGTAATCCAAATGTAAAACTGAAGAGACATAATAAAACCAGTGGCTTGAATCACCTACTGAATGCAGATTTCCTAGCAGGGGGATCAGGGAATAATGACTTTTTAAAGGTCACTTCACTTAGAGCCGATTGGTTAAGACCTGCAGCTGAAGCACCTGATGGCAATGGCATGGGTCTTGTTCATTATTTGTATCAAACACATTGAACATCAAGATTGGGACCTTGATGTTTTCCCAGTGGTGGCACAGGAAGTCAAGCATGGGTTGTTTCTATACAGCCTTGAAGCTCCACGGCCCATATAGCTTGTTACATATTGAGAATCACTCCTCCCTTCCTTCCATTCAGGGGAAAAGTGGAATCATACTGTATGACCATCCACATTGTGCATCAATAAAGCAGGGATGGAAGAATGTCTATTTAATGCAGATAACTTAATGTATAGATTCATGTTTGTAAATACAGAGAATATAATGGGCTGAATTTTGGATCGCCAGAGGAGTCAGGACTGCAGGTGGACCAGGGCGCAAAAATCAGAAAGAGATGCACCATGCCGGCTATCCGATGTGATCCCACATCCCATCAATTTTTGAAGAGGCAATGGGACCCGGATGCAGCGGTTCAGCACATAAGCATGGAAATAAGATAATTAACAGCCACTTAAAAGGGCTTAAAGCAATTTTTGTTCGCAGGCATGGGGACCACAAAGGGTCGTGACCACGTCCCCAAGTCGGAGGCGGGAGCCCAGCAGGGAGCCAGTCACGGAGCCAGGTCCATTTAGCACCAGTGAGCCATTTCTCTTTAATTGAAAGAGCTGCTCAGGCAGAGATACACAATGGCCAATAAGTGTGCAAAGGTAACTCTGTAGGCACCGGAGCACTGCGGGTGAAGGGGTGGAGAGGCGGGGGGGGGTGGAAATGACTCTACAGGGGCATAGCAGGGGTCCAGGCAGCCATGATCTCGTTTCTGGAGGCAAGAGACACCAAAATGTGGAGATGCGACTGCGCAGCAACGAGAAGCAGCTGCTCACACAGCAAGTGCAGGCCAGTGGTGCTGAGGCACACAGAGGTGTTGGGCAAGGGGGTTGAGAGGGAATGAAGGCAATACCCTCCATATAGCGTATACCGACAACAAGTCAGCTTCCTGAATCTAACAGGGTATCAGGTGTTGCCAAAGCATACGCCTATCAAGGCAGATAGTAGTAGAGTTGTGTGCCCTGATGGAGGGCCACCTCAATGCTCAGTTGCATCGGAACACCCTGGCAGCAGCTGTCAAAGTGACTGTGGTGCTGAACTTCTTGGCCTCTGGGTCCCTCCAAGGGATGGAAGCTGACCCCACTGGCAGCATATGGGAGGTGACGGATGTCCCGTTTCAGAAGGCATGGGAGTATATTGAATTCACCACTGATGAGGGTGCACAGGCACAGAGGGCAGTGGGTTTTGCCTCCACCACTGGACTCCCTCAGGTGCAGGGAGTTGTCGACTGCACCCACTTGGCCATCAAGGCACCGACAGAGCAGCCAGGGGCATCCATCAACAGGAAGGGATTCCATTCTCTCAAAGTTCAACTGCTGTGTGACTACCAAAAGTGTTTCCTCCAGGTCTGTGTACCATATCCAGGCAGCAGCCGTGATGCCTTCACCCTTAGGCAATCGCTGCTGCAACAGCTGTTCATGCCACTGGAAAGACTACATGGATGGCTGCTCAGGAACAAGGGCTATCCATAGTCAGGTTGCTGCTGCTGACACCTATACGTGGCCCCTCGACAGAAGCACACTGAGAGGCTACAACTGCTGCCATCTCAGCACAAGGGCCACTGGACAGCTCAGGATGTGATTTTGATGTCTTGACCAGTCATGGGGTGTTGCAGATTGTAGTGGTCTACTGTGCTCTTCATTATATGGGCCCCCAGAGAGGTGCTGACCTTGATGAGGGAGTGGTACACTTCCTCAGAGGAGAAGGGTGACCCAGCCCTGAAGGACCTGCAGAAGTCTGGTTGAAGATGGAAGAGATGTTCTGGCAGCTCTGATTCAGGCAAGTTTCTCCTGAGGGCTCTTCGTCATGGAAAACAAGTGGCTCTTGACCTGACCTTTCTATGGGGGAGGGTGCGAATCCACTAAGCAAACGAGTCATAGAGGCTCTACTGGTCCCAAAATTGCCTGGGAGACAAGTTCCCAACTGCCACACTATGTCAACTAACAACACTCATTTCCATTTCTCCACCACCTCACAATTCGTCTGCTTTTAATCCATCAACATTGAATCAGTGTAACACAAGAAATAGGAGCAGAAGTAGACCATATGGCCCATCGAGCCTGCTCCACCATTCAATACGATCATGGCTGATCTTGGGCTTCAATTCCACTTTCCTGCCTGCTCCCCATATCCCTTGATTCCCCGAGAGACCAAAAATCTATGTATTCAATGATGGAGCATCCACAACCCTCTGGGGTAGAAAATTCCAAAGATTCACAACCCTTTGAGTGAAGTAATTTCTCCTCATCTCAGTCCTGAATGATTGATCCCTTATCCTGAGACTGTGTCCCTGTGTTCCAGATTTCCTGACCAGTGGGAACAATCTCTCAGCTTCTACCCTATCAAGTCCTTTCAGAATCTTGTGTGTCTCAAATAGATCACATCTCATTCTTCTAACTCGAGAGAATATAGGCCCAATTTACTCAGCCTCTCAAAGGACAACCCCCTCATCCCAGGGACCAATTTAGTAAATCTTCACTGCACTGCCTCCAGTGCAAGTGTTAAATGTGGAGACCAATGTGCACACAGTATTCCAGGTGCAGTCTCACCAAAGCCTTGTACAATTTTGGCACTCCAATCCCCTTGCAAGAAAGGCCAACATGCCATTTGCCTTCCTAATAGCCTGCTGCACCTGCATGGTAACTTTGTGCATTCCTTGTACGAATATCCCCAACTCTCTCTGAACATCAATACTTACCAGTTTCACACCTTTTAAAAAATATTCTGCTTTTCTATTTTTATGACCAAAGTGTATAACTTCACACTTCCCTGCATTATACTCCATTTGCCATCTGTTGCCCACTCACTTAGCCTGTCTATATCTCTTTGCAGCCTCTCTATGCCCTCCTCACAGCTTACCTTTCCACCGAGCTTTGTATCATCAGCAAACTTAGATACATTACTCTCTGCCTCTTCATCCAAGTCATTAATATAGATTGTAAATAGCTGAGACCCCAGCACTGATCCTTGCAGCATCCCACTATTCACTGCCTGCCATCTTGGAAATATTTATGCTCACTCTCTGCTTCCTGTCTGTTAACTAATCTGCTATCCACGCTAATATATTACCCCCAATTCCATGAGCCCTCACCTTGTCTATTAATTTTTTATGTGGCACCTTATCAAATGTCTTTTGGAAATCCAGGTATACTACATCTACTGGTTCCCTTTTATCTACCCTTCTAGTTACATCCTCAAACAACTCTCAAATTTGTCAAATTTAGTAAAACCATGCTGACTTGTGCTTTTCCAAGTGCACTGTTAAGACTCCTTTAATAGTTTCCAGCATCTTCCCAATGACTGATGTTAGGCTAACTGGCCTGTAGTTCCCGGTTTTCTCTCTACCTCCTTTCTTGGCAACGCAACGGCCCGCTGACGTCAGAGTGCGCCAAGTTGCGCACATGCACAGCTACATCTTGCCAGGACTAAGTGGCGCATGCGTGGGATGATGTCACCGCGCAGCACTAACGTCATCGCGTATCCATGCCTGGTCCATCTTTGCTCATGTGCGATACAGCGTCATCGGGTATCCAGCCCCCCACTCGGCTGTAGCGAGCGGCTGAATGGGGGACTTTGAGGCTGGAGCTCTCCCCCTTCGCTCCAGGCCTCAATGCGTTCGGGTGAAATCAGTCCTGGTCAGTCAAATAAATCGAATCACAATAACAAATTGGCAGCACATTTTATACTCTGCCCAATTTTCCTCTCCATCCATCAGGGTGCCAAACCACTGTCTTCCAATGGAAATGCCTTAATAAAATTCCTTTTGTATTTAATTGGATTACCAGAATGTTAAATGAATCAGAGGATTACAGTTAGTATCCTATAGCTACATAGCATATTACTGGGCTTCCATCCAACTTAATGTAAGGTTAGTTTGCGAGAACAATCTAGCCATTAGCATTTCCTGTGATAAATTGAGCAATGTCATCTTTAATCCTGGCAGCTGCTTGCATGTCGCAGACACTGACGTCCCAGTTGAAGAGCCTGCAACTGCACATGTGCAAGTACTGCACCACCTAGTGGTTGCATTGTCAGCAAACGCAGCCTTCTTGAAAAGCAGTGTAACATTTGCCAACTTCCAATCTGACAGGACCATTCCTAAATCTAAGGAATTCTGGAAAATCATAGCCAACGCATCCACTATCTCTGCAGCTATCTCTTTTAGAACCCTAGGGTGCAGGCCATTTGGTCCCAGGGACTTGTCAGATTTTAGTCCAAGTTTCTCCAATACTTGTTCTCGGCTGATATCAATTTCCTTAATTTCCTCCCTCTTTTTAGCCCCTAGATTACTGCCTATTTCTGGTATGGAACTTATGTCTTCTACCGTGAAGACAGAAACAAAAATATTTGTTCAATGCCTCTGCCATTTCCTCATTCTCCATGATGATTTCTCTTGTCTCTAACCTCCAAGTGACCAACATCTACTTTAGCTACCCTCTTCCTTTTTATGTACTTACAATCTGTTTTTATATTGCTGGATAGTTTACCCTTATTTTATTTTTTCCCCTTTATATTAACTTTTTGGTGGCCTTTTGTTGGTTTCTAAAACATTCCAATCCTCAGACATGCTACTTTTTTTACAACATTGTAAGCCTCTTCTTTTAGTCTAATACTCTCCTTAACTTTGAGTGAGCTCAGATGGGCCTTTCTTGACGAGTTTTTGTTTTTGAACAGAATGTACTTTTGTTGAACCTTTTGAATTATTTCTTTAAATGTTTCCCATTGTTCATTTACTTCCAGTCTATTTAGCCAATTAACCTTATCCAGTTCTCCCCTCTTACCTTCGTAATTGGCTTTAAGTTTAAGATTCTCGTTTGTGATTGAAATGTGTCACTGTCAAACTTAACATGAAATTCAATGGTATTATGATCACTATTTCCCAGTGGATCTTTTACTACGGCATTGCTAATTAACCCTGTTTCATTACACAATACGAGATTTAAGATAGCTTTATCCCGAGTCGGTTCTACAACATATTGCTCCAAGAAACTGTCACAAAGACATTCTACAAATTTATCTTCGAGACCACTGTTGCCAATCTGGTTGTCCCAGTTTATTTGCAGATTAAAGTCCTCCACAATTAATACATTGCCATTTTTACCTGCATCAATAATTTCACGTTTAATGTTCTGTCCAATAATATAACTACTGTAAGGGGGCCTGTAAATGACTACCACCAGAATTTTCTGACTCCTGCTATTCTTAATTTCCACCCAACTTCATGATCTTCTGAGGTCAGATCCCTTCTTATTAATGCCCTATGTCATCCTTTACTATCAGGGCTACCCCTCCTCCTTTGCCATTGACTGTCTCTCCGAAATATTGTGTACCCTGGAATATTCATTTCCCAACCTTGATCTCCTTGTAACCATGTCTCTGTAATGGGAATTAGATCTAGATCATTTACCTCTATTTGTGTCACTAGTTTATCTATCTTAAGACAGATGCTTCGAGCATTCAGATAAAGGAATTTTAATTTCATTTTTTTACCTTTATTCCCTGCAATTACCTTATTTGCCGATGTTCAACTTTTGTTAAACTCTGTCCCTTCCTGTCTCATTCTGTTGGCATTTACCCACAACACTATCCTGCTCTGATGTCCTGACCCCTCGCTTTGGATTTCTAAATTTCCTTTTACCCAAACAATCAAAAGTATAACAAGTGAGCCAAAGAGATCACCGACGCAGAGGCCTCCGATTTCAGCCACTATCCATATTTACTGCGTGCAAACATAGGGAAACAATTCTTTTAAACACAAACAGAATGGCTACAGTAGCTTCATTCACCTAATCTCGGCATAAATTGCAGCATTGTATAAAGAGAATGAAGTGCTCCACTTTACTGTACATCATGACAGAGCACAAGAATGCTTGTTTAAATTGTCCATTCAATTCCTTGCTCCCCCCGGTGGAAGAGTCTGAGGTGGAGGCAGGCTGCTCACATGTGTATGGATGGACTGAGATGCCTCGTCCTCGGCGCCAGGCTGCCTCACCTGCGACGATGCAGGGGCAACCACTGCCACAGGGCCTTCCTGCATTGATGGTGCCTCAGTTGGAGGGGCCAAGGGGTGTCAGATAATGCGGATGCCCTTGAGGGGTGGCCCCTCATGCTCTGTCACCTGCCTCAGCCTTTTCATGGGAAGTTTGAATATCAAAGTGGATGACCACTTGCTCAGCAATAACCTGCTCAGTTTGGGTTCCGCCAGGGCCGCTCAGCTCCTAACCTCATTACAGCCTTGATTCAAACATGGACAAAAGAGCTGAATTCCAGAGGTGAGGTGAGAGTGACTGCCCTTGACATCAAGGCAGCATTTGACCAAGTATAGCATCAAGGAGCCCTAACAAAGCTGAAGTCAATGGGAATTAGGGGGAAAACTCACCGCTGGATGGAGTCATACCTAGCACAAAGGAAGATGATTGTGGTTGTTGGAGGTCAATCATCCCAGTCCCAGGACATCACTGCAGGAGTTCTTCAGGGTAGTGTCCTCGGCCCAACCATCTTCAGCTGCTTCATCAATGACCTTCCCTCCATTATACGGTCAGAAGTGGGGATGTTCGCTGATAATTGCACAATGTTCAGCACCATTCCTCAGATATTAAAGCAGTCCGTGTAGAAATGCAGCAAGACCTGGACAATATCCAGGCTTGGGCTGATAAGTGGCAAGTAACATTCGCTCCACACAAGTGCCAGGCAATGACCATCACCAACAAGAGCGAATCTAACTAGCTCCCCTTGACATTCAATGGCATTACCATCGCTGAATCCCCCACTATCAACATCCTAGGGGCTACCATTGACCAGAAACTGAACTGGAGTAGCCACATAAATACCGTGGCTACAAGAGCAGGTCACAGGCTAGGAATCCTGTGGCAAATAATTCACCTCCTGACTCCCCAAAGCCTGTCCACCATCTGCAAGGCACAAGTCAGGAGTGTGATGGAATACTCTCCACTTGCCTGGATGGTTGCAGCTCCAACAACACTCAAGAAGCTCGACACCATCCAGGATAAAGCAGCCTGTTTGATTGGCACCCCTTCCACAAACTTTCACTCCCTCCACCACTGACGCACAATGGGAGCAGTGTGTACCATCTACAAGATGCACAGCAGCAATGCACCAAGGCTCCTTCGACAGCACCTTCCAAACCCACAACCTCTACCATCTAGAAGGACAAGGACAGCAAATGCATGGGAACATCACCACCTGAAAGTTCCCCTCCAAGTCACACACCATCCCCTGACTTGGAACTATATCACCGTCTTTCACTGTCGTTGGGTCAAAATCCTGGAACTCCCTTCCTAACAGCACTGTGGGTGTACCTATCCCACATGGACTGCAGCGGTTCAAGAAAGCAGCTCACCACCATCTCAAGGGCAATTAGAGATAGGCAATAAATGCTGGCCTGGCCAGCAACGCCAAATCCTATGAATGAAAAAAAAAAGACCATCTGGGGTGCACCTGGCATCTACTCCATACATTGTTGCGCCAGTGTCACTGACTGTTCAATGCTACATAAATTGGCATTCGTTGCCAGGTGGTCAATGTGCTGCTTATACATCCACTCAGCATGATACCACATATGGCCCTCCAAGAGGTTGGCCACGTTCTGAATGGATGCGCTCATGGGCCTGAGACATAGCAATGCACATCATGGACGGACTCCTCCATTTTCTGCCCTTGACTCCGCAAAGCCTCAGGGATCTCTGACATTTGGACATACATCTCCCGCTGTTGCTCAAGGAAGAGACACCTTGTGTGTGACAGCCAAGGCTCAGCATCTCCATCCATCTGAGCATGGCTCTGTCTATCCTCCACCCTCCGACAGGGACTGCCCAAGCTGCCTCTGCCCTCCTCATCTCTTCTGTGATGTGTCGCTCACCCTTTGCCAAACGTTCAACGCGTGCTTGAGGCCTTACCGAGGTGAACGTGTCTGCACTGGTGGAGGATGCGCTTGACTGGTTTGGCGGACTAATCTCGTTCATATCTTCCTCCTCTTCAAAAGGACGCTGACCCCGTTGCAACGCCTACATTGCCTCCCCCTCCACATGTGGCCTTGTGGCAAACATAAAGTGCTTATGCTATAGTGCCTCTCTCATTACCTGCTTCTACAGAGCTGAAGCAGTACCAAAACCCAGTGCTTTGGCATGGAGGAAATCAGGGAAGAGGGAACACCATCCCCGTCTCTGGAGATGTTCAGATCTTTACATCAACTTGGACACACTCCACTCTTGCCATCGCCAACTCCATCATGTGTTCATTCACCTACACCAACACATGTGATGACACTGGCCACAGTATTGCCTCCTGCACTTCTGATAGAGGTCAGCTTTGCCCACCACACAGCGATGCTCCTGGGCACACATGTTTTGACTGTTCAGGGCTATGCACCCTCAGGCTGCTCAACTGTGTGTATGCTTGTGAGTGCAGACCTGGTCATCTGGGCGCAGCACTGCACTCACCTTGCCAGTCCACAGGAGGTCGTTAAAGTGTTTGCGGCAGTGAATCCATGTGCCCACTCACTTCCTGTGCCATCTCTGGCCAAGATTGCTTGGTTTGACTGGCTGGTCGTCTCCTGCCGTTTGCCAGAAAAAAAACGTACCTTGCTGACACCGCCTGAGACACATGACTAAATTGGGTGCCAGCCTGGCATGGGTGCCTGTCCTTCTGCGGGCCTACTGATTCTCTCCCTCTGCCATCTTCCCTGTAAACTGGGAACCACAATAAAGGCTGCCAGTTCCTGTTTAAATTTCACCCACCTCACTTCTGTTCCACCTCCTCCATCCCTAACTGGGTCTCCAACATGCCCCCAGCTACCAATTGACCAGCTCATTTAAAATCTTATCGCACATCACACAACGACATGATGCGGGGTCAGGACTGTAATTGTGACCGACGCCAGAGTCCCAGCCCCGGATCTGAAATTCTGCCTGGTGTATAAAAATTTATTAGGAGGGTGGTAGCTCAGCACAATGGGTGCGGAAGGAAGAACATTTTTGAAATGCATGACAGCTAGAGGAGTATCCAGCAGGGAAAAGTACTTGCTATTCCTCAACGAAGGCACGTTTACACTGTGGGGGGAAAAAAGGTGTCAAGTCGCAACCAGACATTCATGTAAATGTGTGCTTTTTTAAAAAGACAAACAAGAATGCGTTTTTCTCCAGTGGAGGCCTAGGCATATCCTAGAGAATCCGAAAAGAAAACCAAGAGTATAAAATTCACCTTACAATATGGAACAAGACTACAATGGTGACTGTCGCAGAAAGCAGGTAATTTGGACTGACACCAGCTCATGCCTTTTCCTCTCCCTCACACCCCAACTGAATTCAGAGCTTCCTATTACAAAACTTACTCATGGAAACTAGTATGAGCCAGTTCACACTATCCATGCTCCTATTAATCCTCATTATTGATACATTTCAGTCTCAGCTTGTCTATAAAAAAAAAGGATAATCAAAAGCAATCACGAATTGGAGGTTTTGGGTGTGCAGGGGCGACCCCAGATCTCAAATTGCACTTTGAAACTTGAATTCCTGTCTTGCGCGTAAATTTTAATAGGGAACAGTGAAGTACAGAACATGACAATTTGGTCCCTAGGAGCTTGCTGCACAAACTAAATTGCACCTTCACATTTGCCACAGTTGAGTTTTTAAATAATCATTTTCTGGATGGTTATAATGATCTTGCAGCTACATTTAAGGTTTAAGGATTCTGCTGGTGTTCATAAATTATTTTGAGCTTTGCAATTTTTCAGTATCAGATTTACAAACAGATTAATTTGGTATCTACATTAACTATATAGATGCTATAAAAATTTATAGTTACAAGAAATAAAAATTGTATTGAAAGAATTGTCATTAGTATTGCCACAAGTACTTAATCAGTAATAAAATAATACACTCAATCACTTAATTGTTGGGAAGTGCCACATGCCACTGTCAGCACAAATAAAACAGCCTGCAGAATAAACATGCAAGTTTAGTCATGGAAACTATTTATGTAGCACATTAAAATGTAGAAAAAACATCCCACGTGTTTCAGAATAAGGAAAAGCAGCCAAAGGAGGAAAGATTAGGAGGGGTGACTCAAGAGCATGGTCAAAAGGGTGGCGGAAAAAAATAGGGCAGAGGAATTTAATGGAGGAAGTCCCACAGCATGGGGCAAAGGGAGCTGAAGGCAAGGCTGCTAATGGTGGAGAGAAAAGGAGGAGGGAGCTACACAAGAGATGAGAGAGTCCAAGGCATGGATTTCCTGGAAGGGCTGCAAATGGGAGACAAAGAAATAAGAGCAAGAGTAGGCCATTCAGTTCTTCAAGCTTACTCTGCCATTCAATAAGATCATGGCTGATCATTGACCTCAACTCCACCTTCCTGCACTATCCTGGATTCCCTTAATACCCAAAAATCTATCAATCTCTGCTCTTGAATATACTCAACAACTGAACATCCATAGTTCCCAGGGGTACAGAATTCTAAAGCGTGAGGAAGTTTCTCCTCATCTCAGTCCTAAATGGCTGGCTCCTGATTCAAAGGCTGTGTGTGACCCCTAGTTCTAGACTCCCCAGCCAGGGGAAACATCCTCCCAACATTTACTCTGTCAAGCTCCTTAATAATTGTGTTTGAATTATATCACCACTCATTCTTCTAAATTCCAGGGAATCAATCTTTCCTGATAGGACAATCCTCTCATTCCCAGAAATGGCCCTCTGAACCTTCAATGCAGCCCCTCTAGAGGCCAGTATACTCTTCTTTACATAAGGAGACCAAAACTGCATACAGTATTCTAGGTATGGTCTCACCATGGTGCTATATAATTGTAGTAAGATTTCCTTATTCTTATACTCCAATCCCTTTATAATAATGGCCAACATACCATTTGCTTTCCTAATTCATAATTGCTTGTGTGTCGGCCATGGTTCAGTGGATAGCATCCTTGTCTGAGTTATAAGGTCCTGGGGTCAAGTCCCACGGCTGCTGCTCCAGTGCAGGAGTGAGGGTGTGCTGGCTTTTGGATGACAGGTTAAACTGAGGCCTACTCTGATAGATACAAAAGATTCCATGGCACTATTTCAAAGAAGAGCAGGGGAGTTATTCCTGCTATCCTGGCAAATATTTATCCCTCAATCTACAACACAAAAACAGATGATCTGGTCATTATCACATTCTGTTTGTGGGAGCTTGCAGTGCACAAACTGGCTATCATGTTTCCTACATTACAACAGTGACTACACTTCAATAAATATTTAATTGGCTGTAGAGGGCTTTGAGAAATCTGGTGGTAATGAAGAGTGCTATATAAATGCAAGTCTCTCTTTCCCAGTTGCTTGCTGTACCCGCACATTAACTTTGTGATTTCTGTACAAGGACAGCCAGGTTCCTCGGAATACCAACATTTCCCAGTCTCTCACCATTGAAAAAAAATCCAGCTTTTCTATTTTTCCTTCCAAACTGGATAACTTCACATTGTCCCATATCAAATTCCGTATCAGTAATGTCACTTGGGTGAGGCACCAGAGGTTGCCCAGCACCCATCCTCAGTGGAGTCAACACGAAGAGCAGGAAGATATTTTGAAAGTAAGCTAGGATTTGCATTTATATATTGCATCATGCCTTTTCAAACCACTTCACATTGTGAGTACATTTTGCATGAATGTAAGTGAGTTGAACAAAAGGTGAGGTGAGAGTTATTGCTCTTGACATCAAGGCAGCATTTGACCAAGCGTGACATCAAGGAGCCTGAGAAAAATTGAAGTCAATGGGAAATGGGGGGAAACTATCCACTGATTGGAGTCATGCCTAGCACAAAGGAAGATGGTTGTGGTTGTTGGAGGCCAAACATTTAAGCCCCAGGACATCACTGCAGGAGTTCCTCAGGGTAGTGTCCTCGGTCCAACCATCTTCAGCTGCTTTGTCAGTGACCTTCCCTCAATCATAAAGGTCAAGTAGGGATGTTCACTGATGATTGGTGCTGAACATTGCATATTCACGACTCCTCAGATAGTGAAGCAGTCCGTGTCCATATGCAGCAAGACCTGGACAACATTCAGACTTGGGCTGATAAGTGGCAAGTAACATTTGTGCCATGCAAGTGCCAGGCAATGGCCATCTCCAACAAGAGAGAATCTAACCATCTCCCAATGACATCACCATCGCTGAATCCCTCACGATCAACAACCTGGGGGTTACCATTGACCAGAAACTGAACTGGACCAGCCACATAAATACTGTGGCTACAACAGCAGGTCAGAGGCTGGAAATTCTACAGCGAGTAACTCACCTCCTGACTCACCAAAGCCTGTTCACCATCTACAAGGCACAAGTCAGGAGTGTAATGGAATACTCTCCACTTGCCTGGATGGGTGCAGCTCCAACAACACTCAAGAAGCTCAACACCATCCAGGACAAAGCAGCTCACTTGATGGGCACTCCGTCCGCCACCTTCAACATTCAATCCCTCCACCATCGACACACAGTGGCAACAGTGTGTAACATCTAAAAAGATGCCCTGCAGCCTCCTTAGACAGCACCTTCCAAACACACAACCTCTAATCACCTAGAAGGACAAGGGCAGCAGATGCATGGGAATACCACCTGCAAGTTGGTAGATAGATTGCAGTGGTTCAAGAAGGCAGATCATCACCACCTTCTCAAGGGCAATTAGGGTTGGGCAACAAATGCTGGCCTAGCCAGCGATGCCCACATCCCCTGAAATAATACTTTTTAAAAAGCTGTAAAATACTGCCAGGTATGAACCAGATTCCTGTCAGGGAGAATGCAACCTGCTTTAATATCCAAATTCCAATAAAATCTTTAAATTAAAGAGCTGAATACTTTGCTCAAAGAAGACTTCACGCAGGTTGGCATTACACAGCAGCTGGTTGTGAGGCCCACTTGTTGCAAGACTACTTCCTCAAAAATTTAAGGGATATAACTATTTCATTGCTGTTTGTGGGGCCTTGCCGTGTGAGAATTAGCCATCGTGTTTAATTTGCAGAATAATGACACTTAAGAAAAAAGGTATTTCATTGGTGCATGTAAATGCATGCTCTTTAATGCAACAGTATTTAATTCTTGCACTCCTTGCCAAAATTCAGATCACACCGCAATCCATGTATTCAAACTAATTATACTGCACCTGTTCATGTAACCTGAAAATTATATTTCCCTAATGCAGAACATGGAATATAACTGGCAATACTTTTAATGTGATAAAGTGCTATATAAATAAAACAATAAGGTACAGTACACAAACACAATGAATAAATTTTGCAGGAAAGTCAACATGGTAGGCAATATCAGATAGGCAGCTATACCATCTCTATACCCCTAGTTTGGGCAAAAGAATGTGCCTGCTACCACTCCACCTCCCAACCCCATGAAAAAGCACTCTCGTTTCAAATCTCCTTTCGCTATAGCAGCCTCTGTGTTAAAATAGGAATAGGAGCAGCAACATTAAGAATCCCTCAGTTTAGTCACCAACAGCACAATATATTACATGAGGAAGCCCACTGGTCTATCTTAATTCGTCCATCCAGAACAAGTCTATACTTGCCCACTGCTGCTTCTAATGGTTTCTTTAAATGACGACGATTTGGCCTCCACGACAATGCTTCAAGATCCATTCTAATTATTGATCACTGTCTGCATAAAGAACTTCCTAATAACAGACGTAAACTCATCTTACTAGTTTGAAACCGTATACCCTTGTCCCACGCTGTGAGTTACCCATTTTTCATTCCTGTGTGCAAAACTTTACATTTGTCTGCACTGTTTGTCCATTTGCCATTGTTCAGTCCACTCATTTTGTTTAGCTTATTCTGGAAGTTTGTGTGCTGCCTTCTTGGATTCCACTGCCCCGCTAGGTTGGTAGCTGCAATTTTCACTAATTTATATTGGCTGAGATTTTGCTGGAGAGGGTATCTCATGGTGTCTGCCACTAGTTAGACATGTCCCCACATGTTTAGTTTTTTTTTATTCCGTGGTCAGTTGTTGGAAGTGCGAGTTGATAACAGCAGAGAAAGAAACAGGGCATCTAAGACCTGAACAAACAGGCAAGCAGCTGTACCTTCTTACCAAATCTGATTGAAGGGAGAGGACTGTGGAATAAATAAAATATAACAGAAGAAAGTGTAAACTTGACTGGATGAATTCAATGTTAAATCAGGTACAGAAAGAGAAATAGACGGAAAGAGTGGATTAAGAGAGAGGAAAAGAGTAAATTTTTTTTAAAACATCCAACAGTTAATACCTGAAGGAGACTCTTTACTTGCAACAGTTAATTTCCAGTGCCAAGAGTAGTTTACGGCAGTAAATAAGACTTATCTTTGAAAGGGTATTTGCAAATAACAAGACTGAATTTTCTTGGCAAGTTTAGTTCACAACTACTGAGTAAATACAGCAACTTTATGCTGTTCAAAGTATTTCAACGGTGAGGAAGACAGCAAGGTGTCATTTCTCAAAGTTAACGACGAAGCACCACAACTTGTACAGAAACTTTTGGATATTTGTGTTTAACCTGCCTCTGCCCATCACCTGACGTTTCCGTATCATTTGCGTATAAATAGCGGGCGCCAATAGCCTTACCACCATTTTGATAGCAAGATCTGGCCCCTTGAGTTTCTCCATACAAGTCATTTATTTAGGTTAGAAACAGTAGCAATCCCAATTCTAAATCCTAGCGCACTCCACATCTGTATCCTCAATGTGGCAAATCCCTCATTCTACCATTACCATCAAACCGGTGATCAACCCTACTTCAATGAGCAGCGTACAAGAGCAGCAGCAGGTGTACATAAAAGTAAGGTGCCAACCTGTGTGAAGCTACAACACAAGTCTACACGCAGGCTAAACAGCAGAAGCAGCATGCTACAGACAGATCTGAGCAATCCCACAGCCAACAGATCAGATTTAAACTCTGCAGTCCTCTCACATCCAGTCGTGAATGATGGGAGATAATTAAACAACTAATGGGAGAAGAAGGTTCCACAAACATCCCCATGCTCTATGATGGCGAAGCCCAGCACATGAATGCAAAAGACAAGACTGAAGAGTTTGCAACCAACTACAGCCAAATGTGCCAAGTGGGTGATCCATCTCAGCCTCCTCCCAAGATTCCCATCACAGATGCCAATTTCAGCCAATTCAATTCACCCCATATGATAAAGAAATGGCTGACCGCACTGGATACAGCAAACGCTAGGGGCGCTGCTAAAATCCCTGTTAATGTCCTGTGCTCCAGACCTGGATGCATTTCTAGCCAAGCTGTTCCAGTACAGTGCAACACTGACATCCACCCAACAAAGTTAATTACTCAGGTATATCCTGTCCACAAAAAAGCAGAACAAATCCAAACTGGCCAATTAACACCCCATCAGTCTACTCTCAATCAGCAAAGTGATGTAAGGTGTCATCAACAGTGCTATCAAGCAGCACTTACTCACCAATAACCTGCTCGCTAATGCCCAGTTTGGGTCCCACTCAGTTCCAGACTTCACTACAGCCTTGGTCCAAACATGAACAAAAGAGCTAAATTCCAAGGATGAAGAGAGAGTGACATCCCTTTACATCGAAGCAGCATTTGACCAAGTGTGGAGTCAAAAGGACTAAGGTTGAAAACTCTCCATTGCCTGGAGTCATATCTGACACAAAGGAAGATGGTTGTGGTTATTGGACACCAATCATCTCAGCCCCAGGACATGACTGCAGGAGTTCCTCAGGGTAGTGTCCTAGGCCCACCTGGGGAAGGTCTGTGATAGGGTGGAAGGCAGCATAGCTTGAATGACAAGTGGGTGGTACTGCAAAAAGTAAAGAAAAAATGATGGTCTAGAGGGAGGTGTAAATGGGAAAAACAGAATCATTAACAGCTGCTGTCCGACAAAAATGGGGGTAGAGGTTACGGCCTGAAATTGTTGAACTCTGTTGAGTCCAGAAGGCTGTAACATGCCTAAAATCAAAAAGATTAGGTGCTCTTACTTTGAGCTTCATTGGAACAGTGCAGGAGGCCAAGGACAGAGAGGGGGAAAAAAATGAGAATTAAAGTGACAGGCGACTGGGAAACTCAGGGTAAAGCTCGTGGATGGAATGGAACGGTTCCGCAAAACAGTCACCCACTCTGTGTGTTCGGTCTCCAGAATGTAAAAGAGCATCATTAGCAGCAAATACAGCATACTTAATTGAAAGAGGGACAAATATATCACTGTTTTACCAGAAAGGAGTGTTTGGGGCCTTGGATGGCACGATGGGAGGAGTTAAAAGGGCAGGTACTGCATCTCCTGCATTTGGATGGAAAGGTGTCTTGGGAAGGGAAGGGGATGTTGGGGGTGATTGAGGAGGGGACCAAGGTGTCGCAGAGGGACCGTTCCCTTCGGAATGCAGAAAGAGAAGGGAAAGATGTGTTTGGTGGTGGCATCATGCTGGAGGTGGTGGAAATGACAGAGGATGATCTATTGAATGTGAAGGCTAGTGGAGTGGAAGGTGAGGATAATGGGAACTCTATTATGTTTCGGAGAGGGAGGGGAATGGGAGAGAGCAGAAGAGCTGGAAATGGTAAAAGATACAGTCGCGGACCCTGTCAACCATGATGGAGGAGAATCGTCGGCTAAGGAAAATGGAAGACCTTTTGGAAGCACTGGTATGGAAAGTGGCATCGTCAGAACTTATGAGATGGAGAAACTGGGAGAATGGAATAGAGTCCTTATAGGAAGTGGGGTGGGAGCAAATTTAATCCAGGTAGTTGTGGGCTTACAGTAGATATTGCATGATAGCCTATCCCCAGGAACTGAGACTGAAATCAAGGAAGGGAAGAGTCAGAAATGGACCAAGTGAATGGGAGAGAAATTGGAAGCAGTGTTGATAAATTTTCCAATTCCAGATGAGAGCAGGAAACTGCATCAATACATACTGTCATGCAGACCCCCCGACCTGCCAAGAATGAGGCATATTAATTTTGTCATATGAACATTGATTTTAAACTGTTGCTGGAGCAAGGAAATGACTTGTTAAACAGATCAGCCATGGCTGGAAAAACATTTCCATACTGTTACGACCAGGTGAGCAATGTCTAGGGGTCTTTTGCTGTCTTTACCTGGTCTTATTGGAACAGGGTTAAATTTTAAACACACTGTTTTGAGCTCCTCTTTTTGTGAATCCTTGTTTACACTTTCCAATTATAAGACAAAAATGAGCACAAACCGGCTTTCTTTTGGTTTAAAGCAGAAAGAGAAAATGTATTAAACCTTAAACTCTAATAAGGTTCACGCCTACAAATATACAACGTGCCCACGTTAGCATGCACATGCGATATAAACATGTAAAAATAGGGCCAGAAAAGAGAAGAAAAGATAAGTAGAACAGTTTGAGGCAATATCTTGTTACTGTTTCTCAAGCTTGCTGTACTGCTTGATTGAAGATATGGTCTTGCATTTCATTGGAGCCCAGTATTAGTCTGAAACCTTGTTCACATAGGAAACCTTTGCTCTGAGTTTACGTGTCTTCAATGGTTTCAGTTCCGGGAGAGATGAGCATGCATGCAGACAGGCTGTAATTCTTGCTTCAGTTCCAGGAGAGGTCATTACTCCATGAGCACATGGCTTTTTCTTGATCGCTTTGTTGGGAGTTTAAAATTAAAGAAACTCCCAGGGTGCTCAGCAGGTTAGTCATGGAACTAGCTCCTTATATGGAACAATCTCTTCAGCATCCTTTGTTGGAAGTTCAAATCCAAAAGCTCCAGCCAGCTAGACATGTGACTAGAACTGGTTTGATCACCTCTGTGTATTGGAGAAACAGGGACTGGCTCCTTTTTCTCCCCCCCCCCCCCCCCCCCCCGCACATTGGAAGGAGATTTGCATAATACAAGACAGTCAGAGATTGCAATTTTTTATATTTTAAATGTTCATGTGGCAAAATAATGTGTGCCTCAGTCTTGGCAGGTGGAGTTTGCCTGAACATACTAACAGACAGTGCTTGGAGGGACAAAGGGCTATTCCCTGCTCCAATTTAACCCACAATGGACTTTAAGCACCAGGTATTGTGTGTAAGAATAGACATTCCAGGATCGGCTAAGACAAGAGAATCCACAAACAGACATGATCAGACCAGCTAGGCAAATGACTAACCTGCTTGGCAACATGGGTTTTAATGAATTGGACAAAGAGTTTGAACTGAGAAAGACTGTTTGTTCCTAGAGTGAGAAGACCTCTCCTGTCTGCTCCCATCTCTTTCTCACAAGCCTCTGGACTCACAGAGGACACATGAACTTCAAGAAAGAAAAGTCTCCTACATCGAACAAGATTTAAGAAGAATGCTGGGCCCCAACTAAAAGGAAGACCTACCTACAATCAAAGGATTTTACAGCAAACTCGAAGAACAATAAGCAAAACCATCTTCAAATATTGCCTCAAACTTTTCCATTTTATTTCTTCTGCTCCTTTCTGTCTCTATGTGTATTGAGTATGCATGCTAGCGTAGGCGCATCGCATATCCATAGGCGTTAACCAAATTAGAGTTTAAGTTTAATGAAGTTCAACCTTTTTTTCTTTAAGCTTAAGAAAACTTGTTTGGCTAGTTCCTTTGCCTTATATTGGAAGTTAGTGAACAAGGATTCACTAAAGGCGGAGCTAAAAAAGTGTTTTTTGAATTCATTCATGGGATGTGGGCGTTGCTGGCCAGGCCAGCATTTATTGCCCATCCCTAATTGCCCTTGAGAAGGTGGTGGAGAGTCACCTTCTTGAACCGCTGCAGTCATGTGAGCTAGTGACACCCACTGTGCTGTTAGGAAGGGAGTTCCAGGATTTTGACCGAGCAACAGTAAAGGAACGGTGATATAGTTCCAAGTCAGGATGGTGTGTGACTTGGAGGGGAACTTGCAGGTGATGATATTCCCATGCATTTGCTGCCCTTGTCCTTCTAGGTGGAAGAGGTTGTGGGTTTGGATAGTGCTGTCGAAGGAGCCTTGGTCCATTACTGCAGTGCATCTTGTAGATGGTACACACTTCTTCCACTGTGCGTCAGTGGTGGAGGGAGTGAATGTTTGTGGATGGGGTGCCAATCAAGTGCGCTGCTTTGTCCTGAATGGTATCGAGCTTCTTGTGTTGTTGGAGCTGCACCCATCCAGGCAAGTGGAGAGTATTCCATCACACTCCTGACTTTGTGCCTTGTAGATGGTGGACAGGCTTTGGGAAGTCAAGAGGCGAGTTACTTGCCGCTGGATTGCTAGCCTCTGACCTGCTCTTGGAGCCACGGTATTTATATGGCTACTCCAGTTCAGTTTGTGGTCAATGGTAACCCCTAGGATGTGGGGGATTCAGCGATGGTAATGCCATTGAATGTCAAGGAGAGATGGTCAGATTCTCTCTTGTTGGAGATGGTCATTGCCTGGCACTTATGTGGCATGAATGTTACTTGCCACTTATCAGCCCAAGCCTGGATATTGTCCAGGTCTTGCTGCATTTCTACATGGACTGCTTCAGTATCTGAGTCGTCACAAATGGTTTAAAGTGTTTAAAATTTATCCCTGTCACGGCAAGACCAGGTGAAGGCTTAGAGGGAACCCTAGACCCCTTTCTGACCAGGTCGTAACAATACAGCCATGAAAGTACCGAATAAAAGAGGCAAGGGAGGCGCCCCGGTTAGGACTGGATGAAAGAATGGTCCACATATCCCACAAAAAGGCAGGCACAGGTGGGACCCATACTGGTTCTCAAAGTAACACCTTTTATTTGGAGGAAGTGAGTTAGGTTAAAGAAGAGGTTGTTCAATGTGACAGCAAGTTCAGCTAGGCAGAGGAGGGTAGTGGTGGATAGGGATGGTTGGGACTTCGTTCAAGGAAGGAACAAGGGGCCCTCAGTCTATTCTACATGGCGCCCTGACTTAGTCCTTAATTATCCCCAACACCCCTCCTCTTCATGTGCAGGTGCAGCAGATGCAACACTTGCACTACCTTTCCTACTGTCCAGGACCCTAAACACTCCTTCCAGGTTAAATAGGAATTTGCTTGAACTTCTTTGAATTTAGTGTGCTGTATTCACTGCTTTACATTGGGGAGACCAATGCAGATTGACTGACAGCTTTGCAAGCACCTCTGTTCAGTCCACAAGTGTGGACCGAGCTTCTGGTCACCTGTCTTTTTAATTCTCTACGCAACTGCCACTCTGAACTCTCAGTCCTCAGCCAATGAAACTCAATGCAAGCACAAGGAACATCTCTTCTTTCAACTGGGCACCTGACAGTCTTCCAGACTCAATGAGTTCAACAACTTCAGCTCATAACCTCTGCCTTCTTTTTCTGGACAGTGGCTTTTGGTGATGATTCTGTTATTCCCATTTACTGGTGCGATGGCCACTGCGGGAACCAGAACCGGGATCCACACGCTGCTGTTCAACTTGGACAACACCCTGATCAACATGGTCGGGACCGGGAGGCAAGCGGAGCAGTAGCCTCCAGTAGCTGGCTGTTACTTCGGTACAGGGGAAGAAGCTGATTAGTGAGGAACTGGTACGTTATTCTACTTATTCTAATTGTAATTAATAGTTTTTACAGTTACGTTATGGCAGGTCAGCTCAGCCAAGTGGAATGTACATCCTTCGGTATGGGGGAAGACATGGACGCACCATGTGTCCTAGACGAACACAGCTCTGGAAGTGTCACCGGCTGCAGAAGCTTCAACTCAGGGTTTCAGAATTCAAGCGGCAGCTGGAGTCACTATTGTGCATCCGCAAGGCAGAGGACTATGTGGATAGCATTTTTAGGGAGGTGGTCACACCACAGGTTAGGAGCATGCAGGTAGACAGGGAATGAGTGACCACCAGGCTGTCTAACAAACAGGCAGGTAATGCAGGAGGCCCGAGTCTATCTTGCTTGCTAATCGGTTTTCCATTTTGGATACTGGTGAGGGCAATGGTTCCTCAGGGGAGTGCAGCCAGAGGAAAGTCTGTGGTACTTTCCTGCTGCACAGGAGGGTAGGAATAAGAGTGGAAGAGCAATAGCAATAGGGGATTCGACAGTCAGGGAATCAGACAGGTATTTCTGTGGCAGTAAATGTGAATCCAGGATGGGTGTTGCCTCCCAGGTGCCAGGGGTCAACGATGTCACAGAGCAGCTGCAGGGCATCATTCGGGGGGGGGGGGGGGGGGGGGGAGATGGAGGGGTGGTGGTGGCGCGGGTGGTGGTGAACAGACAGAGTTCGTGGTCCACAATGGTACCAATGTAATAGGTAGGAAGAGGGATGAGGTCCTGAAAGCAGATTTTAAGGAGTTACAAAGGAAATTAAAAAGCAGGACCTCAACAGCAGTAATCTCAGGATTATTCCCAGTGCCATGTGCTACTGATCATAGGAATTAGGAGGATTGTCAAATGAATGTGACTGGAGAATTGGTGTAGGAGGGAGGGCATCAGATTTCTGATGCCTTGGGACTGGTTCTGGGGCAGGTTGGACCTGTACAAGATGGACGGGCTACACCTTTCCTCACAGGGAGATTTGCTAGTGCTGTTGGGGAGGGTTTAAACTAGCTTTTCAGGGGGATGGGAACCTGAGGGGTAGCTCAAATTGGAAGGAAGTAAAGCTAGTAACCGGAAGTAGAAAAGTAGCAAGCAGAATTAGAAGGCAGGCGAAACAAAGGCGAACATCAACTGGGCTTAGAATGTAGAATAATGTCAAAAGGACAAGGTTAAGGGAACCCTCTGAATGCATGCAGCATTCGCAACAAGGTAGATGATTTAAAGGCACATACACAGGTAAATGGGTATGATCTAGCTGCCATTACAGAAACGTGGTTACAGGGTGACCAAGACTGGAAACTGAATATTCAAGGATATTCAACATTTAGGAAGGACAGGAAAAAAAGGAAAAGGAGGTGGTGTTGCACTGATAAGGGATGGGATCAGTACATTAGTAAGGGAGGATCTCAGATCAGAAGAACAAAATGTGGAATCTGTTTGGGTGGAGCTAAGAAACAGCAAGGGGCAGTAAACATTGGTAGAAGTTGTTTATAGGCCACCAAACAGTAGTGCTAGTGTGGGGGATGGTATTAATCAGGAGATTAGAGAAGCATGTAGCATGGGTAAAACAGTAATCGTGGGCGACTTCAATCTGCATTTAGACTGGGTAAACCTAATGAGCATTATCACTGTGGAGGATGAGTTTCTGGAGTGTGTCAGGGATGGTTTTCTAGAGCAGTATGTTGAGGAACCAACTAGAGAACAGGCTAGTTTAGATCTATTATGATGAAATGAGAAAAGGCTAATTAATAATCTTGTTGTCAAAGAACATTTAGGGATGAGTGATAGAATTTCACATGATGTTTGAAAGTGAGGTAGTTCAATCTGAAGCCAGGGTGTTAAATTTGAACAAAGGAAATTATGAAGGTATGAGGGGCAAATTGGCTGAGGTGGATTGGGAAAATACATTAAAAGGTATGAACAGTACATAGGCAATGGATAGTCTTTAAAGAAATATTACATAGTTTACAGAAACTATACATTCCATCGAGGCACAAAAACCCAAAAAGAAAAGTCAGTCAACCGTGGCTAACAAATGAAGTTAAGGATTATATGAGATTAAAAGGCCTATAAAGTTGCCAGAAATATTTGTAAACCTGAGGATTGGGAGGATTTTAGAATACAGCCAAGGAGAACAAAGAAACTGATAATAAAAGGGAGAATAGAATATGAAGGTAAACTATCAAAAAACATTAAAATGGACTATAAAAGCTTCTATAGGTACATAAAAAGGAAACTTTTGACTCATGGGTCCATTACAGGCAGAGCCAGGTGAATTTATAATGGGGAATATAGAAACAGCAGAGAAGCTAAATGATTACTTTGTGTCTGTCTTCACTGAGGAAGATAGAAGAAAACTCCCAGAATTAGAGATCAAAGGGACTAGGAAGAATGAGGAATTAAAGAAAATTATTATTAGTAAGAAGGTTGTATTGGATAAATTAATGTGGCTGAAGGTTGCTAAGTCCCCAGGATCTGATATTCTACATTCCAGAGTGTTTGACAAACCTGTTGGAGTTTCTTTGAGAATGTTACTAACAGAATTGATAAAGAGGAGTTGATGGACGTAGTATATTTGGATTTTCAGAAGGCTTTTGATAAAGTCTCCTCGAGGTTGGTTAGCAAAATTAAAGCACATGGGATTGGAGGTAATATAGTGGCATGGACTAAGGATTGGTTAACAGGCAGAAAACAGAGTAGGAATAAACGGGTCATTCTCGCATTGGCAGGCTGTGATTAGTGGGGTACCACAGGGATCAGTACTTGAGGTCCCAGCTGTTCACAATATATCAATGATTTGGATGTGGGGACCAAATGTAACATTTCCAAGTTCACAGATAATACAAAACTAGGTGGGAATGTGTGTTGTGAGAAAGATGCAAAGCAGCTTCAAGAGGATTTGAACAGACATAGTGAGTGGGCAAGAACACGGCAGATAGAATATAATGTGGAAAAATGTGAGGTTCTCCACTTTAGTAGGAGGAACAGATGTGCAGAGTATTTCTTAAATGGTAAGAGATTAGAAAGTGTAGATCTACAAAGGGACCTGGGTGTCCTTGTCAATAAGTCACTGAAAGCTAACATGCAGGTCCAGCAAGCAATTAGGAAGGCTAATGGTATGTTAGCCTTTATCGCAAGCGGATTTGAGTACAGGAGTAGTGAAGTCTTACTTCAATTGTATAGAACCTTGGTTAGACCGCACCTGGAGTACTGTGTGCGGTTTGGTATCATAAAACGGTTGCAGCACAGAAGGAGGCCATTCGGCCCATTGAGCCTGTGCCAGCAAGGGAAACTCAGCTAGTCCCACCACCACCCCTCCCACCCTTTCCCTAAAGCCCTACAACTTTTTTCTCAAAGTAATTATTCAATTCTCTTTTGAAAACCATGATGAAATCTGCCTCCACCATATCCTCGGGCAGTGCATTCCAGATCCCAACCACTAGCTGTTTAAATTATTTTTTTACGTCAAATCTGTATCCTCTAGTTCTCAACCCTTCCACCGGTTTCTCTCTAGCTACTCTGTCCAGACCCCTCATGATTTTGAACACCTATCAAATCCCCTCTCAACCTTCGTTCAAGGACAACAACCCTGGCTAAGGAACATAGGAGCAGTAGTAGGCCATTCAGCCCATCAGGCCTGCCCCGCCATTCAATGTGATCATGGCTGATCATCCACTTCAATGCCTTTTTCCCCCCACACTATCCCCATATCCCCTTATGTCATTGAGAGATTTCTAAATACCAATCTCTGCTTTAAACATACTCAATGACTGAGCTTCCACAGCCCTCTGGGGTAGAGAATTCCAAAGATTCACAACCCTCTGAGTAAAGACATTTTTCCTCATCTGTACGAAGTGGCTTCCCCCTTATTTTGAAATTGTGCCCCCCGGTTCTAGACTCCCCAACCAGGGAAATATTTTCTTGCATCTACCCTGTCTATCCCTTTAAGTATTTTGTAGGTTTCAATGAGATCACGTCTCATTCTTCAAAACTGTAGAGAATACAGGCCCGGTTTCCCCAATCTCTCTTCATAGGACCATCCCGACATCCCAGTAACAAGTCTGGTGAATCTTCGTTGCACTCCCTCTATGGCAATAATATCCTTCCTAAGGTAAGGGGACTAAAACTGCACACAGTACTCCAGGTGCAGTCTAACCAAGGTTCTATACAATTGAAGCAAGACTTCACTACTCCTGTACTCAAATCCGCATGCAATAAAGGCCAACATACCATTAGCCTTCCTAAATGCTTGATGCACCTGTATGTTAGCTTTCAGTGACTTATTGACAAGGACACCCAGGTCCCTTTGTACATCTACACTTTCTAATCTCTGCACATCTGTTCCTCCTACCAAAATGGATAACCTCACATTTTTCCACATTATATTCCATCTGCCACGTTCTTGCCGCTCACTTAGTCTGTCCAAATCCCCTTCAAATTTCCAATCTATCCACATAACAGAAGTCCCTCATCAGCTAAAGAGAGTAGAATTGTATTTCAAGGCATTATGCACACTGGAATGCAGAATAAGCAATGCAACTAATTAAATATCACTTTTTCAATCAGCAGTTAAAAACAGATGAAAAATGCCAGGTAAAGATCAACTGGTCAATCATGCAGATCTTATACCGTCAGAGAACTTCTACTAATCGTCACCATCACACCCCAACCTTCTGAGAGAGACAAAAACCAGAGAAAGAGCCGAAGGCCA
Source organism: Heterodontus francisci (assembly GCF_036365525.1). NCBI lineage: Eukaryota > Metazoa > Chordata > Chondrichthyes > Heterodontiformes > Heterodontidae > Heterodontus > Heterodontus francisci. The sequence goes on from NC_090374.1 coordinate 191,746,325, forward strand.
ATATAGGAGAAAAAGAACTCTGCAAAATTTCATTCCGACCCTTCAGGACAATCATGTTGCAGAATACTTGTGACTGGGAGATTGTCACTACCTCAGGGTGTCCCAAAGCACTCTTGCAGCCAATTAAGTACTTTTTGAAATGTAGTTATTGTTATGTCAGAAACACAGGAGCCAATTTACACACAGCAAGCTCCCATAAACAGCAGTGTGATCATAACCCGATGATCTGTTTCCAGTGATTGTCGGTGAAGGATAAATATCAGCCAGGATACGAAATAGTGCCAGGGAATCTTTTACATCCACCTGAGAGGGCAGATCAGACCTTAACATCTCACCTGAAAGTCAGCGCCTCTGACTTTAGGCCCCTTAGGAAGGATATACTTGCCATAGAGGGAGTGCAACGAAGGTTCACCAGACTTGTTCCTGGGATGGCGGGACTGTTCTTTGAAGAGAGATTGGGGAAACTGGGCCTGTATTCTCTAGCGTTGTGAAGAATGAGAGGTGATCTCATTGAAACCTACAAAATACTTCAAGGGATAGACAGGGTAGATGCAGGAAAATATTTCCCTGGTTGAGGAGTCTAGAACCAGGGGACACAATTTCAAAATAAGGGGGAAGCCACTTCGGACTGAGATGAGGAGAAATTTCTTTACTCAGAGGGTTGTGAATCTTTGGAATTCTCTACCCCAGAGGACTGTGGAAACTCAGTCATTGAGTATGTTTAAAGCAGATATTGACAGATTTCTAAACACCAATGACATAAGGGGATATGGGGATAGTGTGGGGGAAAAAAGGACTTGAAGTGAATGATCAGTCATCATTGTATTGAATGGCGGGGCAGGCTCGATGGGCTAATGGCCTACTCCCGCTCCTATGTTTACACCTCCTCTAAACCCATCTTTAGTTTCTTAACTTGTCCCATTACCTCTCTTTTTGCCTTGCACTATCATCCCTTCTGACATTTAATCTCTCCTGCCTTCCACCCTATCACAGACATTTCCTTCCCCTTTCCCTGCCCTCTATACTTGCTTCATACCAGTTACATCTCTAACTTGTTTCCAGTTCTGACTAAAGATCATTATCCTGAAACATTAATTCTGCTTCTCTCTCTCCACAGATGCTGAGTAACTGATAGGCATATTTGTTTTTATTTCAAATTTCCAACATCTGCAGTAAGTTGCTTCTGACAACTAATGGGTCTGTTATGTCACCCCTCGACTATCCTGTACAATTCTGAAAAAATTCAGATTGAAAAAACTTTCCTTTCTCTTCAATACTTATCGGGGGGGGGGGGGAGGGGGGAGGAGGGAGTGTAATTTCTGAATTACTCGTTGAAACATTCCTACTTGCTTAGGAGTTACGGTGAACGAATACATCAAAAAAGGCATTTAAAATCAGTACGGAGGCAGTTCATAAGAAAACTCAAAGTTCCTGCTGAATAAGAAGGGGGATATTGTAGTCTGGCCCGACTAGGGGATCAGCTGCTTCTTTTCTGCTATTAGATTATCAAGGCTCCACAACTTTCTAAAGATTTGTTTTCCCTTCAATAAGCGATCACGCATGATAAGACTGCAGCCACATCTACGACTCTGGTTTTAAATGGTCAGACATTGTGCAAGCTCCCTCGCTGCAAGAACAAAAAGAGACAGACACACACACACACAGAGTGAGTCCAGTGCTGACTGTGGTACTTGTGTGATGGGAGGAACTGTCCGCTACAATCTGACTGAGGGGAAGGAGGGAGGGATGGGGCGGGGGGGGGGGGGGGGTGGGGGTGGGGAAGGTTGGGGGAGATTGGCAAGTGTGCAAGAGGGGAGCCTTGTATTTTACACCGTCATGTCCTGGGCTCCATGCCCGCCCTGAGTTGATGAAATCTCATGCGAGCCAGGCTGATCTGGACACAGGGGCGCTGGAGCTGGAGGAAATGAACTTTACACGGCACTTAAGCGGCTTATCATCGCCATCCCCTCCCCCCTATCCCCTCAAATGATTTGTAGAGGGAAAAGCACCAGACTTCACCTATACCTAATAAGGTTATGGGACCGACTTGCGCGTTGACATTGATGTTGCAATTTATGATCAAAAGAGCAATCTCCGGGCGAGAGAACATTCTAAAACTCGCTGTTTAACCTTCCATTCAGTACAAACAAAAAAGAGGGGAAAATAAAAAAAAAATTTTTTTTTAAAAGACATTTTACTCACAGACGGGATCGTCCATTCTCAGGGGTCTGGTGAGGCGGATGCTCACAGGAACAGTGTTGTCTATAAGTTCGTCAATACACTGCCAGAGCATGTAAAAAAAAAAATAGTAAGCAAATATAAAAATAAAACATTCAAGGGACAGATTGTTAAATGTAAAGAGCTCCCCCCCTCCCTCCAAAAAACCCCCACTCCAGATCCATACAAATTAACTGTAAAAGGAGGGGGGGAATAATATGCCGATTTGGAGATGTTGCGTGTGGGAAAGGTGTGATTTTTATAATATAACAAACCAGTTGCAGTCCAGTATTGTCACACGTGCTTCATATAACGGGTAAGGGGGGGGGGGGGTGTACATTGAAAAATGTAATATTTGAAATGCCTCCAATATAATGGTAAATGAGTGAAAGTTGCAAAAATGCGTTCGATTGACTACTTCATCGTCGGGAGCCTTCGCCCACTTCAAACTATGTCCAACACTGGGCACCAACTGAGTAAAATGAAGACACAAAAGATAAAAGCGTGTGCTGTTACCGCCAGTCCCAGAGTATCCAGCATTTCTCTCTTTTCTTTGTCTCCGGGTCCGATATGTCTCTCTGAGAAGTCATCGTGCCTTGGGAAGCTCTTGTCTATTAACCTCGCATGGCTTGTAGTGGTTGTGCCCAGGGCTCGCACGCTGCCGCTCAATCCGTTTTGTTTTCTCTGAGAGTTCCTGCTGGAAATCAGCAGGCTGCCTGCGTAAAGCCGGCTTCCGCCAAGTTTCTGGCAGGTGGATTGCAAAGCAAGAGAGTTCAGCAGCAAGCCCCAGGATTTCACACAGCTCTGCATTCTCAGCACCAGTTTCAGCAATCCGCCTGCGCTCACTTTGATTCAAAATTCACTTCGGGATGATGAACTAAACCGCGAAGGGAGCGACCCGGCTTTTATATACCGACATCCAATCAAGTGACTACATATCCATGACGTGTGGACAAGCCTCCCAAACATCAGCTTATAATAATTTGCTTTCTTTTGGAAAACAGTTCTTTTGCTCTCGGGTGTCGTTCGGCTTTCTGCCATCGATGCAATACCAGGGGTTCACATGCATGCTTGCCCCGTGCTCTGCAAAAAAAAAATCCACGTTAACAAGATGCACGGAGCGGAATGTGAAAATGTTATTTTATTCAGTCACGCGAAGAGCGGCAGGAGTTTGTAACTAACGCTGCCATCTGGTGGGAACATATCAGCTCTTCAAATGAGGAGATGTATTTCAGTTCCAGTGCAGTAGGTTGGGATGGAAAGAAAGGTGGACACATTCGATGGTCAACTGCTGCATATCTCACTTACTTACCCCACAACTGAGAATACCGAAAGAGTCTGTAGCGTCTCAGAACTCCAGCTCAGAATTCTTAAGCATTCAGCCAAATAAGAGCTCGAACACTATGTTGTGAGGTGGGTTTATGGCAGAAAAGGGAAATGGTTGTAGGGTGCGAGCAAGGGTTGGACAGACGTGTCAGGGTACCCTGGAGAGAGAGTCAGCCTCATGGCAGAAACACCTCTTTACTAAAACCCTGATCTTGGTCAAGTGATGAACAAGGCTAAAACATTGCACTGGACATGGAGGCCTAGAACGTTAAGTTGGCTTCCCTGTGTCAGTCTTTACATCACACTGAAAGCAGATACTGCTTGTATATTTGATGAGGAAACTCTGAGTTTTGGGACAATAGAAGTTGGAAGACATTACTTGGGGCTGGGTATGAGAACATGCTCTCAGATATCCAGGACCTGGGTCCCAGGAGAAAAGTAAACTGCTTCTATGAAACGCTAAACCTCCAGATAGTGGAACAGCCATTTAAAGAAATGTATCGTGTATTCCTTTTTGCAGCTGGGACAACAGTGTCCAGCGCTCACATATCTTATATTGAGTCAGGTGCTGTTTACTATGCAACTTGTGAGGACAATCTGGTACCTCTGTCCAACTAGGAAGAGCTCAGACTCATACCTATCAGTTTTGTGATGACAACTAGTCTCCTTGGAGAGAATTAACCTCTTTGGGCTAACGGTGGCTATAAGATGATATGGCTAGCAATGGGAGTTTGGGATTGGCTCAAACATCTAGGGGCAGGCAGATCCACACTCCAGACCATTGATGGTGATTGACCCCGTGTCAATGTTGCAACAGGGCTGGGAGCATCCAACATTGCTGAGAACATTGAGGATGACGGCATCTTCCTGCCTTATGCCCCTTCTCAGCTCCCAGACCCCCTCATCCTGCTATCTGGCTTCATGAGCAAGCTGCTGATGGTGTGATCATGGACCTCTTGTTTCCTACCCCACCCCACCAACTTCCCTCACAACAACCCTCACCTTCTGAGTTCCAGCTTTCAGGCACCCAAGAACTGCTGCCTGCCCAGCCACAGGAGCCCCAGGAGGAGGAAAGAGAGCAGCAGCACAGCACTGATGAAGAAGCCCCGTCACTTGATCTGACACTTGCAGCCACCAACTCAGATACCGGCACTGCACGTGGAGGCTAGTATAGAGTTGAGATCAGCACAGGGTGAATCATGTGAATGGTGGGCTGCACCTTTGCTGGGGTGAAGGAATGGTTTGTTTCCCAGCTCACAGGAGGGTAAGGTAGCAGGTGAGTACTGCTCCAGGGGATTCAGATGAGGACCTTGATAAGGCAGCATACAGGAGAGCACTGACTGGGCATGCACACCGAGATGCTGGATGCATTGGCTAGCTTGTCAGGCAGTCTCCTGCCACAAGCAAGGAGCATGGAGGAGTCTGGCTCCAACTTGACAGAGGATATGGAGCGGAGATTGCCCTCTCCACAGCCTCTGATCCATCTCCCTGTCGTGCTGCAGGTCCTGAGGCACTGGCACTGCTACCCCCATACCTGTTGCAGCTTTTATATGAACAGGTCACTTACTACTCAGCACCCCCACCCCTCCAGCCCCCATCAAGAGTATACAGCATAAGTCCTGGCAAATGCACAAAATACCACCACAAACACTCCAGAGTGCTTTCAGACACCTGCCGATAGGGGAAAGTTCCAAAAATTTAACTTGCCTGCAATCATGGTGCCTGGCCCAATGTGAAGCACACATTTTTAACTCTCTGAGGAAACTTTGTCAGGGAAAATTACAAAAACTATATAATAGCTAGTTTCCTGTGCCATTGTTCATGGCTATTTTAAATATGTAGTGCAGTTGTGATGTTTAGCATTTTATCATTTGAATGGTGCCCAATGACATAGGGTGGATCCAGAGAGAATGGCATGGCTGGATAAGGACCAAGGAACAGAGTACAGTAGGAGAAAGGAACCAAGGCAACACAGGAAGGGGGGTGGGGGGGGGGGTCGCTGGGGCGGGGGAAACAATGCACAGTTGGAGATGTGAGTCGGAGGTTGCAAGGGAACAGCACAGAAGGGGTGTAAGGGAGTGGAGAACAGCAGGCAGAGGACAAGGAAGGGAGGATTGTGGAGGAAAGAGAACAGGGAAAAAGGCAGTGAGCAGAGCACAACAGGCAAAAGAAGCTGGGAATACAGCAAGTGACAACAGGAAATATATCACAACATGGGGGATAGTAAGGTGGAGAATATTAAAATTAAATCACAGAACATCACAAAACAAGTGCTTGCCTATTTAGTAGCACTGGAACATAGCAAACAATGACGACAGGTGTTTTGAGAATTATTATTTTCTTGCTCTCATTTCCAATCAGAAAGCTTTGTCTGCAAGAAACAATTTTCATTTCGCCAATCATAAAATTAGGCTGTGATATGTATTTAAATCGCCGGTATTCATTTTGCAATTGACAATGAAACTGGCGGTTCACAAAGTGACACATAACCTCCTGCTTGCAAGCTCCATGCCTCCCCATTATGGAATCAGGAGAGAAAGAAGTAGCCTTAATTTATTTGGGACAGTCTGGGAGTTGTAGTCCACCAGCGTGACATCCTGGAGTAACCCCGCTGCTTTCTAGCCGCCTGCTATTTGGCTTCGTCTCCTTCAGCTAAAGACCTGGAGATGCAGCAAAAGGCAGGTCCCGATTTTTATGCAGGAACAGGACTCTGAAAAAAAATATTTCTGAAAACATTCAAACATACAAAAATCAACCACACATCAGTAAGTTCAGTGACATGATTGTGAATTATTCAATTTATCTTTCTCTTATGTTAAAAGTGTTGTTTTATAATCCTCTTGAAATGACAGCTGAAAAACCGCAGTAAAGTCACATATCCTGGCAATTAGTTGATTGAACCCGAACACAAACACAGTAGTAAACACAAGCATGTGATCTGCTGGCTGCTTTTGGATTACTGCCATCTGAAGTTCAGTTCCTGACCAAAAGAACCCCAGCTCAGAACTCAGAGGTTCAAGTAAAGTTTTGCTGCCAAAGCAAGTAAGAAAGTCAATGTTCCTGAGAATCGAGGCTTGATGAAGTGTGTAGCAGTTCACGTGGGACTCAGTGGATGAGGAAAGTAAAATACAGAAGGTTCTGGAAAAGTTCCAGCACTTTTGCCAGCCAAGGAAGAACATTGTGTATGAAAAATACATAGTCAATAACAAAACTCAGGAGAGTTGAGAAGCAACGGATGGATTCACTGATCTGTGTGTGAAGTCAGAGGCAATCATATGAGTCGGTGGCTGCTGTGTGAACCAGGCCTTGACCCTCCAAAATAAACAGTTGTTATTGTGAGAGCAGCTGAAGCCATAGGAGCTCAAATGAAACAGGGTATGAAATTATCCTTGCAATAAAGCAGAAAGGGAGTGCCAAGAACAAGGTGCTGAGTAGAACATTTGCAGGGCTATGGGGAAAGAGTGGGAGAGTGGGACTAATTGGATAGCTCGTTCAAAGAGGCAGCACGGGCATGATGGGCCGAGTGGCCACTTTTGGTGGTATAAAATTCCATGAAAAGCAAGTAAGGAGAAGGCCATATTGAACTGATGCCAGTTTTGTGGAGACATCTTAAGAATACAAACTTTTGCCTGACATTCAGACCAACGTGCAAAAAGTTTAAAATAACTAGATTTTTAACAATTAAAAGGTAAGACAAACACAAAAGAAAATAACTATATTTCGGAGAGAAAAGCGAGCAAGGGCATGAGCATTAAAATAAAAGCAAAATACTGCAGATGCTGGAGATCTGAAATAAAAACAAGAAATACTGGAAATACTTAGCAGGTCTGGCAGCATCTGTGGAGAGAAAAGCAGAGTTAACGTTTCAGGTCAGTGACCTTTCATCAGAACTGGCAGATATTAGAAATGTAAAAGGTTTTAAGCAAGTAAAGCGGGGGATGGGGCAAGAGATAACAAAAGAGAAGGTGTTGATAGGACAAGGTCACAGAATGAGCATACTTGGACAACTGGCACTGTAGGGGATATGGCAGCAAACTTCCAAAACAGTTTTTGGAGATGAGGGTCTGTAACAATAATTTATGTTGCATTTTTAACATTTCAAGTTTCCCAATGTGCTTCACAGAAGGGAAAAATAGGAGGAAAGGGGAAATGGACACCTTGCATTAGTAAGATAAGAATTTGGGAGGAGAAAAAGCTATGGCTGAGGAGGTAACTTTTGAGGAGACTTTAAAAGTTAGAAGAGAAGTAGCAAAGTGGAGAAATTTAGATGAGTGTTTCAAAGTTCCTGTTCAAAATAGCTAAAGGCTCTTCAAACCAAAGTGGGAGCATTATTATTCATCTGGATTCTGGAGTTACCTGTTTTTTATACCTTCATAAAGAGTATCAATGCAGCAAGATAATATAAGAATGTGCAACAACTCTGTGAGATATACAATACACAAGTGGAGACTGAAATAGAGTTACACATGATCATGAGTTCCAGATGGTAGATAAAGATGTGACACTACTGTTTACTGCACAAACATGCCAGAAGTGGCATTTTCTGAATGTGGATGATATCTGATTCTCCATGGCACCACTTAAGTCCTGTGAATGAGGCACTTGCAGTATAGCTAACTTAAATGACAATTACGATGGTGATGTGTTTGAAGGTTTAGATAGAATATAAAGAATACACCAGAATGAAGGAGAGTGAAGGGTGAAAGCAACAATGCAATTTATAATACAACTTACATTTGTATAGCGCCTTTAATGTAATAAAGTGTCCCAAGGTGCTTCACAGGCGCATTATAAAACAAAGTATGACACTGAGCCACAAAAGGAGATATGAGGTCAAATGACCAAAAGCTTGGTGAAAGAGGTCGAGAGATGTAGGGAGGGTATTCCAGAGCTTGGGGCCTAGGCAACTGAAGGCATTGCCACCAATGATGGAGCGATTAAAATCAGGAATGCACAAGAGGCCAGAATTAGAGGAGTGCAGATATCTTGGACGGTTGTGGGGCTGGAGGAGATTACAGAGATAGGGAGGGGCAAGGCCATGGAGGAATTTGAAAATACGGATGATCATTTTAAAATCAAGACGTCACTTGACTCGGAGCCAATGTAGATCAATGAGCACAGGGGTGATAGGTGAACAGGACTTGGTGCGAGTTAAGACATGGGCAGCAGAGTTCTGGATGACCTCAAGTTTACAGAGAGTGGAATGTGACCAGCCAGGAGTGCATTGGATTATTTATTTATTTTATTTTATTTAGAGATACAGCACTGAAACAGGCCCTTCGGCCCACCGAGTCTGTGCTGACCAACAACCACCCATTTATACTAACCCTACTGTAATCCCATATTTACTACCACCTACCTACACTAGGGGCAATTTACAATGGCCACTTTACCTATCACCTACAAGTCTTTGGCTGTGGGAGGAAACCGGGTCAGCCGGCGAAAACCCACACGGTCACAGGGAGATCTTGCAAACTCCACACAGGCAGTACCCAGAATTGAACCCAGGTCCCTGGAGCTGTGAGGCTGCAGTGCTAACCACTGCGCCGCCATTAGTCATGTCCAGAGCTAATAAAGGCAAAAATGAGTGTTTCAGCAGCGGGTGGGTTGAGATGAGGCAAAGTCAGGTGATGTTACAGAGGTGGAAATAGGCGGTCTTAGTGATTGCATGAATATGAGGTCGGAAGCTCAACGCAGGGTCAAATGTGACACAAGGTTGCGAATAGTCTGGCTTAATCTTAGGCTGTTGCCAAGGAGAGGGATGGAGTTGGTAGCTAAGGAATGGAGTTTGGAGTAGGGACCAAAAACAATGGCTTCAGTCTTCCCAATATCTAATTGGATGAAATTCTGCTCATCCAGTACTGGATGTCAGAGAAGCAGTCAGATAATTCAGCAACAGTGGAGGAGTCAAGAGAGGCGGTGGTGAGGTAGAGCTGAGTGCTGTCAGCGTACATGTGAAAACAGTGGCGAGCTGGAAGTAGGAGCGGAAGATGTTGGTATGGTTCTTAATGAATACTTTGCGTCTGTCTTCGCAAAAGAGGGGGATGATGCAGATATTGTAGTTAAGGAGGAGGAGTGTGAAGTATTGAATGTGATAAACATAGGGAGAGAGTAAGTATTAATGGGATTAGCATCCTTGAAAGTTAATAAATCACCAGGGCCAGATGAAATGTAGCCTAGGCTGTTAAAAAAAAAAGCAAGAGAGGAAATAGCAGAGGGTCTGACCATCATTTCCAGTCCTTACTGGATACAGGTGTGGTGCCGGAAGATTGTAGAATTGCTAATTTTGTACCTCTGTTTGAAAAGGGAGCAAAGGATAGACCGAATAATTACAGGCCAGTCAGTCTAACCTCAGTAGTGGGCAAATTATTGGAATCTATTCTGAGAGACAGGATAAATTGTCACTTGGAAAGTCACAGGTTAATCAAGGACAGTCAGCATGGACATGTTTAGGGAAGATCTTGTTTGATCGAATTTTTTGAAGAAGTAACAAGGAAGATAGATGAGGGTAGTGCAGTTGATGTGGTCTACATGGATTTTAGGAAGGCTTTTGACAAAGTTCCACATGGCAGACTGGTTAAAAAAATAAAATCCCATGGGATCCAGGGAAATGCAGCAAGGTGGATACAAAATTGGCTCAGTGGCAGGAAACAAAGGGTAATGGTTGACAGGTGTTTTAGTGACTGGAGGGCTGTTTCCAGTGGCATTCCGCACGGCTCAGTATTGGGTCCCCTGCATTTTGTGGTATATATTCACGATTTGGATGTAAATATAGGGGCCATGATAAAGAAGTTTGCAGACGACACAAAGATTGGCCGTGTGGTAGATAGCGAGGAGGATAGCTGTAAGCTGCAGACGGATAATGATGGTCTGGTCAGATGGGCAGAAAAGTGGCAAATGGAATTCAACCTGGAGAAGTGTGAGGTGATGCATTTGGGGAGGTCAAACCAGGCAAAGAAATACAGGATTAATGGGAAAATACTGAGAAGTGTAGAGGAAGTGAGGGACCTTAGAGTGAATGTCCACAGAACCCTGAAGGTAGTATGACAGGTTAATAAGGTGGCTAAGAAGGCATACGGAATCCTTTCATTTATTATCCAAGGTATAGAATACAAGAGCAGGGAGGTTATGCTGGAACTGTATAACTCATTGATTAGGCCACAACTTGAGTACTGTGTGCAGTTCTGGTCACCTCATTGCAGAAAGGATGTAATTACACTAGAGAGGGTACAGAGGAGATTTACGACGATGTTAACAGGACTGGAAAAATGCAGTTAAGAGGAAAGATTGGATAAGCTGGGGTTGTTCTCCTTGGAACAGAGAAGGCTGAGGAGAGATCTGATTGAAAGGTACAAAATTTTGAGGGGCCTGCATAGGGTGGAGATGAAGGGTCTAGTCACCTTAGCAGAGAGGTCAGTGACGAGGGGGCATAGATTTAAAGTGATTGGTAGAAAATGTAGAGGGGAGATGAGGAAAAACGTTTTCACCCAGAGGGTGGTGGGGGTCTGGAACTCAGTGCTTGAAAGGGTGGTTGAGGCAGAGACCCTCAACTTATTCAAAAGAAGTCTGTATATGCACCTCAAGTGCTGTAATCTGCAGGGCTATGGACCAAATGCTGGAAGGTGGGATTAGAATAGGTGGATCATTTTTCAGCCGATACAGACAAGATGGGGCAAGTGGCCTCTTTCTGTGCCTTAAACTTTCTATGATTCTATGAGGTGTTGGAGAAGGATGGTGTGGTCAACTGTGTCAAATGCTGCAGACAGGTTGAGAAGGACAAGGAGGGAAAGTTGACCTTTGTCACAGTCACACAGGATGTAATTTGTGACTTAGATAAGAGCTGTGTCGGTACTGTGGCAGGGCAGAAACCTGATTGGAGGGATTCAAATATGGAGCTCCAGGAAAGATGGGAATGGATTTGGAAGGCAAGTTCAAAGACTTTGGAGAGGAAAGGGAGTTGGAAATGGGGTGGTGGTTTGCAAGGGCAGTGGGTTCAAGGGATTGTTTTTTTGAGGAGAAGGGTGATGACTGCAGATTTAAAGGAGAAAGGGACAACACCCAAAGAGAGAGAAGCATTAACAATATTGGCTAATATGGGGACCAGGAGGGGAAGTTGGATGGTTAGCGGTTTAGTGGGAATAGGGTTGAGGAAACAGGAGGTGGGTTTCACTGACATGATGAGCCTAGAGAGGGCATGAGGAGAGACAGGAGAAAAACTAGAGAAAGATACGAGTTTAGGGCTAGGGTGGGATGATCATTACAGGAAGTTTAGCCAGGTGGGCTAGTGGAAGGGAGGACGCGGCAGAGGCAGCTGAGCAGATGGTCCCCATCTTAGTGACAAAGAGGTCCATGAGCTCCTTGCACTTATTATTGGAGGTGAGGGTGGCGGGAACAGGTGAGAGGGGTTTAAGAAGACAGTTTGCAGTCAGGAAAAGAAGCTGGGGTTATCTTTTCATTCCAGGATGATCCTGGAGTAGTGAGCAGCTTTAGCAGACGTGAGCAGGACCCAATAGTGTTTTATGTGGTCCATCCAGATCTAGCGGTGGATGGCTAAACCAGTTGTCTGTCATATCTTTTCAAGTCTGCATCCCTTGGACTTAAGGGAGTGGAGATGAGGGCTATAGTAGGAGGAACGGCCAGGGTGAGAGAGACTGCTCTTTTTATTGGGGACTAGGTCACCAAAGGTGGAGGTGAGGGTGCGGTTGAGCAAATCAGTAGTTGCAGAAAAGTTGTGGCGAACAGAGGGCCAAAGGCTAGATAGTCGAGATTTTGAAAGTGTAGTTGTAAGTGAAATGGAGGATAGTTTTGTTTTAATTTCTTTTGTATTGAAGGAACTTTTGAGGCAACCCATCAGTTGGTGGCCATAAAAGTTCAGGTACTTGTGAGTAGTAATTATGGTTAACAGTTATGAAATCAAACAAACTGTCCAAACGAGCTTGATCCAAGAGCTTTTTGGTATGTTTTCCTCGGTTTGCTAATGCAAGTGAAAAAAATCGATGCAAGTATAAACTGGGCTTCTCCACCATACACTTACATTAACCTTTTACTCCCATTAGCCAACACTGAAAATTCAACACATGTTTGGATTGAAATATGCCAGTTTAATTAACAAACTTCTACCTATTGTGATAAACTATTGTAAATCTACTGTATAACATGTACTTCCTGTACACATTAGCCTTACTTTTTGTGTCATGCTATTATATAGGGTTGGATTTTTGCATCAAGTCGGGAGTGTTTCCCAGCCCCAAACTCACCCCCAGGGGAAGACAGAAATGAGCCCTGTGTTTCATGGATGCAATCCCTTAATTAATGTGGAGACAGGTTTGGCGGCCAATTAGCAGCCAGTCGGGTAGCAACGCTGGTGAGCCAACTCGTGCGGACCAGATTTAAACTCACCACAGCATCCATTACTGTGGCTGCCGTCTGAATGCTGAAAGTAGACAGTGAAGATTCACAGTGAACTTTGGGTTGGACTTCTCATATCAAATGATGTATCAGGTGAGCCGGAGGGCTGAAACCTGGAGCAGGGCAGCCTCTCGTTTTTTAGACACCAACCTGGAGGTCATGCTGGAGGATGTGAGGGAGATGAGGAAGGTCCTCTTCCTGGAGGGTGGCAGGAGGAGGCCAGCCACACAGACCAAACCGGCCTGGGTAGAAATTGCTGCCACTGTCAGCAGCAGAAGCATCGTGAGAAAGAGTTGGATCAAGTGCAGGAAAAAGTTCAAAGACCTCCTACACTCTGGCAAGGCAACCCTCAAGACAGGTCTCTGGGTATTCACCCTCCAGCAGACACACCAGCTGATGAAGCCTCAGGGCACATGCTGCTGCTGAATATGGAAGGGGTGTGTGCCCAGACTACTTACTGACCACTCAGAATTGCTCAGAGCCATAATGCTGCTGAGGACCTGCCAGCACTGAAACATGCAGCTTCGAATGAATTGGAGCAGATGCCATTGACCATAGAGGACATCAGTGTCTTATCACGCTCCCTTTTGTTCTTGCAGGAAAAATGGGCTCATAATGCCTGGGAGAGGGCCCAACCATACTTCAGATCATCACGGCAATGGAGAATCGAGTGATGGAAATAGGATCATGGACCATGAGGAAGTCGGACATGGCAAAATGGGCACTCATGGTAGAATGGTAATTACAAAGGGAAATGCACTCAATAAGGGAGTGCATTGCACTCCACCCTGTCCGACAGCATGCCAAACACTGAGTTTCATTAGGAAGGCTCAGCACTGCAGAGGCTTCAGCTGTCCAAGGCTAGTTCTAAGGATCTCTTCTTGTGTCTCCCACAGCTGCACATGTCCACCCAATGAGAACTTGTTCTCCCTCAGTGGCCCCAGATGACCAGCATGGAACCGCAGAAGCACTGTCACACTTTACAAGTGCGCTGTCCACCAGTGTAGATCCACTCACCTCGGTGGGCTTTGCGTGCGTTTAAATAGGGTAGCACTGGGTGAGGAGCACAGCGCTAGTGTACTGGAGGAGGTCCCAGAGGTAGAGGCAGCTGTAGGCAATTCCCCTCATAGGAGGGAGGACAGATGCAGCCCTGCTTAGCTGGGCACCAATGCAGAACCTCAGGGGTCACAGGAAAGGAGGCTGTACCTAGACCAGCAGCAGGAGATGGCTCCCGCATGTCTAAGTTCCCTGAGGCAATGCAGGGTCATTGGCAGAGGATGGAGGAGTCCATCCAGCTCATGTGTGCTACAATGGCTCAGGGCTTTGATCGCATGAGCTCCTCCGTTGAGAAAGTGACCAACCTCATGGAGAGCCATATGTGACAGCACTTGGAGTGCATGCAGAAACTGCACACTGACGTTCACAGAGTGCATGCCACACGATGTAGCTTGGACCGGTCAGTGGCGCTGGTGATGCAGAGATGTTTGTAGGGGATGCCAGTTGTGCCCCAGCTGGTGCACCCGTCCAGCCATACAGAGTGCCAGCCGAGGGCTGAGGCAGCCACTGAGGTGGATGACAATGCCACCACTCACAGCGCACATTCGTCATCCTCGGCCCCTCTCAGTGGGAGCCTCTGTGCAGCAGGTCTAAGTGACAGAGGCTGCCCCAGCAATGATACAGGTGCAGCAGCCTCTGGAAATGCCTCCAGGGGCACCTCCTCGATGAGGACGACCGCCTCATGCATCTCAGCTGCTGATAGAAACAAGGCCACAGAGCAGCACCGTGTAGAAGTGGCCGAGCACAAAGGTCACCATGTCGCACGGAGCACTGACTGGGTTACTGAGTGGGTTTTTCAGTACCTATGTGCTGCTTTTCTTTCTTAGCACTTTGTAAATAATGAACTTTAAGTTACCCATGTGAGACTCCTTTTATTGATGGCGGGACAAGTAAAGAGGTATGAGGTGGTGAAGGAGATCAAGGGTTCCTCAATGTTGATGGCAAAGCTCCCGGGCAGACGTGTTTCCTTCATTGGTGGTAACTGTTTACATGTTCCAGGCTGCATCTTCAATGGATGTGCTAGCACAAGTACCTCAGACTGAGTTCCATACCATTCCCTACATCCTGGGTCAGAGCGGCTCAGTTGAAATGTTCCTGAATGAAAACCATCCCTGACATTCGTGGCATCCTAATGAGACCTTTGCGCCCTGCACCCTGTCCGGCCACCTCCCTGTGCAGCTGGAGCACCTCACTGTTCTGCATCCTGACCTCCGACTCCTCTTCCTCCAACTCTCACACCTCCTGCTTCTCCTCTTCTTCCAATGAGCTGTCTCCTTCCAGGATCTCACTGTCCTCAAGGTTCACACCTCTCTGGAGGGCCATGTTATGGAGAATGCAGCAGACCACCATAATGACCAAGACCCTTGCAGGAGGGTATTGGAAGGCACCACCTGACCGATCCAGGCACCAGAATCGCATGTGAGAAAGCCGATGACCTGCTCAATAGCGAGCAAGTAACTTTGATTGTATGGTCTCTGTCTGGGGCTCTGTCTGAGGCTCCCGTAGGGGATGAGTGGCCATTTCTTTGAGGGATATCCCTTGAACCTGAGAATCCATCCACGCACTTTGGGGGTTGGAGTAAAGAGCTGAAGCAGCCTGGATTGGCAGAGAATGAAGGAGTCATGGCAGCTGCCAGTAAAGCAAGTGCACACATGAAGGAAGCTCTTGTGATTGCAGACCAGCTGAACATTGAGGCAGTGGAAGCCCATCCTGTTGATGAATCTGAATGGGCGGTCACTGTGTGTCTTGATGGCCATATGGGGGCCATCGATGATGCCCTGAATCTGGGCGATCCAGGGATGGCAATGAAACCAACTGCCCTCTGTGCCCGCTAGGCCGCATCTGTCGTGCAATGAACCTCAGCTCTGGCAGCAGTGACCTGTGAGATGCAGTGGTGTGCAGCTGTTTGAGAGATGACACCTAGGTCCACAGCTGATCCTTGGAAGGAGCCAGAGCAAAAGTCAAGGCCACAATGACTTTGACGACTACTGGCAGGGCCTGGTGAGCAGTACTGCGAAGTGTGAGGTCCTTGGTGACAAGGGCACAGATGTCTGTGACCGTCTGCCTGGAGATATGCAGTCTCCTGCAGCACTGAGTAAGCAGCTCTACCTTTGGTGTTAGATCCAATGCTGAGGGCATGGCCTCTGTGTCCTTCCTGCCCTCATCCCTCTCCCTATGCTCCTAATGCCAGACATTCTGCCTTTCCTGCGGGGAGTGTTGCCCCTCAATGCCAGTGGCCCAAAACCTGAGATTCATGCCCCCATTGCCTGCTGCTGCCTTCCTTGTGTTCAGGTGGCTTCCCCAATTGTGCTGGACAGCTTTCCCTTCTGCTCTTATGCCCCCACGATGCCAGGAGAGTAATGACCCCCTGCACTGTCCGAAATGTAGACTGCCCTCTCTGCCCACTACCTGTGCAGCACTAAGGGCACCTGTTTAGCAATGGCCGAGCGCCCCTCTGCACCATACACCCTTTCATGGGGCTTAGGTAATTGCCTGGGCTGGCCATGACTGGCTCCCCATTATGTACCCACCTCCTTTCACCTGGTCTGCCCCAGACAGCACGTGCACCCCTTCATAAATATAAACCCCCTCACCAACCACCCCCCCCAACACCTACCGCCCATAACAAGCTCTTTATGAGCTCCTCAGCCACATTAATTGGCCTTAATCAGGGATCTGGCAGGATCGCGATTCCACCCTGCACATACCCTGGCGAACATGGCCAGCTCCTGGAATGGGAATTTCAGGCCCTGTCCACCTCTATTCCTGCTCATGGCAGGACCCGAAAATTCAGCTCATGGAAACAAGAAAGGTCAACATGTAACCATCCGGTTTGGTGGGGAACCAACCAAATCACTCATAAAGCCTTTTGATAACTTTTTTTTCCACTAACTTTTTTATCAGTAGTTATATCTAATGTCCAAAGTACGGTTTTCCACAAAATAAAAATTTTAAAAATACAAATACTATTACAAATGTTATGAAACCAGCTGCACTTGAATACTCATCAGCAAGATTAGCATGTGAAGCATCACTAAAAATGATCAGCTTCATGTTCTTTGGGTCACCTAAGGATGGGAACTTCAGTACACATTTCTCCAGATTTAGATTTTTTAATGTTTTATTTTCCCTGAAAACATTCTCAATTTTCATATGTTTCATCATCATGGTCTTGAGGATTTCTGCTTCTAGTTCTATTCCAAGACTGCTCTCTAGCTATCATTTCATTGTGGAATCTGCTCAAACTGTGGCCTCTTTTAGCACTATGATGTCTTTCGGGACTACTGCTAGAAGATCTCCCTCGTACATTATCGGAGGCTCTTTCTCCAGCACGTGATTGCTTCGGTATACAAGATCCACTTCCTGACCCATTATTAGATCTTGCACTGCACTTTCTTACCCTTCACTCTTTCACCCCATTCTGCCAGTCCATGCACCTTGCTTCTTGGCCAACATCGTGAACATTTAACCAATATTTAAATTTGCTTGTAGATTTTCCTGCATGTCCCACAATTGTTGCCTCCCTCCATCTGTTAGGCCACTGTGGAATATATGTCACCCGAGTACCTACTCACAGCAATTGTCCTTTGGATGCGATAGTTCTTTCTTGAGCGCCATGATTGCTCACATTACTATCCAACAGATTATCTGTTTTCGTGGTGTTGGTTGAGTGAAAAATGTTGGCCTGAACACATCTTTCATATAGAGATACAAAATATAGTAAATGCTCTTGAAAATGTATGTGGGGTGATGTGTAATATTTTCACCACAGGAAACTAAAGGCCTGTTACCCGACCCGAACCCGACGAGACCCAACGACATGTGTCAGGTTCGGGTCGGGTCGGGTTGCACTTCTGGGTCCAGCATTCGGGCTCGAGTCGGATCGGGTCGGACACGCTCTATCACAGGTAAACGGCTCCACTGTTAATTTTTGGACTAGAAAGGTGGTTTTGTTATAGTTATTTTAAGCTTGTGCAGATCAGCAACAAAGTGAAAAGCGGAAGGTAAGTTAACTGATACAAAAACAAGAAATGCTGGAATCACTCAGCAGGTCTGGCAGCATCTGTGGAAAGAGAAGCAGAGTTAACGTTTCGGGTCAGTGACCCTTCTTCGTAAGTTAACTGATGGTCGGGTCAGGTCGGGCACGGGAAAAAATGGAAGGACTCGGGCCGGGTCGGGCTCGGGTCAGATGTGGTGCTGTCAGGCTTAGATCGGGTTTTTTTTTGCAGACCCGAGCGGGCCTTTACAGGAAACATTAAATCATAACATCAACTTGAGAGAGTCCTTTTATGGTTTTAAATACTACAGATGAACAAATGAAAGACTTGCAGTCCATCCAGGTATTAGAAACAGTAAACTCTGATCATAGGAATGAGATGAGGCTAATCATTTGGGGTACTGAGACTGGGGGTTGCAAGTCTGCTCCAGCAAGCAATCTATTTTAAATTTTACAGGTGACTGTCAGATTTCTTTGTGTAAGATATTTGTTGATGTCTTTGTCTCTAGGTGGGGGAAAGGGGAATTAACTGATTAAGTTTCTGCTGTCATGGTAAGGGAGCTGGATTTAATATTTGAAATGAAGGGAGTTGATTCATGGATGCCAGTCTCCCGTGACACAAACTAATCAATTATAAAACCAGCATAAAATTGGCCAAATTATCTGTTTCAATCTTCTGACCTTATGACCAACCCTTAATCTACCTCATTCTGCTCCTCAGGATCTTCATCACAAAACACATGAGTATTTGAAGTACAAGGGGCATCGTTTGTCTCTATCAACTGCTCAGATTCTGAGATTTTGTAATCAACCCCAATCAAACAGGAGGAACGAACCTTAACAGCTTGATTTCATGCTTGATAACTACTGTCTTACAACCGATTACCTTATCAGGGCCCTTCCATTCCCTATGACCCTCTCTTTTATAAAATACCAAATCTCCTGAATCAAATTCTGCCTCAGATGGCCTTATGCAATGCCTCAGAGCTCTTCTAATTTTCTCAGAGACCTCAGCCTTGATAAAAGCCCGTCTCCTTGCATGTAAATCATTCAAACGTTCAGAAAAAGATGGGACTAATTGTAGGACCTTCTCGAGCAGGAGGACTGTCGCACAGTACAGAAGGCAATTTGGGATTCCACCCATAGACCAACTGATGGGGACTATATCCTTCAACCATCTGAAGTGAATTATTCGCATGAACCTCCCATTCTAGGACAGTTGTCAATTTGCAGTTTGGCTGGTCAGCTAAGATTTTATGCAGCATTTCACCAATCAGTACATGATTCCTTTCAGAGAGCCCATTGCTGAAAGGACTTTGCGACCAAGGTCTTATGACCTTGCGAAATAAACTAGGTACTTTCGAAAGTAAACAATATACAAGGAACAAATTTTCTCTTTGATGTTAGTGGCAAAATTGTAAACACGTGATTTATACATGCATTATACTTTCTCTGCAAGCAGTAACTAAATGGAAATCTTTCTCCAAGAAGTTTAAAAATACAATTAAGAGTTTTACCAGATGTAACCTTTATGAATATCAGCATATCTGAAAAATAAAGTAACCAGTCCTGTTGCAGTTCTAGGGTAGTAATGTCATGAAATGTTATAGCACAGAAACAGGCTACTTGACTCATTGGGCTGAATTTTACGGCGGCGCAGATCGCCCGTCGCTGAGCCCCCGCTATATTAAGCATGGCAGCTCATTAGCATCATGGTGATGCACCGCCCTCCCCCCTTCACATGTTACATGGCAAGAGGCGGCACATCCGGTGCCGTGATGAACATCGGCTCAGCTGGTGCCCTATTTGAAGCACTTCAGAACCTTCTTCCTGACAGCTGCCAAATAAAAACTTACCTCATTATTGAAGAGTGGGGATGCTGACAATCTGGCAGCAAAACACAAAGTGCTAGAGAAACTCAGCAGGTCTGGCAGCATTTTTGGAGAGAGAAACAGAGTTAACTTTCTGTGACCTTCTTGTAGGTGTGCTGCACCTAGATGAATAATCTTAATTTTGCACATACCAGAATGTGAGACTGAATTATATCGTAAAAGGAAAATACACTATCAGAAATAAAAGCATAATTTAAGAATATCTACATACTATCAACTTTTAATTACCTGAATGTGTAAAGCTGCAGACCAATATGCATTTGGGATCTGTATTCATCTCACTGCTAGCTGTTAAGTGAAAAGACAGGTAACTGGAATTAAAAGTACTTCTTAAAGACCCAGGAAAATATGTTTATATTCTCGCTGCATTGCAAAGCAGAAATATTACATCAATAATTATGATCAGCTGCTGCAGAAGCAAAGTGTGTGTGAACATGTGTCGATCTGTCATAGATGCAAAATCAGGACACCAGCACAGATTTCCTTACTAGTCCTGCATTAGTTTTCAAACATGTGCAAAAAAAAACCTTGCAGCCAGAAGTTAGAGCAGTTACACTGTGAAATCATCTTTGTATTTAAAGGACCAGAGCAAAAACCAAAGATGGCAGAGGGGCACTCTAGGGTGGCCCCATGGTTCAGCAATGGCTCCCTGCTCACTCTCCTTCAGGCTGTGCAGGCAAGGCGGGAGGTCCTTTTCCCCAGCGATGGTAAGAAGAGGCCCTCCTGCCCGACCAAGGAAGCCTGGCTGGCGGTGGCAGAGGAGGTAAGTATCTGTGGGGCCATCCGGCGTGAAAGGGTCCAATGCCAGAAGAGGATGAATGATCACTCCCCCAGCCAGCCGGGGCCTTCCAGGCCTCGTGCACACAGGGTACGACTGCCAGAGTCATCCACAGCCAAAGGGCAATCTGATCAGCAGCCTTCCTCTAGTCAGGCTGCTAGTGCAGAAGTGGCACCGTGAAGGAGCACTCACAAGCATTTCCAAAAACCACCGTGACACAAATGGGTCTGCACGGGTGACACAACACTGTGAAAAGTTCAATCTCTAAATCTTCTTCACTAACATGTGTGTCGTTTTTACTATGCGAATTACATGTGCCAGCATGTATCGATCGTGTCTCCTCCCATCACATCATTGGCCTTTCAGAAGTGCCAATATATGGAATAACATTATTGCCATGCTAGTATTACTCATGAGTGTCTCCACAGATGCAGTAACATGGACAATGGCTCAGTCTGCTGCTGTCAGTAATGGTGGAGACAAAGATGTTGCAGATGTGGACTGCTGCACAACAGTGAACGAGGGTGCTGTGTGGCTTGCAGAGCCCATCGTGGCTCCTATGGCATGGAGAACCTTTGATTAATAAGACATTGCCATGCATCTCTTGCTCACTGCTCACCCTGCATGCGGCACCTGGATGCTCTCTGTCCTCCCATGCGCCTTTCCTGCTCAGTCCTCAGCATCCTCATCGTCCGAGGATGAGTCCTGCTCACATCTCTCCTCATCCTGCAAGGCCGCCCTCCCACCACTACTGAGTGCGTAGTTGTGCAGAGCACAGCAAACAGCAACAATAGGAGCTACCCTTTCCAGCTCTTACTGCAGGGCACCACTTGATCTATCCAGGCAATGAAAGCACATTTTCAGCATGCTGATCACCTGCTCAATGGTGGCTCCTGCATCTCCGTGGCTGGTGTTGTATTTCTCCTCTGCAGCAGTGCTGGGGTGTCTCACTGGTGACAGGAGCCATGTGTGCAAGAAGCCACCCCTCCATCTAAGCCAGTAGAGTGTACAGTGATGGCAGCTGGGACTGGCAGAGGATGAAGGTGTCATGGCAGCTACTTGGAAAGCGGGCACAGATTTGCATAAAGCAGTTACGGTGGGTACATACTAACTATACATTGAGTGAGTGGAGGTCCTTACTTATGCAGCTGGTCACCTGGCGGGTGCCTTGATGGTCACATAGGTGCAGTCTATGACCCCTTGCACCTGTGGGAATCCCATGATGGAGCCAAAACTGATGGCTTTCTGGGCCTGGGTCCCAGGGTCCGTCGTGAAGTGGACATAGTCACCGGCCCTCTGGTACCATGGCATCGGTGACCTCCCTAATGCAGCAGTGCACTGCTGACTGAGTGACCCCACAAAGGTCTCCGGTGGGCCCCCGAAATGATGCAGAGGCTTAAAATTTAGGAGCCACTGTCACTTTGAGGGCCACAGGCACAGGATGTCCACTGAAGCTCATGGGCCGCAGGCCATCATTGAGCAGGGCACAGGGATGTGTCACTGCCCCCCTCGACATCCACAGTCGCCTCTGACACTGGCACTCTGACATCTGCAGTAATGTCATGTGGGACCTGTAGATGCACGGTGATCCATAGTGGCGAGCTGTCCGAGGGGGCTGCTGCTGCTCACAACCGGGGGCCTCTACGTGGGCTGCACTGGCCTGTTGGTTTTGCCTGCGACGCATATGGAGCCTCACGAGAAAGGATCAGACAATATAGGTTGAAGCATACCCATCTCCATGTGACAAATAAAGTTGTATCCCTTCCTTCTTTGGAGGTTCCTAACAGGGCAGGCATTGTTGTTCTGTTACATCAGGTGCTTTCATGCATCAACTATGTGGCGTGGCACGGCATTTCCTGTCTTAGCTCCTACTAAGAGTGGCACAGCATTACCACATCAAGCGTCTACACGCTACATCGATTGCCCCACCAGCCAGATAACCTTTACACGCCTACTGTTTCTGGCACCTTCACTCACACAAACAAACAATGCAGAGCAGCCTCCCTTCACGCCTGCAGAGCTATGTCTCCAGTAATCCCATCCCCCACTCCCACCTCCCTACAAGTATGCAGAGTGGAGACCCTGGTATATAGCGGCCTGTCTGCGCCGTGTCCGATTGCTCCCTCTTCTGCTGTCTCGCCGGCTTCTCATTTGTGAACAGGATGGCACGTGCCAGTCCACCCCTTCAGCATAAAATACGGAACTGAGGAGTGATGAGGAGCGGGATGCGTAATCAGCAAGGTAAATAGCGCTTAGCATATTTAAATTGGGGTGCCGCCGCCGAGTGGAGGGGTGGCCACTGTCGAGGTCCCACTGCTGCCAGTAAATGGGGCGGGACATGCCTGGAGTCGGGGGTCATGACGGGCCTCTCCCGCTAGAATATTCTGGGCCTCCTGCCCTGACCCCCGACATTGGAGGGCTGGTAAAATTCAGCCCATTATGTCCAAGGCAGTGTTTTGCTGCATCTGGAATCCAGTTTAACCCCTCTCTCCTGCTCACTCCATATATTGTTCCTGGTACATTTGCAGCAGACAATAATGCACATTCCTGCAATCCAGAATGGAGCATTTACGAGGCACTTTGAAATTGCTGTAGATCCATTCACTCATTTTATTTTTATTTATTTTTTTATTTTATTTAGAGATACAGCACTGAAACAGGCCCTTCGGCCCACCGAGTCTGTGCCGACCATCAACCACCCATTTATACTAATCCTACACTACTCCCAAATTCCTACCACACCCCCACCTGTCCCTATATTTCCCTACCACCTACCTATACTAGGGGCAATTTATAATGGCCAATTTACCTACCAACCTACAAGTCTTTTGGCTTGTGGGAGGAAACCGGAGCACCCGGAGGAAACCCACACAGACACAGGGAGAACTTGCAAACTCCACACAGGCAGTACCCAGAATTGAACCCGGGTCGCTGGAGCTGTGAGGCTGCGGTGCTAACCACTGCGCCACTGTGCCAACTCATGATGCCCATGTTTTGTGCAGTCAACACCACTATTAAATACGCACTTCCCAGTCTGTGTTCAATGAGCATTAGCAGAGACACAGGAGTTTTTCCTTGAGGTCTCAGTCTGCTACAGATACTAAGAGCTACTTTGGTGGCCTTACAACTGTTATTACAGACAGGTGGTAAGTGGTGTGAGTGGCTTCCACTTTACACCTCCCAACTGACCGCAGATAGTGTTTCGTTAAAAAATGGTGTCCCCGAGTGTTTTAAGAATCAAATAAATAGACAAATGACAGGTTTTCTCATAGATTTAAACAGCAAAACCTGAATTGTTCGCAACGTTCACCCACTCACGCATTCACACACACAGGATGCAATTAAATTTCAAAGTGATGTAAGAGCTCGTGGTTCATCTTTCCTGAAGTACGATGAAAGAACTGCACGCAATACTCCAGCTGTGGCCTAACCAGTGTTTTATACAGTTCCAGCATAATCTCCCAACTCTTTTATTCTATGCCTCAGCTAATAAAGGCAAGTATCCTGTATGTCTTCTTGACCACCTTGTCTACCTGTTCAGCCACCTTCAGGGATCTGTGGACATTCACTCCAAAGTCCCTCTCTTCCCCTATACTTCTCAGTATCCTACCATTTATTGTGCATTACCTTGCCTTGTAATCCTTCCCCAAATACATTACTTCATACTTCTCTGGATTGAACTCCATTTGCCTTTGTTCCGCCCACCTGACTAGTCCATTGATATCTTCCTGCAGTCTACAGCTTTCTTCTTCATTATCAACCACATGAACAATTTTTATATCACCTGCAAACTTCTTAATCATACTTTCTATATTCAAGTCCAAGTCTTTGATATATACCACAAAATATAATGGATCTAGTACTGAGCCTTGCGGAACCCCACTGGAAACAGCCTTCTAGTTACAAAAACACCATTCAATCATTACCCTTTGCTTCCTGCCTCTGAGCCAATTTTGGATCCAATTTACGACTTTGCCTTGGATCCCATGGGCTTTTACTTTTGTGACCAATCTGCCATGTGGAACCTTGTCAAAAGCCTTGCTAAAATCTGTATAGACTACATGAAATGCACTACCCTTGTGAAAGAATCTGGCCATAATGAGGAGTTACAAGGTCAAAATAATTATTTTCCTGTGATTGAGGGATTAAAACATTTTTAAAGGGTTCATCTACCTAAAAGGTTAGAAAGGGATTCATTTCTGTAATACTAAGAGCCTCTGTGAAATAGCTTGCCTCATCCTAGAACCATAAAAGCAGCTTCTGATAAGGAGGATTCACTTTCAAAAGTCCTCACAAAAGGATGAAACATTGATAACATAGTTTTGCAAACTGTCATGAGAGCTACCACGGTGCAATAGTTGATAAGATGCTTTTATGCTGATAGCCCTAAACTACAGTCAACTGAATTTTGGACAAAGTAAACCAAACCCAAAAACTGAATTGCAATCTTGAAACATAGTTAAATGATTAATGAAACAGGAAGCAGAGAGTGGGCACAAACGGGGCATTTTCAAGTTGGCAGGCAGTGAATAGTGGGGTGCCGCAAGGATCAGTGCTGGGGCCTCAGCTGTTTACACTCTATATTAATGACTTGGATGAAGAGACGGAGAATAATGTATCTAAATTTGCTGATGATACAACGCTCGGTGGAAAGATAAGCTACAGAGAGAAGATAGAGAGGCTGCAAAGAGATATAGACAGGTTAAGTGAGTGGGCAACAAAATGGCAAAAGGTGTATAATGCAGGGAAGAGTGCAGTTGTTCACTTTGGTCGTAAAAATAGAAAAACAGAATATTTTTTAAAAGGTGTGAAACTGGTAGGTGTTGATGTTCAGAGAGACCTGGGGATACTCGTACAAGGAACGCACACAGTTAACCTGCAGGTGCAACAGGCTATTCGGAAGGCAAATGGCATGTTGGCCTTTATTGAGAGGGGATTGGAGTACAGGAATAAAGAAATCATACTAAAATTGTACAGGGCTTTGGTGAGACCGTACCTGGAATACTGTGTGCAGTTTTGGTCTCCACATTTAAGAAAGGATATACTTGCACTGGTGGCAATGCAGCGAAGATTTATTAAATTGGTCCCTGGGATGAGGGGGTTGTCCTATGATGAGAGGCTGAGTAAATTGGGCCTATATTCTCTAGAGTTTAGAAGAATGAGAGGCAATTGTTATAACCAGGTGAACAATGTGTCTAGGTGTCTCTTGCTGTCTTTACCTGGTCTTATTGTAACAGGGTTGAATTTTAAACACATTGTGTTTAGAGATCCCTTTTGTGTGAATCCTTGTTCACAGTTTCCAATGAAAGGCAAAGAAATGAGCGTAAACAGACTTTCTTTGGTTTAAAGCAGAAAGAGGAAATTTATTAAATCTTAAACTCTAATATGGTTCACGCCTACAGATATACAACGTGCTCATGTTAGCATGCACACGCGATATAAACATGCAGATAGGAACAGAAAAAAACAGAAGAAAAGATAAGTAGAGCAGTTTGAGGCAATGTCTTGTTACTGTTTCTAGAGCTTGCTGTAGTCTTTGGTTGAAGGTATGGTCTTCCGTTGCATTGGAGCCCAGTTTTAGACTTAAACCGTGTTCATGTAGGAAACCTTTTCTCGCTCTGAGTTTATGTGTCTTCAGTGGTTTCAGTTCCCTGGGAGATGAGCAGGCAGGCAGAAAGGCAGGAGAGGAGATGTTCTCAGTCCATGAGCACATGGCATTGTCTGCCCTCAATTCCCTTTATTGGACGTTCAAATTCAAAAAAGCTCCCAAATTGCTCAGCAGGTTAGGCATGTGACTAGCTCCTTATATGGAACAGTCTCTTCACATCCTTTGTTGGAGGCTCAAATTTCTCTGCAACAGCCAGTTAGCCATGTGACTAAAACTGGTCTGACCACTGACCACTACTGTGCCTACCCACTGTTTCTGTTTTTTAAATTTTTTTTAAATTTTAGTGCTTGGAGTGCTTTGTGCTTTACAGTCAATTCACACCCTCTCTATACGAACGCTTTGTCTTTCAGCACACCATTAACATACCGGTTTGTCTTGTTCCATAACCTTCTGGTCAGTTATTCTCTGTGACCTTGTCCTAGCAACACCTTCTCTTTTGTTATCTCTTGTCCCGCCCCCTGCTTTACTTGCTTAAAACCTTTTACATTTCTAATATTTGTCAGTTCTGAAGAAGGGTCACTGACCTGAAACATTAATTCTGCTTCTCTCCCCACAGATGCTGCTAGACCTACTGAGTATTTCCAGCATTTCTTGTTTTTATTTGGTTTGACCACTTCTGTGTATTGGAGAAGCAACTGCTGGATCCCCATTGTTTCAACATTGTCTGTTACCATGGAAATATCTTTCCGGTCAGTGCTTGCAATTTTAAGTTTTACAAAGTGATTCCTGACAACGCACCGGCCCACTGATGTCATCAGAGTGCGCCAAGATGCGCACATGCGCAGCAACATCTTGCCAGGACTTAGTGGCGCATTCGTGGGATCACGTCATTGCGTAGCTCCAACGTCATCATGTATCTGCACCAAGTCCATCTTCGCGCATATGCGATAAACGCATCATCGGGTATCCAGCCCCCCACTTGGCTGGAGGAAGCAGCTGAATGGGAGACTTTGGGACTGGAGCTCTCACTGCTCAGCAACTTGCTCCAGGCCTTGATGCTTCCTCACCTCAGCCGCTCGCACCAGACTTCGCTGCTCCTGTCCCCCCCTCACTCCCCTGGCCGATTGTTCCTTGCTTCGCACCACCCTGCTCATTGGCCGCTCGCTTCCCGCTTCCCAGCCCTCCCTACAGCCACTAGCTCTAGGCCGCGCTGCTTCACTCTACTCGGCCACTTGCTCCTGCGTCGCCCCGTCGCCCCTTGCTTCTTCAGGTGGCGCCTGGTGACTGATGAAATGTGGGAGCGAGTGGCCAAGAGGAGGGAAGCTGCACGGCCTAGAGCTAGTGTCTGGAGGTGGGGGCAGGAAGCGAGCAGCGGAGAGCAGGGGTGACGCGAGCAGGGAACAATCACCCAGGGGATTGAGGGGGGAGTAGTGAGGTCTGGAGCGAGCTGCTGGGGGTGAGGGTGGGGAAGCTGCCAGTGGGGATGAGGGGGAAAAAGCGAGCTGCCGAGGGTGGAGAGTAGGCAGTGGGGCGGGAGCTAGTAGCTGTTTTCAGGTGAAATCAGCCTTGGTCAGTCATATAAACAAATCACATAATGAATTGGCAGCACATTTTATATTCTGCCCGATTTTCTTTTACATTGATTGGGTGCCAATTCACTATTTTCCAATTGAAATTCAATCATAAAATTCCTTTTGTATTGAATAGGATTACTGGAATATTAAATGGCTCTGAGGAGTACAGTTAGTATCCTATAACTACACAGTAGCATATTACTGGGCTTCCATCCAACTAATGTAAGGTTAGTTTGCTAGAACGATGTAGCCATAAGCATTTCCTGTGATAAATTGAGCAGCGCCATCTTTAATCCTGGCAGCTGCCTGAACGTCACAAACGCTGATGTTCCAGTTGAAGAGCCTGCATTTGTGCATGTGCAAGTACTGCGCCACCTAGTGGTTGCGTTGTCAGCAAACGCAGCCTAAGTTTTAATGTTCATGTGGTGAAATAATGTGCCCCTCAGTCTTGGCAGCTGAGGTTTGCCTGACACCTCCACACCCAGGGGAATGAAATGTGATTTGGAAAAAATGGCACATTTCATTACAAAGTTTGAAAGAAATATAAGATACAGTAAGAAAACCATGCATTTTGCTCATTCATTTCCATTCATTCACCTGTCTTGAAACTCATTAAGATGGCCTATTCTGGAAGTCCAGGGCTGCTTTAATTTCCCATTTTTTTTCTCCAGAAGAGTTAGTGGTGGGGTGGGGGGGGGGGGGGGGATCTATCCTGAACTCCCTGATTCATGCAAAGACTTTTGGTTTCAGGGGATGGGTGGTTCCCTTTTCCTCTGACTGTGGGGGAGGAGTCTCTGTTATTCTCCCCTTTGTTCTCTGAGACACTCCTACCTGCAGGTATTTGTACAGACTTAACTGCAAGCTCCGGTGACCCTTCGACTAGGTGAGGCATCACCCTCACAGTTTCCCTGCCCCCTAAAGGTCTCACTTTGTCTCTGCAGGTTCCTGTAAATACTGTTAGCAACTCTGCTGGGGTGCCTCTAGAGTCTGCATTTACATAGGAGGATGTGGGGTCTAACATTTCACATTTTTCAGGGTTGGTTGACCGGGCAGTAGGGATTTTCATCTGGGATTCTTCCCAGATGTCCTTTAACCTGCCCTCTGGGTCACTTTTTCCCCTTCTCTTTCTACACTTCTGCCAGCCATGAGCCTGTCTGTCCCCTTTTGTTCTAAACCTGGGTTCCTTACAGTTCACCAGCCCTCTGCTGGAGGGTCCCCTAACAGGACTTAGGGGTGCAGGTTTCACTGTAGGTTTGGGGCTTTCCCTCAACCAGGCACATGTGGCAACTTCTGCAGTACTCCACCACATCTTTGTAGAGTTTTGGCCAGCCAAATTGCAGTCTTATGCAGGCTTTGGTCTTTCGTATACCGGCATGTACAGCCACTGTAGTCTCGTGGGCCCTTCTTAATATTTCTCCCTGGTACCTCTGCAGCACTACTAACTGGTGAACTACTGTCCATTCCTTGCCCTCAGGTCTGTGAGGAGAACTCCATTTCTACTAGAATGGCAGGAGGATGGGAATCTGAGCAGGGAGACAGAGGAGGGGGAAACAAGGATAGAAATGAAAGACAGAAAGGTAAGAAGCAAAAGTTGAAGGCAGAGAAAACAAGGGCGAGAAACAAATGGGGCCATAGTGCAAAATAAAGCTAAGATGACTAACAAAGTTAAAAAGACAAGTCTAAAGGCATTGTGTATTAATGCACGGAGCATTCGAAATAAGTTAAATGAATTAATAGCGCAAATAGAGATCGTTGTGATTACAGAGACATGGCTGCAGGGTGACCAAGGATGGGAACTGAACATCCAGGGGTATTCAATATTTAGGAAGGATAGGCAAAAAGGGAAAGGAGGTGGGGTAGCGTTGTTAGTAAAGGAGGAAATCAATGCAATCGTGATGAAGGATATTGGCTCGGAAAATCATGATGTGGAATCTGTATGGTTGGAGCTAAGAAACACCAAGGGGCAGAAAACATTGGTGGAGGTTGTCTATAGGCCCCCAAACAGTAGTGGAGATGTAAGGGATGGCATTAAACAGGAAATTAGAGATGCATGCAAAAAGGGCACAACTGTAATCATGGGTGACTTTGATCTACATATAGATTGGTCAAAACAAATTAGCAATAATACTGTGGAGGAGGATTTCCTGGAGTGTGTACATGATGGTTTTTTTAGACCAATACATTGAGGAACCAACTAGAGAACAGGTTATCCTAGACTGGGTATTGTGCAATGAGAAAGGATTAATTAACAATTTTGTTGTTCGGGATCCCTTGGGGAGGAGCGACCATAACATGATAGAATTCTTCATTAAGATGGAGAGTGAAGTAGTTGAATCCGAAACTAGGGTCCTGAATCTAAATAAAGGAAACTACGAAGGTATGAGGCGCGAGTTGGCCATGGTAGATTGGGGAACTTCACGAAAAAGGTTGACGGTGGATAGACAATGGATAATATTTAAAGAACATGTGCATGAATTACAACAATTATTCATTCCTGTCTGGTGCAAAAATAAAACCGGAAAAGTGGCTCAACTGTGGCTTACAAAAGAAATTAGGGATAGTATTATATCCAAAGATGAGGCATATAAAATTGCCAGAAAAAGCAGCAAGTTTGAGGATTGGGAGCAATTTAGAATTCAGCAAAGGAGAACAAAGAGGTTGATTAATCGGGGGAAAATAAAGTATGAGAGTAAACTTGCGGGGAACATAAAAACTGACTGTAAATATGTGAAGAGAAAAGATTAGTGAAGACAAATGTAGGTCCCTTACAGTCAGAAACGAGGGAAATTATAATGGGTAACAAAGAAATGGCAAAACAATTAAACACATTCTTTGATTCTGTCTTCACAAAGGGGGACACAAATAACCTCCCAGAAACGTTAGGGAACCAAGGGGCTAATGAGAGGGAGGAACTGAAGGAAATCAGCAATAGTAAAGAAAAATAGTGCTCGGGAAATTAATGAGGTTAAAGGCTGACAACTCCACAGGGCCTGATAATCTACATCCCAGAGTACTAAAGGAAGTGGCCCTGTAAATAGTGGATGCATTGGTGGTCATCTTCCAAAATTCTATAGACTCTGGAGCAGTTCTTACAGATTGGAAGGTGGCAAATGTAATCCCACTATTTAAAAAAGGAGGGAGAGAAAAAACAGGGAATTACAGACCAGTTAGCCTTACATCAGTAGTAGGGAAAATGCTAGAGTCTATTATAAAGGATGTGATAGCAGAACACCTGGAAAGCATAAATGGAATTGGGCAAAGTCAGCATGGGTTTACAAAAGGGAAATCATGCTTAACAAATCTACTGGAGTTTTTTGAGGATGTAACAAGCAGAATAGATAAGGGAGAACCAGTGGATGTGGTGTATTTGGATTTTCAGAAGGCTTTTGATAAGGTCCCACATAAGAGGTTAGTGTGCAAGATTAAAGCACATGGGATTGGGGGTAATATACTGTCATGGATTGAGAATTGGTTGACAGACAGGAAACAGAGAGTAGGAATAAACAGGTCTTTTTCCGGGTGGCAGGCAATGACTAGTGGGGTACTGCAGGGATCAGTGCTTGGGCCCCAGCGATTCACAATATATATTAATGACTTGGGTGAGGGAACTAAATGTAACATTTCCAAGTTTGCAGACAACACAAAGCTGGGGGGGAATGTGAGCTGTGAGGATGATGCAAAGAGGCTCCAATGTGATTTGGACAAGTTGGGTGAGTGGGAAAATGCATGACAGATGCAGTATAATATGGATAAATGTGAGGTTATCCACTTTGGTTGTAAAAACCGAAAGGTAGATTATTATCTGAATGGTGATAGATTGGGAAAGGGGAAGGTGCAATGAGACCTGGGTGTCCTTGTACACCAGTCGCTGAAAGCAAGCTTTCAGGTGCAGCAAGCAGTTAGGAAGGCGAATGGTATGTTGGCCTTCATTGCAAGAGGATTTGAGTGCAGGAGCAAGGATGTGTTACTGCAGTTGCACAGGGCCTTGGTGAGACCACATCTGGAGTATTGTGTGCAGTTTTGGTCTCCTTATCTGAGGAAGGATGGAGGCAGTGCAAAGATTTACTAGATTCCTGGGATGGCAGGATTGACGTATGAGGAGAGATTGTGTCGACTAGGCCTATATTCACTAGAGTTTAGAAGAGTGAGAGGGGATCTCATAGAAACCTATAAAATTCTAACAGGACTAGACAGGCTAGATGCAAGAAGGATGTTCTTGATGGCTGGGGAGTCCAGAACTAGGGGTCACAGTCTCAGGATATGGGCCATTTAGAACCGAGATGAGGAGAAATTTCTTCACTCAGTGGGTGGCGAACCTGTGGAATTCTCGACTGCAGATGGCAGTGGAGGCCAAGTTATTAAATATATTCAAGAAGGAGATAGATATATTAATGCCAAAGGGATCAAGGGAAATGGGGAGAAAGCAGGAACAAGGTACTGAATTAGACGGTCAGTCCTGATCTTTTTTGAATGGCGGAGCAGGCCCAAAGGACCGACTGGCCGACTGCTCCTATTTGCAATGTTTCTATGTTTTTTATGTTTACCTCATTCTTTAAATAGTAGCAATCATGGACTCCCTCTGCTTCACTTTCAGACTGGGAAGCCTGCACTAACCCTTGCAATACTGGGTCGGCTCGTTGAGCCTCACCTCGGGAAAGTCCATTTAATTCATTCCCTGGGTCTCCTAACTTACCAAAGAAAGTCTCGGACAAGCAGACCTCATGGTCATTTGCCTGCAGTGTCAATGCAGTCTCCTCTGCAGGAGACCCTCTCCTGCCACTGCCCTGTCTCTCTCACCTCCTGCGGTCTTTCTTTCACTACTGGGGGGGCTACCACCTTCACCCTGCCAGATCATTACCTAGGAGCAGGTCAACCCCATCTACAGGCAAACTAGGGACAATCCCTACAGTCATTAGTCCCAAAACTAGGTCACACTACAGGTGCACCCTGTGTACAGGTACAGACATACACTGACCTCCAATACCATTCACCACCATTCTGGGGGAATGGTCAGGCCTTTTCCCAGTAAAAGGGATCTAGTGGCCCCTGTGTCCCTGGAAATCACTATGGGCTTGCTTGCCCCACTCGAGGGATATGGGGTTATTTTCCCTTCGGATACAAAACCCAGATAATCTTCAGGAATCCTATTAACTTTCCCTGCACTGGCTGTACTAAGCTTCCTGCATTGTACCCTTACTGCAGTCAAAGCCACAGCCCGTTCCGTGTTTTCCATCAGGCCCTTGTCTTCACTGAGCGGGTGTGCCCTGATTAACCCTACCGGTTTCCCCTTTAGTTTCCAGCAGTCAGCTTTTAAATGCCCTGCCTTGTTACAGTGGAAGCACACAGGTCTCCGGGTCTCACTGTTGCTCACAGTACCTTTTTTGCTGGAGGAGGGCCCACTGTGTCTCCTGTTTTCCTTTCTCTCCCAGGACTGCCTGGGTGGATATCACCTTCCCATCCTTTGTCCTTTTCGGATTTGTGGGGGTGATCAGGAAAGGTTCTCCCCTGGGAAACCGACTTATAAATTAAAGAAAATTCATCAGCAAGAACGGCTGCTTGCTGGGCTCCCTGAGCCCACTGCTCCTCGACATGAGTTTTTATTGAGAATGGGAGAGAGTTGTTAAATTCCTCTAACAGGATTACTTCTCTGAGAGTCTCATAGCTGAGCTGTATTTTTAAAGCCCTCGGCCACTGGTCAAAAGCCAGCAGCTTGCTTCTTTCAAACTCCATATAAGTTTGATTAGCTTGCTTTTTGAGTGTTCTAAACTTCTGGCGATAGGCTTCAGGTACAAATTCATATGCCCTGAGGATAGCATTTTTGGTCAGCTCATAATTTTATGAACTCTCATCTGGCAGCGTGGAATAAACCTCATGGGCTTTTCCAGTTAGTTTGCTTTGCAGTAAAAGAGACCAGGTCTCAGCTGGCCATTTTAGCTGCCTTGCCAGTTTCTTGAAAGACACAAAAAATGCTTCCACATCATCCTTATTGAATTTTGGAAACAATTGGGTGAGTTTTAGCAATCTTGTACCCAGCCCTGAATTCTGATCCTCCATATTGGCCATGCTTTCACTAGGGTTACTCTGTCGCCCCCTAGCTAACCCAAGCCGCCGTAACTCTCTTTCTTTGCATTCTTTCTGGAATTTTCTTTCTCTCTCTCCTCTCTCTCTCATTCCTTCTCCTGTCTTTGTTTTTCTTCATGCTGCATTTGGAAGGCTCTTTCTTTCTCTTCCCTTCTCTTCCCTTTCCTTCTGGAAGGCCCTTTCTTTCTCCCTCTCCTGCCTCTCTCTCTCTTTTTCTCTTTTCTTTAATTCAAGTTTCCTCTGTTCCAATTGTATCTTTGCTAACAATACCCTGTTGGATTCTGCTTTTAACCCTGTTTCTACTTCTTCAGATTCAAGGGAAAAATGGTTGGCTACTAGTCTTAGGAGTTCAGACTTCCTAGCCTTGCCACGCACAGTGATCCCATATTGCTCAGCCATTTTCCTCAACTCCTCCATAGACAGTGCTTTTAACTTATCCCAAGTTACTTCACCCTGGCTTGGAGAGCTACTCGCTTCAGTTGCAGACATGTTAGTATTCAATCACACACAACCACAAGAAAACCAGTATTGATTTGCTCTTTTAGATTGGGAACAATTTGGCTTCCCACTTCCAATTTCACTCGTTTGTTTGTGGGTAACAATCCGGACGCTAGCACCCAAATTTCTGTTACGACCAGGTGAACAATGTATCTAGCGGTCTCTTGCTGACTTTACCTGGTCTTGTTGTAACAGGGTTGAATTTTAAACACATTGTGTTTTGAGCTCCATTTTGTGTGAATCCTTGTTCACAGTTTCCAATTATAAGGCAAAGAAATTAGCACAAATGGGCTTTCTTTGGTTTAAAGCAGAAGCAGAAATTTATTAAACCTTAAACTTAAACTCTAATACGGTTCACGCCTATAGATATACGACGTGCTCATGTTAGCATGCGCACACGATATAAACATGCAGATAGGAACAGAAAAGAATAGAAGAAAAGATAAGTGGAGTAGTTTGAGGCAATATCTTGTTACTGTTTCTTGAGCTTGCTGTAGTCCTTGATTGAAGGTATGGTCTTGTGTTGCGTTGGGGCCCAGTATTAGACTTAAACCTTGTTCACGTAGGAAACCTTTTCTCTCTCTGAGTTTATGTGTCTTCAATGGTTTCAGTTCCCTGAGAGATGAGCAGGCAGGCAGAAAGGCAGGAGAGGAGATGTTCTCAGTCCATGAGCACATGGCATTGTCTGCCCTCAAATCACTTTATTGGGAGTTCAAATTCAAAAAAACTCCCAAATTGCCCAGCAGGTTAGGCATGTGACTAGCTCCTTATATGGAAAAGACTCTTCACATCCTTTGTTGGAGGTTCAAATTTCTCTGCAACAGCCAGTTAGCCATGTGACTAAAATTGGTCTGACCATTTCTGTGTATTAGAGAAGCAACTACTGAATCCCCATTGTTTCAACATTGTCTGTTACCATGGAAATATCTTTCCTGTAAGGGCTTGCAATTTTAAGTTTAAATGTTCATGTGGTGAAATAACGTGTGCTTCAGTCTTGGCAGGTGAGGTTTGCCTGACACAATCTAATTGATACATACAAGATTCTGAAAGTGCTTGATAGGGTAGAAGCTGAGAGGTTGTTCCCACTGGTCAGGGAATCTAGAACACAGGGACACAGTCTCAGGATAAGGGATCAATCATTCAGGACTGAGATGAGGAGAAATTACTTCACTCAAAGGGTTGTGAATCTTTGGAATTCTCTACCTCCCAGAGGGCTGTGGATGCTCCATCATTGAATGCATTTAATGCTGGGATGGACAGATGTTTGGTCTCGCAGAGAATCAAGGAGTTTGGGGAGCGGGCAGGGAAGTGGAATTGAAGCCCAAGATCAGCCATGATTGTATTGAATGGCGGAGCAGGCTCAATGGGCCATATGGTCTACTCCTACTCCTATTTCTTGTGTTCTTGTGAAACATTGACCATCACAAGGCTCGCGGCTTGGCTTTCTTAGAAATCAGAAGCCTGGACCTTACCTCAAAATTAACAGTTATACAACCTTTCTTAGGAATCAAAGAGGACAGACCTTGCCCAGAAATTACCTGTTATACAGCCTTATTTGGGAAATTAAGGGGGACGAAATTACTTGCAGCTGAGGTAACACCTCTATATGTTAGAACTTAGTTATGCAACTTGGAAAAAGTATAAATATTATAAGCATACATTGTATTTTTAGACATGCTGGATTCGTTCCAACATCTCTCACAGTAAAGGTATGACTATTAGAGTAAGACAATGATAGTTCTCCCCTTAAATGGGACAGAAGTAATTCTGTTGTCTTCTACTTGGGGAGTTAAAGTAAATGTTACTTTAATAATTGATGGATATCCTACTCAAATATTTTACTGTAACAATACTTAGAGTTAAAATTTGGATTCTTGACTAGAAACAAAATTGTACTTTCTATCGTTTCCTAGAACTATTAATTTTGCAACTGTGAATTCCAAGTTCGGTTCTTTAACATAAGAACACAAAAACACATGAAATAGGAGCAGGAGTAGACCATATGTCTCATCGAGCCTGCTCCGCCATTCAATACGATCAAGGCTGATCTTGGGATTCAATTCCACTTTCCTGCCCACTCCCCATATCCTTTGATTTCCTGTGAGACCAAATATCTATCTATCCCAGCCTTAACAGTATTTAATGATGGAGCATCCACAACCCTCTGGGTTAGAGAATTCCAAAGATTCACAACCCTTTGAGTGAAATAATTTCTCCTCATCTCAGTCCTGAATGATTGGCCCCTTAACTTAAGACTGTGCCCCCGCGTTCTAGATTCCTCGACCAGTGGAAACAATCTTTCGTCTTCTACCCTATCAAACCCTTTCAGAATCTTGTATGTCTTAGTTAGATCACCTCTCATTCTTCTAAACTCCAGAGAATATAGGCCCAAACTACTCAGCCTCTCATCATAGGACAACCTCCTTGTCCCAGGAACTAATTTAGTTAATCTTCGCTGCACTGCCTCCAGTGCAAGTATATCCTTTCTTAAATGTGGAGACCAAAGCTGCACACAGTTCTGGTCACCTCATTACAGAAAGGATGTAATTGCACTAGACAGGGTACAGAGGAGATTTACAAGGAAGTTGCCAGGACTGGAAAAATGCAGCTATGAGGAAAGATTGGATAGGCTGGGGTTGTTCTCCTTGGAACAGAGAAGGCTGAGGGGAGATCTGATTGACATGCACAAAATTTTGAGGGGCCTGGATAGAGTGGAGGTGAACAGCCTATTTACCTTAGCAGAGAGGTCAGTGACTAGGGGGCATAGATTTAAAGTGATTGGTAGAAAGATTAGAGGGGAGATGAGGAAAGGTTTTCTCACCCAGAGGGTGGTGGGGGTCTGGAACTCACTACCTGAAAGGGTAGTTGAGGCAGAGACCCTCAACTCATTCAAAAGGAGTCTGGATGTGCAGCTCGAGTGCCGTAATCTGCAGGGCTACAGACCAAATGCTGGAAGTTTGGATTAGAATGGATGGAACGTTTTTCGGCTGGCACAGACACGATGGGCCAAGTGGCCTCTTTCTGTGCCATAAACCTTCTATGATTCTATTCTGTGATTGTATTCCCAGTGCGGTCTCACCAAAACCTGTACAGTTTTAGTAAGACTTCTTTATTCCTGTACTCCAATCCCTTTGCAATAAAGGTCAACATGTCATTTGCCTTCCTAATAGTCTGCTGCACCTGCATGTTAACTTTGTGTGTTTCTTGTACAAAATAAACCTTTATATAAACTAGAACTTATATTGTCTTATAATCTTCTGCATCGCTAACTCATGAACCTGTCTCTATACACTCTTTGGTGGGGAGGTACATTACTGAGGAGAGATTTCCGGAACCTTATAATACCCGGGTTATTATAATCTGACTTAAATTTGTTAAAAAGGCTATCTGGAGAATGGCTATATTCTCAGCTGGTTCCTTTCCTTTAGAGAGCATTAGATCAGTACTTCAGACCCATTCAGGTGGGATCTGTCTTTTCAACTTTAAGTTGAGAGTGATCATCTAAGAAGTATGTCTGATCCAGGATAGCCTCAAAATGGGCCAAGGATTATTATAATCCACTACACTCTCATTGACCTTCATGTTACCTTCTCAAAAAAATTCAATTATGTTGATCAGACATGACCTTCCCATAACAAATCTGTGCTGACTATCTTTGATTAATCCGTGCCTTTCAAAATGAAGATTTATTTTGTCCCTCAGAATTTTTTCCAATAATTTTCCAGCAAAATACACGGATGCAAAGAATCTATCAATTGCCACTAAATTTCATATATCCAACCGGTGCAATGAGTGTTCAATGAGTTATGATGTGTGTCCATTTTATTGTGAATTATACTGAACACCATGCTGTTCAGAAGGAGTTGCTGGTACCTGTTGTTTGCTTGGTGAGAGTGCACCTTCCAGTAATCGATTAACCAACTAGTGACTGTCATCCTTGAGAAATGGCAAACGGGGCTTGTCATGCATGAAAGAAACTGCTAAACAAAACCACAATAACACAGGCATTTAAACAACAGTTAAAATGGAGTCGAGTCATGTGACCCCTCCTGTACTAAAAATAAACAAACTTGTCTGCCAAGATCAGACACATTAACTGCATCTGAAATAGCTCTGGGGAGAACTTCTTTGAAATTGAAAGGAGGACTATCACATATTAATGACTCTTAATCAACATGAATGGATTAACAAAGGATGCTGGAGAGAGTCTGACTCACAGCCAAAACCAGAATGAATAGGTATGAAGTAGCCACATCATAACAGAATGGTACCCATCCAGACAGCAATATATAGCCATGGATTCCACATCTTAGTCCATTGTATAGTCACATCAGGGGGAAGGCTATGTGTCTCCTAACAGAAACTCTAATGTAATGGATTTTTACCTTAAAAGGTAGCCCTCTTGAAGTCAAGCCAACACCTTCAGAAAGCAGTCCAGCCAGAGGCTGTGGAAGGAGATCCAGCCAAGCTAGAAGAAGACCTTATGCTAATTCTACACCTCAACTTGCTGCAGCAGAGAACCTCCAGTCTGAAGCCTTAACTACCAGAAATCTACAACACGTCAACAAGTTCTAGATTACAAACACCCAGACCTGCAACTTTAACGGAGACTGTCCTTCCGAGAGGATTCAACAGGTTTACCGTAAACCATGAACACCTACATCAATTTGAACTACACCTGCCCTTATCCCATCCATCCATCCATCCATCCATCCATCC
Source organism: Heterodontus francisci (assembly GCF_036365525.1). Classification (NCBI taxonomy): domain Eukaryota; kingdom Metazoa; phylum Chordata; class Chondrichthyes; order Heterodontiformes; family Heterodontidae; genus Heterodontus; species Heterodontus francisci. The sequence continues at coordinate 191,785,479 of NC_090374.1, forward strand.
ATCTATTCTTGTGTATGTATGTGTGAATGAATGTGTGCGTGGATGAGGTTGTGACCATTTCTCGAATCGTGTAAAAATAGTTACCTTTTTTTAACCTGTAAGAAAACCTGTCAGTTTTCTGTTTTTTTTTACCCTAAAATAAAACTCAGGGACTAACTCACCATTTTTAACAAAACATGATTGCGATCAGTTGGGGATGAACAGTGGGAACCACCCACACCTTTATCACCTGTCAGTAACAAATTGGGGGCTCAAAGCTGAGATTCTGAACAATCAGATTAAATGAAAGATTTGGAAAAAGGAGGAAAATTGAACTCTTAAACTGTGGAAAATTGAACAGACAGATTTTCTCATATCATTCTTGTCTTTTGTACGGTGCGAGAAACAAACAATATGGCCTCATTTAATGCTGAAGAGTTTGTAGAACAGGGAGACATAAGTATTGAAGATTTAAAAACCTTAGCTGCCCCAGTGGACGTCACTTTCAAACAAAAAACAAAGAACCCTGAAACAGTGAAGAATTTAGCGAGCTATTTTAATCTTGCCCCTGAACCAGAAGAAACAGGCATGGAACCTGAAACAGATAAAATTACACTAGCCAAGATTCCAATAGAAAGGGACCTTGCTATGCACAGATTGGAATTACAAAAGGAAAAAGAGGAAAGAGCGTTTCCGTTTCAAAAGGAAAGGGAGTTTCAGTTGAAAAGAGAGAAGATACAATTGCAGAGGAGAAGAGAGGAAAGCGAGGAAGCAGCAAGAATGGTTGATGTAGAAAGGTTACAAGTACAGTATGAAATTGTCACCAGCCACTCAAACCTTATCCCCAATTCGGAACAAAACTTTGATGTATCGAGACATCAATAGTGCCAAAATTCAATGAGGAGTGATTGAATCCTATTTTATCGCCTTTGAGAAAATAGCTAACAGGTTAAAATAGCTGAAACAATATTGGACCCTTCGCTTACAAAGTGAATTGGTGGGCAGAGCTCATGAGCTCATGTGTCATCAGAAGAAAGCCCCCTTGATAATGAACAGACTAAAACTGCAATATTAAATGCATACAAGTTAGTTCCTGAAGCCTATCAACAACAGTCTTGAAATGCTAGGAAAAACCTACCCAAACTTATATTGAATTGAAAGAATTAAAAACATGGCTTTTGATCACTGGATCCAGCTTCTCAAGCTGAACTTCTAGTACCAAAATTTGAGAGAAGTGATTTTGCTATAAGAATTTAAAACTAGCATTCCCCTCAACATAAAGACTCATATTGAAGAACAAAGAATTACAACAGCCAGGGAAGAAGCCATCATAACAAACAACTAAGAGTTAACATACAGACCTCTAACTCAAAATAAACTTGGGTCTAGTAACTCTTAAAGGTTAGAGAGAGATAAGATGGATGTAGATGAAGCAGAAAAGGGTTCGAGAGAAAAGGAGAGGAGGGAAAGAAAAACAGATCAGTCACTAACTTTTAAAAGAAGGAACCAAGATGGTAAACCAGTAAGGACATGCCTGATGTGTTTTCAGTGTGGAAAATCTGGAATATCAAGGTAGATTGTTGGTATTCCAAAAAATCACCAGGAGGTGCTGCAGTCAAGACAGTGCCCATGGCCATGAAGGTGGTAAGCCTGTGCTGTAATGTAGCAGAACACCAGAATACCTGCAAGAACTTTTTCCAAAAAGGAAAAATGACTCCTTTTGTATCGCAGGCACCAGGCAAAGAGATAACCATCCTCAGGGATACCAGTTGTCTTCAAACACTACTTGTAGTACAGAGATGCCACCCAAAAGCAGAACAAATGTCATGATATTGGTAAAAGGGCTTACTGGCAAATGCATGAAGGTTTCCTTAAAGTTTACCTACAGAGTAAGTTTTTCACCAGTGTAGTGACGATTGAGGTTATTCAAGCTTACCAATGGAGGGGATCGACATATTGCTGGGCAATGACTTGGCAAGAAGCAGTGTTATTTCCAGAGGGTGCAGAGCAGTCCATAGAGGCTGGAGAAACTGAGGGAAATGAACAAAATTCTGCGCAGCTGCAAAGGGCTGAGGAAGTCCCAAAAATCCCACAGGGGGCAATTGGGCTAGTAAAGATTAAACAGGCTAAAGGAAAGCCAATTGAATTTAAAGAGACTGAGACAGAGCCAGAGGAAAGTAAAGGAGCTGAGATAAAAGCAGCAGAGGTTGAAGGGAATACACCAGAGGTGCAGTTAGCAGAAGCCTTCTTTAAAGATTTAAATAGGGACAAGGAAAGTTCTCATTAAGGCAAGCCAAAAGTGAGGAAAATGACTCACCTAGCTGAAATACTACAGGGGAGTGCAGTAGAAGCTGGACAGCCAACTGCAAGAGTATTGTCCCAGAGGACATGGGGCAGATTGGGGAAAAACAGATCCCTGAAGTAAAGGAAAAAGGGAAGGTAATATTCCCTTGCACTTGTGAAAGCTACAAGAAAAATAAAAGTGAGGTCAATGTGGATTTACCCACTGAAGAATCAAATGGTCAGGTTCTAAATCCAAAGCTAATCAAACCCAGCAAAACAGATTCAGAACCCACTAAGGACAAAGAGCAGGGGAAGAACCCAGCTACCTCACCGGGGCTAAACAGCAGTTTACCTAGAGATAAGAATTATCAATGTGCCAGGATCTGAATTATTAAATTCATGTGTTGTGAAAGGGGTTAAGGCCTGGAGAGGCAGTAAAATTTGAAACAGCAAGGAACAATTCAGTAATGAAAATTTGCATATTACAAACCTTGGAACGGAAAAGGTGTCTCAACAGCCCATTAAATTTGACCCTTCAAGGACTCAAGATTTGAACTTGAATTTGCGCTTAGCCCAAAACTCACCAAAAGCCACATGCCTGTTGGTATTAAAATTCCCAAAGTACTGCAAACAGATGCTAGTGAAAATTCAACTTTTCAACACCACTTAACTGGAATTTAAATACGGGAAAAGGATAGAAGGCACCAGGTTTTCGAAACAGTTGCCTTCCAGAGGCCAAACCTCAATGCCCAAAGAGATCAAATTGTAATTGTGCCTCAAAGGGTGATGAGAAACCCAAACCTAAACAGGACATGGCTGTTCCAGACAATGCCAGCTGTAGCAGTTGTAAGATTGAGGTGCAGGTGCCTTGCCCAGAATGTAAAAATACTGTACAACCAAAAAAAACAGAGGTCATGACTGGACCCTGAGGAAAACATGGGATGAATGTGTACATGTGTACTATCCTTTATCTTACTTTATTTCTGAGTGAAAAAAATGGCAAAAAATAAAACATTAAGGAGTTTCATTTTACCCTTTTCTAGGGAGGTGTCATGCATGGAAGGAGCCATGAGGCAATAAACAATGAAATGGAAGAAATATGAATTTTTTTAAAAACTGCTAAACAAAACCACAAAAACATGGTGTAGTGGTCACATGACCCCTCCTGTACTGGGAATAAACAAACTTGCCTGCCAAGATGGAACTTGTTAACCTCATCTGAAATTGTTCTGGGGAGAACCCCTTTTAAATTGAAAGGAGGACTATTACATATTAATGACTCTTAATTGAGAGTAATGGATTAACAAAGGATACTAGAGACAGTCTGACTCACAGCCAAAACCAGAATGAATAGATATGAAATAGCCACATCATAATAGAATGGTACTCATCCAGACATCAATATATAGCCAGGGATTCCACATCTTGGTCTATTGTGTAGTCACACGAGGGGAGAAGGCCATTTGTCTCCTAACAGAAGCTCCAATGTGATGGATTTTTACCTTTAAAAGGTAGCCCTCTTGAGACAGAGGGGACATCAAATCATAGAAGCAGTCCAGCCAGAGGCTGTGGAAAGAGATCCAGCTAAACAAGAAGAAGCCCTGCTGCTAATTCTACACCTCAACTTGCTGCAGCAGAGAACTGAAAGTGATCACCATCTGCAGTCTGAAGTCTTAACCACCAGAAATCTAAAACACCTCAACAAATTCAAGACTACGAACACCCAGGCCTGCACCTTTAAAAAAGACTGTCCTTCTGAGAAGATTCAACAGGTTTAGCATAAACCATGAACACTTACCTCACTTTAAACTATATCCGACCCTTTTTTTCTCTATCTATCTATCTATTTTTGTATATGTATATGTGAGTGAATGTGCGTGTGTATGAGGTTGCGACCATTTCTGGAATTGTGTAAAAATAAATAGTTAACTATTTTAACCAATGAGAAAACCTATCATTTGTCTGTTTATTTGACCCTAAGAAAACTCAGGGACTAACTCACCATTTTTAACAAAACACGATTGCAGTCAGTTGGGTGTTAAACAGTGGGAACCACCCACATCCCTTACCACCTGTCCATAACAGGTCTTTTTGGTGCCCATGGTGACATAATTGGTGAACGAAGATTGCAACTGAACATTATTATGGCTCCACACAATTAAAGTGGAGATCTCAAGAGTACATCTGTTCTAATTTTAGATTATATTGGCACTTGACAGACTCAATATTTTGACACAAAAACAAGAAATGCTGGAATCACTCAGCAGGTCTGGCAGCATCTGTGGAAAGAGAAGCAGAGTTAACGTTTCGGGTCAGTGACCCTTCTTCGGAACTGACAAATATTAGAAAAGTCACAGATTATAAACAAGTGAAGTGGGGGTGGGGCAAGAGATAACAAAGGAGAAGGTGCAGATTGGACCAGGCCACATAGCTGACCAAAAGGTCACGGAGCAAAGGCAAACAATATGTTAATGGTGTGTTGAAAGACAAAGCATTAGTACAGATTAGGTGTGAATACATTGAATATTGAACAGCAGCAAGTGCAAACCTGAAGAAAAACAACCTGAAAAAAAAGTGGGTAAGCAAACTGAACAAACTAAGATGAAATGAAATAAATGCAAAAAAAGATTGTAAAAAATGTAAGAAGGAATGTAAAAAAAGGAAGAAAAAATAACTAAAAATGAAAGTAAAATGGGGGGGCTGTCATGCTCTGAAATTATTGAACTCAATGTTCAGTCCGGCAGGCTGTAGTGTGCCTAATCGGTAGATGAGATGCTGTTCCTCGAGCTTGCGTTGATGTTCACTGGAACACTGCAGCAATCCCAGGACAGAGATGTGAGCATGAGAGCAGGGGGGAGTGTTGAAATTGCAAGCAACCGGAAGCTCAGGGTCCTGCTTGCGGACTGAGCGGAGATGTTCCGCAAAGCGGTCACCCAGTCTGCGCTTGGTCTCCCCAATGTAGAGGAGACCACACTGTGAGCAGCAAATACAGTATACTACATTGAAAGAAGTACAAGTAAATCGCTGCTTCACCTGAAAGGAGTGTTTGGGGCCTGGGATAGTGAGGAGAGAGGAGGTAAATGGGCAGGTATTACACCTCCTGCGATTGCAGGGGAAGGTGCCATGGGACGGGGACGAGGTGGTGGGGGTAATGGAGAGGTGGACCAGGGTGTCGCGGAGGGAACGATCCCTTCGGAATGCTGACAGGGGAAGGGAGGGGAAGATGCGACTGGTAGTGGCATCACGCTGGAGGTGGCGAAAATGGCGGAGGATGATCCTTTGGATATGGAGGCTGGTGGGATGAAAAGTGAGGACAAGGGGAACCCTGTCACGGTTCTGGGAGGGAGGGGAAGGGGTGAGGGTAGAGGTGCGGGGAATGGGTCAGACACGGTTGAGGGCCCTGTCAACCACAGTGGGGGGAAATCCTCGGTTGAGGAAAAAGGAGGTCATATCAGAAGCACCGTCATGGAAGGTAGCATCATCAGAGCAGATGCCACCTCCAGCGTGATGCCACTACCAGTCGCATCTTCCCCTCCCTTCCCCTGTCAGCATTCCGAAGGGATCGTTCCCTCCGCGACACCCTGGTCCACCTCTCCATTACCCCCACCACCTCGTCCCCGTCCCATGGCACCTTCCCCTGCAATCGCAGGAGGTGTAATACCTGCCCATTTACCTCCTCTCTCCTCACTATCCCAGGCCCCAAACACTCCTTTCAGGTGAAGCAGCGATTTACTTGTACTTCTTTCAATGTAGTATACTGTATTCGCTGCTCACAGTGTGGTCTCCTCTACATTGGGGAGACCAAGCGCAGACTGGGTGACCGCTTTGCGGAACATCTCCGCTCAGTCCGCAAGCAGGACCCTGAGCTTCCGGTTGCTTGCCATTTCAACACTCCCCCCTGCTCTCATGCTCACATCTCTGTCCTGGGATTGCTGCAGTGTTCCAGTGAACATCAACGCAAGCTCGAGGAACAGCATCTCATTTACCGATTAGGCACACTGCAGCCTGCCGGACTGAACATTGAGTTCAATAATTTCAGAGCATGACAGCCCCCCCATTTTACTTTCATTTTTAGTTATTTTTTCTTCCTTTTTTTACATTCCTTCTTACATTTTTTACAATTTTTTTTTGCATTTATTTCATTTCATCTTAGTTTGTTCAGTTTGCTTACCCATTGTTTTTTTCAGGTTGTTTTTCTTCAGGTTTGCACTTGCTGCTGTTCAATATTCAGTGTATTCACACCTAATCTGTACTAATGCTTTGTCTTTCAACACACCATTAACATATTGTTTGCCTTTGCTCCGTGACCTTTTGGTCAGCTATGTGGCCTGGTCCAATCTACACCTTCTCCTTTGTTATCTCTTGCCCCACCCCCACCTCACTTGTTTATAATCTGTGACTTTTCTAATATTTGTCAGTTCCGAAGAAGGGTCACTGACCCGAAACGTTAACTCTGCTTCTCTTTCCACAGATGCTGCCAGACCTGCTGAGTGATTCCAGCATTTCTTGTTTTTGTTTTAGATTTCCAGCATCCGCAGTATTTTGCTTTTATTTCAATATTTTGACATCTTGGCCAGGGTCACAATACTCCAAAGCGTTGTTGATGATTAGTCAACCAGCCCAGTTCATTTATGGGATCTAGGAGAAGAGACCTGTCAGTGTGCTTGCTCCCTGATAAACCAACAAGCCAGACAAGCAGCAGGAGGAATGCTGGTAATCTGCATAGTTTTCGCTGTAAAACTTCAGTAATATCCCTGTGCATGCTTTAGTTCCTTAAGCTTCGGTTATTGTCAACCTATACCTAAATTGTCTGACTTTGTGTAAGTCGAGTATGTTTCTACAGGAAGAGAATGTGCACTGGAAATCAGGGAAACAGAAACTACCTAGGTGGATTTTTCTGTAGTTTGGAGATGCTTTTTAATACCACTAAATATTTCAGTGAGTATTTCTGCTTAAATGTCAAATTATTCCAAAAGTAAAAAAAATGATAGAACTCATGTGACATACGGAGATAGTAGAAATGCATTTGCGGCAAAACAAAATAATTTTCAATATTCTTCACTATGAATTGGTAACAGTTAGTGGAGAAAGATAATTCTTATTAAAGCTATTTCAATGGGAGCTATTCAGACAGTGCCAGCTTGTCACAAAGTCACTAACAATAAGCAACAAGATTTGCATACATCCGTACCTTGATTGGAGGATGCCAAAGATAATTATCAGCAATAAAAACAAGAAATGCTGGAATCACTCAGCAGGTCTGGCAGCATCTGTGGAAAGAGAAGCAGAGTTAACGTTTCGGGTCAGTGACCCTTCTTCGGAACTCCGAAGAAGGGTCACTGACCCGAAACGTTAACTCTGCTTCTCTTTCCACAGATGCTGCCAGACCTGCTGAGTGATTCCAGCATTTCTTGTTTTTATTTCAGATTTCCAGCATCCGCAGTATTTTGCTGCTATAATTATCAGCAATCCTGGAGCCATGAAACCAGTGTCTTGGGTGTGTTTTTTTCTTGCACTTATTCTTTCTGAGCCTGTTTATCTATTTCTAGTTATTAATTAGCCTGAGAATGAATGATGCTATCGAGTTGAGCCATATGCAGCATGTAAGTCTCAAGCTGGGTAATAACAGCATTCTGAAGAAGGGTTCTGCTCAAAATGTTAGCTTGTGTTTTCTCCCTACAGATGCTGTGACTTCTCTCTATTTCCAGTGTTTTCTGTTTCGATTTCAGATTTTCAGCATTTACATTTTGTTTTCTTTTTATGCTATGTGGTTGTTTAGTTTAGTTTAGTTTAGAGATACAGCACTGAAACAGGCCCTTCTGCTTGAACAGTAAATCAGCTGCTTTGTTAAATGGCTACATGTGCAGACTGTTAAACAGCTTTTGGCTTCTATAACAGTGTAGCATGCATTCCACCTAAACATGGAGAGAAAATGTTGTGCCAAAAATAGAAACTAAATATGTGGCTAAGGTGGCGTGAGCTATGACTGGGGATGATTGGCTAGGAGATACTCTGAAACTTGGCTTTGTGGGCCTAAAATAGATGGGATGTTGATCTACCTTAAAGTCTCGGCCTTTTGGCTAAGATCAAGTGTAGTATCTGTTCTTATCAGTGCTTACTTGGTTGAGAAGAGACCATGATCATTGCCTTTTGATCCTGGGTAGGCTTTGAGTAAAATGGCGATAACCAATCTTCGAGCTTCAGGCCTGGGAGTGCGCAACACCGTTCGGGTGGTCGAGAAGGACAAGGAAGGAAATGCACCGGTCGATCGCACCTTCTTCATCAAGAAAATCCTCCTCGAGTGCTGTGGATTTCAAGCTGTGGACGTCTTCTGCCTGCAGGATTTCCCCAGCAGTGGATATTTCGACGTGACGTTCCGGAACGTGGCGGGATGCATCAAGTTCCTGAAGGCGTTCAAGGAGAAAGGGGACCGGGCGCCACTGTCGATCCTCACAGCGGAGCCGCTCTTCACGCTTCCGTTACAACGGGACCGGGTGGTGACGATTCACCTCTACAACCCCCATGTTCCGGTGGTGGATGTACTCACCTTTCTCGCCAGGTACGTCGAGGTGGCCGGCAGCAGCACTAATGTCAAGGACCCCTTTGGGATTTGGACCAGCAAGCGGCAGGTCAAGGTGACCTTGAAGGTTGATCCCAGTGGAGCCATCATCCACCCTCCCTCCAGCTTCGCTGTCGGGGGAAGTCGAGGCTTCTTGGTCTACGCTGGGCAGCCCAGAGTTTGCTGCACTTGTGGCAAATCTGGTCACGTGGCAGCTAACTGCAGCACGGTTGTTTGCAAGAACTGCAAAGAGGAAGGCCATCAGACCAAGGACTGTAAGCAGACTAAGTGTTGCAACTTGTGCGGTGCGGCAGGCCATCTCTACAAAACCTGCCCCAAACGCTGCCTCAGTTATGCTCAGGCAGCAAGGTCCAAGAAAAGGCCGGGAGAAGGTTCGGCGAAGGCATCCGGTGTTCGAAAGGAGACCAGCAACCTTCTCCGCAGTGAGGAACTTCAACCTGAGAAGGAGAAGGAAAGGGAGGCAGCTGAAACCAGCGACCCAGCACCTACCCTGCGCCCGGAAACCCCTCCTCCACAGACAGAATCAATGGAGGAGGAGGCAGCAGATGGACAAACAGGTCAGTGGCAAGTGGTCCAGAGGAAAACCACAAAGAAAAAACATCCAAAAGCGGAACAGGCCACCACCCAAACCAGTGGCAAGAGGAGGCTACCTTCTGAAACAGACTACAACAGCTCCTCTTCACTGGACGGGGAAATGCTGGAACAACAGCCCCTTCAAAAGAAGCGGCAGAACTCCAAGGAGATGGAAGATAAAGCATCCCAGCCCCTGGGCACGGGAAGCTGTGATGGGCCTGGCATGCCCCAACCCCAAAGCGCCACACGTAATGACGTGGCCAACGCATCCCAGCTCCGGGACACTAGCAAGGACAAATGGTATGGGAAACAACAACTAACTTTAAAAAATGGGTGTAAAGATTGCTTCCATTAATGTGCGGAGCATTAAATCTACTACGCGATGTGTTTCAACCTTGGATTACCTCGCCAAGGTCAAAGCTGACCTACTGTTTCTGCAGGAGTGTGGAATACCACACCTCAGCACCCACAGGCAGTGGTCACGATGGTGGTCCCACGGGCCATCGATCTGGTCGGGGGGTAATGATTGCCATTCCTCCGGCCTGGGTATTCTGCTGCGGGGAGGTAACTTCACCATCTCCGAAGTTAAGGAGGTGGTGGGCGGTCGCCTCCTTGTAGCAGACGTGATGTACAAAAACGCTCTGCTCCGGTTGATCAACGTGTACGCCCCGGTACAACGCAGCGAGCGGCTGACCGTCTTCCAGCAGCTCCCACTGCTGCTGGCGATGTCCAGGCCGGTCATCCTAGGCGGTGACTTCAACTGCATCATCGATGCGGCTGGACGATCCGGCAGTGACGACAGCAAACTGGACGCTATGTCCAGATTCCTAATAGAAACAGTTAAAGATGCCAAACTGCACGACGTCTTCAGCAAACCTGCAGACGGAGCACAGCGCAGTTACACATGGTCAAGATCGAACGGGTCTGCCCGTTTCAGGATTGACTTCCTGTTTGTGTCCCGTGCTGTCACGGTCGGATCCAACGACGTCAAGAACGACGTTCTTCTCCGACCACTGCCTCTTACTGGCCGACTGTCACTTACAGGACGACCAGCGGGTTGGCAGAGGGACGTGGAAGCTCAATGCTACACTGCTGACCCCAGAGAACGTTGAGGAAGTCAAAAGGGATTACAAAGGTTGGAGGACCGTGAAACCCCTCTTTGAGTCTCCAGTTCACTGGTGGGAAGCGATTAAGGAGAACATCAAGAGGTTCTTCATCCACAAAGGTGTTCAGAGGGCGAGAGAGAGACAGAGGGAAATGTCCCGACTCCAGAAAAGTATGCAAAATCTGCTCCGGTTGCAGTCAATGGGGGTCGAGGTCAAGGAGGACCTCCAAGAGGTGAAGAGCCAGCAGACCTCGCTCTTTGCCAAGGAGGCCTCCAAGATCATCTTCCGGTCCAGAGTCCGCTCCATCGAGCAGGATGAGACGTGCTCGCGTTACTTCTTCCAAAAGGTACACAGAGTGAGCTCTGTTATCAGCAGCCTGAAGGAAGAAGATGGCTCGGTAACGTCTTCGCAGTCCAACATACTAAGGATCAGCAAATCCTTTTATGCTGGGCTGTATGACGCGAAGCCCACAGACAGCAGAACCTCCCAGTCCTTCCTGTCATCTATCACAGAGGTCTTAGATGACAGCAGGAGGGAGAGACTGGACAAGCCGCTAACTCTGGACGAGCTGACAAAGGCCGTCGAGTCCTTCGAGACGAGTAAAACTCCCGGAAGCGACAGCTTACCGGTCGAGTTGTACTCTGCCCTGTGGGACTGGGTCGGCCCGGACCTGCTGGAAGTATACGAGAGTATGCTCCTGGCCGGCAGCATGTCAGAATCCATGAGGAAAGGCATCATCACCCTCATTTACAAGCGGAAGGGGGAGAGGGCAGAAATCAGAAATTGGTGGCCCATCTCACTGCTTAATGTTGACTACAAGATTCTGTCCAAAGTCATAGCCAGTCGAGTCAAATCTGCTCTGGAGTTGGTGATCCACCCCGATCAGACCTGTACTGTCCCCGGCAGGAAGATCTCTGATAGTCTCGCGCTACTCAGGGATACGATCGCCTACGTGCGGGACAGGAGGGTGGACACTTGCCTCATCAGCCTGGACCAGGAGAAGGCCTTTGACAGGATATCACACACCTACATGATGGACGTGCTTTCCAAAATGGGGTTTGGGGAGGGAATCTGCAATTGGATCAAACTGCTCTACACAAACTTCAGTAGCGCAGTCTCAATCAATGGGCGGGAATCGGAAAGTTTCCCGATCCAATCTGGAGTCAGACAGGGCTGTCCTCTCTCCCCGGTCTTGTTTGTTTGCTGTATTGAACCCTTTGCTGAGTCTATTAGGAAGGATGCGAGCGTAAGAGGGGTGACAATCCCAGGCAGCGGAGGCACTCAAGTCAAAACCTCCCTGTACATGGATGACGTCACCATCTTCTGTTCGGATCCGCTGTCTGTGCGCAGACTGATGAACATCTGCGACCAGTTCGAAGGTGCTGGGGATATGGTTCGGAAGGGCCGAGGCGTGCACCAAAACCTGGGAGGAGCGAGTAGCCAAGGTACAACAAAAGTTGGGCATGTGGGGGCAGTGATCTCTTTCCATTGTGGGTAAGAACCTGGTCATCAGGTGCGAGGTGCTCACGTTGTTGCTCTACGTGGCGCAGGTCTGGCCCATACCCCACTCCTGCACTGTGGCAGTCACCCGAGCCATTTTCCGCTTCATCTGGGGATCTAAAATGGACCGGGTCCGGAAGGACACGATGTTCAAATCTCTGGATAAGGGCGGGAAAAATGTACCCAACGTGGCCCTCATCCTGATGTCCACCTTCGTGTGTGGTTGCATCAAGCTGTGTGTAGACCTCCAGTACGCAAACTCCAAGTGTCACTACGTGCTGAGGTTCTATCTGTCCCCGGTGTTGCGAAGGATGGGCCTGGTCACATAGCCGCGGAACGCTCCATCCAGTTGGACCGTGCCGTACCACCTATCCTTCGTGGAGCAGTTTCTGCGGGAAAACACCTTTGACCACCGCTCCATCAGGCAGTGGTCTGCACGGAATGTCCTCAAGGCCCTACGGGAAAAGGAGACGGTGGATCCTGTCGGATGGTTCCCCGAGCAGACCGTCAAAGTCATTTGGCGGAATGCCTCATCACCAGAACTTTCAAACAAGAATCAAGATGTAGCTTGGCTGGTGGTGAGAAGGGCCCTCCCCGTCAGATCCTTCATGCACGCCCGAAGTCTCGCCTCTTCCGTACAACGCCCCCGCGGTGGCTGTGGTGGGGAAGAGACGGTTGCCACCTACTCCTGGAATGTGTCTTTGTAAAGCAGGTGTGGAAAGAGATGCAGTGGTTTTTGTCGAGGTTCATCCCAAGCAGCTCTGTAACACAGGAGTCTGTGCTCTACGGGCTGTTCCCAGGGACGCACACCGAGACAAACATCAACTGCTGCTGGAGGACTATCAATTCGGTTAAAGACGCCCTTTGGTCTGCCCGAAACTTGCTGGTCTTCCAGTGCAGAGTTGTCCATGACCGAATGTTGCAGATTGGCACATTCCAAGGTCCAGGACTACGTGCTGAGGGACGCACTAAAGCTTGGGGCAGCCGCAGCAAAGGCTCAATGGGGAAAGACCACAGTGTAAGTTCCCCCCACCAAGCTGAACTGAGGGGCTGGATCCATGGGAAACCCCTCGAACTGTATCGGGAAAATTTTGTGTGCTGTAAATGTAAAAATGTATATGGCATGACAATGAAATGGAAGGGTTGTGAGGCAACACATGATTGTATAGAAGGAAACTGATCACCTTTGCACTGTTTGTATTTTTTGACTTGATGCTGTTTTAAACTGTTTGGGAATGTAATTTTTGCAGATTTTTATGAATGAAGTACATTTTGGAAATAAAAAAAAAAGTTGATCTACCTTAAAGTAGAGACATGTGACAGTTGCTTGAGAAGTGAACATTGATTTGTATAATACAGTGCTAACACTTGCCATCAAACTGAACATTCAAGGAGTGGAATCCTTTTCTATTTGTGTAGGTAATGGCCCTGTGTGAGGGAGCATTTGTGGCTACCTGGATACAGTGTATATGATCTCCTGGGCCTTCAGAAGTCCGGCCATACTCTACAGTTACACAGAAATCTCATGCCACTGCTGGTTGTTCCTGAGGAAGAAGATGCAGCTGCTTGCTTGAGAAAATGGGACATTTTTTATTTGGTTTATACACTTTTGTAGAGCTAGTTAGATTATGTTACTGATGTCAACACTGGTAAAGAAAGAACTTTATTTATATACATCTTAAGAAAAGAAAGACTTGCACTTATATCACACCTTTCATCACCACAAAGCATTTTATGGCTATGGAGTACTTTTTGAAGTGTAGTCACTGTTGTAGTGTAGGAAACACGGCAGGCAAGTTGCGCATAGCGAGCTCCCACAAACAGCAATGTGAAAATGACTAGATAATCTGTTTTTGTGATGTTTTTGATAAATAAATATTGGCCAGGACACCAGGGAAAAGTCCCCTGCTCTTCTTTGAAATAGTGCCATGGGATCTTTTGCATCCAGCTGAGAAGGCAGACAGGACCTTGGCTTAACATCTCATCTGAAAGACGGCATCTCCAACAGTGATTCCCTTAGCATTCCCTCAGTACTGCACTGGGGTGTTAGCCTTGATTTTTGCGTTCAAGTCCTGGAGTGAGACTAGAACCCACAAACTTCTGATTCAGACCCAACTGAGCCACCGCTGGCATCTAAGAGCATGTGCAAGTGTTTCAGACCAAGAATTTACTTTTGAAGTCTAGTCACTTATTATACAAGCAAATGTGGCAACCAATTATCTTGATTATTCATGAGGAAAGAGATTACATTGCATATTCAAGTAGACAGGGTGTTGGTCTCTGATTTTATACATTTATGTACCGCTGTTTGGCATAGTTCGCAAACACAGTACAGAGGGAATGCTGCAGTATTCAACGTACCATTTTTTTAGTTAGATGCTAAAACTTCCATTACTTTTTCTTAAAGAAGAGCAGGGAGTCTCCCAGTGCCATGGCAAATATTCATCCCTTAAACAACATCACTAAACAGATGAATTGATCATACATTTTACAATGCCACTGTCTAGACAAATAGGAAAAACTTTCACAAATTCAGAGCCCTGCAGCTGCAAGGTTTATATGATGCGGAGACTGTAGCCTGTGTAGAAGTTGGAGCTGTGTTGTCGCAGCAAAGTGAATGCCAAATCCTCTTGCTTTGTCCCCTGACCAGCAGCCACCCAAAGATGAGACAGAAAGGAGGAACAATTAAGATTTGTGAAATCCCTGTGTATTAATATGGGCCGCATATTTAAAATCTGTTTCATGGCTTAAAGTGGATAAAGTATTTTGCCAGGATGCTCATGCAAAATGTGAAAACTGGAATACACTGCTTGGGAAGAATTGCCTTTTCCCATGTTGTACGTTGAGTATGAAGATAAAAATTATGTGATGCAGTAAATGAACAGGCTGCACTATTATAACCTTTTGTTCTTGCTTCCCACAGATCCACAACATTCTGAGGAGATGGAGGATACAGAGGTCACTGAAGCAGTGACTGAGCAGAAGGAGGAAGAACAGGAGGACCAGGAAGAGGAAGAGCAGTCTCCATACCCCAGGGGGAGAACTGGCAAAGTGATATTGTCACTTCTGTCCACACGCTGCACCATGAGGGTGCTGATGTTCGAGGAATGCTTGGCCGCAACCAACTTCCCTGCACTCCACCAGGAATCCACCCTCCTCTCCAACTCTCAGCCCCTTGGGCTCTGCATGAGTCACAAGTGCCTCCCCTCTCACAAGCTGCCATGAAGCCTATGAAAGGGGACTCACAGTCCAAGCTGGCAGGTAATCAGGGGTCATTGGCAGGTGGAGGAGATGCGTCCCCTCTAAGTCAGAGTAGACATTGGGCCCAGCGTGGGGACAACTGGGTGGAGGACTATAGGGATCCAAGAATGAGAAAGTAGGGATCGAGGAGCATCACAGGTATCTGCAACATCTCGGGTCCATTGACCACAATTTGATGCTCTTCAAACAGATGATGGGACAGAAGTTGGACAATCTGCCAGCTTGTTGCATGGGTAGTTGAATTGTTTATCTTGAGTACAACTGTACTGTAGCTGATAACTTTGTCATCCTTTTCAGAGGCAGTCCAGGGCCATGAGGGACATTGTGCTGATGTGCATAGAGGAAGCAATTGCCAGTGACGCCTCCTTCCACCCTTAGGCTTTGTCCTAGATGCACTGGCCTTGCAGGATCTGCTGCTGAAGATGATCCTTCAGAGATGCAGTCAGCTGTCACAGCCCACCTACTCCCCATGTCCCATCAGAACAACATCCAGAACCCAGCTCCCAACTCCCTCATCCCAACTGATATGCCGCAGAGGCCATGCCCTTGGCACGACAGTTCATGCATGTGAAGGGCAAGGCGCAGGAGGGCACAAGTTGCCCCTCTTGTGTAGAGCCCACCTTCACCCATTCAATCTCACTCACAGCTGACTCAGGCACACTTTGGACACTTGTAAATAGTTTGACGTGCTTTTACAATTGTTCTTTTTGTTCATGTTGTTGCTGTTGTATTATTTATTGATATTGCTGCTATTGTTGTTGCTGCTGTTAAACAATTCTGTGAGAAGTTGTTTGAAACTTTGAAAATGTTTAATAATATTTAGCATGGGTATCTAAAACTCTGCTGCCCATTTCAAATCATACCAAGTCCTGTTCACCCAACACCCCTGTGCTTGTTGACTTACATTATCGTGGTTAAGCAATGCCTCAATTTTAAAATTCTCATCCTTGTTTTCAAATCCTTCCATGGCCTCTCCCCTCCTTACCTCTGTAATCTTCTCCAGCCCTACAACCCTCTGAGGGATCTGTGCTCCTCCCATTCTGGCCACTTGAGCATCTCCAATTTTAATTGCTCTACCGTTGGTGGCTGTGCCTTCAGCGCCCAAAGTCCTAAGCTCTGGAACTTCCTCTCTAAATCTCTTCAGCTTGCTACCTCTCTTTCCTCCTCCAAGAGGCTTTTTAAAACCTACCTTCTTGACCAAACTTTTGGCCATCTGCCTTAATATCTCTTTGTGTGGCTTGGTGTCAGATTTTGCTTTATAACAAATATTGTCAGGCAACTCCCCACCTGCCAAGATTGAAGCACGTATGATTTCACCACATGAACATTAAAACTTAAAATTGCAAGCCCCTGACCGGAAAGATGGTAACCGACAGTGTTGGAACAAGGGACAAAGGGCCATGCCCTGACTCATTCAGCCAACAATGGACTTTTGATTACCAGACATTGAAGGTGGGGAGCTAGCATTCCAGAGACTGCTCAGGTACAATCCACAAACCTCACAGGAGAGACTGCTCCATGTAAGGATCTAGTCACATGACTAACCTGGGCAACCTGGGAGTTTTTTTGAATTTGAACTCCCAACAAAGGATGTTAAACCGAGAATACCATGTGCTCCTGGAACTGAAGCAAAAAGACCTCTCTCCTGCCTTCTTCCATCTCCTTTCCATAGAACAGAATCTTGTGAAAATATAAGAACCTCAAAGCGAGAAAAGTTTCCTACGTGAAGAAGATTTAAGAAGAACACTGGGCCCCAATGAAAGCAAGATTACTTACAAAAGGACTAAACCATGAGCTGGAAGCACCGTAACAAGATATTGCCTCAAACTGTTCCACCTTATATTTTCTTCTCTTTTCTGTCCCAATCTGCAGGTGAATATCATGTGTGCATGCTAGCCAGGGCGCGTCGTATATCCATAGGCATCAACCATATTAGAGTTTAAGTTTTAAGTTTTAATAAAATTTCATCTTTCTTCTTTAAACCTGAGAAAGCCTGTGTGAATTGGTTTCTTTGTCTTATAATTGGAAAACTGTGAGCAAGGATTCACGAAAAGGGGAGCTGAAAACATAGTGGGCTGAATTTTATGCCACCCCAGCGGGTCGGATGGTAGCTTTGGGGCGGATGCAGGCGGAGTTAAATTGAGCGGGAGGCTCCGGGAGGCCTACCAGCCCTGCTCCCGCCTCTGGTCAACTTTACGGCAGTTAGGCGGGGGTGGGATGGGGGAAACGGCCTGCCCACCCAAGGCCAATCAAGGCCCTTAAGTGGCCACCTAGCGGCCACTTAAGGGCCCTCACCCACCTCCACGGGTATTTTACTATGACTAGCGGGCATGCTGGAGACATGAAAAGCCACCCAGCAACAGCTGCCAGTCTTTCCATGCACCGGGGGCGGGGGGGAAGTGGTGCCATGGCAGAAGGTCACGGGGTGCCCGATTGGGGGCTGCCCCTGCCTCCCAACCCACCCCGGGACCCAAGATGCCCTCCTCCCCCCAATTGATCACCCGAGCCTCACCAGGGCACGACCGATCACCCTGGTGAGACATGCCCAACTTACATTCACTTCTGGCTCCCTGTCGTCGGCTGGGCTGCAGTCCCAGCAGTGACCACCGCTCCCAGTGGAGCTGCTGGGAGTAAGAGCTGCCGGCCCGCTGATTGGCCAGCAGCTCAATGAGGCAGGACTTGCTCCCTCAAGGGTGTGGAAGTCCCGCCTCAGGACAATTAAAGCCCGGGGACCCGTAAAATGCTGGATGGATCCCCAGGCTAGGCGGAAGCGGGTTCGCCACTGACTTTGACGTCAGTGGAGAATTCCCATCCGCCTAAGGTAAAATCAAGCCCAGTGTGTTTAAAATTAAACCCAGTTACACTAAGACCAGGCACATTAATTTCGCCACATGGACATTAAATTTCAAATTGTTGCTCGGAAGAAGAGAAGGCCTGTGACAAGGGGTTTCTAGGCGCCTGGCTGGAAAGGCATTTTTGCATATTAACACAGTGCTTGGAACAAAGGAGCT
Source organism: Heterodontus francisci (assembly GCF_036365525.1). NCBI lineage: Eukaryota > Metazoa > Chordata > Chondrichthyes > Heterodontiformes > Heterodontidae > Heterodontus > Heterodontus francisci. Next base: position 191,803,772 of record NC_090374.1, read on the forward strand.
AGCCCCTGCTCCAATACAACCTACAAACAGACGTGGTCAAACCAGTTAGTCATATGACTAACCTTCTTGGCAGTCTGGGTTTTTTTCTGAATTGTACAATTTGAACTGAGAGAATGCTCCTGGACTGAAGAAGACCTCTTGTCTGTTTGTCTGCTCCCATCTCTTTCTCACAAGCCTCTGAATCCATTGAAGATACATGAAGCCCAAGGGAGAAAAGTCTCCTACAGTGAACAAGGTTTAAGAAGAATACTGGGCCCCGATGAAAAGCAAGATCTACCTACAATCAAGGACTCTACAGTGAGCTCGAATACCCGTAGCAAAAACTCTTCAGATATTGCCTCAATCTTTTCCACTTTATTTCTTCTGCTCTTTTCTGTCTCTATTTGCATGTGTGTATCGCATATGCATGCTAGCGTGGGCACGTCGTGTATCTGTAGGTGTCAACTGAATTAGAGTTTACTTTTAATAAAATTTCAACTTTTCCTCTTTAAACCTAAGATAGCCTGTTTGTGCTGGTTTCTTTGCCTTCTAATTGGAAAGCGGTGAACAAGGATTCACCAAGGGGGAGCTAAAAACACGGTGTATTTAAAAATAAAAACCTGTTACAGTAAGAGCAGGTGAAGGCTGAATGGGAAACCTAGACCTCTTTCTCACCTGGTCATAACAGAAATTTGGGTGCTAGCATCTGGGATTGACCCATGGACAAATGAGAAAAATTGGAAGTGGGAAGCCAAATTGTTCCCAATCAAAAAAGTGCAAGATTAATACAAGTTTTAGCTTAGAGATACAGCACTGAAACAGGCCCTTCAGCCCACCGAGTCTGTGCCGACCATCAACCACCCATTCATACTAATCCTACCCTAATTCCATATTCCTACCACATCCCCACCTGTCCCTATATTTCCCTACCACCTACCTATACTAGGAGCAATTTATAATGGCCAATTAACCTATCACCCTGCAAGTCTTTGACATGTGGGAGGAAACCGGAGCACCCGGAGGAAACCCACACAGACGCAGGGAGAACTTGCAAACTCCACACAGGCAGTACCCAGAATTGAACCCAGGTTGCTGGAGCTGTGAGGCCGCGGTGCTAACCACTGCACCATTGTGCCACCAGTGGTTGTGTGTGATTGAATACTAACATGTCTGCAACTGAAGCGAGTAGCTCTCCAAGCCAGAGTGAAGTAACTTGGGATAAGTTAACAGCACTGTCTATGGAGTAGTTGAGAAAAATGGCTGAGCAGTGTGGGATCACTGTGCATGGCAAGGCTAGGAAGTCTGAACTCCTAAGACTAGTGGCCAACCACTTTTCCCTCGAATCTGAAGAAGCAGGAACAGAGTTAGAAGCAGACCCAGACAGGGTACTGCTAGCAAACAATTAGAAGACAGGAAAGAGAAAGAGAAAGAGAGACAGGAGAGGGAGAAAGAAAGAGCCTTCCAGAAGGAATGTGAATTAGAAGAGAGAGAGGAGAGAGAGGGAGAAAGAATATTCCGGAAGGAATGCAAAGAAAGAGACCTGCAGTGGCTTGAGTTAACTAGGAGTGACAGAGTAACCCCAATGAAAGCATGGCCAATATGGAGGGCATAATTGAGGCCTGGGTACAAAATTGTTAAAACTAGCTCAACTAATTCCAAAACTCAATGAGGAAGGTGTGGAGGCATTTTTTGTGTCCTTTGAGAAACTGGCAAGGCAGCTAAAATGGCCAGCTGAGACCTGGAGACCTGGTCACTTTTATTACACAACATGCTAACTGGAAAAGCCCCTGAGGTTTATTCTCTGTTGCCAGATGACAGTTCATCAAATTATGAGCTGACCAAAAATGCTATCCTTGGGGCATATGGATTAGTACCCGAAGCCTACCGCCAAAAGTTTAGAACCCTCAAAAAGCAAGCCAATCAAATGTATCAGGAGTTTGAAAGAAGCAAGCAGCTGGCTTTTGACCATTGGCTGAGGGCTTTAAAAATACAGCTCAGCAACGAGACTCGCAGAGAAGTAATCCTGTTAGAGGAATTTAAAAACTCTCTCCCATTCTCAATAAAAATCCACGTGGAGGAGCAGTGGGTTCAAGGACCTCAGCAAGCGGCCCTTCTGGCCAATGACTTTGCTCTAATTTATAAGTCGCTTTCTCAGGGGAGCACCTTTTCTAATCACCCCCACAAATCCGAGAAGGACTAAGAGTGGGAAGGTGATATCTGCCCAGGCAGTCCTGGGAGAGAAAGGAAAGCAGGAGACACAGGGCGTCCTCCTCCAGCAAAAAAGGAAGGTGCTGTGAGCAAGAGTGAGACCCGGAGATCTGAGTGCTTCTGTTGTAATAAGGCACGGCATTTAAAAGCTGACTGCTGGAAACTAAAAGTGAAACTGGTAGGGATATTCAGGGCACACCCGCTCAGTGAAGACGAGGGCCTGATGGAAAACACAGAAGGGGCTGTAGCTTTGACTGCAGTAAGGGTGCCACCCAGGAAGCTTAGTACAGCCAGTGCAGGAAAAGTTAATAGAATTCCTGAAGGTTATCAGCGTTTTGTATTTGAATGGAAAGTAACCCCATATCCCTCAAGTGGGGCAAGCAAGCCCATAGCAATTCACGGGGACACAGGGGCCACCAGGTCCCTTTTACTGGGAAAAGGCCTGACCTTTCCCCCAGAGAGTGCAGTGAACACCAAAATGGTGGTGAATGGTATTGGAGGGCAGTGTATGCCTGTACCTGTACATCGAGTGCACCTGGAGTGCGACCTAGTTTCGGGACTGGTGACTGTAGAGATTGTCCCTAATTTGCCTGTGGACGGGGTTGACCTGCTCCTAGGTAATGATCTGGCAGGGGTCAAGGTGGTAGCCCCACCCCAGGAGTGATAGAAAGACTGCAGGAGGTCAGAGAGACAGGGCCGCGGCAGGAGATGGACCGCTGCAGAGTCCCTGAATGTGTAGTGGGTCAGGCTATGATCAAACCAGCTCCACCAAAGGAGACTGCATTGACACTGCAGGCAAATGACCATGAGGTCTGCCTGTCTGAGATTTTCTTTGGAAAGTTAGGAGACCAAGGGAATGAATTAAATGAATTTTCCCTAGCTGAGGCTCAACGAGGCGACCCAGTATTGTGAGAGTTAACATAGGCTGCCCAATCTGAGTGAAGCAGAGGGAGTCCCTGATTGCTACTATTTAAAAAGTGAGGTACTGATGAGGAAATGGAATTCTCCTCACAGACCTGAGAGCAAGGAGTGGACAGTAGTTCACCAGCTAGTGGTGCCGCAGAGGTACTGGGGAGAAATATTAAGAAGGGCCCCTGAGACTACAGTGGCTGTACATGCAGGTATATGAAAGACCAAAGCCCGCCTAAGACAGCAGTTTGACTGGCCAAAACTCCACAAAGATGTGGTAGAGTACTGCAGGAGTTGTCACATGTGCCAGGTTGAAGGGAAACCCCAACCGACAGTGAAACCTGCACCCCTAAGTCCTGTACCGGTGTTAGGAGGACCCTCCAGCAGAGAGCTGGTGAACTGTAAGGAACCCCCGCTGAGAACAAAAGGGGACAGGGAGGCACATGGCTGCCAAAAGTTTAGAAAGAGAAGGGGAAAAAATGACCAAGAGGGCAGGTTAAAGGAAATCCGGGAGGAATCCCTGATGAAAACCCCTACTGCCCGGTCAACCAACCCAAAAAATGCGAAAAGTTAGACTCCACATCCTCCTATGTAAATGCAGACTCTAGAAGCACCTGCCAGAGTTGCTAACAGCATTTCCAGGAACCTGCAGAGACAAAGAGAGACCTCTAGGGGTCAGAGAAACTGAGGGTGATGCCTCACTAGTCGAAGTGTCACAGGAGAGTTTCGGTACCATCTAGTTCCTGTGGGGGCAGTGGGGACAGTGGTAGTGGGGGGATGGTGGTGGGTGGGTGGTGGTTGTTCAGTTGCTCTCTATGGATAGTTTCAGTGTTGTGTAGTTTCTGTGGTGTGGGGAACACTATTTGGTGGATAGTTTTGGGGCCTTGTAGTCCCATGAGGCACTGTCTAGGGAGACTTTCAGTGATGTATAGTTCCAGTGGGGGCGCTGTCCAGGGATGGTTCTGGTGCTGGGCATTTCCTGGGGGGTGGGGCAGGAGGAGATGGTTTCCATGCTAGGTATTTCCTTGGGTGGGGGGTGGGCACTCTGGGGATGGTTTCGGTGTCAGGTAGTTCCTATGGGAGGTGGGGTCAGATGCTGTCTGTGGATAATTTCAGTGCTGGGTAGTTGTTGTTGGGGGCTTTGTCGAGGGATAGTTTTGATGCAAGGTGCTTCCTTTGGGCATTGCTGTTTAGGGATAGATTCAATGCGATGTAGTGACTGTGGGGGGCGGGGGACACTGTCTACAGGTGGTTTCAGTGTCATGTAGTTCCTGTAAGGTAAGGGGCACTGTGTAGGGATAGTTTCAGTGCCTGGAGTTCTTGTAGGGGTGCTTTTTAGGCATGGTTTTGATGCACAGTAGATCCTGTGGAGGGCACTGTCTTGAGATGATTTCAGTGCTGTGTAGTTTCTGTGAAGTGCTGTCTAGGGATGATTTTGGTGTCAGACATTTCCTGTCGGAGGGGTGGGGTGAGCGGGATGGGGGGGTGGGTGGTGGTGACGGTGGTGGTGGTACTGTCCAGAGATGGTTTCAGTGCTGGGAGGTTCCCTTGGGGGTCTGCTGTTGAGTGATAGTTTCAGTGTTATGTAGTTCCTGTGGCGAGGTGATGTTCAGGGATGGTTTCAGTCCTGTGAAGCTCATTTGGGGTTGGGGTTGGGGTGGGGGTGGTTGGTTGTTTCCATCTGGTGATGATTTCAGTGCCATGTTGTTCTTGTGGGGGGAGGGTGTGGTGGTTGTAGGGGTAGGTGGTGCTCTCTGGTGATTCTTTCAGTACCAGTAGTTTCTGTGGGAGGGCACAGTCTAGATGTGTTTTCAGTGCCAGGCATTTCCTGTGGTGGTGTCTCAGGCACTGCTTACAGATGTAGTCCATATGCATGCGTCGTCTAGTGATAGTTTCAGTGCTGAGTTGTTCCTGTGCCGGGTGCTGTCTAGGAACAGTTTCAGTGTGATATAGTTACTGTAGATGGAGGGGTAGTAACTGTCCAGAGGTGGTTTTGGCGCCATGTATTTCCTTTGGACGGGCACAGTCTGGATATGGTTTCAGTGCCATGTTTTCCTGTGGGATGCACTGACAAGGGATAGTGCCAGTACCATGCAGTTCTTGTGATGGCATTGTCCAGAGATGGTTTCAATGTCGTGTCCATCCTGTGGGTGGAGGGGTGGTGTCCAGGGATAGTTCAAGTGCCATATGTTGTGGGACCACCTTAAGAGAGGACCACCTTAAGACGTAAGTGAAGATCACTGGAGGAAGTGATGTCATGTCACACATGACCAGGGAGTTGTGGGTGTAGCCCGACAGAATAAGATGTGTATAGATGTGGCCCCTGCAGTAGCTATATATATATATGTTCCAGTTAAGTTATAATAAAACCCCATGTATTCTTTGGATACTACTTGTAATCCTGCAAATCTCACAATAGTTCACATACCAAAGGAACAAGTAAAATTATATGGTGGCAGTGGCAAGATATACTTTTCTGAACACCACCAAATATTACATCGTGGCAATGTTTGATTTTTCTTTCTGATGAACATGCCAAAAGTGAGCAAAAAACAACTGATTGTCAACCTGGAGTGGCTGAGGATTCAGGCAGAGAGCAGTTGGCAGGAGACACCACAACAGTGCAGTGAGCTAGGACTGCAGACAGGACCCTGGGAGGTGTTGAAACTCTGAGTACACAAGCAAATTGCCAGGAGATTGGAACTTTCAACTAATCTGGCAATGGGTCGAAAAATTTGAAAAGAAGTAGTAACTGCTTTAGTTCTCCTGGGGTTTTTTTTTGCTTCATTGACAAAAAGAGGAAGATGAGCTCACTAGCATCACTGGAGGTCCTGCACAAAGTAAAAAGCTGGTTGTGGTAACTGCTGGTACTGCAAGCTGCAGCTCTCTGCAGAGAGAGAAGCTGATGGAGAAAAAAACTGTTCTCTCAGTTTACAAAAAATCTATCAAGTTGTGTAAACAAAGAAAGTAACTATCATCTCACTCTTAAAAGGGACAGACCTGCAAAAATGAACCTGTCTAAAAATGGAAACAAAAAACTGTACCTATAAAACAGAAGTCCTGTAAAGCAGAAAGCCTGTAAAAGAGCTGTGCCTGTGAAAAAGAAAACCTGTGAAAAGTCCTATATCTGTGGAAAAAAAATGCAGGATCATCAAGAAAATGGCTTTCAGGTTTCTAATTGTGGATTGGAAGGCATCAGACACAGCATTTGAATTTAAACTGTTTTGACAGTGGATGGAGCTGTGTTTTCTGGATCAAGCAAGAAGTGAGTGAACCAGAGAAACAAGCTATAAAAATCAAGGTCGCACTGGGCAGCAAGGAATTGCAACAGATTAACACATCAGGATTGTCAGCTGAGGATCAGAAGGACCCTAGCAAGTTATGGACATTCCTGGAGCAGCAACTCAAGGTGAAGGTCAATTTCTGAGTACATAGGCTTGAGCTAATGACCTACCAGCAAAGGCAAAATGAGTCATTGGAACATAGGAAACAGGAGCAGGAGTAGGCCATTCGGCCCCTCGAGCCTGGTCTGCCATTCAACTAGATCATGGCTGATCTTCTACTTCAATGCCATTTTCCCACACTCTCCCCATATCTCTTGATATCTTTAATATCAAGAAATCTATTGAGCTCTGTCTTGAATGTACGCAATGACTTCATAGCCATAGAACCAAAGATTCACCACCCTGACACCTCAGTCCTAAATGGCCTACCTCTTATTCTAGTACTGTGTCCCTTGGTTCTAGACTGCATCACCTCCCCCCCACCCCCAACCCCCCTCCAGCCACGGTAAACATCCTTCCTACTTCTACCCTGTCGAGCTCTATAAGAATTTTGTATGCTTCAATGAGATCACCTCTCATTCTTCTAAACTCTAGAGAATACAGGCCCAATCTCCTCAATCTCCCCTCATAGGACAATCGCACTATCCCAGGGATTATCTGGTGAACCTCTTTGCACTCATTGAAACATATAAGATTCTAAAGGGGTTGGATAGGGTAGACACTGAGGGATTATTTCCGCTGGTCGGGGAATCTAAAACATGTGGGCACAGTCTCAGGATAAAGGATCAATCATTCAGGACTGAGATGAGGAGAAAGTACTTCACTCAAAGGGTTGTGAATCTTTGGAATTCTCTACCCCAGAAGGCTGTGGATGCTCCACCATTAAATACTGTTAAGGCTGGGATAGACAGACTTTTGGTGTCTCAGGGAATCAAGGGGTATGGTGAGTAGGCGGGAAAGTGGAGTTGAGTCCTGAGATCAGTCATGATCGTTTTGAATGGCAGAGCATACCCGATTTGCATATGGTCTACTCCTGATCCTATTTCTTGTGTTCTTGTGTTCACTCCCTCGATGGCAAGTATATCCTTCCTTAGGTAAGGAGACCAAATGTGTACACAATACTGCAGGTGCAGTTTCACCAAGGTTCTATATAATTGCAGCAAGACTTCTTTACTCCTCTACTCAAATCTTCTTGCAATAAAGGCCAACATACCATTTGCTTGTTGCACCTGCATGTTAGCTTTCAGTGACTTCTGAAAAAGGACACCCAGGTTCCTTTGGACATCAACACTTCCCAATCTCTCACCATTTAAGAAATACTCTGCATTTATGTTTTCCCACCAAAGTGGATGACTTCACATTTTTCCACATTATATTACTTCTGCCATGTTCTTGCCCACTCACCTAGCCTGTCCAAATCCCCTTCTTAGCATTCTCTTCACAACTCACATTCCCACCTAGTTGTGTCATCCTAGTTCGGGACAGAATTTACTCCCATTTGGAAACAAACGAACTTATTAGCGAGAGACAGCATGGTTTTGTGAACGGGAGGTCGTGTCTTACTAATTTGATTGAGTTTTTTGAGGAAGTGACGAAGATTATTGATGAGGGAAGGGCGGTGGATGTTGTCGATATGGACTTTAGTAAAGCCTTTGACAAGGTCCCGCATGGCAGACTGGTGCAAAAGGTGAAGTTACACGGGATCAGAAGTAAGCTGGTAAGATGGATACAGAACTGGCTCGGTCACAGAAGACAGAGGGTAACAGTGGATGGGTGTTTTTCTGAATGGAGGGATGTGACTAGTGGTGTTCCGCAGGGATCAGTGCTGGGACCTTTGCTGTTTGTAGTATATATAAATGATTTGGAGGAAAATGTAGCTGGTCTGATTAGTAAGTTTGCGGACGACACAAAGGTTGGTGGAGTTGCGGATAATGATGAGGATTGTCAGAGGATACAGCAGGATATAGATCGGTTGGAGACTTGGGTGGAGAAATGGCAGATGGAGTTTAATCCGGACGAATGTGAGGTATTGCATTTTGGAAGGTCTAATGCAGGTGGGAGGTATACAGTAAATGGCAGAACCCTTAGGAGTATTGACAGGCAGAGAGATCTGGGCGTACAGGTCCACAGGTCACTGAAAGTGGCAACGCAGGTGGATAAGGTAGTCAAGAAGGCATTCGGCATGCTTGCCTTCATCGGTTGGGGCATAGAGTATAAAAATTGGCAAGTCATGTTGCAGCTGTACAGAACCTTAGTTAGGTCACACTTAGAATATTGCGTGCAATTCTGGTCGCCACACTACCAGAAGGACGTGGAGGCTTTGGAGAGGGTACAGAGGAGGTTTACCAGGATATTGCCTGGTCTGGAGGGCATTAGCTATGAGGAGAGGTTGGGAAAACTCGGATTGTTTTCACTGGAATGACGGAGGTGGAGGGGCAACATGATAGAGGTTTACAAAGTTATGAGCGGCATGGACAGAGTGGATAGTCAGAAGCTTTTTCCCATGGTGGAAGAGTCAGTTACTAGGGGACATAGGTTTAAGGTGCGAGGGGCAAAGTTTAGAGGGGATGTGCGAGGCAAGTTTTTTACACAGAGGGTGGTGAGTGCCTGGAACTTGCTGCCAGGGGAGGTGGTGGAAGCAGATACGATAGCGACGTTTAAGAGACATCTTGACAAATATATGAATGGGAAGGGAATAGAGGGATATGGGCCCCGGAAGTGCAGAAGGTGTTAGTTTCAGCAGGCATCAAGATCGGTGCAGGCTTGGAGGGCCGAATGGCCTGTTCCTGTGCTGTACTGTTCTTTGTTCTTTGTTCTTTGTTCAAACTTGGAAATATTACATTTGGCCCCCACATCCAAATCATTGATACAGATTGTGAACAGCTGGGGCCAAGCACTAGTGCGGTACCCCACTAGTCAAAGCCTGCCTACCTGCGAATGACCTGTTTATTCCTACTCTCTGTTTTCTGTCCCTTAACCAATTCTCAAACAATGCCAGTATATTACTACCCAACCCCATGTGTTCTAATTTTGCTTACTAATCTCCTGTTTGGGACCTTATTGAAAGCCTTCTGAAAATCCAAATATGAAGCCATTCTCAGGTTCCCCCTTATTTATTCTGCTTGTTACATCCTCAAAAACTCAAACAGGTTTGTTAGACATGATTTTCCTTTCATAAATCCATGGTGATTCTGCCCAATCCTACCATTATTTCCTGAGTGTCCTGTAATCACATCCCCTTCTAATAGATTCTAGCATTTTCTCCACTACTGAAGTCAGGTCTGTAGTTCCCCATTTTCTCTCTCCCCCCTTTCTTATATAGTGGGGTTACATTTGCTACCTTCCAATCTGCAGGAACCATTCCAGAATCAATAGAATTTTGGAAGATGGCCACCAATACATCCACTCTCTATACAGCCACTGAGATGCAGATCATCAGGTCCAGGGGATTTGTCAACTTTCAGTCCCATTAATTTCTCCAGTACTACTTTTTTACTAATATTAATTTCTTTCAGTTCCTCATTCTTGCTAGTCCCTTGGATCTCTAGTATTCCTGGGAGGAATTTTGTATCTTCCTCCATGAAGGCAAACACAAAGTATTTGTTTAGTTTCTCTGCTATTTCCTGATTCCCCATTATAAATTCCCCTATTTCTGCCTGCAGTGGGCCCACAATTGTTTTTGCTAATCTTTTACTTTTTACATATTGTTACAACCAGGTGAGAAAGAGGTCTGGGGTTCCCTTTCAGCCTTCACCTGCGCTTACTGTAACAGGGTTTTATTTTTAAACACACTGTGGTTTTAGCTCCCCCTTGTTCACCGCTCTACAAATATATGGCAAAGAAACCAGCACAAACAGGCTTTCTCAGGTTTAAAGAAGAAAAGTTGAAATTTTATTAAACTTAAACTCTAATTTGGTTGATGCCTATGGATACATGACACGCCCATGCTAGCATGCATACGTGAAACTACAGACTACAGCAAATGGAAACAGAAAGGAGCAGCAGAAATAAAGTGGAAAAGATTGAGGCAATATCTGAAGAGTTTTTGTTACGGGTCTTCGAGCTTACTGGAGAGCCCTTGATTGTAGGTAGATCTTGCTTTTCATTGGGGCCCAGTATTCTTCTTAAACCTTGTTCACTGTAGGAGAATTTTTTCTCTTGGTGTTCATGTGTCTTCAATGGATTCAGAGGCTTGTGAGAAAGAGATGGGAGCAGCTAGACAGACATGAGGTCTTCTTCAACCCATGAGTATTCTGCTTTCTGCAGACTCTCAGTTCAAATTGTAGAATTCATTAAAAAACCCTACTGCCAAGAAGGTTAGTCATGTGACTAACTGGTTTGACCACATCTGTTTGTGGGTTGTATTGGAGCAGGGGATAGCTCCTTTGTTCGAAGCACTGTCTGTTGATATGCAAAAATGTCTTTCCAGCCAGGGGCCTGGCAACCCCTTGTCACAGGCCTTCTCTTCTTCCGAGCAACAATTTGAAATTTAATGTCCATGTGGTGAAATTAATGTGCCTCATTCTTGGCAGGTGGGGGCCTGCATGACAATATCTATAGAAGGATTTACAGTCCATTTTTATGTTTCTCGCTAGTTTAGTTTCATATTCTATTTTCTCTTTCTTTGTTGTTTTTTTGGCCCTCCTTTGCTGAATTCTAAATTTCTCCCAATCCTTAGGCTTTTTGGCAACTTTATAAGCCTCTTCCTTTCACGACAATCTTTGACTTCTCATGTTAGCCATTCTTGGATCACCTTTCCTACTGGGTTTTTGTGTCTCAAAGGAATGTAAATTTGTTGCAAACCATGTAGTAATTCTTTAAATGCTAGCCATTGCCTGTCTACCATCATACTGTTTAATGTAGTTTCCCAATCTACCGTAGCCAATTTGCTCCACATACCTTCTTAGTTTCCTTTGTTTAGATTTAAGACCCTAGTTTCAGACTGAACTACATCACTTTCAAACTTAAAGTAAAATTCTATCATATTATGGTCACTCTTCCCTAGAGGCTCCTTTATAATGCGATCCTTAATTAGCCCTTTCTCATTGTACAATACTATATCTAAAATAGCCAGTGACCAGTAGATATCAAATTGTCAGAATGAGTTATAGAGCTAGTAATCACATCTACCATACTAGATGCTTTTCAAAAGGACCTGCTAGAAAAGAAGAAAGGGCACACCATAGATGCACTACTCAATGATAGAAGCGAGTTTGAAGCCATCATGGTTAGCTGCCAATAGTTACAAGCATTGGGGGTGGCTATGACAGTTGGTATGGTAACCAAGGCTCAGAGTCTGCTAAGCCTTGTGGCAAATGTGGTCTGAATCACCCAATTTGTATTTGTCTGATGTACCAGGCCCAGTGCAAAGCTTGTAGCATGCAAGGACATTGGGCAACGCAGTGCAGATGGACGAGGTCAGATACTGCACTCAGGAATGGTGGCAGATCACATGCAGAGAGAATGTCTGCAAGATAGGATGGCAAATGCAACAATAGGATGCCAACATACAACAAAAACCCAAGCAGGTACATCAGGTCAGCAGAGAGACAGATCGCCAGGAGGACATGGATGAAGAATGCACTTGTGCAAGCATTTCACATAGTTAACTTGGATCAATATTTCAATGCTGTTACACAATCTGAGGCATTTGTAATGATCAGGATTATATGTCCACAAATGAGTGGCAAGCATAAGCTCAGAGTAAAGATTGACACTGGAGAAAGTGCAAATATTCCACCTATCCACATACTGAAGGACATGTACTTAAAGAAATGGGAATCCACAGTATGAATCACCACGGCTAGGCTGACTATTGACAATGTTTCTCCAATCAAGTGCATTGGCACTATAACCTTGCAGTGCAGCAATGGGAGCTCCGAATGGCTACCACAAATATTTTACACACAACTGGACCAGCTGTCGCAGGACTTCCAGTATGCCGAGGTCTATGAATTGTCACAGTGCATGAAGCCAGTAACACACCAAAGATGGTAAAAAATATCCAGGTCGAGTGTATTGTGTCAGTCCATGTAAAGGACAACAGAAAGGCTGGCAGTCTTGATAGGAAGAGGCGGTATGGCCGGGATGCTCTTCTCAGGCTTCAGTTCGTTGCAGCAAGTATCCAGAGGCCAGAGGGATTGCCGATGATTGGTGAAGTTGACAGATATCATTTTTCAAATCTGTGTAAACAAGGGATGACGAAGGCATCATATGACAGGCAAGCAGGAACAGAATTTGCTCTATTGTGTGCAGGAGAGAAGGTCAGAATTCTCAATCATGCGTCAGGAAATTGGTATCCTGCAGAGATTGCAAGGATATGCGACCAGCCCAGATCGTACAAGTTCCAGACACCCAGTGGTGCGATTCTTAGGAGGCACAGAAGTCAACTCAGAGAGCTGTATGACAACACTACATGTGACAACTCTGTGACATCACGGACACATTCAAAGACAAAGTCTGAAGATGAATGTACAGAGACCACAGGCACAGAGGAAGAACATGCTAACCAGAGTTCTGAGTCACCAGAGTCTCAGAGGAGTTGGCAGCTCTGGGAAGAAGCTTATTATAACAAGATCAGGACGAATAAGCAAAACACCTCTACATTTTAGAGTGTTAAATTTGCTTACTTGTAAATAACATTTTGTTTTAACCATGTATAGTTAGTCTGAACCACAACACCATTGTATAATTGCACATCTGTTTTTTTCTTTGGAGAAAAGGGGGATGTTGTGGGATTACCTTAAGAGGCTGTAACTGAAGGTCACAGGAGGAAGTGATGTCGTGTCACACATAACCAGGGAGTTGTGGGTGTAGCCCGACAAAGTGAGATGTGTGTAGATGAGGCTCCTATAGTAGGTATGTGTATATGTATATATATTATATATATAATATATGCGTTCCAGTTAAGTTATAATAAAAACCCATGTATTCTTTGGAAATTACTTGTGGTCCTGTGAAGCTTACAATAGCAAAGGAGCAAGTAATATTACACTATACTTCTGTGTGTGGGGTCACCTTTTAGGGATAGTTTTGTTGTAGACTAATTCCTGCGGGGCCACAAGGGATAGTTTTGGTGTTGGGTAGTTATTTTGTGGTTACTGTGGGAGGTAGGGGGGGGGGGGGGGGGGGTGGTGGGGGAATTGGTGGGGGTGGGGCATTGTTGAGGGAAGGTTTCAGTGTCCTGTAATTCTTGTGTGTGTGTGTGTGTGTGTGTGTGGGGGGGACTATATAGAAATAATTTCAGTCTTCTATTGCTTCAGCTGGGGTAGCTGTCGCAGGATGGTCACAATGCTTTGTCGATCCTATGGGGAGCACTGCCTAGGGATGGTTTAGTGATGTGGAGATCCTGTGGGGGATGATGTTTAGGATTAGTGTCAGCAGGGGTTGTTCCTGCGAGGCCACTATCCATGGATAGTTTCAGTGCTGTGTATTTCTTGTAGGGCCACTTTCTGGGGATGCTTTCATGTCCTGCAGGTCGTGTGGGGGACGTTGTCTCGGGATGTTTTCAATGCTGTGTAGTTTCTGTAGGGAGGTGCTTGTCTAGGGATGGTTTCAGTTGTTTTCGGTTCCAGTCAGGTATGCTGTCCATGGATAGTTTCTCTGCTGATTAGTCCTGTGAGTGAGAGTGGGGCGTAGTCTAGGGGTGTTTACAGTGTCCTGTAATTCCTGTGCAGAATGCTGCCTAGGGATGGTTTCAGTGCAGTTCCAGCAGAGGTTGCTATCTGGGAATGGTTTCAGTGCAGTGTAGTGGGTGTGTGGGGTGCTGTGTGGTGAGTGATTCAATGCAGTGTAGTTGCTGTGAGGGGCACTGTGGGAGAATGGCTTCTTGTAGTTTATGTGGGGTCACTGTGGGGGATGGACTCAGTGCAGTATAGGTCCGGTGGGGGACGCTGTGTGTGGGGATGGTTTCAGTGCAGTATAGTTTCTGTGGGGGCCATTGTGTGGGGATGGTTTGTGCACCTGAGGGGTACTGAACAACAAAGATAATTACAGCACAGGAACAGGCCCTTCGGCCCTCCAAGCCTGCGCCGATCCAGATCCTCTCTCTAAACATGTCGCCTATTTTCTAAGGTTCTGTATCACTTTTCTTCCTGCCCATTCATGTATCTGTCTAGATACATCTTAAAAGACTCCATCGTGCCCGCATCTACCACCTCCGCTGGCAATGCGTTCCAGGTGCCCACCACCCTCTGCGTAAAGAACTTTCCACGCATATCCCCCCTAAACTTTTCCCCTTTCACTTTGAACTCGTGTCCTCTAGTAATTGAAACCCCCACTCTGGGAAAAAGCCTCTTGCTATCCACCCTGTCTATACCTCTCATGATTTTGTACACCTCAATCAGGTCCCCCCTCAACCTCCGTCTTTCTAATGAAAATAATCCTAATCTACTCAACCTCTCTTCATAGCTAGCGCCCTCCATACCAGGCAACATCCTGGTGAACCTCCTCTGCACCCTCTCCAAAGCATCCACATCCTTTTGATAATGTGGCGACCAGAACTGTACGCAGTATTCCAAATGTGGCCGAACCGAAGTCCTATACAACTGTAACATGACCTGCCAACTCTTGTACTCAATGCCCCGTCCGATGAAGGAAAGCATGCCGTATGCCTTCTTGACCACTCTATTTACCTGCGTTGCCACCTTCAGGGAACAGTGGACCTGAACACCCAAATCTCTCTGGACATCAATTTTCCCCAGGACTTTTCCATTTACTGTATAGTTCACTCTTGAATTGGATCTTCCAAAATGCATCACCTCGCATTTGCCCTGATTGAACTCCATCTGCCATTTCTCTGCCCAACTCTCCAATCTATCTATATTCTGCTGTATTCTCTGACAGTCCCCTTCACTATCTGCTACTCCACCAATCTTAGTGTCGTCTGCAAACTTGCTAATCAGTCCACCTATACTTTCCTCCAAATCATTAATGTATATCACAAACAACAGTGGTCCCAGCACGGATCCCTGTGGAACACCACTGGTCACACGTCTCCATTTTGAGAAACTCCCTTCTACTGCTACTCTCTGTCTCCTGTTTCCCAGCCAGTTCTTTATCCATCTAGCTAGTACACCTTGGACCCCAAGCGCCTTCACTTTCTCCATCAGCCTGCCATGGGGAACCTTATCAAACGCCTTACTGAAGTCCATGTATATGACATCGACAGCCCTTCCCTCATCAATCAACTTTGTCACTTCCTCAAAGAATTCTATTAAGTTGGTAAGACATGACCTTCCCTGCACAAAACCATGTTGCCTATCACTGATGAGCCCATTTTCTTCCAAATGGGAATAGATCCTATCCCTCAGTATCTTCTCCAGCAGCTTCCCTACCACTGACGTCAGGCTCACCGGTCTATAATTACCTGGATTATCCCTGCTACCCTTCTTAAACAAGGGGACAACATTAGCAATTCTCCAGTCCTCCGGGACCTCACCCGTGTTTAAGGATGCTGCAAAGATATCTGTTCAGGCCCCAGCTATTTCCTCTCTCGCTTCCCTCAGTAACCTGGGATAGATCCCATCCGGACCTGGGGACTTGTCCACCTTAATGCCCTTTAGAATACCCAACACTTCCTCCCTCCTTATGCCGACTTGACCTAGAGTAATCAAACATCTGTTCCTAACCTCAACATCCGTCATGTCCCTCTCCTCGGTGAATACCGATGCAAAGTACTCGTTTAGAATCTCACCCATTTTCTCTGAGTCCAAGCATAACATTCCTCCTTTGTCCTTGAGTGGGCCAATCCTTTCTCTAGTTACCCTCTTTCTCCTTATATATGAATAAAAGGCTTTGGGATTTTCCTTAACCCTGTTTGCTAAAGATATTTCATGACCCCTTTTAGCCCTCTTAATTCCTCGTTTCAGATTGGTCCTACATTCCCGATATTCTTTCAAAGCTTCGTCTTTCATCAGCCGCCTAGACCTTATGTATGCTTCCTTTTTCCTCTTAGCTAGTCTCACAATTTCACCTGTCATCCATGGTTCCCTAATCTTGCCATTTCTATCCCTCATTTTCACAGGAACATGTCTCTCCTGCACGCTAATCAACCTCTCTTTAAAAGCCTCCCACATATCACATGTGGATTTACCTTCAAACAGCTGCTCCCAATCTACATTTCCCAGCTCCTGCCGAATTTTGGTATAGTTGGCCTTCCCCCAATTTAGCACTCTTCCTTTAGGACCACTCTCGTCTTTGTCCATGAGTATTTTAAAGCTTACGGAATTGTGATCACTATTCCCAAAGTAGTCCCTTACTGAAACTTCAACAACCTGGCCGGGCTCATTCCCCAACACCAGGTCCAGTATGGCCCCTTCCCGAGTTGGACTATTTACATACTGCTCTAGAAAACCCTCCTGGATGCTCCTTACAAATTCTGCTCCATCTGGACCTCTAACACTAAGCGAATCCCAGTCAATGTTGGGAAAATTAAAATCTCCTATCACCACCACCCTGTTGCTCCTACAGCTTTCCATAATCTGTTTACATATTTGTACCTCTATCTCACGCTCGCTGTTGGGAGGCCTGTAGTACAGCCCCAACATTGTTACCGCACCCTTCCTATTTCTGAGTTCTGTCCATATTGCCTCACTGCTCGAGTCCTCCATAGTGCCCTCCTTCAGCACAGCTGTGATATCCTCTTTGACCAGTAATGCAACTCCTCCACCCCTTTTACCTCCCTCTCTATCCCGCCTGAAGCATCGATATCCTGGGATATTTAGTTGCCAATCATGCCCTTCCCTCAACCAAGTCTCAGTAATAGCAATAACATCATACTCCCAGGTACTAATCCAAGCCCTAAGTTCATCTGCCTTACCTACTACACTTCTTGCATTAAAACAAATGCACCTCAGACCACCAGTCCCTTTATATTCATCATCTGCTCCCTGCCTGCTCTTCCCCTTAGTCACACTGACTTCATTATCTAGTTCCTTACAGGCTTTTGTTACTACCTCCTTACTGTCAACTGACCTCAATTGGTTCCCATCCCCCTGCCACATTAGTTTAAACCCTCCCCAACAGCGTTAGCAAAAGCACCTCCAAGGACATTGGTTCCAGTCCGGCCCAGGTGTAGACCGTCCAATTTGTAATAGTCCCACCTCCCCCAGAACCGGTCCCAATGTCCCAAAAATCTGAACCCCTCCTTCCTGCACCATCTCTCAAGCCACGCATTCATCCTGACTATTCTTTCATTTTTACTCTGACTATCACGTGGCACTGGTAGTAATCCTGAGATTACTACCTCTGAGGTCCTACTTTTTAACTTGGCTCCTAACTCCCTAAACTCTGCTTGTAGGACCTCATCCCGTTTTTTACCTATATCATTAGTGCCTATGTGCACAATGACAACTGGCTGTTCACCCTCCCCCTTTAGAATGTTCTGCAGCCGATCTGAGACATCCCTGACCCGTGCACCTGGGAGGCAACATACCATTCGGGAGCCTCGTTTTCGACCACAGAACCGCCTATCAACTCCCCTTACAATCGAATCCCCTACGACTATAGCCCTTCCACTCTTTTTCCCGCCCTTCTGAACAGCAGAGCCAGCCACGGTGCCATGGACCTGGCTACTGCTGCCTTCCCCTGGTGAGCCATCTCCCTCAACAGTATCCAAAACGGTATACTTGTTTTGGAGGGAGATGACCGCAGGGGACTCCTGCGCTGCCTTCCTGCTCTTTCTCTGCCTTTTGGTCACCCATTCCCTTTCTCCCTCAGCAATCCTAATCTGCGGTGTGACCAATTCACTAAACGTGCTATCCACGACCTCCTCAGCATCGCGCATGCTCCAAAGTGAGTCCATCCGCAGCTCGAGAGCCGTCATGCGGTCTAACAAGAGCTGCAGTTGGACACACTTCCTGCACGTGAAGGAGTCAGGGACATCAGCCATGTCCCTGAGCTCCCACATTGAGCAAGAGGAGCATGACACGGGTCTGAGATCTCCTACCATTTTTAATCTTAAGCTTAACTTAGTTAAATGAAAAAGGAACGAAAAGTTTTTACCAATCACAATAAAACCAGAGAAATCGAAAAAGCCTTACCTTATAAACACCCCACCGAGTCCTTTTTTTTTGGTTAGAGGAGGAGGGCGGGTGGGAGACACGACAAGTGTGGTGTCTCGGGTTCAGAAACCGCCCAAATATATAGTGTTTTACTTACCCAGCAGCTCCCTGGCCTCCGCCGAAAAACAAAAGGAAATTAAATTTACTTTCAAACTGACCTTCCCAGCTGCTCACACGCTCACACTCTGCTCCCGAAAAAGCTGCTGCAATGAAAGGAAAGTTATTTTAAACCGCCCAAATATATAGTGTTTTACTTACCCAGCAGCCCCCTGGCCTCCGCCGAAAAACAAAAGAAAATTAAATTTACTTTCAAACTGACCTTCCCAGCTGCTCACTCGCTCACACTCTGCTCCCAAAAAAGCTGCTGCAATGAAAGGAAAGTTATTTTAAACCGCCCAAATATATAGTGTTTTACTTACCCAGCAGCCCCCTGGCCTCCGCCGAAAAACAAAAGAAAATTAAATTTACTTTCAAACTGACCTTCCCAGCTGCTCACTCGCTCACACTCTGCTCCCGAAAAAGCTGCTGCAATGAAAGGAAAGTTATTTTAAACCGCCCAAATATATAGTGTTTTACTTACCCAGCAGCCCCCTGGCCTCCGCCGAAAAACAAAAGAAAATTAAATTTACTTTCAAACTGACCTTCCCAGCTGCTCACTCGCTCACACTCTGCTCCCGAAAAAGCTGCTGCAATGAAAGGAAAGTTATTTTAAACCGCCCAAATATATAGTGTTTTACTTACCCAGCAGCCCCCTGGCCTCCGCCGAAAAACAAAAGGAAATTAAATTTACTTTCAAACTGACCTTCCCAGCTGCTCACTCGCTCACACTCTGCTCCCGAAAAAGCTGCTGCAATGAAAGGAAAGTTATTTTAAACCGCCCAAATATGTAGTGTTTTACTTACCCAGCAGCCCCCTGGCCTCCGCCGAAAAACAAAAGGAAATTAAATTTACTTTCAAACTGACCTTCCCAGCTGCTCACTCGCTCACACTCTGCTCCTGAAAAAGCTGCTGCAATGAAAGGAAAGTTATTTTAAACCGCCCAAATATATAGTGTTTTACTTACCCAGCAGCCCCCTGGCCTCCGCCGAAAAACAAAAGGAAATTAAATTTACTTTCAAACTGAACTTCCCAGCTGCTCACTCGCTCACACTCTGCTCCCGAAAAAGCTGCTGCAATGAAAGACTGTCTAGAGATGGAGCCGCTGTCGATGGATAGTTTCAGTGCAGTGTACTTCCTTTTTGGGGGGAGTGCTGTGCAGAGATGATTTCAGTGCAGTGTAGTTCCTGTGGAGGGTGCTGTGTGGGCATGGTTTCACTGCAGTGTAGTTCCTGTGGGGGGGGGAGGGGGTGATGTCTGGGGACAGTGTCAGTGTGGTTCCTGTGGGGGGGGGGGCGATATGTGGGGAGGGTGTCAGTGCAGTTTAGTTCCTGTAGGGGGCCCTGTATGTGGAGGGTGTCAGTGCAGTGGAGTTCCTGTGAGGGGCGATGTGTGGGAAGGGTGTCAGTGCAGTGTAGTTCCTGTGAGGGGCGATGTGTGGGAAGGGTGTCAGTGCAGTGTAGTTCCTGTGAGGGGCGACGTGCGGGAAGGGTGTCAGTGCAGTGTAGTTCCTGTCAGGGGTGATGTGTGGGAAGGGTGTCAGTGCAGTGTAGTTCCTGTGAGGGTCGATGTGTGGGAAGGGTGTCAGTGCAGTGTAGTTCCTGTGGGGGTGATGCGTGGGGAGGGTGTCCGTGAAGCTGCGGTGGGGGGTGGTGTGAGAGGAGGGTGTCAGTGCAGTGTAATTCCTGTGCGGACGATGTGTGGGGAGGGTGCTAGTGTAGTTCCTGTAGGGAGCGATGTGTGGGTAGGGTGTCAGTGCAGTGTAGTTGCTGTGAGGGGCGATGTGTGGGAAGGGTGTCAGTGCAGTGTAGTTGCTGTGAGGGGCGATGTGTGGGAAGGGTGTCAGTGCAGTGTAGTTGCTGTGAGGGGCGATGTGTGGGAAGGGTGTCAGTGCAGTGTAGTTCCTGTGGGGGTGATGTGTGGGGAGGGTGTCCGTGAAGCTGCGGTGGGGGGTGGTGTGTGGGGAGGGTGTCAGTGCAGTGTAGTTCCTGTGAGGGGCGGTGTGTGGGGAGGGTGTCAGTGCCATGTAGTTCCTGTGAGGGGCGGTGTGTGGGGAGGGTGTCAGTGTAGCTGCGGTGGGGGGAGTTGTGTGGGGAGGGTGTCAGTGCAGTTTGGTTCCTGTGAGGGGCGATGTGTGGGGAGGGTGTCAGTGCCATGTAGTTCCTGTGAGGGGCGGTGTGTGGGGAGGGTGTCAGTGTAGCTGCGGTGGGGGGAGTTGTGTGGGGAGGGTGTCAGTGCAGTGTAGTTCCTGTGGGGGTGATGTGTGGGGAGGGTGTCCGTGAAGCTGCGGTGGGGGGTGGTGTGAGAGGAGGGTGTCAGTGCAGTGTAATTCCTGTGCGGGCGATGTGTGGGGAGGGTGTCAGTGCCATGTAGTTCCTGTGAGGGGCGATGTGTGGGAAGGGTGTCAGTGCCATGTAGTTCCTGTAGGGGGCGATGTGTGGGTAGGGTGTCCATGAAGCTGCGGTTTGGGGGTGGTGTGTGGGGAGGGTGTCAGTGCAGTGTAGTTCCTGTGGGGGTGATGTGTGGGGAGGGTGTCCGTGAAGCTGCGGTGGGGGGGTGGTGTGAGAGGAGGGTGTCAGTGCTGTGTAATTCCTGTGCGGGCGATGTGTGGGGAGGGTGTCAGTGCCATGTAGTTCCTGTGAGGGGCGAAGTGTGGGAAGGGTGTCAGTGCCATGTAGTTCCTGTGGGGGCGATGTCTGGGGAGGGTGTCAGTGTAGCTGTGGTGGGGGGCGATGTGTGGGGAGGGTGTCAGTGCAGTGTAGTTCCTGTGGGGGCGATGTCTGGGGAGGGTGTCAGTGTAGCTGCGGTGGGGGGAGTTGTGTGGGGAGGGTGTCAGTGCAGTTTGGTTCCTGTGAGGGGCGATGTGTGGGAAGGGTGTCAGTGCCATGTAGTTCCTGTGAGGGGCGGTGTGTGGGGAGGGTGCTAGTGTAGTTCCTGTAGGGGGCGATGTGTGGGTAGGGTGTCCATTAAGCTGCGGTGGGGGGGTGGTGTGTGGGGAGGGTGTCAGTGCAGTGTAGTTCCTGTAGGGGGCGATGTGTGGGTAGGGTGTCCATTAAGCTGCGGTGGGGGGGCGGTGTGTGGGGAGGGTGTCAGTGCAGTGTAGTTCCTGTGGGGGCGATGTCTGGGGAGGGTGTCAGTGTAGCTGCGGTGGGGGGAGTTGTGTGGAGAGGGTGTCAGTGCAGTTTGGTTCCTGTGAGGGGCGATGTCTGGGGAGGGTGTCAGTGCCATGTAGTTCCTGTGAGGGGCGATGTGTGGGAAGGGTGTCAGTGCCATGTAGTTCCTGTGAGGGGCGGTGTGTGGGGAGGGTGCTAGTGTAGTTCCTGTAGGGGGCGATGTGTGGGTAGGGTGTCCATTAAGCTGCGGTGGGGGGGTGGTGTGTGGGGAGGGTGTCAGTGCAGTGTAGTTCCTGTTGGGGGCGATGTCTGGGGAGGGTGTCAGTGTAGCTGCGGTGGGGGGTGTTGTGTGGGGAGGGTGTCAGTGCAGTTTGGTTCCTGTGAGGGGCGATATCTGCGGATGATCGTGCGCCTGCGTTGGTGTCAAAACAACAGCTGAAGGCGGCGGGGAGTTAGTTTAGGCCCAATTCAGGCCTCTCCGTCCCCGATCTCTTCACTCTGAGCTCTCGCACTTAACCGTAAGTGGTGTTTTCTGGCTTTCACCCGACCCTCTGTGTGGATCTGGAGCGTGAGCCGGGGTTCGCGGGGTGAAAGGGTTTGCGCCGTGACCCTGGGCCGGTGTTACGGTGTTGACGGCGGCGGGGAAACAACTTGTGTCCGAGGCCGCTGCTCCCTCGATACATGCAACCAATGCTGGGCAATCGGGCAGCGTTGTGCGATATGTAGATAGAGGGGATTCGCTGGTCCGGGAACCCTCTCCTCTGGGAGAGCCTTTGCTGTGAGTTGTCGCGACTGTCAGGTTGTGAGTGTAATCCTGCGGAGGCCACCATGAAGCGCAGGCCCTTTAATGAAACCGTCTCTAATAAGCTCTATTAGTCGGTTTGTGCTTTATTTTCCATTTGCACAAGGGTCGAATATGTGTCTTATCGCTGGTGTTTCAATTTTGCTTTATTCGTCCCAATGTAAATACAATTGTGTCCAAATACACTTGGTGAGGCTGTTTCGGTTGTGTTGAAGTTTGCTTGCAAGCTATATTGTTTTGTGGCATTTGATGCTAAATGCATATTCAGGAGATGTGTGTCTGAAAACCGGAGGCATTATAAATAAACTTTTCTGTTAGTGGTATTTGTTTTTCTATCCAGGCCTATGGTAACGCCTTTGTTAACTTTTATTTATATTTTAGATGTTGATTATTCTAAAATGGATTTAATTTGAAATCTGGACAGTGCATTATTCCGTTAAGATTCAGCACATTGCGCTGGAGATATTTTGTTGTTCCAAATCAGCTGTATCCTCAGACAATAATATAAAAGCAAAATACTGCGGATGCTGGAAATCTGAAACAAAACAAGAAATGCCGGATTCATTCAGCAGGTCTGGCAGCATCTGTGGAAAGAGAAGCAGAGTTAACGTTTCGGGTCAGTGACCCTTCTTCCTCAGACAAAGCTGAATCATTTGGAGACGCTGCTGTGACAGAAAGTGAATTAACATTTATTAGTGCAAGTAGCTGTTGGACAGATACTTTAATATTTTAAATTTTGTTTATTCGTTTCATGGGATGTGGACGATGCTGGCCAGGCCAGCATTTAATGTCCATTCTGAATTGCCAATGAGAAGGTGGTGGCGAGCTGCCTTAGAGCATGGCTACCCGACCCGAACCCGACTGGGCCCGACGATATTTGTCGGGTTCGAGTTGGGTCGCTCTTTTCCGGGTCCAGCATTTGGGCTCGGTTCGGGTTGGACACAGTGACAGCCATGACGTCAAGGTGGGAAATGTGCATTTGGACTCTGCACTATTCTGCAGTGAGCGATTCCATCCAAGGTAGAGCACAACTTTTTCAATAAAGTTGATATATTCCAGTGGTCAGGTCAGGCGCAGGAAAAAGTCAAAGGACTCGGGCCGGGTCGGGTTTCATCTGCAGACCTGAGCAGGACTTTAAGCTGCCTTCTTAAACCGCTGCAGTCCATGTGGGGTAAGTACACCAACAGTGCTGTTAGGAGGGGAGTTCCAGGATTTTGACCCAGTGACAGTGAAGAAATGTCGATACAGTTCCAAGTCAGGATGGTGTGTGTCTTGGAGGGGAACTTGCAGGTGGTGGTGTTCCCATGCATCTGCAGCCCTTGTCCTTCTAGGTGGTAGAGGTCACTGTTGAAGGAGCCTTGATGAGTTGCTGCAGTGCATCTTGTAGATGGTACACACTGCTGCCACTGTGCGTTGGTGGTGGAGGGAGTGAATGTTTGGCATGTTTGAACAAAGTGTTTAATTTTTTTAAAAAAGCATGAACGTTAAGCCAAGAATTGCTCTTGTAAAAATGATGTCAATTCAGGATGGCCTCTAATTGAATGTCTTGACTGGTTATCATTGCGTTCTAAACCTATTACAGAATTTCACAGAGGTTTGCCTTGGTTATGAAGATCCTGTTCTCTTGACATTTTAATTTCAAATGGATTTTTAGCCTTAGCTGAAAAATTTATTTTGGAGAGCTTGGATCCTCAAGTGAAATTGCAGCAAAGGAATGGAGACATGAGCAGAAAGTAGTTTTGTTTGTAGAATGGCTTACCTGAATATTGAATTTACTTATTTTAAGTTAGTGTAGCTATAAATTATATTTATACATGCAATTCCTGATGATCTATAGGAAAGTGAGGGTATGGGCAAGATAGACTTCTTCCAAATGTTTTTTTTTCCTACCTGTTCTCTATTGTAGTCAGTATTTCAGTCTGGTTGAGATTGGGGAGTAATGGATGCAAAATAGCATCCTGCATCTCAGTTGGACAGCACACTGGTGCACCAAAAGACTCCGCCTTCTTGTTGCCACTTGTTTTGCCAAAAGTTTGAATCTCCCCCCCCCCCCCCCCCCCAAGCAATTTAAAATTCATAGAGCATGGTAGCCATTTGGCTCGGGCAAGATGACACTCCAGGCTGAGCTTTGTGTGCTGGTACTGTAATATAGAGTCAATTTTAGTGAGTGTTTTGTTTTAAAATTTTCATCTTTTTTTTTCAAATCCCTCCATGACCTCACCCCTCCCTATCTTTGTAATCTGCTCCAGCCGCACAACCCTTCCAGATATCTGCACTCTCTATTTCTGGTCTCTTCAGCATCCCTGATTTCAGTTGCTGTACTATTGATGACTGTTTTTAGCTGCCTTGGCTCTAAGCTCTGGAATTCTCTCCCTAAACCATTCCACTTCTCTTTCTTCCTTTAAGACGATCCATTAAATCTACCTTTTTGACCAAGCTTTGCTCATCTGTTTTCATATCTGTTTATATGGCTCCGTGTCAAATTTTGTTTGATAACACTATTGTCATGTTGGACCCCCACCTGCCAAGAATGCGGCATATTAATTTTGCCATATGGACATTACATTTCAAACTGTTGCTGAAGTGAAGAAAGGACTTGTTTAAAAAATCACCAGGCCCTTGGCTGGAAAAACATTTTTGGCATACTAACAGCCAGTGTATGGAAGGACAAAGGGGCTATTCCCTGCTCCAATTGAACCCACAATGGACTTTGAGCACCTGGTATTGTGTATAAGAAGACATTCCAGGGTCGGCTAAGACAGGAGAATCCACAAACACATGGTCAGACCAGCTAGTCACATGACTAACCTGCTTGGCAACCTGAGATTTTCTGAATTGTACAAAAAGTTTGAACTCAGTGTCAGTATGCTCCTGGAGTGAAAAGACCTCTCCTGGCTGGCTAGTCACAGCCTCTGCTGTCTGCTCCCATCTGTTTCTCATGGAACTCCAAATCCACTGAAGACACATGAACCCCAAGAGAGAAAAGTCTCCTACAGCGAACAAGATTTAAGAAGAATACTAGG
Organism: Heterodontus francisci; assembly: GCF_036365525.1. Taxonomy (NCBI): domain Eukaryota; kingdom Metazoa; phylum Chordata; class Chondrichthyes; order Heterodontiformes; family Heterodontidae; genus Heterodontus; species Heterodontus francisci. The sequence continues at coordinate 191,829,248 of NC_090374.1, forward strand.
CCCCAAAGAAAAGCAAGATCTACTTACAATCAAGGACTCTACAGTGAGCTCTTCAGAGATTGCCTGAAACTTTTCCACTTTATTTCTTCTGTTCTGTTCTCACTATCTGCATGTGTGTATCGCGTATGCATGCTAGCATGGGCGCGTCATGTATCTGTAGGCGTTGACTGAATTAGAGTTTAAGTTTAATACATTTCAACTTTTCTTCTTTAAACCTAAGAAAACCTGTTTGTGCTGGTTTCTTTGCTTTATAATTGGCAAATGAACAAGGATTCACCAAGGGGGAGCTAAAAACATGGTGTGTTAAAAATAAAGCCCTGTTACGGTAAGACCAGGTGAAGGCTGAGAGGGAACCCTAGACCCCTTTTTCACCTGGTTGTAACACTACTATGAAGTGCCTTGGGAGGTTTTACTATGCTAACGGTGCTATTTAAATGCAGGTTGTTGCAAATTTAGTTTGGTGAATTCACTTTCAAGGTGTTACATTGGTCGTATGGATAGTGTCTTCCAACCCTTTTTGCCAAAGGTTTTTAACAGCAAACAGATTTATAGATGGCCTTGTATCACTTATTACTGAGTGAACATTAAATGTTAGGATGTGGCAGATTGATGAATGTGTGTTGTGAAATTATTTTCATTTGTATTAAGCATGTAGGAATTTTGAGTCAGTAAAAATGAAAGCTTCACTGATGGTTCAGGTGGTTAAGCCAAGGAGTACCTGTGTCATACAGACCAGGAAGATCTTGGGTGGGATGCTGGTAGGGTACATCAGGTAGTTTCATTACCGTTGGATTAGAGACGGAAAAACCCACTAGCATTTGCACTTATGGTTGCTGTTCCGAGACCCAGCCCTGCTTCAAGTGTCATTGTATGGATGTTGGAGGGTATGACGGGGCTTGCAGTGCTGTGTGACCAAATGGCCTGTCAACATTTGTCTAGGCTTGAATGGGAAGAATGGCTGCCTAAGGAAGAAAGGAATTGTCTGTGGACAAAAAAGGGCTACAGGATAAAGGTTCAATGCCATTAAATTGGTTTCAGCATACTTAGAGGACCAGATTTTGCTGTAGCATGGCATGTAATGATGCCTATTGTTGGTTAGAGTTGCCCAGCATCCCTCAGTTCAAAAACATTTTGTCATTAAATTTCTGAAAGTGTGAGCTGAGAAACAGGGCATCTGGGATCTGAGTGAACAGCGCAAGCAACAGGCTATCTCCTAAACCACTAAGATTTAAGGATTGGGAAATAAACAGAAGAACTGAGAATGAGAAGGGGTGAATTCATTGTCAAATCAGGTGCGGAAAGAGAGGGGAAAAAAATATTGGATTAAGAGAGACAAAAAGAGACAGAGGAAAAGTAAAATTTAAAATTTGATATTTTATCTCCTAAAACAGTTCACAACCTGAAGGAATGAGACTCCACACTTACAATAGTTAATTTTTGGTGCCTGAGAGGTTAATTGGCAGTCATTGACAACTTGTTACTTAAAAAAAAAACTTTATGAATTACTAGCCCTAAAATATTCCTCTACTGTACAAATACAACAACTTCACAACGTTCAATGCCAATGGTGAGGCAAACAGAGATGCCGTTTATGGAAGGCTAACAGCAGAGCAGTGCAACTCGGACAGCACATTTAAGATATTTGCAATTAACTGTGCATCCGTTCCTCGCCTGAAATGGCTGTACCAATTACAAATGAATAGCGGCAAGTGCCATTAGCTTTGCTGTATGTTTGACAGCAAAATCTGGCACGATGTTTTTTTGAAATGTTGAAAAGGATAGAGCTTTTCAAGTAGATCTTTTCCTAAAAATAATTCAATACTAATTTCCTTTAATAGTGACTTTTTAAGCTAATTTGGTGAAATGTTTCCTATAATTTTTGGCATCACTTGCTGAGATTTAAGTCATACACAGCTTCATCGCTTTTAATTTGGGATGTTATGTGTGCTTAGTTAGGGCAGGAATGATGAAAGTTTACTGGGACTATTTAACTTGCTTGGTAAAGTGTGATTCTCGATGGCTGATTATTAAACAGTTTTATGTCATCTCCATCAGTCAGGATATTTTGGCATAGTACAGGGATATTAGGTCATAATGCATCAATTCAATATAATATATAAAATATATGCACCTTGTTAAGTAAGCACAAAAGCAATGGTGCTGCTTGTGTTTGTCTTATTTTAAAAATCTCCTCAATATCACACTGTGTGGCAATTTGCCAACATATTGTCAGAAGTAGATTATAAATTTGGGTGTGTGGTTTTTCACCACACAAGAAATCCTTAATTACCATCCAGTCCTCCCCCAGGTATAATCAGATGATAGAGGAAAGCAGGAGGGAGGAGTGGTTACTAAGCAAATGACATGTATTTTCCCAGGGAAGTAGGCAACATAAGTAGTAAGTTGACCTCTGCTGCTGTTGCCCACTCTGTGGGTGGATAGAGAATGGTAATGGTCAAGGGCTGAGAATAAGTTGATTTCCAATGTTCTTTGTTAGGGGATGGTATGGAGACCTGAAAGTGGTGACTCAAACTGAGTCACTGGTGGTGTTACTCGTCTTGTATACTTTACCAACTAGACAGTGATTATTGGTAGGTTACCAACCGTGGCAAGGATCACAGTCGAGCCCAATCCTGATGATCATGGACATCCATGTATTTCAGTTGGACGATATTGGAGTGATTGGGAGCCATGACTGATTTCCCCCTACCTTTCCCTTCCTTCCTTTGCTTGCTGATTCCAAGGCTAGTTGTTGTACCATCACTGTGCTTTAAAGGTCATTGAGTATATAAATACATGTCGCTTTTGTGCAGATCAAGGATCGAACCTGGGATGTTTCTTGTCTCTATCATTCAGAATGCACCATGTGTGCATGTACTCGTTTAAGCAATTGCGAAAGTCTAAAGTCTTTTTATTGCATGAACTTGAATAAAGCAGGTAGTTTGGGGAGAAATTTGGTCAGTCAGTGGCTTGTAGACCGTTGCAGTACAGAGTAAATACAGGTTTCGGGACTGGGGAGTTGTTTCAGCTTTGGGTAATACAAAACTGGTGGAGTGTAAAATTTGGTGTAGAGGTCCAAACTGAGTCCAGAGCAGTGCAAGATTATGTCAACAACTTGCATTTATAGCACCTTTTCAATGTCGTTGAGCATTGCAAGACAATTCACAGGAGCATTATGAAATAAAAGATGGAGTGAAGCACAGAGGTTTAGGGAGGGAATTCGAGTTTGGAGTCTAAGCAGTTAAAGGCAAAGCCAGAGGCCTGAATTGGAGGAGCGCAGATATCTTGCAGTGTCATGCCTAGAGGACGTTGTAGCGATGAGAAGAGGCGATGCTGTGGGGGGATTTGAAAATGAGGATGCAAATTTTTAAATTGAGTTGTTGCCGAACCGGGACCCAATGTAAGTCAGTGTACACAGGTGATGGATGAACTGGACTTTATCAAGAGTTATGAGATAGGCAGCAGAGCTTTAGATGAAGTCAAGTTTACGGAGCATGGTAGGTGGGAGGCCAATCAGGAGAGCACTGGAGTAGTCAAGTGTAGAGGTAATGAAGGTATGGATGAGAGTTTCAGCAGAAGATGGGCTGAGGCAGGGGTGGAGTAGGGCGATGTTATGGTGGTGGAAGTAGAGTCTTTGAGTTGGACAGGATATAGGGTCGGAAGCTTGACTTGGGGTCAAATAGGACACCAAGGTTGCTAATGGTCTGGTTCAGCCTCAGACAATTGCCAGGGAGAGGGCTAGAGTTGGTGGCTAGGAATCAGTTTGTGGCAGGGACTGAAGATAATGGCTTTGTCCTTTCCAATATTTAAAGGAAATTTTTGCTCATCCAACACTGGATGTGGGACAAGCAGTCTGACAAATCAGAGCCAAATGGAGAGGTTGAGCTGGATGTTGTCCGTGTACATGTGCAATCTGTTGTCCAGTTTTCAGATGAAGTTGTAGGAAGGCAGCATATAGTTGCGAAATAGATCCTCGGGGACTCCAGAGGTAATGGTCTGGGAGTGGTAAGAGAAGCCATTGCAGGATAGATAGAAATGGAATCAGGCAAGGAAGTCTCACTTCACTTTGTTCCAGTGTCAGTTGGGTCCTGACAATTAATTCACTCTCTAATGCTGGTTACAATGCAAGTAATGTGAAATGAAATCACTTTGCTTTGATATTGCAACTGTCTGAATGCTTCCTTCAAAATCAGGAAAATGGCAGTGCATTGCACTTGGAGTGGTAGGATGTAAATTCATGTCAGTAGTTCCTCAGCAAGTTTCCAAACTTCATTTTCCTATTGTAGGGAATTGCTGAGTGAACCAACTTGCTCTTCTGCAGGGAGACGTGTGCAGAAAATAATCTTGGTTCATTGCTTCACCTTTGCAACTATTTCCTCACTTTCCTGACTGTGATATATTTGATATGTGTAACCTTAAATAGAATTGCATGATAGAGGAGTATATATAGTGTAATGCTTTTATTGTAAATTCCTGCACTCACTCCTTCAGTTATATTTAATTACATTGCATACTAGTGCATGTACGCATGGGCAGACATCCTGCTTTCCGTTATCTGTCAAAAACAGTTTACCAGCTGCTCTGGGACATGGTGTTTGGGAATTAAGTGTGCAAACATATGTGTGACTGCTGTGCAGATGGACTGATATGATGCACCATGGTAATGTCTGCTGATACTCGCTCTTGAACTGGAGACTGAAAAATGTGATTACTGTTGTAATCTTTTAAAAATTAAGCACATTGGCTAGTTTTTAACTGTCATGCTCGGCCCCCACCTACCAGGAATGAGGCACATCAATTTTTTCATAAACATTGATTTTCAACTGTTGTTGGAGGGAGGAAATGACTTGTTAAATAGATCAGCTATGGCTGGAAAAAAGCTATTTACATACGAACAGACATCGAAGGTAAGGAAGCGCATTCCAGGGCCTGCTAAGGGAGATATATACCACAAGGGCCAGGACTGGTTAGACCAGCTGGTCACATGACTACCTGGCTGTTCCAGGGTTTTCTTTTGAACTGGCTACAGAGTGTTTGAAGGCAGAAAGTCTGTTTGCCCCTGGACTGAGAAGATCTCTCTCCTGTCTGCTCCCATTTCTTTCTCACAAGCCTCTGAATCCACTGAAGACACATGAACCCCAAGAGAGAAAAGTCTCCTACAGTGAACAAGGTTTAAGAAGAATACTGGGCCCCAATGAAAAGCAAGATCTACCTATAATCAAGGACTCTACAGTGAGTTTGAAGAATCGTAACAACAACTCTTCAGATTTTGCCTCAAACTTTTCCAATTTATTTTTCTTCACTTTTCTGTCTCTATTTACTTGTGAGTATCGTGTATATGTGCTAACGTCGGTGCGTCGTGTAAAATGCTGAAAATCTTTCAAATGCGAATTCCTGTCTTAAAATTGGACTTTTTATTCGTTCATAGTATGTCGCTGGCAAGGCCAGCATTTATTGTCCATTCCCAGTTGCCCTTTGGAAGGTGGTGGTGAGTCGCCTTCTTGAATCACAACAGTCCATGTGGTGTGGGTACACCCACAGTGCTGTTAGGGAAGGAGTGCCAGGATTTTGACCCAGTGACAGTGCAGGAATGGTGATATATTTCCAAGTCAGGATGGTGTGTGACTTGGGGATGTGCGGTGAGGAGGGGTGTGGGAGAGCTTGTAGTTCGTGATGTTCCCATGTGCTGCTGGCCTTGTTCTTCTGGATAGCAGAGGTTGCGGGTTTGGAAGTGCTTTTGAAGGAGGCTTGGCGAGTTACTGCAGTGCAGCATGTAGATGGTACACACTGCTTCCACTGTGTGCTGATGGTGGAGGGATTGAGTGTTTCAAGTGGTGCATGGGATGCCAGTCAAGGGGGCTGCTTTGCTTTGGATGGTGTCGAGCTTGTTGAGGGTTGTTGGAGCTGCACTCATCCAGGCAAGTGGAGAGTAATCCATCACACTCCTGACTTTTTAAAAATTCTTTCAAGGGATGTGGGTGTCGCTGGCTAAGCCAGCATTTATTGACCATCCTTAATTGCTGTTGAGAAGGTGGTGGTGAGCCGCCTTCTTGGACTGTTGCAGTCCATGTGGTGTAGGTACGCCCACAGTGCTGTTAGAAAGGGAGTTCCAGGATTTTGACACAGTGACAGTGAAGGAACAGCAATATAGTTCCAAGTTAGGATGGTGTGTGGCTTGGAGGGGAACTTGCAGGTGGTGATATTCCTATGCATCTGCTGCGGTTGTCCTTCTAGGTGGTAGAGGTCATGGGTTTGGAAGGTGCTGTTGAATGAGCCTTGGTGAGTTGCTGCAATGCATCTTGTAGATGGTACACACTGCTGCCACTGTGCTGGTGGTGGAGGGAGTGAATGTTGAAGGTGGTGGATTGGGTGCCAATCAAGTGGACTGCTTGTCCTGAATGGTATCAAGCTTCTTGAGTGTTGTTGGAGCTGCACTCAGGCCAGGAAAGTGGAGAGTATTCCATCACACTCCTGACTTGTGCCTTGTAGATGGTGGACAGGCTTTGCGGAGTCGGCAGGTGAGTTACTCGCTGCAGAATTCCCATCTTCTGACCTGCTCTTGTAGTCTCAGCATTTATTTGGCCGGTGCAGTTAAGTTTCTGGTCAGTGGTGACCTCAAGGTTGTTGATAGCGGTGGATTCAGCAATTGTAATGCCATTGGATATCAACGGGAGATGGTTAGATACTTTCTTGTTGGAGATGGTCTTTGCCAATACTTGTGTGGCATGAATATTTCTTGCCATTTATCAGCCTAAGAGTGTGAATGTTGTTTAGGTCTTGCTGCATGTGGGCATGGACTGATTTGGTATCTGAGGAGTGACGAATAGAACTGAACACTGTGCAATCATCACTGAATATCCCCACTTCTGCCCTTATGATGAAAGGAAGGTCATTGATGAAGCAGCTGAAGATGGTTGGGCCTGGGACACTACTCTGAAAAACTCCTGCAGCGTTGCCCTGGGCTGAGATGATTTTCCTTCAGCAACCATAACCATCTTCCTTTGTGCCAGATATGACTCCAGGTAGTAGAGAGTCCTCCCCCCCCCCCCCCCCCCCCCCCACCTGCCCACCACTGCATTGCAATTGACTTAAATTTTGTTAAGACTCCTTGATGCCACAGTTCTGGGCGCCATGCTTTAGGAAATTTATGAAGGCGTTCGAGAGGGTGCAGAAAAGATTCACGAGAATGGTTCCAGGGATGAGGAACTTCAGTTATGAAGATAGATTGAAGAAGTTAGGACTGTTTTCCTTGGAGAAGATAAGGCTGAGAGGAGTTTTGATCGAGGTATTCAAAATCATGAGGGGTCTGGACAGAGTAGATGGGGAGAAACTGTTTCCACTCATGAAAGGATTGAGAGCGAGAGGGCATAGATTTAAAGCAATTGGTAAAAGAAGCAAAAGCAACATGAAGATCTTTTTCATGCAGCGAGTGGTTAAGGTCTGGAATGCAATGTCTGAGAATGTGGTGGAGGCATGTTCAATTGAAGCATTCAAAAGGGAATTAGACTGTTAAATGAAAAGGGAGAATGTGCAGGGTTACGGAGAGAAGGCAGTGGAGTGGCACTAGCTGAAATGCTCATTAGGAGGGCTGGTGCCAACACGATGGGCTGAATGGCTTCCTTCTGCACTGTAACAATTCTGTGAAATGCTGCCTCGATGTCAAGGGCAGTCACTCTCCCCTCTTTGGAATTCAGCTCTTTTGTCCATGTTTTGGGCCAAGGCTGTAATGAGGGCTGGAGCCAAGTGGTCCTGACAGAAACCAAATTGAACTTCTGTGAGCAGGTTATTGGTCAATAAGTGCCGCTCAATAGCATGGTCGACGATCCCTTCCACTACTTTGCTGATCATTGAGAGTGGAGTGATGGGGTGATAATTGGCCATATCGGATTTGCCCCTTAATTTTGTGGACAGGACATACCTGGGCAATTTTCCACATCGTCAGATAGATGCCGGTGTTATAGCTGTACTGGAATAGGTTGGCTAGGGATGCCGCTGATTCTGGAGCACAAGTCTTAGTCCTACAGCTGGGATGATGTTGAGGCCCAGAGCCTTTGCTGTATCTAGTGTGCTCAGCCATTTCTTGATATAATTGGAATGAATGGGATTGGCTGAAGAATGGCATCTGTAAAAATGGGGGCCTCAGGAGGAGGCTGAGATAGGTCATCCACTCAGCACTTCTGACTGAAGATGATTGTGTGGTTGCAAACCCTTAAGCCTTGTTTTTTGCACTAACATGCTGGGCTTCACCATCATTGAGAATGGAAATGTTTGTTAAGCTGCCTCCTCCCGTTAGCTGATTGACTGTCCACTACTATACACTACTGGATGTGGCAGGGCTGCAGAGCTTTGATCTGATCCATTTGTTGTGGAAATGCTTAGCTCTGTCTATAGCATGCTGCTTCAGCTGTTTAGCATGCTTGTAGTCCTGTGTTGTAGCTTCACCAGGTTGGCACCTCATTTTTAGGTATGATTGGTGTTGCTCCTGGCATGCTCTCCTACATTCAGTGGACCAGAGTTGGTCCTCTGGCTTGATGGTAATCGTAGAGTGAGGGATGGGCTGGGCCAAGAGATTGCAGATTGTGGTTGAATACAATTCTGCTGCTGCTGATGGCCCAACGCACCTCTTGGATGTCCAATTTTGAGCTTCTAGATCTGTTCTGAATCTATCCCAGTTAGCGCGGTGGTAGTGCCACACAACATGATGGAATGTGTCTTTGGTGTGAAGACGGGACTTCGTTTTTACAAGGACTGTGTATTGGTCCCTCCTACTAATACTGTCACAGGCAGATATATCTGACAGATTAGTGAGGACAAAGTCAAGTAGGTTTTTTCCCTCGTATTGGTTCTCTCAACAGATATGTCCAATAGGACTTTCCAGCTTGGTCAGTGGTGGTGCTACTGAGCCACTCTTGGTGATGAACATTGAAGTCCCCCACCCAGAGTAATTCAACACAGAGGAGCACTGATTCATCAGGTGAGGGTGAACCGTAGATGGTACACCATGTTTGACCTGATGCCATGAGACTTCATGGGGTCTGGAGTCAATGTTGAGGACTTCCAGGACCACTCCCGCCTGACTGTATACCACTGTGCTGCCACCTCTGATGGGACAGGATGCACCTAGGGATGGTGCTGGAGACTTCTGGGACCAGGGCTGTAAGGTATGATTCTGCGGGCTGTTGCTTGACTAGCCTGTGGGACAGATCTCTCAATTTTGGTGCAAGTCCCCAGCTGTTAGAGAGGACAACTTTGTAGAGTTGACTGGGCAGGGTGTGCCTTTGTCATGTCTGGTGCTTAGTTTGCTGCCGGGTGGTCTGGCCAGTTTTATTTTTATTTGACTTTTCTGTAGCCGATTGATACGACTGAGTTGCTTGCTAGGTCATTTCAGAGGACAGTTAAGAGTGAACCACATTGCTTTGGGTCTGGAGTCACCTGTAGGTAGACCATACAGGGTAAGGATGGCAGATTTCCTTCGATAAAGATGTCCCTCCCTAAAGGACATTAATACACCAGATAGGTTTTCACGACAATCCGGTAGTTTCATGGTCATCATTACTGAGACTATTTTTTTAATTCCAGATTAATTTAATTGAATTTAAATACCTCCATTGCTGTGATGCGATTTGAGCGCAGTATTCCAGGCCATTGGATTACTAATCCAGTAACATTACCATTATGCTACTGTACACCCCCAACAGATGACTTGAAATGAAATGGCACAAGGATGTACTTGATGGAAATTCCGATGTCAAATAACAATAATGACCTGTAAGGACATTAAGAGGTGCTGTGTTCTATCTTCTCCAGAAATTGCTTAAAACTGCTTTCTGGAAAAAAGATTATGTGCCATTGTTTTCCTCAGTGATTGACATTTCTAATGTGCAATATAAGGTTTTAAACAAAATTACAAATTCAAATGATTACCTATTTCGCAGAAATACTAAGTTGTCTTGTGTCTTTATTGAAAATGTTGTTCAACCTCTGCAAATCTGATTTGGATTTAATATTTTGCTAGATTTGTTAACTGAAGACAGGTTGTGCAGATTAAGCATGTGTAATGCACATAATTTCCCAGTATGCATTGATACTATTTAGTCATCTGAAGTGATGGAATATTGTTCTTCACCTTCCAGCTGTTTCACTAATCTGGTTTCTGCCCCTGTACAACGCTGAAATGGTCCTAGTAAAAGTCACAAATCACATTCTCTGTGATTGTGATTGTAGTGTACCACTCCTTCTCCATTGTCTAGATGATTGGGATCCCTCTTGCCTGGTTCCATCCTTGCCTATTCAATCATAGCCAGAGAATCTCCTGCAATGATTTCCCGCACCATTACCTCCGGAGTTCCCTAAAGATTTATCCTTGGCCCCATCCTATTTCTCATTTACATGCTGATTTTTTGCAATGTCATTTGAAGAGACAAAGTCAGGTTCCACATGTATACTGACCAACACCCAGCTGTACCTCACCACCTCCACCACTTATGTGTTGACAGACTGAGAGTCTCACATCCTGGATGAGTCAGCATTTCCTCTTTTTATTCTTTCACGCGATGTGGGCATCGCCGGCAAGGCCAACATTTATTGTCTATCCCTAATTAAACATTGGAAAGACCAAAGCCATTGTCTGCATCCTTGTTACACCATTGTGTTTTGTTGAATGATAATTGCCTTTAATTCACTGGCTGGAGATCTGAATTTGCACTTTTTTAAAAAGACAAGCTGCCAGCAAAGTTATCCTTTTCAGTTTAAGATCACTTAATTTGCAACACTATCCGACACTGCAGTGCTTGTGAGGAGAGATATGTCAGGCAAGCCCCCACCTGCCAAGAATGAGGAAAATTAATTTTGCCACATGAGCGTTGATTTTAAACTGTTGTTGAAGAAAGAACTTGCTTTAAAGAACAATTGGAGCCCCTGACTGGAAAGACATTTGCATAGTAACAGACAGTGTTGGAACAAGGGACTCAGTCCTTGCTTCCCCAGTACACTAATAAGTGGTCAGACCAGTTTAGTCACAGGACTAGCTGACTGTTGGGAGTTTTTTGAATTTGAACTTCCAGCAGGGAATTTAAAATCAGAAAACTGTTTTCTCCTGGACTGGAAAATACCTCTCTCCTGTCTGCTCTCATCTCGCTCTCACCAGCTTCGGAAACCATTGAAGACACATGAATCCCAACAAGAAAGGTCTCTAAGAGTGAACAAAGTTTAAGAAGAATACTGGGCCCCAACAAAAAGCAAGACTACTTACAAAAGGACTACAGTGAGCTCAAAGCACAGTAAACAAGAAACTCTTCTGATATTGCCTCCAACCTCTCCATTTTCTTTTTCTTTTTTCTGTCCCTATTTGCATGTGTGAATCACGTGTGCATGCTAGCGTGGGTGCGTCGTATATCTGTAGGCATTAACCATATTTGAATTTAAGTTTTAATAAATTTCACTTTTCTTTAAACCTAAGAAAGCCTGTTTGTGCACATTTCTTTGCCTTATAATTGGAAAGTAGTGAAAAAGGATTCACCAAAGGGGAGCTCAAAACAGTGTGTTTAAAATTAAACCTTGTTACAATAAGACCAGGTGATGACTGCAAAAGACCCCTAGCCACCTTTCTCATCTGTTTGTAACAGAGACGAAATGTCTGCTAAGTTCCCAGCAAGAACCAACACCCAGGAAGTTTAAAGGAACTACCTGTTCTCTCAGCAAGAAGAAGAAATACTGATAAGTGCTATGTTTGAATGACTGAGTGACTGTCATGTGACAAGCCCCTCCCCATCTGTGGTGTTTTCTCTGCAGCAGGGGAGAAGCAACTGGACTCTGAAATGAGCAGACTCGTAAGTGGGGGGACTCTCCCTCTCTCTCTTTCCATTCCAGCTTGAAAGCTTTCAAATTCTGTTTGCTGACTGACCACCTTTGAATACTCCGGCGACAATCAGAAACGCTGTTGGAGGAAATCATCTGCCTCGCTATTTCCACAAGACTCACCAAACCAGTCATCTACCTCTTCAAACTAAAAGCCTCAGGACCACTAAATTCAGCTAGAAGCCAGCTGAATCACCAACTTTCATGGACTGTGTACCTTTTTTTTATGGACTCTTAACTTAACCAATCTACCTTTCCCCACTCTGGAACCTATTTGTGAGTAAATCTTTAGTGTGTGTGGAAGTTGGCACGTTTTTATTAATTTGGTTTAGGTACAATAAAGTTAATCTCTTTGTTAACTCAAGGCAACCTATCCGATTGGTTCTTGTTATGATCATAGCAAGTAAGTAATCAAACACCTACTGAATTGGCCAGTACATTCACTTTAAGAAAGAATTAAACCTGTTGTGGTCAGACAAGGAGAGGGAAAAGAGGGAAGCCCTTTGATCCCTCCTCACTTGACAGTAACAGTCCCCCACTATAAACCCCATTCCGTGGCCACCGATTCCAACACCCTCCTGGCTACTGGCTCAGGCTGGTGCAGACTGTTTATAATCTCGCTGTTTAATTTAATGCTGGGCTGTACTTCTGACCCCATACCCTCTCCATCACACGGTTCCCCACTTCCATTTCAATATTATCGCCATCTCTGCCCCTGCCTCAGCCCATCTGCAGGGGAACTCTTATGCTTTTGATACAATCAGACTCGATATTCCAGTGCTCTCCTGGCTGGTGCCCACCTACCATCTTCTGTAAACATAAGCTCATCCAAACCTCTGCTGGCCATATCCTAACTTGCACCAAGTCCTGTTCGCCCATCACCTCTGTTGTTGCTGACCTACATTGGCTCCCGGTCCACCAATGCCTCAATTATAAAATTCTCCTCCTTGTTTTTGAATTTCTCATGGCCTCGCCCTGCTGTATCTCTGTAACCTCTTCCAGCCCTATAACCCTTAGAGCTCTGCGCCCCTCCAGCTCTTGCCTCTTGTGCATCCCGTGCTGTACCTTAAACTTGAATTCTCTTCCCAAACTACTCTCCTCGCCAATACATCTCCGTTTAAGATGCTGCTTAAAACTTAATTCTTTAATCAAGAGTTGGTTATCTTAATGACTCCTTCTTTGGCTCTATGTTGGTGATGTTTACGCTTGTGAGAAACACCTTATGATGTTTTACTATGTTGCGCCAGATAAATGCAAGTTGTTTCTGCTCAAAATTTTTTTTTAAGGAAATACTAGACTACAAATTTTAAATGTTTGATTCAGATAAAGGTTTTTGTTTTGAGAGTTGTGCATAAGCGATTCAAGTACTGATTACACACTGATTGAAGCTTTTCTTTTTTGTTCTCTTAACTTTAGAAAGTTGAGAGTGTTCTCCTAATCCTAATTTGCATTGATTTTTCCAAATGGGTTAAATTTTGAATCTGCCTCTAATTATCACCTGTGTTTTTTTTAAAAATAGGAGTTAGAATGTTTGTTTTTATTTTCTTGCCTCTTCAGAGACAGACACAGAGAGATGCACATTCAGGAATCAATCGCAAAGCACCAGTTATGTTTCTGGGTATGCATAAATTCCTTAAAAAATCACCGACCAGTGCTGTATACTATGGTACTCCCTAATTAATGCCATCGTGCCCATGACTTCCCCCTCTCTCACTTTGTTTTCCAAAAATATACTTTATTTATAAAATTTGCAAAAAAAAAAAGATTACAAAACCACTTAAATTGGACATTTCAGAAAGCACAATAAAGATCAGTTTCTTTCAATGCAGAACATACGGTGCCTCACTACTCTTGGCAGTCCATTTTATATGCGGTGTACATTTGCATGACATACCCAAAACGTTCTGTGGTGCATCCAGCCCCTCGGTATACCATGGCAGGAGGACCTTACACAGTGGCCCTTCACCATTGAGCCTTTGTGGCGGCTGCCCCAGGCTTTGGTGTGTCTCTCAGCACATAGTCCTGGACCTTGGAATGTACCAGTCTGCAACACTCGGTCATGGACAGTTCTTTGCACTGGAAGACCAGCAAGTTTCGGGCAGACCAAAGTGCTTTTTTCAGTGAGTTGATGGTCCTCCAGCAGCAGTTATGTTTATCTTCGTGGGCGTGCCTGGGAACAACCTTTAGAACATTGCATTATGGAGCTGCTCAGGATGACAAAAAGCCACTGCATCTCTTTCCAGACCTGCTTTGCAAAGGCACATTCCAGCAGGAGGTGGATGATGATTTTTTCCCCCACTGCAGCCACATCAAGGGCAGCATGCAGATGCGGTGAGACTCCACGCATGTAGGAAGGATCTGGCGGGAGGTGGAGTGATGCCCTTCTCACTGCCAGCCAAGCTATGTCTTAATGCTTTGTTTGAAAGCTCTGGTGATGAGGCATTCTGCCAAATGAATTTGACAGTCTGCTCGGGGAACCATCCGATAGGCTCCTTTTCCGACAGGGCTTTGAGGACGTTGTGTATGGACCAATGCCTGATGGACTTGTGGTCAAAGATTATCCACAGGTGGTGCAGTACAGTCCATCGAAATGGAGCGTTCTGCCACTGCTGGGGAAGTCCTGCAGGCAGAAGATGTCCGCAGCTTCGAATCCATAGCATTCAAAAAGGACTTGCTTAACGACGAAGGTCCAGTCCGTGGGTGAACCTCCACTATTTTTCACTGCCACCCTTACGGTGTTATGCACCCCCTGGCCTGGAGCTCAGGTGTTGGTTGCAGCCATTTTTTGCTTGAAGTCTTCCCAGGACAGGCACCAAGACCCAAGCCAACAGGAAAACAGCAACCACAGAAGAACTCCAATCACAAAGGAGTGAAAAGCTGGACAACGGCACTGAAACCCCCCCAAAAAACACAACAGCCTCCTTCGTGATCAAGACTTCTCCCCTCCCCTTCTCTCACTACTCACAAGACATTAGGAATTCATCATTGGGCCAAACTCTGTATTCTGCCAGTTGTGCCAAATCTCAGGTTCCTTTTCCTAGTGATGCTAGAGCACTGGGTGCACCATTCTGTCAAATTGAAACATCTTGACTGTGGTACTGTCAAACTCCAGGATCCCCAACACCTGTGACTGCAGGTCTGCTCCCAATTACAGCGAAACTCTAACCCCCGTTCGCAGTACTATTGAATACCAGATACCTAACTTCATCTGGTGCATCTTGTGTACAATCTCACATTACATTCTTAACTTTAAGAATGGCAAGGAACAAAAGTTAGACGCAAATGTAAAGAACCATATATAAAATGAAGGTCACACATTTACAGTTTTCACACAATAATGAACATACTTGTGCAATTCAGACCCCAAAGCACTGGTTAACAGTCATAGAATACAATTTGATGATGATGAAATTGGACTTATTCACACTGTGTAGATTGGTGGCTCTGATGTTGGCATAACATGACACAGTCATTCATACTGTTGGGAAACCGCATGCTGTCTGACTCACTGAAAAATGTTATAGGAGATCTATAATATTTTAATGAATGTGCAAATGTTGGTCACTTTTCCACATATTAAGGTGTTAAGGGGAACTGATAGTTTCTCTCAATCTACCCTATTTTCACTGCTTGAGGAGTCTTAAGACTAGTAGTAGTCAAAAATTAGAGTCAGGCCCTTCAGGAGTGAAATTAGGAAACCTTTCTACCCACAAAGGGTGGTAGAAGTTTGGAACACTCTTCCACAAACAGCAATTAATGCTAGATCAGTTGTAAATTTTAAATCT
This sequence comes from Heterodontus francisci, assembly GCF_036365525.1. NCBI lineage: Eukaryota > Metazoa > Chordata > Chondrichthyes > Heterodontiformes > Heterodontidae > Heterodontus > Heterodontus francisci. The sequence continues at coordinate 191,844,889 of NC_090374.1, forward strand.
GAGCTTGATAGATTTTTGTTAACCAAGGGTATTAAGGGATATGGGGCAAAGGTGGGTCTATGAAGGTAGGTCACAGATTAGCCATGATCTCATTGAATGGCAGAACAGGCTTGTGGGCTTAAATGGTTTATTCCTGTTCCTAGCGTATATTTTGTCACATAATGACACTTGTAACTTTTTCAAATTAATGCCTATTTATGCTACTTTTAATACATAATTTGGTTTCATTCACTCTACTTGCCTCTCAGCCCTTTTGACCATTTTATTGACCATTTCTCCACAGAAGACATTTTAGTAACATTATTTTAAATGTGTTTAAATGCATAATATATGTAAATATAAAAAATGTGAATGAAAAGAGTCTGAAGTATTATGTCATTAAAATGGTAATTAGCTAGTCTAGATGTTTCCCTATAGACTGTGAACAAAGAACGATTTTGCAATTGATAAACACCTCACACCCATTGTTTTAAAAAGTTTTTGATTTATTTCTGACTGTTCAGGAAATCAAGTAGAATGTTACCCATTAAAAATAACAGTTTTTGCAACTGAAGTCATAAGGCTCAAGAAAAGACAAGCTGAAAAAATTGAACGGAAAGGAAGTGGTCTGTTTTGGAAAGCAAGACAGCCCACTGAAGTGGGGTAGCGTAGAATGTACATTATATTCCTGAGATTACATGGAGATAAGTTTTTATATATATATGTATTATATTTATTTATATAATATATAGAACCAAGGGGGATCTGATCTGATCTTAAGTATTGCTCTGTATGTTCACCATTCTGTGGAATAAAGCGAGTTAATGATTCAAGCCACACCTCATCTAAAAAAAAAAAATTCATTCACGGGATTTGAGCGCTGCTGGTAAGGTGAGCATTTATTGTCCATCCCTTTCTTTCACTCTGCTGTCTCTGCTCCTTTCCTGGAGCTAGTACTAACTCGATCAGCTTTCGGAGAGATTGAAGAAATATATGTGCCTAAGGCATGAATATCCAGTTCAAGTTACAAATAATGTCTATTGTAACAATCCCAGGTCCTTTGATTGTATAGGACAGTGAATCAACTTGCATAAAAATAACGCGCTCAACATGCTATGGAAGCAGCTGATGCTACTGAACTTGCTAAGGTATTTACGGTGAATCTGATTTTGTAACAACTGGTACTGCTACCTTTCCTTCACTCTGTTATCTCTGTTCCTTTCTTTGATCATTCATTAGTCCCCTTACTGAGTGCACCAGAATTCAAAGTATTTTATAATGAACAACAAAAATATCCTGCCAGTGGTTTAATGCGTTCGTAAACCAGATTGTTACCAGATTTTGTATTTTGCCTTTGTGTAAGTGCTCTGGGGTGGGGGGGATGGCTATTTTTGTTTCACTGTCATGAAGCAGAGCACGGTTTTGTTTTATTTGTTCTTGGGATATGAGCATTGCTGGTGAGGACAGCATTTGTTGCACATCCCTAATTGTCCTCGAGAAGGTGGTGAGCTGCTGCCTTGAACTGTTGCAGTCCATCTGGTGCGGTACACCCACAGTGCTTAGGGAGGGAGTTGCAAGATTTTGACCCAGCGACAGTGGAGGAACGGCGATATATTTTCAAGTCAGGATGGTGTGTGACTTGGAGGGGAACGTGCAGGTGATGGTTTTCCCATGCGTCTACTGCCCTTGCCATTCTAGGTGGTAGAGGCCGCGAGTTTGGAAGATGCTGTTGGAGGTGCCTTGGCAAGTTGCTGCAGTGCATCTTGTAGATGGTACTCAGTGCTACCACTGTGCGTCAGTGGTGGAGAGAGTGCATGTTTATGCTGGTGGATGGCTGCCGATCAAATGGGCTGTTTTGCCCTGCATGTTGTCGAGCTTTGAGTGTTTTTGGAGACTCATCCAGGCAACTGAAGAGTATTCCATTACTCTTCTGACTTGTGCCTTATTGTTGGTGGACAGGCTTTGGAGAGTCAGGAGTTGAGTCACTTACTGAAGAATACCTCTGCACTGTTCTTGCAGCCACAGTATTTATTTGGCTGGTCCAGTAAAGCTTCTAGTCAATGGTGGCCCCAGGATATTGATGGTGGGGTATTCGCTGGTGGTAATGCCATTTAAGGCAAGGGAAAGTGGTTAGACTCTCTTTTGTTGGAGGTGGTCATTGCTTGGCACTTGTGTGGTTCGAATATTATTTGTCACTCATCTGTCCAGGTCTTGCTGCATGTAAAATAGTTTGCATCCCCACTTCTGAGCTTACATTGGAGGGAAGATCATTGATGAACCAGGTGAAGATGGTTGAGCCCAGGATACAGCCCTGAGGGACTCCTGCAGTGATGTCTTGGGACTGAGATGATTAACCTCCAAACAACCGAACCAGTTTCTTTTGTGCTAAGTATGATGCCAGTCATTGCAGAGTTTTTCTGGGTCAGAAAGTCATAATCTACAGTGCTGACATGAATCAATGATTTACTTTCTTATAACATAGTGGTTTCCAGCTGTTTCTGCCTGAAATCAGCCAAGTAAAGTAAAAGCTTTGTTATCCGGCACTTTACCAACCGGCAAACTCTATTATCCGAAATTCCCAAAGCTCTCCTGGTTCGTTTTCCCAAGTGCAGTAGATTGTTTTTGGCATTAGTTAGTGATGCTTGTTGGAAAGGGCTGACTCTGGCATACTACAGGTATATTGGTACACTGACCCTGAAAGATTAAGGACAAATTAAAAAATGGCTTTCCCAGTGTCGGGCCCTGCGTATTCTTCAGTCTTGTGATAACTTCGAACTGGAATGTCGGACCTCCACCTGCCCTTGGCAAGTACAACTCTTGATTAACCGGAATTTTTGATTATCTGGCACCTCTCAGGTCTGGTACGTGCTGGGTAACAAAGCTTTTATTGTATTAAAGAGGCCATAACAGGCAAGTTTAAAATTGACGTGAATGGAAATAGTTAATTGTTTTTGCTTTTTGGCTGACGTAAGTGACTGCTCAGTTTAAATGTGGCATTTTAAGTGCTGGGGACTGAACAGTACCAACACCCTTTTTTCTTGCTTGCCCTAGAGGTGGCATTGTAGCCTCGTATAGCAAGCACAGCTGAAGATATACCATTCCTCAGATTAACTGTAAGAAAGCCCTTGGGTGATTTCCTCATACTGTTAAAACACTTTGTGCTGCAAGTTTAATCAATCGCTTTCTTTTCTAATAAAACATTTACATATTTATTGAAAATATCTGCAGGTTTTCACATTCAGTTTTGCATGCAAAATCTGGGCATTTAATGTTTTCAGCAGAACACATTTACAATTATTGGATAACAATTTGCTGTACAAAACTATCAGTCAGTTCCTTGATGTGAAATCTGGACTTACTGGATAACGAGGGATATTGTGAACCTAGTCAAAAAGAAAAAGGAAGCATTCGTAAAGGCTAGAAGGCTGGGAACAGACGAAGCACTTGAGGAATATAAAGACAGTAGGAAGGAACTTAAGCAAGGAGTCAGGAGGGCTAAAAGGGGTCATGAAAAGTCATTAGCAAACAGGATTAAGGAGAATCCCAAGGCTTTTTGTACGTATATAAAGAGCAAGAGGGTAACTAGGGAAAGGGTTGGCCCACTCAAGGACAGAGAAGGAAATCTATGTGTGGAGCCGGAGGAAATGGGCGAGGTACTAAATGAGTACTTTGCATCAGTATTCACCAAAGAGAAGGACTTGGTGGATGATGAGCCTAGGGAAGGGAGTGTAGATTGTCTCAGTCATCTCATTATCAAAAAGGAGGAGGTGTTGGGTGTCTTGCAAAGCATTAAGGTAGATAAGTCCCCAGGGCCTGATGGGATCTACCCCAGATACTGAGGGAGGCAATGGAAGAAATTGCTGGGGTCTTGACAGAAATCTTTGCATCCTCATTGGCTACAGGTGAGGTCCCAGAGGACTGGAGAATAGCCAGAGGTGGTTTTAAGGAAGATCTTAAAAGAGGAGAGGGAGGTGGAGAGATGGGGATGGAAGGATTTAGAGGAGGACTTTCCAGAATTTGGGGAATACGTGACTGAAGGCATGGCCATCTGTGGTGAGGTGAAGTGAGAAGGATTTAGCACTGTAATAGGTTAGAGGTTGGGGTGGATGTTTGGGGAGAACATGGAGGGAATTAAACAGAAGGATGCAAATTTTAAATTTGAGAATTTAGAAGACCAGGAACCAAAGGAGGGCAGCGAGGATGGTTGGGCAGATTAGGATCCAGGCAGCAGAGTTTTGGATGAGCTGAAATATACAGAGAATAGGAGGCCAGCCAGGAGAACACTGAAATAGTTGAATCTGGAGGTGTTAAAGGAGTGGATGAGGGTTTCAGCAGCAAATGGACAGTCTGAGGTAAAGATTAGTGTGACAACTAATGTATCTACGTGATCAGCTGATCCATGTGAAAGCCGTGTAACAAAATAGGTGATTCTTTTTTTTGATAGAATAAATTCAAACTAAAAATTCCATCATGCTATTTCTGGGGACATCCCACTGTTTGTGGCAGTTCTGACCAATGCAGAGAAGTGGTCAAACCTATCAACATGTTAAATGGAAAATGCATGTCTTTGTCTTTGTGTCTATGCCTTTTTCAGAAATTAAGTTTTTTTTTGAAAAACATGTTGATTGAGTGAAATTTAACATGCACATTAACAGACTGTAGTGGAACTAATTAAGTTCTCTTTGAATGCTGAGACATTAGGAAAATCCATTATGTATGAAACTCCATCTAAAGAGAGAAATATTCCTTAGACTTTTACCTTTTTTCTCTCTTGAAGATGCTGATTCGTGCTGTTCCTCCTTGTTCAACTAACTCAGCACAGACCAGTTTCCTGACTGAGTTTAACTACCTCGGCGTAGACTATGCATTAAAATAAAATCATTCTAATCAGTGTGACACGACTTATTAACTAAATAAACTCTCATGACCCATCAGAGAAAGAACAATTCTCATTTTTGATTCATTTGATTGCATGCTTTTTTGTGTTACTGATTGGGAAGATGCATTTATTTTCTTTTAGTATCTGCCAGAATTAATTCTCAACAGTTATTGGAAGCAACAGTTTTTCCATTCCTACGTGTGCGTGTGTGTGTAATATTGCCTGAACTTCGTAAACGGTAATTCTAAACTTAAATATTGTATTAAGGTGGCGCAAATCTTACATACATATCTGTTGCTTCTAACTGAGTACTTGTGCAGCGGATAATATAGCATACATTAACACAAATCCTTCTAATGTGTGTTAACCAATCTAATGTAAGATGGGACTTTGAGCTAGTAAATATAATCCATGTTGCTTCCTGACCCAGTGCATCAGGGTTGTTGTAAGTGGTAACATGCGCTTTGATCTGGTAACAGCAAGTGACCCAGGTCATGTGCTGGGAATGGAAATAGTGGTATCTGTTGATGACAGTGATGATAACATGATCAAGTTTGACATGGATCTGGAATAAACCAATACTTCAGTTATCCAATTATAAAAACTCGGCTTAAAGGCAGTGTGTGAAAAGCTTGGGGGAAAAAATATTCAGTTAAGGCGAATTGAATATCTTAAGTGCATACTATCGCATGTGCAGAATAAGTGAATACCAAGGACTTGTAAGCACAGTCTGAACAAATGTAATCATAAATAGACTAACAAGACAATGCATAGTAAATAAATTTGGAGGAATGGAAAAGAACTATGAAACCTGGAAGAGAGAGGTGACGAAAGCCAATGGAAAAAATACCAGAACCTTCTGAAAAAGTTGTTGGGGAGCAAAGAGGGAGCGAGAAATGAGGATAACACTTGGAAAGCCATATGCAACAGTAGAAGCAGGAGAACATCAATAGGCTTATCAAATAATTAAAACCCGTTTAAAGACACAAATGAAGTTGAAACTGAGGAGCTAAAAATATTTCCTATACTAAATGATGACTGAAATGTTCTCTTGAGAAGACACTGACAGTACAGTCTTATTGAAGATACTGCCATTTTGGCTTTTTCCAAACCTGAGACCTTCCCTGTATTTATTGACTCCCTCATTTTGATTCAGGACTTCACAAATTTTGTCTGTCATCTCACTTAGAGTACATGGTCTATTCTTGGGATTTATTAACTTTTGTGTCCTTGCACTTGGCTTCTACAAGTTATCCTAATTTCTGCTTCCTAATATGTTCACCCTTTTTTACATTTTCTTTGGAGGTCCCTTTATTTTTTCAGTAGCATCCATCGTAGTATTTTTCCAATTCCATCCATCGTAGGAGGTTCCACAACTAAACTTAATGCCTGTATTTTGCAGTGGTAATGACAGCAAAATTGTCAGTGTTCGCTGTGATTATCTGAAACTGACAGTAACATCTGGCGTCCACACATACTCAGTTAAATGCGGAAATCAAGAAGTTGTTGTCACTGATCCCCTGCTCCTCCACAGGGTGCGCTGTTGTAATCCTCACAGACAGCAATCTTTAGAAATCACTGAACTGACGAGAGCTTCTCTATTACTGCTGTGATATAGCTGTTAAACCTTGTTAACAAGGTGTAACTGGGTTTTTTTAAACAGTGTACTAAGTCATAACTACTGCTGAAGAACCTCACTGGCCCTAGAAAACTATTTTTATCTTTGTGTAATGCCAGTTTTTCCCATTATGATAATTCCATAGCCTTTAATAAAGTTTATTTGTGATATTTCAGCTTCTAATGCATATGTCCCAATCTTTATTTTGCTGCCTGTAAAATTTATAAAACATGTAGGATAATTAGTGCATTTAACTTCCTGGTTTGCTGTCTGAGAAAATTTTTCAATGTGATTGGCTGCTTAGCCTGCATGATGACATCACTGTTGCTGGATGCCCGGAGATCCCCTTGACTTGACGCCAGATTCGAATTAACATTGAGGAAGGTAATAACCATGCCACAGAGATGCCTAAATATTTGTGGCAGCTTTTTGTGAGATCATTGGTGAGCACTGTTGTTTTGCTGCTGACTGTAAAATCCGGGCCATTGATTTTTCTAGACATATGTGAAGGGCACAGTAGTGACCATGTTCAATCATTGCAGAGCAGCAATTAACAAATCACTGATTACGGCAACGCCAGTTTTGAGTAAAAGTGTGAGCTGTCATATTGAAGCTGTGTATCTTGACGAGTGTGTTGAGTTCTGGTCACCAAATAACTTGCATTTATATAGAGCCTTTCATAGCCTCAGGATGCTCAAAGAGCTGTACAGCCATTGAAGTACTTTTTAAAGTGTAGTTACTGTTATGTAAAAAACGGCAGCGAATTCATGCACAAAGTTCTACATACAGAAATGTTAGTGACGATATAATCTGCTTTTGTTTAATGTTGGCCAGGGCACCGGGGATAACTTCCTGCTCTTCATAAAAGATCCCATGTCACTATTTTTGTCCACCTGAGAGGGCAAATGGGGTCAAGGTTTATTCTCTCATATGAAAGGTGGCATCTTCAACAATATAGCACTCCCAAAGCACTGGAGTGCCAGCCTAGATTTGTGCTCAAATCTTTGTATAGGGACTTGAACCCACAACCTTCCAGCTCAGAGATGGGAGTGCTACGTCTGAGTCAAAGGTACAAGCAATATACCCAAGTCTTGAGGGTGGTACAGAAAAGGACCGCATGGCTGATCTTTGTGTTACAGCACTGCGTAATGTGGCACCAAAATGGCTTCTGGGCAGTCAGCTCCGAGGGAGCTCCTCACTGTCCACACCTATCTGTGGCCATCTGCTGCCATCCATTGCTCTTTCTCCACACTAAATCCTCTCTTCTGTTGTTTAAGTACCTCTAATTCTAACAGTGAGTGCATTTTTAACCCAAATTTCAAGTTAACTGTTAGTTTAAATAGCTTCTGTCTACTGGTCCAAACCCCATCCCCCGACCTTACCTTGTCAGCTCTGGTAAAGATCTGGATGAGACCCAGAAGTGGTGTTTTTCTCAAATCTGGCCTCAAATTCCTGGCTTCACTGGACATCAAGATCATGTTTCTATGCTGGACTATGTTGGAAAAATGTAAGACTGTGCTTCCATCTGTAATCTGCCTTTTTCTGTTTTTCTGATCTGTGAGCTGTGGAAAAGATCTGGAAAAATCTATATCTACATGATCTTTGAAACTTAGCTTTGAATTTCTGCACTTATCTCAATATGAAGAAGATGCTTTTGCTCTGGATTATACTGGTTATAACGTAAGACCCAACTTTGTCTCTGAATTGCTGCTCTTTTGTGATATTTAAAACAACTTTGATCTGTTTACTGCCCTGCCCCCACCATTGCTGTGATTGAGAGACTTCATTCTCCTGTTGAGCCTGTGACTGACCACTGGATATACTGTTTGTTCTGCTTCAGCCTATTCCTGCCAGCTCCGGTCACTGACCTGAAACGTTAACTTTCCTTCGCTCGCCACAGATGCTGCCAGACCTGCTGAGTATTTCCAGCATTTCTTGTTTTTATTTCAGATTTCCAGCAGTATTTTGGTTTAGTTATGGCTCCATTAAGGGTCCTGGGGTGTCCTTGTCACAGGAGCCCTTGGAGCAGGCTTTCCGCTACCTCTTCAAGAACATCCTGACACATCCACATGGCCTGCATCCGGGCTCGCCAGCTGGACATGCTGGCCATGTGTGTGTATTAGTCCCCGTCCGTGTAGCGGAGTCTGGTCTCCAATCGTCTCGGCCATCCCTGCCGTTGGACAAAGACCGTGCTTCGCTTGGACCGTGTGATAGTCGATGTGCAACGGCCACCCCATGTTCAAAGAACCCACATACAGGCATCTCCCACCTCCTCAAAGTGAATGTTGGGACCTGGAATATCAGGATTGGACTGTTCGGTCACCCACATCCCTGGAGTGGAAGAAAGTCATCCTCGTTCCTGAGGGACTGCCTAAGAAGAAAAATGTGGAAAGGTTTAAAAAAAATATCATTGGACTCTTCACCTTTTAAAGGAGGCAAGGTGAATGAGAGATAACCTTATTGAGGTAAATGCAGCGTGAAGTAGAATAAAAAGGTTAACCTTGTGCACTTTGTTCAAGTTAAACCCTAATAGCAGGACATTGGGAATTAGATACAGACAGGTAAATTGAAAATTCAGGGCTATTGTTAGGAAACATTTCATGCAGAGTGATAAATTCCTGAAATGCTCTTCTAGATGGGGTACCGGTGACAGACAATCTGTCATTAACATGGGAAGTTGCATGTTGCGATTGGGAGATCACAGGCTTCTGTGGAAGGATGCCAACATTTCTTTTTCCTCAGGTGAGGCGTGCCCTCCGCTATGATCAGCAGAGACCTTGGGGAAGTATGTTGAGGCCTGTTTCTTAATAAAAGCATGTTCAACAGGATGTGTTTTCTTTTTCACTAGTCACTGCAGATTGACCAAATGATGTTGAAACTAGATACGGTTATCTCTTTAATAAACATTTTCTTCCTCAGTGAAAGTAAAAGAGCCAATGGCTGTCCTCATGAATGTGGCATCTATTTTGCTTTTGCTACTTCAACAGTGACTGTGAAGTGGTACCTCTCATTGTCAGCCAAACACTTGTGTGTAACGTGCATGTATAATTCTTTCATAATATTGATCAAAGCCGTGTTCTGGAGCTGTGGGACAAATGACTAAATGTTTAATCTGTATAGGGAATGATCTGTCTCTTCATACTTTGTTAAATAGTAAAGACTTTCACTTTTATTTTAGGTGGAAGAATACATGTTTCTGGCATCATGGCAACAGAGGAATCAGGGTCTCCATCAAAATCTACGTGCAAAATCATGACCTTCCAGCCCACAATGGAAGAGTTCAAGAATTTTTCTAAATATGTTGCATACATGGAATCTCAGGGTGCACATAGGGCTGGCCTTGCAAAGGTAAGAAGTGAATTACCCTTAGTGTATCCTTGAATAAATGTTTAATATTGGGTTTAGCTTGAGCAGTCTATCTTTCTTGTAACCATAGAATGGTTACAGCACAGAAGGAGGCCATTCGGCCTGTCATGTCCATGCTGGCTGTTAGCAAGAGCCTCTCAGCTAGTCTGAATCCCACATTCTTTTCTTGTAGTTTTTTTCTCTTCATGTGCTTATCCAATTCCCTTTGAAAGCCACAATTGAATCTGCCTCCACCACATTTAGGTAGTACATTTCAGATCCTAATCACTCGCTGTGTAAAAAAAAAATATTTTCCTCATGTCATCATAGGTTCTTTTGCCAGTCACTTTAAATTGGTGTCCTCTTGTTCTCGACCCTTCTGTCAATGGGAGCAGTTTCTCTATATCTACACCCCTCATGATTTTGAACACCTTTATCAAATCTCCTCTTAGTTCTCTCTAAGGAGAACAACCTCAGCTTCTTCATCTATCCACATAACTGAAGTCTCTGAACCCTGGAACTATTCTCATAAATCTTTTCTGCACCGCCTGTAAAGCCTGCACATCATTCCTAAAGTGCTGTGCCCAGAAATGGATACATTACTCCGGTTGAGGCTGAACCAGTGTTCTATAAAGGTTCATCATAACCTCCTTGCTTTTGAACTCTGTGCCTCTTGTTATAAAGTCCAGGATCTTGTATGTCTTCTTAACCACTTACTCAACCTGTCATGCCATCTTCAACGATTTCTGTACACATACCCCCAGGTCTCTCTCTTCCTGCATTCCCTTTGGAATTGTACCCTTTAGTTTATATTGCCTCTCCTTGTTCTTCCTACCAAAATGTATCACTTCTCTGCATTAAATTTCATCTGTCACATGTCCACCCATTCCACCAGCCTTTCCAAGTCCTCTTTAAGTCTATCACTATCCTCCTCGCAGTCCACAATATTTCCAATTTTTGTGTCATCTGCAAATTTTAAATTATTCCCTGTAAAGTCTAAGTCATTAATATAAAGAAAAGTAATGGTCCTAGTACCGAACCCTGGGAACCACCCCGCATATGCCTTCCTTCAGTCTGAGAACACCAACCATTCACCACTACGCTTTTTCCTATCACTCAGCTAATGCCGTACCCATGCTGACTCTGTTCCTTTTATTCCATGGGCTTCAACTTGCTGGCAAGCTTGTTATGTGGCACTTTATCAAACGTCTTTTGAAAGTCCATATATACCACATCAATCACATTACCCTCATCAAGCTTCTCTGTTAACTCATCGAAAAACTCAAGCAAGTTAGTTAAACACTATTTGCCTTTAACAAATCTGTGCTAGGTTTCCTTAATTAATTCACACTTATCCAAGTGACCACTAATTTTGTCCCGGATTATCGTTTCTAAAAGCTTTCCCACCAACGAGGTTAAACTGACTCGCCTATAGTTGCTGGATTTATCCTTGCACCCTTTTTCGAACAAGGGTGTAACATTTACAAATCTCCAGTCTTTTGGCATCACCCCATATCGAAAGCGGATTGGAAAATTATGACCAGTGCTCCTGCAATTTCCACCCTTACTTCCCCCAGCAACTTCTGTTGCATCCCTTCCAGTCCTGATGACTTAACAACTTGAAGTAAAGCCAACCTTTTTAATACCCCCTCTTATCAATTTTTAGCCCATCCAGTATCTCAACTACCTTCTCTTTCACTATGAACTTAGGTCGCACCTTCTTCCTTGGTAAAGACAGATGCAAAGTAGTCATATAGTACCTCAACCATGCCCTCTGCCGCCATGCCCAAATCCCTATTTTGGTCCCGAATCAAACCATCCATCCTCTTATTATCCTTTTTCTAGTTATGTATCCATCGACTTTTGGATTCCTTTTTATGTTAGCTACCAGTCTCTTCTCATTGTCTCTCTTTGCCCCCTTATTTCCTTTTTACATGTCCCCTCTGAACTTTCTATATTCAGCATGGTTCTCACTTGAATCATCAACTTGATATCTGTCATACACACCCATTTTCTGCTTCATTTTACTCTGTATCTCCTTTGTCATCAGGGATCTTTAGCTTTGATTGTCCTGCCTTTCCTCCTCATGGGAATGTACTTTGTACCTGAACCAGCTGCTCTTTTAAAAGCAGTCCATTGTTCATAAGAACATAAAAACTTAGACATAGGAGCAGGAGTAGGCCATTCGGCCCCTCAAGCCTGCCCCACCATTCAATAAGATCATGGCTGATCTGCCCCAGACCTCAACTCCTCTTTCGTGCCAGCTCCTCATAGCCCTCAAATCCCCGATATTTCAAAAATCTATCTACCTCCTCTTGAAATACTTAGTGATCTAGCCTCCGCAACTCTCTGGGGTAGAGAATTCCAGACATTCATTACCCTTTGAGAGAAGAAATTCCTTCACATCTCCGTTTTAAATGAGTGTCCCCTTATTCTGTAACTATGTCCCCTAGTTCGAGATTCCCGCACTAGTGGAAACATCTGAACAACTCCCCTGTCAAGCCCCCTCAGAACCTTGTAGGTTTCAATAAGATCACCCCTCATTCTTCTAAACTCTAACGAATAAAGGCCTCACCTGTTTAGCCGTTCTTGATAAGTCAACCGCTTCATCCCTGGAATCAGCCTAGTGAATCTCTTTTGAACTGCCTCCAATGCCAGTATATCCTTTCTTAAATATAGGGACCAAAACTGTACACAGTACTCCAGGTGCGGCCTTACCAACACCCTGTACAGTTGTAACAAAGCTTCCCTATTTTTAAGTTCCAACCCCTGAGCAATCAAGGCCAAAATTCCATTTGGCTTCTTAATTACTTGCTGCACCTGCATGCTAACTTTTTGTGTTTCATGCACAAGAACACCCAGATCCCTCTGCACTTTTTTGAAATCTCTCTCCTTTAAATAATAAAATAATAGTCTGCCTTTACAGTATCCTACTGGTGTCCTAAATGAAATCAGCAAACTGAAAGAGATCAGGGTTTGAGTGTGGGATAATCCTGGTCTGTATGATCCGTTAAATGTATTTATTTATCATTTATCTACTTTTTTCAATAGTTTTCTAATCTCCTCCAAAAAAACATTGAAACTGATCTATATTATTTTATTCAACTAGAATATGTCTCTATTCATTTAAAATTAAGATTTTTCTTGTTTAGCACTTTCTTTTGACCTACTTTCCTACCCTTGTTTTTCCTCCTCATGCCGAGGCTGCAAATATCCTTTGCGTATTGCAGTGTGCTGCCAAACTGCTGCCATTCACATACCTCTCTGCCCTACAAGAGGCATGCAAAAATGGCTTTGTGGTTGATCTCATTCCCTTCTCGGCGATTGTTGGCCTTGGCTTGGCGTAGTTGAGTAAGGCATTTGGAAACAAAACATGGGAAGAAAGATAGTTCAATGTTTGAGAATTAAATTGTCAAAAAACACAATTTTTTTTGTGCATGGAACCCCAGTACGCTAACACCAAGTGTCGGTACGTGCTGAGGTTCTGTCTGTCCCTGGTGTTACAAAGGATGGGCCTGGCCACATTGCCGCAGAACGCTCCATTCAGTTGGACCGTGCCGTACCACCTATCCTTTGTGTAAAAGTTTGTGCAGAGAAACACCTTTGATCACAAATCCATCAGGCAGTGGTCTGCACGGAATGTCCTCAAGGCCCTACGGGAAAAGGAGATGGTGGATCCTGTCGGATGGTTCCCTGAGCAGACTGCCGAAGTCATTTGGCAGAAATCACCAGAACTTTCAAACAAGCACCAAGACGTAGCTTGGCTGGCGGTGAGAAGGGCTCTCCCTGTCAGATCCTCCCTGCATTCCCGGAATTTCACTGCCTCTGCACAATGCCCTTGAGGTGCCTGTGGTGGGGAAGAGACTGTACCCACCTGCTTCTGGAATGTGCCTTTGCAAAGCAGTTATGGAAAGAGATGCAGTAGTTTTTGTCGAGGTTCATCCTGAGCAGCTCCGTAACACAGCAGTCCGTGCTCTTCGGGCTATTCCCAGGGACACACACTGAGATAAACGTCAACTCCTGCTGGAGGACCATCAACTCGTTTAAAGACGCACTTTGGTCTGCTCTGAAATTTTTTGGTTTTCCAGTGCAAAGAGTTGTCCACGACCGAATGTTGCAGACTGGCAAATTCCAAGGTCCAGGACTAGGTGCTAAGGGATGCACTAAAGCTTGGCGCAGCTGCCGCAAAGGCTCAATGGGGAAAGGCCACTGTGTAAGGTTCTCCCGCCATAGCAAACTGAGGGGCTGGAACCAGTGTAAAAACCCCTCGGGCTGTATGCACCAAAAATATGGTTTTGCTGTGTAATGGAAATGTACATTGCATGTAAAATGGAATGGCAAGGGTTGTGTCATGCAGGGGCCACCCGCCAAGACTGAGACACATTAATTTTGCCACATAAACATTAATTTTTAAACTGTTACTGGAGTAAAGAAAGAACTTGCTTTTTATAAGAAAGCAACACCAGACCCTTGACTGGAAAGCCGTTTGCATATTTACAGACAGTGCTTAAAGGCGACAAAAGACCATTTCCTGACGCATTCAATCCACAGTGGACTTCTGATTACCAGACATGGAGGGTGGAGGAGCTTGCATTCCAGGTTGAAGACTAAGATGGCCGAATACACAAATGGACATGGTCACCCCCCCCCCCCCCCCGCCCCAGTCACATGACACCTGCAGGGCAACCTGAGTTTTTTGAATTGGAACTTGCCACAGAGGTTTTGAAAGCGGAAGGCTGTTTACTCCTGGACTGGAAAAGACCTCTCTCTTGTCTGCTCTCATCTCTCTGTCTCCAGCTTTAGAATCCATTGAAGACATATGAACCCCAAGAGAGAAAAGTCTCCTACAGTGAACAAGGTTTAAGAAGAATTCTGGGCTCCAACGAAAAATAAGATCTACTTACCAGCAGGGACTACAGTGAGCTTGCAGCATAGTAACAAAAACCCCTCTTCAGAGATTGCCTCAAACCTCTCCACTATTTTTCTTCTCTTTTCTGTCTGTTTGCATGTGCGCATTGCGTATGAATGCTAGCATGGGGCGCGGCATAGGCGTTAACTGAATTAGAGTTTAAGTTTTAATAAATTTCACTTTTCTTCTTTAAACCTAAGAAAGCCTGTTTGTGCTCATTTCTTTGCTTTATAATTGTAAAGCGATGAACAAGGATTCACCAAGGGGGAGCTAAAAACATAGTGTGTTTAAAAACAAACCCCTGTTATAATGGGACCAGGTGAAGGCTGAGAAAGACACCTAAACACCTTTCTCATCTGGTCGTAACAGTTGTGAGGCAACTCATGTTCTGTATCGAAGGAAACTGAGTTCTTTTGCACTTTCTGGAATGTCAAATTGGAAATGGTTTGTGATTTTTTTTTTTTTACAGATTTTTAATGAATAAAGTATATGTCTTAAAGTGCTGAGGGAAGCACTAAAGCTTGGGGCAGCCGCTGCAAAGGCCCAATGGGAAAAGGCCAGTGTGTAAGGTCCTCCTGCCATAGTATAACGAGGGGCTGGAACCCTTGTAAAACCACTCGGGCTGTATGCACCAAATATGTTTTTGCTGTTTAATGCAAATGTGCATTGCATATAAAATGGAATGGAAAGAGTTGTAAGGCAACTCACATTCTGTATTGAAGGAATCTGATCGCTATTGTACTTGCTGAAATGTCAAATTTGAACTGCTTTGAGCTGTTTTTGTAATATATCTTTTTACAGATTTTTATGAAAAAAGTGTATTTTTGGGAAAAAAACAAAGGAAATCAGAAATTGGCGGCCAATCTCACTGCTCAATGCGGACTACAAAATTCTGTCTAAAATCGTCGCCAATCAGGTCAAGTCTGCTCTGGAGTTGGTGATTCACCCTGATCGGACCTATACTGTACCCAGGAAGAGCTCTGATAGCCTCGTATTACTCATGGATACGATTTCTTATGTTCGGGAGATGGGGGTGGACACCTACCTCATCAGCTTGGACAAGGAGAAGGCTTTTGACAGGATATCGCACACCTATGTGATGGACATGCTGTCCAAAATGGGGTTTGGGGAGGGAATCCGCAATTGGATTGAACTGCTGTACACAAACATCAGTAGCGCAGTCTCAATCAATGGGTGGGAATTGGAAAGATTTCCGATCAAATTTGGCATCAGACAGGGCTGTCCTCTCTCCCCTGTCTTGTTTATTTGCTGTATCAAACCTTTTGCTGAGTCCATCAGGAAGGATGTGGGCATAAGAGGGGTGACAATCCTTGGCAACGGAGGCACTCGCGTCAAAGCCTCCCTGTACATGGATGACATCGCTGTCTTATGCTTAGATTCGCTGTCACACCGCGATAAACATCAACTGCTGTAGGAGTACCATCAACTCGATGAAAGACACTCTTTGGTCTGCCCGAAACCTGCTAGTCTTCCAGTGCAAAGAGTTGTCCACAATCGAGTGTTGCAGACTGGCACATTCCAAGGTCCAGAACTACGTGCTGAGGGATGCACTAAAGCTTGGGGCAGCCGCCAGAAAGGCTCAATGGGGAAAGGCCACTGCGTAAGGTCCTCCCACCATAGTATACTGAGGAACTGGAACCCGTGTAAAACCCCTCATGTACATTGTATATAAAATGGAATGGCAAGGGATGTGAGGCAACTCGCGTTCAGTATTGAAAGAAACTGATCATCTTTGCACTTTCTGAAATGATCACTATGAATTGTTTTGTAATGTACCTTTTTTAACATTTTATGAATAAAGTATATTTTTGGAAACAAAAAGGAAAATAATACTTTTAGAAACGTTAGATTCCACAATGGCAAATACAGTTGCATAGCCAGTTACGTATGTGGCATGCATGATGTTGGCCTTCCTGGATCTACAAGATTTCTAGAAAGTACACTTGCATTAATGGAAGGTTGTATTGTTGAAGCAGAAGAATGCTGAGCTTGAAATTTCTCCACATCAAACCGGAGGAGGAAAAATTTGTGGGACAAGAGTTTTAAGAAGTGGTCACTCCACTGGCAGAAAGCAATTGGGAGCTAGACAATTGGGTGACTTCATAGGGCAGAGAGGAGCATAGAGTCATAGCATTGTACAGCACAGAAACAGGCCCTTTGGCCCATTGTGTCTCTGCCGGCCATCCAGCACCCAACTATTCTTATCCCATATTCCTGCACTTGGCCTGTAGCCTGGTATGTTATGGCGTTTTAAGTGCTCATCTAAATACTTAAATGTTGAGGCTTCCTGCCTCCACCACCTCTTCAGGCAGTGCGTTCCAGATTCCAAACACCCGCTGGGCGAAAAAATCTTCCCTCGAATCCCCCCTAAACCTCCTGCCCCTTAACCTAAATCTATGCCCCCTGGTTCTTGACCCCTCCGCTAAGGGAAAAAGTTTCTTCCTATCTAACCTATCACTGCCCCTCATAATCTTGTACACCTCAATCATGTCCCCTCAGCCTTCTCTGCTCCAAGGAAAACAACCCTAGCCTTTTCAGTCTTCCTTCAAAGCTGAAATGCTGCAGCCCAGGCAACATCTGGCGCATCTCCTCTGCACCGTCTCCAGTGTAATCACATCCTTCCTATAGTGTGGTGACCAGAATTATACACAGTACTCCAGCTGTGGCCTATTCAGCGTTTTATACAGCTCCATCATAACCTCACTGCTCTTGTATTCTATGCCTCGGCTAATAAAGGCAAGTATCCCATATGCCTTCCTAACCACCTTATCTATCTGTGCTGCTGCCTTCAGTGATCTATGGACAAGTACACCAAGGTCCCTCTGACCACCTGTACTTCCTAGGGTCCTACCATCCACACTTCTCAGGATTAAATTCCATTTGCCATTGCTCTGCCCATCTTACCAGCCCATCTATATCATCCTGTAATCTAAGGATTTCCTCACTATTTACAACACCACCAATTTTCGTGTCATCTGAGAACTTACTGATCATACCTCCTATATTCATATCTAAATCATTAATGTACATTACAAACAGCAAGGGTCCCAGCACCGATCCTTGTGGTACACCACTGGTCACAGGCTTCCAATCGCAAAAACAACCCTCGACCATTAGCCTCCTGCCACTAAGCCAATTTTGGATCCAATTTGCCAAATTGCCCTGGATCCCATGGGCTCTTACCTTCTTAACCAATCTCCCATGTGGGTCCTCATCAAAAGCCTTACTGAAATCCATGTATATTACATCTACTGCTTTACCCTCATTGACGCATCTAATGTCACCTCCTCGAAAAATTCAATCAAGTTAGTTAACATCTGAAACTGTTCACTTGTTCTGTTTTGAACACTTGTGATGAGGACAAGATGAGATATACAAGGCAGGATAACCATGAACAATGCCATGGTACTGTGGAGCAAGTTGTAACCTCAGGGGAATATTAAAAAATAGAGAAAAGATGAGTTATAGTGGTGGGCGATTCAATTATTAGAGAGATAAGCAGCCTTTTTTGCTGCCTTACTGGTGCCATGGTGAAGACATAATGGAGTAGGTGGCAAAAGTTTGGGAAAGGGAAGGAGAGCCATCAGAAGTTGAGGTTCATGTAGGAACCAATGACATAGGGGACATTGGTATGGAGGTTGTGCAGCAGTAGTATGAAGAGTTAGGAGCAAGACTGAAGAGTGAATTCTCAAGGGTGGAATTACTTCCTTTGCTATACTTTTGGCAGGTTAGGCAAGGACACATTAGATCCATTGTGGCTGGATTGAGTGATGTTACAGGAGGGAGGCTTTCAGGTTCCTCTAACATTGGGATCAGTTCTGGGACAGAAGGAAGCTGTTTAGGAGTGACAGACTTCACCTGAATTGGAGGGGTACCAAGATGCTTGCAGAAAGGGTAAATAAGGCAGTGAGGATGAATTAAAGCTAGTATGCTTGGGTTGTGGGAGGGGAGGGGAAAGCAAAATGGACTGTAGGCTAAGAATAATTAGGAAAGAGGGAGTAATGATATTAAAGGATAACCTGAAATGTACTTGTGTGAATGCAAGGCATATGAGGAATGAAATGGGTGAGTTATAAGTCCTGTTGCATAAGGAGCAAATGGAAGTTGCAGGAGTGACCAAAATCAAATAATAATTGGGGAGTTAACTTGCACTGTTTTGTGGGAGGACTGGGAGAATAAGGCAGCAGGTGAGGGGGCATTATTTGTTCGAATGGGACTGGTTACAGTGGAGTGGTTACTGGAAATGATACTGAATCTCTTTGGAAAGAATTAGACAATTGTAAAGGAGTCTGAAGAAGTCTTACCCGACTCGAAATGCTAACTGTGTTACTCGCTCCACAGATGCTGCCAGACCTGCTGAGCATTTCCAGCATTTTGTTTTTATTCTAGATTTCCAGCATCCTCAGTATTTTTTTTCTTCTAATATTTTCTTATGTGGGTTGGTGTCAAATTTTGTTTGATAACACAGTTGTAAAGTGCCTTGGGATGTCTTACTACCTTAAAGTGATGTATAAATGCAAGTTCTTGTTTTAACTCAGCACAGGGGAAGCAATAAATCATTCCCATTTTGTGGCAAGCATCAAATAGCACAGCTGGATCCTAATATAGGATTGTATTGAGAGTGCAGTATTCTAAACAAAGATGGTTTATATAACTTTTTGGAGCGAATTCTGTTAGCAGCATAAGGGTTAATTAAAATTAATTGAACTGTTTCATAGTGTTCCCCTTACACAGCCATAAATTTATTTTACTATTTCTCTCTGTAACTTTGCCATACCACTGTTCATTCATTAGTGGTTGCTGCTCCATTCATGTATTCTCTCCCCAATACCGCACTCACTGATCAATACTATGCATCGTTTTATAATGATAGGAACTGGTGCATTTATATAACAAAATCATAGCAGGAGTGGAAGTTAGTTTCCATGGGTAGGGGAGAGTCCAAGTTCTACTGCCACAATCGCTACTCTTCTGTAGGTGTTCCGACTAGGTGAGAAAGGGGTCGAGGGATTCCCTCTCGGCCTTTTCCTGGATTGGCCGTAACCGGGGTTAATGAAAAGAAAAACGTGTTTTTAGCTTCCCCTCAGTGAAGCCTTGTTCACTGCTGTCGAATTGTAATGGCAAAGAAATCAACCAGACAGATTTTCTTAAATTTACACAAGAAAGTGTAAGTTTATTAACCTTAAAACTCTAATTTGATTAAAACTACTAAAAATATGCTACGTGACGCGACCACACTAGCATGCATACGCGATAAACACACATGCAGATAGAGACAGAAAAGGTGAAAGAATAAAGGGGAAAGGTATGAAGCAGTAGCTGGAGTTCATTTACTGTCTTTTGAGTTTGATGTAAAGTCTTTGATTGCAGTTAAATCTTGCTGTCTCGTTGGGGCCCAGTGCACACTTTCAAACTTGTTTCAATGGTTTTCTGTCTTGAGGCTTAGTCTCTTCTGTGGGTCCCTGTCTTTGCGTGAGAGGGAGGGAGAGCGAGACAGGGAGATGCTGTCTCCTTGAAATCCAGTTGCAGTCTCTGCTCTTTGAGAGAGAGAGACAGGGAGAAATGCTTTCTCTTCAAGTTTAGTTGCAGCCTGTTTTTCTCTGACACAATTCAAACCAAACCTGGGCCAGCAGGCCAGTCATGTGACCAGCTTTTTTTTTGGATTAGTGTGAGATTTTGTGGATTCTTTCAGACTTGGTAGACATCCTCCGTAGAGGGCTGGAATGCTGACTTTCGCACATTCAGTGTCTTTTGATCAAAATCTATTTGGTTAATTGAATCAGGGAGCAGTTCCATTGTCTTCAGGCAACTGTATTTTAGAGTGCAAATGTTTCCAGCCACTGTCCTTTTAGAATGCAGGTGCAGCCATGTTTTCAGTCCAGTAAGAGTTCAAAATTAATGTTCCACATGACAAAATTAATATGCCTTATTCTTGGCAGGTGTGGTTTTCCTCACAATGGCAGAGCTATTAGTATCATGAGGAAGTACTGTACTGCTCTGATCTCTTGATCATAGTTTTAACGCTGTGATTCTTTGCTTCATTAGAGTTTTTATGAACTGCTTTCTAATGGATAATTAAAAAACTTTATATATTCATGTAATTTGAAGAATTTTTTAATTTTTTTGTCAGGTAAATAAATGAATTCATCAGTGACCTCAAATTGCAGTACATAGGAACATAAGAAATTCTTCTTTTGGGCCTCCTTATCTCGAGAGACAATGGATACGCGCCTGGAGGTGGTCAGTGGTTTGTGAAGCAGCGCCTGGAGTGGCTATAAAGGCCAATTCTGGAGTGACAGGCTCTTCCACAGGTGCTGCAGAGAAATTTGTTTGTTGGGGCCGTTGCACAGTTGGCTCTCCCCTTGCGCCTCTGTCTTTTTTCCTGCCAACTACTAAGTCTCTTCGACTCGCCACAATTTAGCCCTGTCTTTATGGCTGCCCGCCAGCTCTGGCGAATGCTGGCAACTGACTCCCACGACTTGTGATCAATGTCACACGATTTCATGTCACGTTTGCAGACGTCTTTATAACGGAGACATGGACGGCCGGTGGGTCTGATACCAGTGGCGAGCTCGCTGTACAATGTGTCTTTGGGGATCCTGCCATCTTCCATGCGGCTCACATGGCCAAGCCATCTCAAGCGCCGCTGACTCAGCGGTAAATAAATGAATTCATCAGTGACCTCAAATTGCAGTACATAGGAACATAAGAAATAGAAGCAGGAGTAGACCATATGGCCTCTTGAGCCTGCTCTGCCATTCAATACAATCGTGGCTAATCTGCCTCAATTCCACTTTCCAATCCACTCCCCATATCCCTTGATTCCCTGAGTGATCAAAAATCTGTCTATCTTAGCCTTGAATATATTTAACACTGGATCATCCATAACCCTCTGAAATAGGGCATTCCAAAGATTCTCTCACATTTGAGTGAAGAAATTTCTCCTCATCTTAGTGCTAATGATCGATTCCTTATCCTGTGACTATCCCCTCAGAGGTTGTTTCCCCTGGCTGGGGAATCTAGAACACAGTGCCTCCCCTGTCAAACCCCTTCAGAATCTTTATAGGTTTCAGTGACATCACCTCTCATTCTTCTAAACTCCAGAGAGTATAAGCTCAATTTGCTCAGCCTTTGACAGCCCTCTCATCCCAGGAACCAATCTAGTAAACCTTTGCTGTACTGCCTTCAAGGTAAGTATATTCTTCCTTAGATATGGAGCCCAAAACTGCGCACAGTCCTCCAGGTGTGATCTCACCAATGTCCTATACAATTGTTTCAAGACTTCTTTGTTCTTCTACTCCAGTCCCCTTGCAATAAAGGCAAACATGTCATTTGCCTTCCTAATTGCTTGCTGTACCTGCACACTAACATTTTGTGTTCTTTGTACGAGTACACTCAAGTCCTTCTGAACCTCAACATTTAAAAGTTTCATGTCTTTTTAAAAAATATACTGCTTTTCTATTCTTATTAGCAAAGTGAATAACCTCATGCTTCCCACATTCTATTCCATCTGCCACCTTGTTGCCCATTCACTTACCCTGTCTATGTCTCTTTGCAGCCTCTTTGTGTCCTCCCAGCAGCTTACATTTCCACTTGGCTTTGTAGCGTCAACAAACTTGCATACATTATTCAGTCTCTTCATCTAAGTCATTAATATAGATTGTAAATAGTTGAGGTCCCAGCACTGATACTTGTGGCACTACACCAATTACAGCCTGCCAACTTGGAGATGCCCCATTTATCCTTCCTGTCCTTTAACCAGTCATCTCTGCACGCTAATATATTGCACCAAACTCCGTAAGCCCTTAACTGGCACCTTATTGGATTCCTTTTAGAAATCAAACTATACCACATCTATTGGCTCCCCTTTATCTATCCTAGGTACACCCTCAAAAAACTAATTTCCCTTCCGTAAGACCATGTTGACTCTGATTTTCTAAGTGCATTGTTAAGCCTACCTTCATAATAGATTCCAGTATTTTCCTGATGACTGATATCAGGCTAACCTGCCTGTAGTTCCATGTTTTCTCTCCCTCCTTTCTTGAAAGCAGTGTTAAATTTGCAGTACTAATTTAAAACCTGACAAAGTAATATTTGTAAGGTGTTTCACATAATGTTGGTGTTGCTGCTGCCAAATTTGCTAACATAGAAATACTGCCATGACAAAATGTGCAGTAGAATTTTAGTTTTTAGTTGAACAGCACTCCTACTCTATCAGGGTGGTTACTTCAACATTTCTTAGTAGATTAGTGTTTCACTTAATCATCTCTGCTGCAGTCCGAATTGTATGTAATGTAAAATATAATGTCATCTGTAACGGCAGGTGGCCAATGCATAGAGGTGGTACATCCCTCTTCTCTCAATGTTTTCCCTCCTGCACTCCCATCCATTCTTTATTGCCCATCTCCTGCTCTTTCCTTCCCAATCCCCCCCGTTTAACTCTTTACCCCCCCCCCCCCCCACCCCCCTTGGCTCCCTCTCTTCTCCTCCTCCCCCCCCCCCCCCCCACCCCCGGATTTCCCTTCCGCCCACCCAGTCCCCTCTGTGTCCGCCTCCGCCCCGTCACCTCCCCTTCCGCCCCACCCGCACCCCCCGTCGCCTCCCCTCCCGCCCCTTGCCGCCTCCTCAACCCAGCCCCTCCGCACCGTATGCAGGCACATACTCCCCCTCCCCACCCCCCACCCCGGCATGCATGTTCTCCCCTCACCCCGCCATGTGCCTGCTCTGCCCCTGCCCCCACTGTCTCTGCTCCATTCACTTCCACTTGCTTGCTCTTCCCAACTCATGCATACACGCCCTCGCGCCCCCCCCCCCCCCACCCCCCGGCCAAGCTGTGCTCCGATCTTCATCTTACTCTCGCTGCCCCCTCTTCTCTCACTTGCTTTTTTTTTTAAGCCCCTCTTTTCTAGTTACCGTTATCTGGTTGTGAGGGGGCATAATAGTTCATGTGATGAAAATGAAATTTTTCTTATTCAGCATTCGCAAAATGTTGGGAGACCAATTGCTGTGGTAACATTAGGTTGATAAACTTGTTGCTACGACCAGGTGAGAAAGGTGTCTTGGGGTTTTTTGCTGTCTTCACCTGGTCTTATCATAACATGGTTTTGTTTTAAACATAGTGTTTTGAGATCCACTTTGGTGAATCCTTGTTCACAGCTTTTCAATTATACGGCAAAGAAATGAGCACACCAGGTTTTCTTCAGTTTAAAGAAGAAAAGTGAAATTTATTAGACCTTAAATTTAAACTCTAATACGGTAAACACCTACGGATATACGCCGTGCCCACGCTAGCATGCACAAGCGATACACACATGCAAATAGGCACAGAAATGAGAAGAAAAATAAAATGGAGAGGTTTGAGGCAATTTCAAAAGAGTTTCTTGTTTACTGTGCTTTGAGCTCACTATAGTCCTTTTGTAAGTAGTATTGCTTTTCGTTGGGGCCCAGTATTCTTAAACCTTGTTCACTTTCAGAGACTTTTCTCTCTCGGGGTTCATGTGTCTTCAGTGGTTTCCGAAGCTGCTGAGAGCGAGATGAGAGCAGACAGGAGAGAGGTGTTCTCAGTCCAGGAGCAAACAGCTTTCTGAGTTCAAAATCCCTGTTGGAAGTTCAAATTCAAAAAAACTCCAACAGTCAGCCAGTCATGTGACCAAACTGGTCCGACCATTTTAGCAGTTAACCTGGAATGCTAGCCTTTCCACCTTCAATGGTAATCAAAAGTCCATTGTGGATTAAATTGGAGCAGGGAATAACTCCTTTGTCCTTTTGAAGTACTGTCTGTTGATATGCTAATGTGTCTCTCCTGCCAAAGTCTCCAGTTGTTTTGTAAAGCAAGGTCCTTCTTTAACAACAGTCCAAGATCAATGTTCATGTGGTGAAATTAATTTTCCTCGTTCTTGGCAGGTGGGGAGCTTGCCTGACATTTTATACATGGGCTCAGTTGCTGTGGTGTATATGAAGTAATTGAGATTGAATTTGCCAACTATTTTCAAAAACGCAAGATGACCTCATAGTTAATGTGCCCCTAGGTAGCAGCAATCATAATATGTATGAATTTTACATTCAGTTTGAGGGATAGAAGAGTGGGTCCAAGACTAGTATTTAAACTTAAATAAGGGCAATTCTGAGAGCATGAAAGCAGAGCTGGCTAAAGTGAACTGGCAAATCAGGTTAAGGGATCGGTCAAAAGAGATGCAGTGGCAGACATTTAAGGGGATCTATTTCAGACTACACAGAGTAGATGCATTTCGGTGAGAGACAAAAATTCCAAGGGTGGGGCCCGCCATCCGTGGTTTACTAAAACAGTTAAAGATAGTATCAGACTTAAAGAAAAAGCCTATAACTGCGCAAAGATGGGAGGCAGGTCAGAAGATTGGACAGAATATAAAAAACAGCAAAGAATGACTAAAAGATTGATAAGGAGGGAAAAATTAGAGTACGAGAGAAAACTAGCTAGAAATATAGATAGTAAGAATTTCTATAGATGTTTTAAAAAATAGTTAATAAAGTGAGCATTGGTCCTATAGAAAGTGAGTCTGGGGAATTAATAATGGATAATAAGGAGATGGCAGATGAATTGAACAGATATTTTATACTGGTCTTCACTATTGAGATACAAGTAACATCCCAGTATTGGCTGTAAGTCAGGAAATGGAAGGGAGGGAGGAACTCAAGAAAATTACAATCACCAGGGAAGTGGTACTGAACAAATTGTTGGAGCTGCAGGCTGACAAGTCCTCGTGTCCTGATGGACTTCATCCTAGGGTGTTAAAAGAAAGTGGCTACTGAGACAGAATTTTCCAAAATTCGGGGAAGGTTTCGTTAGATTGGAAAATAAGCAAATGTAACTCCTTTATTCCAAAAGGGAGGGAAAAAGAATGCAGAGAACTACAAGCCAGTTAGCTTAACATCTATCTTAGGGAAAATGTTAGAAAGCTATTATTAAAGACAAGGCATTTAGAAAAATTCAAGGTAATCAGGCAGAGTCAACATGGTTTTGTGAAAGGGAAATCATGTTTAACCAATTTATTGGAGTTCTTTGAGGGAATTACATGTGCTGTGGATAAAGTGGAACCAGTGGATGTATTGTACTTAGATTGCCAGAAGGCATTTGATCAGGTGGCACATCAAAGGTTATTGCGGAAAATAAAAGCTCATGGTGTAGGGGGTAACATATTAGCATGGATAGAAGATTGGCTTGCTAACAGGAAACAGAGTTGGCATAAATGGGTCATTTTCTGGTTGGCAAGATGTAACGAGTGGTGTGCCACAGGGATCTGTGCTGGGGCCTCAATTTTTTACAATTTATATAAATGACTTGGCTGAAAGGACTGAAGGTATGGTTGCTAAATTTGCTGATGACACAAAGATAGGTAGGGAAGTAACTTGTGAAGAGGACATAAGGGGGCTACAAAGGGATTATAGATAGGTTAATTGTGTGGGCAGAGACCTGGCAAATGGAGTATAATGTGGGAAAGTGTGAAATTATCCACTTTGGCAGGAAGAATAAAAATTATCTAAATGGTGAGAGATTGCAGAGCTTTGAGATGCAGAGGGATCTGGGTGTCCTAGTGCATAAATTGCTAAAGGTTAGTGTGCAGGTACAGCACGTAATTAGGAAAGCTAATAGAATGTTATCGTTTATTGAAAGGGGAATTGAAAACAAAAGTAGTGAGGTTATGCTTCAGCTATACAGGACATTGGAGGGACCACACTTGGAGGACTGTGTACAGTACTGATTATTTAGGGAAGGATGTAAATGCATTGGAGGCAGTACAGAGAAGGTTTACTCGACTAATACCTGGAATGGGCGGGCTGTCTTGCGAGGAAAGATTAGACAGGCTAGGTTTGTATCCGCTGGAATTAGGAGAGTAAGAGGCGACTTGATTGAAACATAAGATGCTGACGGGTCTTGACAGGGTGGATGTGGAAAGGATGTTTCCCCTTTTGGGAGAATCTAGAACTAGGGGCCACTGTTTTTAAAAAAAATAAGAGACGAGAAGAAATTTTTTCTCTCAGGGTTGTGAGTCTTTGTAACTCTCTTCCTCAAAGGGTGGTAGAAGCAGAGTCTTTGAATATTTTTAAGGCAGAGGTAGATAGATTCTTGATAAGCAAGGGGGTGGAAGGTTATCGAGGGTAGGTGGAAATGTGGAGTAATCAGTTCAGCGATGAACTTATTGAATGGCGGAGCAGGCTCGAAGGGCCAAGTGGCCTACTCCTCATTCGTATGTTCGTATAACTGCCACTAGAATATTAAGGTGCAGCATACATTACAATTCTGATTTGCATTTTTATACCCAGGTGCAGGGTTACTTGCATCTTCTGAAATTTCACTTTTTTTTTTACTCAGGTGATTCCACCAAAGGGTTGGAAACCCAGAAGAAATTATGACAACATCGATAACTTAGTTATTCCTGCTCCAATCCAACAAATGGTTACAGGACAGTCGGGTCTGTTTACCCAGTATAACATACAGAAAAAGCCATTGACTGTAAAGGAATTCAAATGCTTGGCCAATAGTGATAAGTAAGTATAATGTTGTGAGTAGGTATTGCTTCATGTGCCTTCATTTTAATATGAAGAAAATTAAGAGAAACTGCTATGTGAATGATATATTTAAAAAAGAAATTACCTCATTTAGGCTACACTGTGCTTCAAGTTTGCATGTTTAATGTACTGACTGAAAAAGTTCAATTTCAACTGTTCTGCCGTTACCAAGTATTTTTACTGCAGAACCTCATGTCAACACAATTGATATTTCTGTGATGTGGCGAACCAGCTGATAAGTGAGTCTGTAAAGCATTAAAACTACTGTTTGAAAGGGTTTTAAGTGGGAAGTTTGCACTAGTTAGCACTTCAAAACTATTTTATCTTTTGCCTATAACCAAGGTTGGGTGGTAAGGAGCTGTGTACAGCTCAAGAAATCCACTAGTGCGCACCCATCCCTTCACCCTGCCACCTCCCCCGGCCAGCCACCATGATTTAGCAAGAAAATGGATCTTATTAATTGTTTTATATCTTCACTATTTGGGTGCAGAGCCATTATGGGAAATGTGTTGTTACCAAGACTAATTTCACTTAATTCTTAACTATCAATCTGGCTTGCTGAAATTTTGAGTAAAGAAATGAATTTCTATTTTTTTTTGGCCAGTACTGGCTTTTCATTATGATGCAGTTGGCTGAAGCCCCTTTTCTATTTAAGTTGTTCTTTTCATTTTCCAGTTGAGATGCCTTGTGTCTTGGGGTGAACAGGTCAACCTTTCCTGGAGATCTCTCCGTGCTGCTAGGCATGCAAGAACAGTTCTTGCAACTCGGTCTATGATTTAAGGAGCAAAAATATGGTAAAACATGAGTCACTGGTGCACTTGGACACTTGTGCTCATTGCCAATTATGCCAGTTTACAGCACTTATTAGACTCCCTAGTATTAATTTTTTTTATTTACTAGGTTCATTTGAAGGCTGAGACTGGTTCAGGGCAAGAACCCTGTTTCTACAGGTCAGATTGTAAAAAGCCAAGACGTGTGGAAATTACACTTGTTATGTGAGGAATGCTGCAAGTGAGGATACACTGTCATCTTATTTAGTGGAAATGGAAAATGCAACAGTCATTCGGAATGAAACCTATAGGGCCTAAAATTTTGACGTTCTTGCATCACCAGTAGTTGGAATATTCTGTCTAATATCAGTGGCCTGCAGTGGGGAGCTATTACCCCAATTATTGGGTCAGGTCCTCCACTTGGGCTCTGCAGATTTCTCTCTTGACTGTCCAGCTCGTGGAGTGGTTGTTGGATAACTAATTCCATTGAGAGGTAGATATTTTCATGAGTAAAGCAAATATGGAATATGGAAGCTATTGATCTGGTATGGCATAGATGGGCAAGGTCACTTGTCAAGGCCAAATCTTGTCAGGTTGCCAAGGATAAGGGTAAATTGAAGGAAGAAGCTATTGTTCCACTTTTGCAGCCTTCCATAAAGACTCAGACGAAACAAGTAGATTTATCATTGTGTTAAGATCCTTTACAGTGTTTCTCGTTCACTCAGTGTTTATGCACATTAGGCACATAAACCCCACAGAAAAGGTGGTCCAAACATGGCTAACAAGGAATTAAATATGGGGAACAAGGAATGCAATGTTGCTAAAAAGAGCAGTAAGCTCACTAGTTAGACAGTCAAGAGAGAAATCTGCAGAGCCCAAGTGTAGGACCTGACCCAATAATGGGGGTAATAGTTCCCCGCTGCAGGCCACTGAGGATTGGGAGAATTTTGGAATTCAGCAAAGGAGGACCAAGAAATTGATAAGGAAAGAGAATATGAGAGTAGACTAGTAAGAAACATAAAAACAGATGGTAAATGTTTTTATCGATATGTAAATAGGAAGTGATTAGTGAAAGTGAACATGGGCCCATTACAGACAGAGACAGAGAAAATTGTGATGGGGAAATAAGAACATGGCAGAGATATTAAAACAGTGCTTTTTTTAATCTGTCTTCACAGGAGAAGACACAAAAATATGCTGGAAATAATGGGGAACCAAGGGAGAATGAGGAACTTAAAGAAATCAGCACAAGTAAAGAAAATAGTACCTGAGAAATTAATGGGATTAATTGGTGACAAATCCCCTGGACCTGATGACCTGCATCCTAGGGGATTAAAAGAGGTAGTTGCAGAGATAGTGGATGCATTGGTTTTGATCTTCCAGAATTCCTTTGATTCTAGAGCAATTCCCAAGGATTGGAAGGTAGAAAGCATAACCACACTCTTTTTAAGAAAGGAGGAACAGAGAAAACATGGAACTATAGGCCAGATAACCTGACAGTAGCAGTAGTAGTAGGCAAGGTGCTAGAATTTATTATTTGGGTTTTAGGGTTGTGGTAGCAGGGTGCTTAGAAAATCATAACATGATTAAGCAGAGTAAACACGGATTTATGAAAGGGAAAATGTGTTTGACAGTTTTTGTTTTGAGAATGTAACTAGTAAAATGGATACGGGGGAACCAGCGGATATAATGTATTTGGATTTTCAAAAAGCATTCAGTAAAATTATTATACAAAATTAGGACTCATGGGTTTGATTAATATATTAGCATGAATTGAGAATTGATTGGACAGAAAACAGAGTAGAATAAATGGGACATTTTTGGGTTAGCAGGCTGTACTTAGTGGTGTACTGCAAGGATCAGTACATGGGCATCAGCTATTTACAGTCTATATTAATGACTTAGATCAGAGGACTGAGTGTAATGTATCCAAGTTGGCTGATTACACAAAGTTAGGCGAGAAAGTAAGTGGTAAGGAGGATGGACAGACGCTGCGGTGGGATATAGACAAGTTGGGTGAGTGGTTAAGAACATGGCAGATGGAATACAATGTGGCAAAGAGTTAAGTTATCCAAAAATCAAAACCAAAAATGCTGGAACTACTCGGGTCTGGCAGCATCTGTGGAGAGAGAAGTGGAGTTATTGTTTCAGGTCAATGACCTTTCATCAGAACATGTGAAGTTTTCCACTTTGGTAGGAAAAATAATAAAAGCAAAATATTTTTTGAATGGTGAGACTGGGAAATGTTTACATTCAGAAGGACTTGTACATGAATCACAGCAAGGTAGTATGTTGGAAATCTCTACTGCAGAGAGCTGTGGATGCTGAGTTGTTAAGTAAATTCAAGACAGAGTTCGTTAGAATTTTGGGTACTAAGGGAATTAAAGGATATGGGAATAATGCAGGAAGGTGGTGTTGCGGTAGATCAGCTATGATCTTAATGGTAGAGCAGGCTCAAAGGGCTAGGTGGCCTACTCCAGCTTCTATTTTTTCTGTTCTTAAATGAGGTGGAAAGAAAGAAGAGGCCATAAGGCAGGACTTTTACTTGCATTTTCATTCTGCATAAGCAAAAAGATGCAAAGCGATTTTGCACTTCAATTTAGAGAATTGCTTTTTTTTTCTCCACATGATTTAATCTTATTTTTGACTTAATGGGATCTTTTTCCTAAAGACACTTCAGGTACAAGCTGTGGCTATTCAAAGAAAACAATCATTTATTATTAGTACATTAGAAAATTGACATTAGAATCTAAAAATAATCTTACGTTTTTTCATGAATTAGTACAAATACTTCCATTTACCAATACAACACCTTCTGAATTTCCAAAATGCATAACCTTTTAGAAATTAAATGTCTTATCTTAGACTAACACTATAACAAAAGTTATATAGTCATGGTTTGCTCAAGCTTTTTGGGAAGATTCCAAGTATTTGGATGATACCATTGTAGTGCAGTTGGGCTTTGTCTTGTAGCCAGGTCATTTGCTTTACAGGCAACCTGTAAGTCTGCATTGAGATGCGAGGCTTTGAGGTACCGAGCAGTCAGAAAGATACCAGGTGAGGTGGCACTGCCGGGGCGTGAATGGCAAGGTTGGAGCAGTTGCAGTGGAGTTGTGCCTTTTCAATCTCTCAAAAGTCTAGCTTTTTAAAAAAATACGCTTTTTAGCCGAGAACTACACCTGGGACACTGACTTGTTGACAATAGATTCTGACAAATACCACTCATGATTGATGGACACTTCACTTGTTTTCTCTCGGTGTCCACAACATAACGTATGCAGGTGTTCAAAATGACCTGCAACCAACTTGGACATATTCTTGTTGAAATCGTGATCTGCTGTGTGTTCTGTCTTTTCGTTCAGAGTTGCTTGAGCTGATCTAATGACAGGCCTTCTTTCAAGATAGATTTTCACCATTTCCAAGTTCTGGTGGTTTTATGACTTCACATTGTTGAGTAACTGCTATGTTCTGCAGCAACCCCCTGCCTGCTCCGCTCTGCTGATGCTAAAGTACTTGGTCCATCGTCTCCCAATGTTGAACAAGTTCAATTGTCTTTTTCTTGGTTTGTTGTGGAGAAAATTTAATTCCCAATGTTAAATCTTTAGGTTTAGGTGGAAGGTTATATTGAAACACTGCCTCACCTTATCTCAGAGTTGTTCTACTCTGCAGTTTCATTTCATCCTTCGTCTTATCCAACGCATTAACAAAAAACTTTTTTTTCTTCCTTTCAGGTGTTAAGAAACGCAAGCTCCAGCAGCTGATAGTGACTAATGCCCCTCCAGATCCTCCTTCCCCTTCACTTCCCTCTGACCCCACCCCTTCTGATCTGACCCCTTGCTGTGTATTCACTATACCCTCTCTGACGCTGAACGTTCTCTACTCAGCAATGAACTCAGTTTTATCCTCTTATGCCTCCACCTCAATGAATTTCGCGCTCGGCATGACGTTGAGCTCTTCTTCCGTCACCTCCGGGCTCACTTCTTTGACCAGGAGTCCTCCCCCCGACCAGCAGACCCATTCACCCACCTCCAGCATTCTCTCTCTACCTGAACCCCTCCCTCTGGCCTCTTACCTGCTCTTGATCTTTTCATTGAAAACTGTCAGCGAGACATTGGTCATCTCAATTTCTCTGCCCCCCTCACTCACTCTAACCTGTCCCCCCTCTGAACTTGCTGCACTCTTTTCTCTCAGGTCTAACTCCAACATTGTCATCAAACCTGCAGGTAAGGGTGGTGCTGTTGTTGTCTGGCGTACCGACCTCTACCTTGCAGAGGCTGAGCGTCAACTCTCAGACACTTCTTCATACTTCCCCTGGACCATGACCCCACCGCCGAACATCAAGCGACTGTCCACAGGACTGTCATTGACCTCCTCTCCTCTGGAAATCTTGCCTCTACAGCTTCCAACCTCATTGTCCCGCAACCCCGGACATCCCGCTTCTATCTCTTTCCTAAAATCCACAAACAGGACTGTCCCAGCAGACCGATTGTTTCAGCCTGTTCCTGCCCCACTGAACTTATTTCTTCCTATCTTGACTATCTTTTTTCCCTTGGTCTAGTCTCTTCTCACCTACATCCGTGACTCTTCTGATGCCCTACGTCATTTTGACAATTTCCAGTTTCCTGGCCCCAACCGCGGCCTCTTCACTATGGATGTCCAATCTCTCTACACCTCCATCCCCCACCAGGACAGTTTGAGGGCTCTCCACTTCTTCCTGGAACAGAGGCCCAACCAGTCCCCATCCACCACCACCCTCCTCCGCCTGGCTGAACTTGTTCTCACATTGAACAACTTCTCCTTCAACTCCACTCATTTCCTTCAAGTAAAAGGTGTTGCTATGGGTACCCGCATGGGTCCTAGTTATGCCTGTCTTTTTGTGAGATATGTCGAACATTCCTTGTTCCAGTCCTACTCAGGCCCCCTCCCCCAACTCTCTGGTACATTGATGACTGTATCGGTGCCGTTTCCTGCTCCTGCCCGGAACTGGAAAACTTTATCAACTTTGATTCTAATTTCCACCCTTCTCTCACCTTTTACATGGTCCATCTCCGACACTTCCCTTCCCTTCCTCGAGTTCTCTGTCTCCATCTCTGGGAATAGGCTGTCTACTAATATTCATTATAAGCCCACCGATTCCCACAGCTACCTCAACGACACTTCTTCACGCCCTGCCTCCTGTAAGGACTCCATTCCATTCTCCCAGTTTCTCTGTGTCTGACACATCTGCTCTGCTGATGCTATCTTCCATGACGGTGCATCTGATATGTCATTTTTTCTCATTCGAGGATTCCCCCCACTGTGGTTGACAGGGCCCTCAACTATGACCGGCCTATTTCCCATACTTCTACCCTCACCCCTTCCCCCTCCCTCACAGAACCGCGACAGGGTTCCCCTTGTCCTCATTTTCCACCCCACCAGACTCCACATCCAACAGATCATCCTCCGCCATTTCCACCACCTCCAGTGTGATGCCACCAGCAAACGTATCTTCCCCTCCCTTCCCCTGTCAGCATTCCGAAGGGATCGTTCCCTCCACAATACCCTCGTCCACTCCTCCATTACCCCCACCACCTCGTCGCCTTCCCACGGCACCTTTCCCTGCAATCGCAGGAGGTGTAATACCTACCCATTTACCTCCTCTCTCCTCACTATCCAAGGCCCCAAACACTCCTTTCAGGTGATGCAGCGATTTACTTGTACTTCTTTCAATGTAGTATACTGTATTCGCTGTTCACAATGTGGTCTCCTCTACACTGGTGAGACCAAACGCAGACTGGGTGACCGCTTTGTGGAACACCTCTACTCAGTCCGAAAGCAGGACCCTGAGCTTCCAGTTGCTGGCCATTTCAACACACCCCCCTGCTCTCATGCTCACATCTCTGTCCTGGGATTGCTGCAGTGTTCCAGTGAATATCAAAGCAAGCTCGAGGAACAGCACCTCATTTACCGATTAGGCCTGCGGGACTGAACATTGAGTTCAATAATTTCAGAGCATGACGGGGCCCCCCTTTTTAAATTATTTTTAGTTATTTCTTTTTTAAGTATTTGTTTTATTTTTACTTTGTTTAGTTTGTTTCTATTGTGCCTACCCACTTTTTTTTATGTTTGTGCTTGGGGCCAGGCTGCTCAGTTTTCTGTCCATTCACACCCTCTCTGCACTAACGCTTTGTCTTTCAGCACACCATTAACATACTGTTTGCCTTTGCTCCACGACCTTCTGGTCGGTTATTCTCTGTGACCTCGTCCTATCAACTCCTCTTTTGTTACCTCTTGCCCCATCCCTGCTTTACTTGCTGAAAACCTTTTACATTTCTAATATCTGCTAGTTCTGATGAAGGGTCACTGACCTGAAACGTAAACGCTACTTTCCTCTCCACAGATGCTGCCAGAAGAGCATTTCCAACATTTCTTGTTTGTTTTTCAGATTTCCAGCATCAGCAGTATTTTGCTTTTATTTTATTGTCGGTTTGTTTGACTTTTACTTAAGTCAAGTTTAAATGTTTTGTCATGTTAGATTGTGGTCATATCAGCACCCCACAATTAAATAAATCTCGGCCTGAACTTGCATTTTTGATTCCCCATCACCTGATTTTTCAGTGTTCCACTAACCCTTCCCAGTGATGAACGTCCATGATATCTGTCTTTTTTATTTTCCATCAGCAGCAGAAGATTCTGTGTGTGACTCTTGGGATCCTAAATATAGCATAAATTTTAAGGAAATCCTGCTGTGCAGAAAGTTGCAGCTTGATTTTGTTTTGACACCAAGATAAACTCTATATTTGGTTTGACAAAACAGTCTTCTACTCCATTTTGGAGAGAATATAGTGCAAACAGGTGCCCAGGGCCTGGGACTTACAAACCGTTGGCCCAGCTGTGTGAATGCCCAGATCTGAGGGGTTCTCTGGTGATTTGCATTTCCTCCATTGATGCAACCTGTGACAGTGCCGGATGTGTTGTCTTTGCTTCTCAATTGATGGTAACTTTGGTTGCTTCTGATATTTAACCACGACAAATGTGCTGACAGCCACGCATACTGAAAAGAAATTGATCAAGAAACAATCTCCCAGATAGGACTGCTGCACTGAGCTTGAAGTCTGGTAGCAGTGCAATTGTTGGTTAACATCTGTATGTTTTTGTGTTTTTTGAGGCTAGTTCCTTGCCAAAAAACTGAAAAGCATACTGATTCCATCCCCCTGCCCCCCCCCCCCCCCCCACTCCTCCCAAACTTTGGGAGTGAAGAGGAGGATAAAGACATGAGGCAAAACTTTCATTCCTGTTCCATAACAGCCTCAGGAAGAGTGCTCTCTTAGTTTTTCGAGTGCAGGGCCTCAATTGATGTTCCAGTTCAGATTCTGTATTTTTATAGCTTTAAGATGCTAATTTTTTTTTTTAGAGTTTTGCTTGAAAAGTACATTCATTTCATTTATCTCAAAGCAGATACTGCACTCCTCGACACTTAGATTATGAAGATCTTGAACGTAAATACTGGAAAAATTTGACCTTTGTAGCACCAATCTATGGAGCAGATGTCAGTGGCAGCCTCTATGATGAGGTAAGTGCTTTGTATGTTAGAAAATAATTAGTTGAGTGTAACTGCACTTGTACGTGTTGCAACTGCCAAGCCTGTGTTGAAAGGAATCCAACGTTAACTGTAGCACACCACAAATTTGACAGTATGTACCCTGTAAATTGGATACTCCAAATTTGTTTTGGCCAGAAAGTGCATTCCTGCATAAGCTGGCTTCTTCTTGCTTTCAGTTTGTGGATTATAAACCTTGAATGAAGTCCTTGTTTGTTGTTGAGTAGCAATCCTTAGGGGAAAGAAATTCCAGTGTTTTGAGGAATTCCAGGATGTAGGACTCCTCCTCCTTCTCTAACTGCTAGTGGAGGTTAGCACTTTGCCATAGTTTGGGAGGGTGTCCTATATTTTCCCTATTACCTGAATGCCACTTGTCATGCACCACAATCGCCAATGGGAAAGCAGGTAACCTCAGAGTAGATAAAGCAAGCAGCAGGGCATAAATGTATAATGTAACATTGCTTCTCTTGTCTGGATAGAAACA
The DNA here is from genome assembly GCF_036365525.1 of Heterodontus francisci. Lineage (NCBI taxonomy): Eukaryota > Metazoa > Chordata > Chondrichthyes > Heterodontiformes > Heterodontidae > Heterodontus > Heterodontus francisci. The sequence goes on from NC_090374.1 coordinate 191,881,019, forward strand.
TAGAAAATAGGAGCAGAAGTAGGCCATTTGGCCCTTTTGAGCCTGGTCTGCCATTCATTATGATTATGGCTGAACATTCAACTCAGTAACCTTTTCCTGCTTTATCCCCAAACTCTTTGATCCTTTTAGACCCAAGAGCTATATCTAACTCCTTGAAAACATACAATATTTTGGCCTCAACTGCTTTCTGTAGTAGCGAATTCTACAAGCTCACCACTCTCTGGGTGAAGAAATTTCTCCTCACCTCACTCCTGAAAGGTTTACCCCGTATCCTTAGACTATGATGCCTGGTTATGGACTCCCCCACCACCGGGAACACCCTTCCTGCATCTACCCTGTCAAGTCCTGTTAGAATTTTATAGGTTTCTATGAGATCCCCCCTCACTCTTCTGAACTCCAGCGAATATAATCCTAACCGACTCAATCTCTCCTCGTACGTCAGTCCTGCCATCCCAGGAATCAGTCTGGTAAACCATTGCTGCACTCCCTCCATAGCAAGAACATCCTTCTTCAAATAAGGAGACCAAAACTGCACACAATGTTCCAGCTGTGGCCTCACCAAGGCCCTGTATAATTGCAGCAAGACATCCCTGCTCCTGTCCTCGAATCCTCTCGCTATGAAGGCCAACATACTACTTGCCTTTTTTTACTGCCTGTTGGGCCTGCATGCTTACCTTCAGCAACTGGTGTACGAGAACACCCAGGTCTCGCTGCATAGTCCCCTCTCTGATTATAGCCGTTCAGAAAAAAATCTGCCTTCCTGTTTTTGCTACCAAAGTGGATAACCTCACATTCATCCACATTATACTGCATCCGCCATGCATTTGCCCACTCACTCAACTTGTCCAAATCACCCTGAAGCCTCTCTGCATCCTCCTCACAACTCACCCTCCCACCCAGTTTTGTGTCATCTGCAAATTTGGCGATATTTCATTTAGTTCCCTCATCTAAATCAGTAATATATATTGTGGATAGCTGGGGTCCTAGCACCGATCCCTGTGGTACCCCACTAGTCACTGTCTGCCATTCGGAAAAAGACCCATTTATCCCTACTCTTTGTTTCCTGTCTGCCAACCAATTTTCTATCCATCGCAATACACTACCCCCAATCCCATGCGCTTTAATTTTACACGCTAATCTCTTATGTGGGTCTTTGTTGAAAGCCTTCTGAAAGTCCAAATAAACCACATACACTGGCTCCCCTTCATCAACTCTACTAGCTACATCCTTGAAGAATTCTAGTAGATTGGTCAAGCATGATTTCCCTTTCGTAAATCCATGCTGTCTACCCGATTCTACCAATGTTCTCCAAGTGCTCTGCTATAAAATCTTTGATAATGGACTGTAGAATTTTCCCCACTACTGACGTCAGGCAGACTGGTCTATAATTCCCTGCTCTTTCTCTACCTCCCTTTTGAAATAGTGGGGTTGCATTAGCTACCCTCCAATCTGTAGGAACTGTTCCAGGGTCTATAGAATCTTGGAAGATGACCACCAATGCATCCACTATTTCTAGGCCACTTCCTTAAGTACTCTGGGATGCAGACCATCAGGCCCAGGGGATTTATCGGCCTTCAATCCATTCAATTTCCCCATTTCTCTACTAATACTGATTTCCTTCAGTTCCTCTCTCTCACTATGCCCTGCGTTCCCCAACATTTCTGGTATGGTATTTGTGTCCTCCTTTGTGAAGACAGAACCAAAGTATGCATTTAGTTGGTCAGCCATTTAGGTCGGAGGAAGGCACACTGATAATCATGAATTAAACTTCAATGTCTACATTGCAGTAAAATTATGCCAGTCTCTGATTACTGTCCAATGGAAAGAATGTATATTGGATACAGATAAGTTTAATTGACTTAATTAATCGAAGCTGTATCACCTCTCTTCTTTGGCCTCCTTGTCTTGAGAGACAATGGGTAAGCACATGGAGGTGGTCAGTGGTTTGTGAAGCAGCGCCTGGAGTGGCTATTAAGGCCAATTTTAGAGTGACAGACTCTTCCACAGGTGCTGCAGATAAATTGGTTGTCGGGGCTGTTACACCTCTACGTTCAGCAAATTTATTAAGCATTTTATTTAGTTTGTGTTGAGCCAACAAAGGTTGAACAAAATAACCAGAAATTATATAACTATTTAAATTCTTAGGACATGTAGTGCTTTATATTCATAGTTTGCTATCCTAAATTGATATATGCTTTCACTTTTTTTTTTACACTGTACATTTTTTTAAAACTAAAATTGAAACTAACATCAGCTGAGCTTGGCTCGTGGGTAAATGCATCATGTGTGGCACAAAGGGCTACAGAGTAAAAGGTTTCAGGCTGCATCACTGATGTGCTGACTTAGTTAGTCTCGACTAAAAGGCATTTTTTGCACCACCACCATCACCCACCCCATCACTTAACTCAGCAGCCTCAGCAAGTGAAATAAAGGCTAGCGTTCTTCATCATTATCCAGCACTTCTGTGGGAGTTACGCAAGAGTTGTGATTGTGCTTGAACTCTGCATTACCAAAACCTCCTTCCAGGACAGACATAGTCACAAGGTATCACCCAAGGTCTGGACTTTGGCACCAACTAGACCTAGTCATCATGACACACGATCTGTCCAGAGTTCTTCACATCGGCACTGACCATAAGATTGTGGCATTGACCACTCTCATCAGCAGCAGAGTGAAGATGCACCCCCGAAAGTTCCACAGCTCCAAACCAACGGCCCACCAAGTATCAACATCCCTTGCACAAGCACTGAAGTCAAATGCCAGCATTTCACACTGTCGCTACTCACCAAAGCCTTAACAGGAAGAACTGATGCTGGCATCGATGAGCTTAGTGACTTCCAAGCTTCAATCACCCATGTAGCAGCAGTAGCATTATTTGGTAAAGGCGGAACCTGCAACAGGACTGGTTTGAGACCCACTCAGTTGAGATGATATGTCATTGATCCTACGTGATGTGCAACATAAACCCAACAGCTAAGACACTGCACGACCTGAAATTAGCCAAGACAGCTGTGCAAAATATAGGGAAATACTGCACAAACAACTTATGTCAAGCGATCCAAACTGTATGTGACAAAGGAAATCTTTGAGCTATGTACAAAGGGATCAAGAGGCCACTTGACCCTGATATCTCCAAAGTTGCTCCCCTCAATTCGGCAGATGGTGAAGTACTCACCGACAGAAATAAACAGATGTCCTGCTGGACTAAACACTACTGTGAGCTGTACTCCTGTGAGTTGGACAACTCCCTGTCTCTGCTTGATGCTCTCCTGCAACTTCCTGTCATGGATGAGTTAGATCAGGGTTTTCCAACCTTTTTGGGCGGAGGGCTGCATTACAAGTTTTGCTCAGCCCGGGGGTGATGGTGAGCAAATTTCGAAAGATAACAGCAATAAAAATTTATCTTACTAATAAAAACAACAACAGATACGCATTTTTTGTGAAGAGCTTTAAATGAGAAGACAAATTTTTTGACTTACTTTCTCGTCACTGTATTGAAAACTGATTTAGTGACATACCTGACATAGTTTTTGCTTGCATAAGCAGTCAGTCTCTGCCCGCACACATGATGTGGTGATGCAGACTATTCTGGATAGATGTTCACCTTTCAGAAGAGACCATGATCTCTCTCCGCCCTCTCCCTGCAGAGCGTGCGTGTGTGGGAAATATGAGGAAGCACATTTTTTATGCAGTGGGTGGTAATGACTTGGAACTTGCTGTCTGCAAGGGTGCTGGAAGTGGAGATAATAGTGACTTCAAGAGAAAGTTGCATGGCCACCTGAGACAAATAGATTTGTAGGGCAACGGGGATTGAACCAAGGAGTGGGGATGACTGTATAGCTCTGTGGAGAGCCGGCGTGGGCTTGATGGACAGAGTGGCCTCCTTCTGTGCTGTCATTAAATGACTCTTTGATCCTCGCTCCCTCTCTCGCTTCCCCTCTCACTCTCTTCCCACCCCCCCCATCCCCCCCCAGCACCGTCTGTCTGTCGCTCTGTCTCCTTCTCTACCCTCTCTGTTCCTCTCCACCCAGCGTTCTCCACCCTCCCCCTTCCCCCCCATCCCCCCCCTCCACCCATGCTCTCTCTCTCTCATAGTTGCAGAGAGCAGGTTGGTGAGTTCTTTCAAAAGAGATCGGTGTCAGTTTCACAGGTGACAGCTGCTGATATCGAGAACAGCCATTTCCCAACAGACTCTGTTTTCTGGCAGGCTTTTTAAGCAAAAAGTTAGAACCCACCGGAAAGCCCTGAGTCTGTTAAGAAATGGCTGTTCCTGATGTCAGCAGCTGTCACCTGTGAAACTGACAGCGTAACAGGTTAAAAGCCGCATTGACAAAGGGAAATTTCTCATCTCCACTCACGGTGAGGATGCAGAATGTCCCGTGGGCCGGATGCAAACCTTTGGCGGGCCGGATCCTGGACCGCGGGCCATATATTGGACAACCCGGAGTTAGATGAAGAACCCTCGTCACTGCAGCTGGAGAAGACCATTGACTGTCCAGTGAACAGAATGGCACCAGCAAGGACATAATTCCAGCCAAACTGCTCAAGCACAGAAAGTCCGATCTATTGCCACACCTTTATGACCGTCTCCTTCTCTGCTAGAAAATAGACTGTGTTCCACAGGGGATGCATGACACCAGAATCATCACACTATACAAAAACAAAGACAACAGAGGAGACTGCAACAATTACAAGGACATCTCACTCCTTAGTGTCACAGAGAAGGCCTATGCTAGGGTCATACTTAAAGACTCCATTTACTTGCAGACCAAGTGTATCTGGAATAGTGCAGTTTCCGTGCTGGCAGATCTACTGCGGACATGATCATCTCCATATGCTAGCTCGAAGAGAAATGCAGGGAACAGAGTATACCCCTTTACCTTACTTTCGTAGATCTCACTAAGGCATTCGACACTGTCAGCAGAGCAGGGCTCTATAAGATTTTGGGAAAAATTGGCTGTCTACTAAAGTTCGTCAGTCTCATCTGCTCCTTCCATGACAACATGTACAGTTTGATGGCTCCACTTCTGAAAGTTTCGGAGTGAAGAATGGAGTGAAACAGGGTTGTGTCATATCTCCCACTCTGTTTGGCATCTTCTCCATGCTCCTGACCTTTGCCTTCCCTGCAGATATGAAAGGAGTCTACTTGTACACTAGGTCAGAGAGCTCGCTCTACAAGTCATCAAGGCAGATGATGATGATGTGCTAGTCGCTCACACGGAAACTCAGCTGCAACAATTCATGGACTGTCCCCATGCCTGTAACTTGTTCTCATTGACTATAAGCGTCAAGAAAACCGTGGTCTTGTGACAAGATGTTATATCTCCGCCCCGGATCAGATTAAATAACACCCCACTGGAAGTGGTGAGCAAATTCTGCTACCGTGGGTCCACGGTGACAGACAATCTGTCCCTAATGCAGAGCTCGATACACGCATATAGGGAAAGGTCCAACCACCTTGGACCGACTTGCTAAACGCACATGGGATAACACTGAGCTGACCCTCAGGACCAGGTTTATAAAGCCTGTGTTCTCAGCACCTTGCTGTATGGCTGTAAAAAAAATAAATAAAAGGGCGACTTACTGCTATTGGGAAAGGAAGCTCAATAATTTCCATCTTCGCTGTCTGCAGCGCATTATGGGTATAACCTGGCAGGACAAAATCACAAATGTGGCAGTTCTCAAAGGCAGAGCTCCCAAGTGTGTTGGCACTAATCAAACAGAGGTGGCTTTGGTAGATTGGACATGTCCACAGGATGGAAGACAGTTGCATACCCAAAGACCTTCTGTATGGTGAGGTAGCTGGGGCCAGGCGACCAGCGGGGCGCCCAGAGCTCCACTTCATAGAGTCATTGGCTGGTGAAAGAGGGGAATGGCAACACATTCTGTGGACTGGCATGCACTACCATGACAGCCAGTGACTAACAGCAGCTTTGCAACAGGCGCCAATGCCGAAAACAACAACACTCAGCATCATTTGGTAGCTTCACGTGTGGCACGTGGCAGGACCTGCCTGTCAAGGATTTGCCTTCACAGCCATCTGCAAAGGTGCATCTGCCGAGGGCTGGAGAGGAAGTTACAGTGGGAGGGGACGGATCCAGGTCGTGGTTCACGTGGGTACCAACAACATAGATAGGACGGGGAAAGAGGTTCTGCATAGGGAGTATGAGCAGCTAGGGACTAAATTAAAAAGCAGACCCACAAAGGTAATAATTTCTGGATTATTACCTGAGCCACGAGCAAATTGGCAGACAGTAAAATTAGACAGCTAAATGCGTGGCTGAAAGATTGGTACGGGAGAAATGGGTTTCGATTCATGGTGCACTGGCACCAGTACTAGGGAAAGTGGGAGCTGAATAGTTGGGACGGTCTTCACCTGAACCATGCGAGTCATGTAACCAGGACAGTAGAGAGGACTTTGAACTAAATAGTAGGGACGAGGGATCAAGTGAGCGAACATGTGATCATTTAAAGAGAGAGGAGAAGGCAAAAGAGCAAAGTAGCAATAACGGTAATGACAATCAGATTGTGGCAGGAAGGGACAATCCAAAACTAGGGTCTTAAATCTCAACAAAGAAAACTACGAAGGTATGAGGAGCAAGTTGGCTGTGGTAGATTGGGAAACTACATTAGAAGATATGATGATAGACAGGCAATGGCTAGCATTTAAAGAATTAATACATTGTTTACAACAAGTTTACATTCTTTTGAGGCATTAAAACCCAGCAGGAAAGGTGATCCAACCATGCCTAAGAAGAAGTTAAAGATTGTATTAGATCAAAGGAAGAGGCTTATAACGTCATCAAACAAGTAGTAAGCCTGAGAATTGGGAGCATTTTCGAATTCAGCAAAGGAGGACCAAGAAACTAATGAAGAGAAAATAGAGCGTGAAAGTAAACCAGCAAGAAACATAAAATGGACTGTAAAAGCTTCTATAGGTATGTAAAAAGGCAAGGATTAGCAAAAACAATTGTGGGCCCATTACAGGCAGAGACAGTGGAATTTATCATGGGGAATAAGGAAATGGAAGCGAAACTAAACAAATACTTTGCCTCTGTCTTCACAGAGGAAGATACAAAAAACCTCCCAGAAATACTAGAGAACCAAGGGACTAGCAAGAAAGAGGAACTGAAAGAATTAGTGTCAGTAAAAAAAGTAGTACTGGAGAAATTAATGGGACTGAAAGTTGGTAAATCCCCTGGACCTGATGAACCACATCTCAGTGTTGAAAGTGTAGATAGTGGATGTATAGGTGGCCATCTTCCAAAATTTTGTAAATTCTGGAACGGTTCCTGCGGATTAGAAGGTAGCAAATGTAACTCCACTATTTAAGAAAGGAGAGAGAGAGAAAACAGGGAACTAAAGACCTGTCAGCCTGACATCAGTGTAGGGAAAATGCTACAGTCTAATATAAAGGATGTGATAACTGGACACTTAAAAAAATAATGGTAGGATTGGGCAGAATCAACATGGATTTATGAAAGGAAAATCATGTTTGACAAACCTGTTGGAGTTTTCTGCGGATGTAACTAGCAGAATAGATAAGGGAGAACCAGTGGGTGTGTATTTGGATTTACAGACGGCTTTTGATAAGGTCTCACAAGAGGTTAGTAAGCAAAATTGGAGCACATGGGATTGGGGGTAATATATTGGCAGGGATTGAGAATTGGTTAACGGACAGAAAACAGAGTAGGAATAAATGGGTCATTCTCAGTTTGGCAAGCTGTGACTAGTGGGGTATCACAAGGATCAGTGCTTGGGCCCCAGCTATTCACAAGCTATATCAATGATTTGGATGTAGGGACCAAATGTAATATTTCCAAGTTTGCTGATGACGCAAAACTAGGTAGGAATGTGAATTGTGAGCAGGATGCAAAGAGGCTTCAGGGGGATTTAGACAGGCTAAGTGAGTGGGCAAGAACATAGCAGGTGAAATATACTGTGGAAAAATATGAAGTTACCCACTGTGGTCAGAAATGCAGAGTATTAAATGGTGAGAGATTGGAAAATGTTGATGTCCAAAGGAGCCTGGGTGTCCTTGTTTATAAGTCACTGAAAGCTAACACGCAGATGCAGCAATCAATTATGAAGGCAAATGGTATGTTAGCCTTTCTTGCAAGAGAATTTGGGTAAAGGAGTAAAGAAGTCTTGTTACAATTGTATAGAGCCTTGCTGAGATCACACCTGGAGTATTGTGTACAGGTATGGTCTCCTTACCTAAGGAAGGATATACTTGCCATAGAGGGAGTGCAATGGAGGTTCACCAGACTGATTCCTGGGATGGTGGGATTGTCCTATGAGGAGAAATTGAGGAGACTGGGCCTATATTCTGTAGAGTTTAGAAGAATGAGAGGTGATATCATTGAAGCAGACAAAATTCTTACAGGGCTTGACTGGGTTGATGGAGGAAGGATGTTTCCCCTGGCTGGGGTTCTAGAACCAGGGGACACTGGCTCAGAATAGGATGTAGGCCATTTAGCTGAGATGTGGAGGAATTTCGTCATTCAGAGGGTGGTGAATCTCTGGAATTCTCTACCCCAGAGTGCTGTGGAGGCTCAGTCATTGAGTATGTTCAAGACTGAGAATGATAGATATCTAGATATTAAAGATATCAAGGGATATGGGGATAGTGTAGGAAAATGGTGTTGAGGCAGAAGATCAACTATGATCTAGTTGAATGGTAGAGCTGGCTTGAGGGGCTGAATGGCCTACTCCTGCTCCAGTTTCCTATCTTTCTAAGACACTCCACCTAAATGGATTGTTCGCTGCCTGTCCATCATTTTTCATAGATGGAAGAACGTCAACTCCTAATTGTGGAACTGTAATGCAGCATGACGCATAGAACAGGAGTGTAGGCCATTTAGCCCCTCAAGTCCGTTACGCCATTCAATTAGATCATGATTGTGGCCTAACTCCATGCACTCGCCTTTGCCCCATATCCCTTAATACCATTGGTTAACCAAAATCTTATCAATCTCAGTTTTCAATTTAACAGTTGTTGCAACCAAGGTGGGAGGAATGCACTGTCTTTCTCTAGCTACACTTCTCCACAGGTCACAACATGTATTTAAACGTGTACCCGGTTACCGTTGCGGCCAATTATGTACTCTTATCTATTTTAGTTTCAGAATAAAATCCACCAACCAGGTTTCTTCAATAAACAACAAAAGTATTAATTTATTATAAAACAAGACTTAGTCAATATAGATACAAAGTTTTAACACGCAGTTTGAAATGTGGCAGTAAATGTATATATTCCCTTCTAAACACGCAACACACACACGCGCACACACGCTTGTTAGAGGAAAAATAAAGATGCTTTGGTCCAAGTACTACTTGAAGAAAAAGGATAAGATATGTTATTTTCCAGATGGTATACAGTCTCACGTCTGAGTACACATAGATGGGTCACTGGGATCTTTTCAGAAGCATTTCATTCAGGAGATGTTGAGAGGAAGTCTTCCAGAAGCTTCTCAGCAGAATGCTGCTTTGGTTTCTGTGTTTCTTATGCTTGAGTCTTGGTTTCTCAAAGAGGTGGAAAAAAGGTCCTCCCTTTAAGTAGGCTGACTTCCAAACCGACTCACAACAGTATTCAAAAATGAAACCTACTCTTAAGCACCATAAATCTCGACATGTCATTTATCTTGTGAACAACTCCCATTGTCAGAAGGCACTTGTTGTTTCCTTAGCTGAAGACATGTGATATCCAGTAAAGGTTGTTTTTAAGCAGAGTCCTTCCAGTGACTCCTTTTAAACAAAAAAAACAAAATCCAGCATCTATGGCATCACTTCAGTCCTCCAATGAATCCATCTCCATAATTCTAAAACACAAATCCTCTAAATATTAAAAATAGAAGCACTTTCACAACACAATTGGTCTAGCATCAGTTGCCATTTTTGGAAGAGTTTCAAACTTCTACCACTCTCTGCGTGAGGAAATGTTTCCTAATTTTACTCCTAAAAATCTGGCTCTAAGTTTTAGACTATGCCCCCTATTCCTTGACTCCCCAACCTGGAGCAATAATTTATCTCTATCTACCCTATCTGTTCCTCTTAATATCTTAAAAACTTCAATCAAATCACCCCTAAACTGTGTATATTCCAGGCAATACAACCTGGTTTGTGTAATCTGTCTTTGTATTTTAAACCTTGGAGTCAGTGTATCGTTCTGGTAAATTGAGTCTGCACCTCCCACCCTTCCTCTGCAAGGCCATTATATCCTTCCTAAAGTGTGGTGTCCAGAACTGCTCACAATATTCCATATGTGGTCTCACCGGGGCTTTGTATGGCTTAAGAATGTCTTCCACACCTTTGTATTCTAGTTTTCTAGTTGTAATGGCTGGCATTCCATTAGCCTTTTTGATTATTTTCCAGACCTTTTCATGATATTTTAATGATCTGTCCACCTGGCCCCTAAATCTCTTAGGACTTCCATAGTTTCTAGATTTTCACCATTTAGAAAGTATCTTGTATCCTTTTTAGGTTCAAAGTGCACGACCTTGCATTTGGCTACATTGAAATCCGTTTACCACAGTTTTTCTCATTAATTCTATCAATATCCCTTTGTAATGTTACGCTTCCATCTACACTGCTTACAATGCCATCTATGTTTTCGCCTTTGCCGAACTTAGTTATGGCTTTCCATCCCATCATCTTGTTAATAAATACAGTGAATAGTTGAGACCCCAACATAGATCATTGTAGGACATCACTAGTCACATCCTGCCGATTAGAATATCTGTCCACGATCCCTACTGTCTGTCTTCTGCCACTCACAGTTTTTCCTAACCAGGTCAATAATTTGCTTTCAATTCCATGAACTTCAGTTTTAGCTAACAGTCTCTTATGAGGAACTACATCAAATTCCTCTGGAAGTCCATATAAATAACATCTGTAGACAGTACTCTTTCCACTACTTTAGTGATCTCTTCAAAAACTTCAGATTCATCAGGCATGATCTCCCATGTTCTCACCTATTTAATTTAAAACCCTCAGCTGGAAATCATCTGGTCTTGAACATTTGTCACACTTTAGTGCCACGAATTCCTTCATTACTGTTATTTTGTTTGTGTGAGTCTCTGACCCCGATTCAATATTAATAGTCGTTTATTACAGAACTTGAGTATTGCTGAAAATAGAGACATGTTGTCGAAGCTTTTCATCTTGCACTCATCAGGACAATCCACAAGAATAACCAATGTAAGGGAAAACAACAACTCATACTGCATGAGAAGAGAGTGCTGATTGGTTGATAGAGGCCTTGTCATGGGGAATGCACCAGTTTACGGTGACTGACAGTCAACCGCCAAGCTTTGTTTGAAATTTAAACCAGGCAGCTTGACTTTGGTCAAGGCATTGCCCTTGGAATGAACCAGCGAATGGCTGTCACTTCTTTTGTTCAATATAAGATTGGCCTTATCGGTAATCGTAAATAGGGCCCAAGCCATTTGCTCACCATGCAATCTTGATGCTGAAATAGGGCGAATCAAAGACATCCTGCGTGACAATGGCTACTCTGATCAGATCATTTCTTGCTGTAAATTGTGCAAACATTTGAATGGGCTTAAGGCTGTCTTTTTCAGCCCTGGAAAGCGCTCAGTCTACCTCAAACTACCCTGGAAGGGTAATGTATCCCAAAAATTTGAGCAGCTGGTAAAGCTAGCTGTTTCACGCTGCTACTATGCAGTTGCAACACGTGTGGTGTTCGCCACTAACAGGATGCTGCCGTTAAGCCAAAAAGACATCCTGCCTATGACACAAATGAGTAATGTGGTATATGAATTTCAACGCCAGTGTGATGCTAGGTAAATAGGCCGTACGTTCCAAAGACTGGCGGATCATACCAAACAACTTCTGTTTGCAACGGGCAAGGTACGGATCGTACCCAACCAGCTTGTGCTTGCAAAACTCAAAACACAGTGTCCAACATTAGATGTGATTCCGTGATTGGACGACATTTGCTAAATAATCCTCAGTGTACTATGAATTACCCAGACAGCCTATTTAATATTGTCAGTAGGGCTCGCAGTGTGGCGCATTTGCGTGTACTAGAAGCTACATATTTTAATACACAGGACCCTGTTCTTTGCAGACAGAAGGAACATGTACAAACATTGTGCCTGTTTCAGCTGAACGAAGTAAGTGACAGCCATTCGCTGGTTCATTCCTCAGGGCAATGCCTTGACCAATCAGAGTCAAGCTGCCTGGTTTAAATTTCAAACAAAGCTTGGCAGTTGACTGTCAGTCACCGTAAACTGGTGCATTCCCCATGGCAAAGCCTCTACCAACTGGAGTTCACTTGCCAACCAATCAGCACTCTCTTCTCATACAGTATTAGTTGTTGTTTTCCCTTACATTGGTTATTCTTGCGATTTGTCCTGATGAATGCAAGACGAAAAGCTTCAACAACATGTCTCTATTTTCAGCAATACTCAGATACAAGATTAGTTTCCTTGAGCTGTCCAGCATGTTGACTTGTTCCTCTACTGTAAATATTGATAAAGTAATTATTCAGCATGCCCATCATTTCCTTATTTTCAGTGACATCACATCGCTCCTGACCACACTTTTTTTTCCTAATGTAATTGTAAAAGTTGTGTTGATTTTGATGTCCTTGCAAGTTTCTTCTCACTCTCTCCTTGTAGCTCTTACTATCTGTTTTGTCACCCTTTGCTGCTGTTTGTATTTTTCCCATTCACTGCTATTTTTTGCAGTTTTATATGCTTTTTCTTTTAGTTTTATGTTCTTTCTTACCTCTTTAGTTGCCCATGGCTGTCTTTTTTGTCAGGTAGCGCTCTTAACCCTTGGGGATATAACTTGGTTCAGTGTCTCAAATTCTTTTTTGAACACCACCCACTGATTTTCTGTCGTTTTACCCATTAATAGATTTGGCCAGTTTACTGTGGACAGTCTCTATCTCATCCCATTGAGGTCAGCCGTACCTAAATTTAGAATCTTAGTAGCTGTTTCGCATTTCTCCCTTTCATGCATTACACTGACTTCAATCATATTAGGATCGCTATTCGATAAATATTCATGCACTGATGCACTGTAAACTAAATCTGGCTCATTACACTTTACTATGTGGCATTCCCCCTTGTTGGCTCACGGCTGTGTAGCTGCAGAGAACTATTCTGGAGACACTCAGAAATACCCAATATTATTTTCTATTGTATTTGCCCCACTTCCTGAGAGAAAATGAAGGAAAGAAATATCAAGTTATATTGTTAATTTTAAAGTATTTATATTTTTAGCTCCAATAATTTCTGATCAATGACAGTACTCAGAATATGTAGTGTAACAACAGGTTCATTACAACACATGTTATAATCTAGTTCACTACTTGTTTTTGGGCACCTGTTGAGTCTTTTGTGGTGAAAAGGTGTACCTGCAAAAAAGTGAAATGTTCTGTTTGAGTTTTATTCAAACTGTTGGCATAACTGAATGTGGAACAATCTAAAGCAGGATAGAATCCTGGAAAATTGCAGCACAGATACAAACTGTTTATCCCATTGAGAATGAACCAATGTTGTATGTGCTACACTAATCCTGGACAGTAGTGCATAAAATGCAGATAAGTATGAATTGAAGAAAGCACTATTTTGAGCTAATGTTCAGTTTGTTTTCTTATGCAAAGCTGCAGCTGCTTTGGTTGTGGAATGTAGTGGTTATGCTTGATATTTGCAGGCCCAGGGCTATAAGGTAGGAGCAAATTATGCCAAGCAAAAATGTAGACTTAAATTTATCCTTAGAATGCTCTGTACTGATATTTTGTGTCGCTTGACTATCATATCCTGTGCAGTTTCTGTCTGTCTGCATTTTCTGATTGGTTGGTGGGTTGAATTGCTTGGGGGAGCCTGGTGCACATACCTCGGTTACTGGCCCCCGGCTCTTGCCTCTCCCCGGCCTCGGTTACTGAGTTGATGGGGTTAAGTTGAAGGAATGAACCTCAGAGGCATATCAAGTATAAAATGGCATAGGTAAGGGGAGCACAGAATGCTACTCTGATATTAGTGGGGCAGAAGATGAGGATGTAAATTTCGGTCTCTGGTTACTAGCCCCAAGCCCCTTCCATTCCCAGGCCTAGCTTGCTGGCCCCTGGCCCTTACCGTTCCCTGGCCTCGTTTACCGCCACCCCCCCGGCCTTTGCTGCTCCCCAGCCTCAGATATTGGGCTCCACCGCCACTGCTCCCCAGCCTCAGATATTGGGCTCCACCGCCCCACTGCTCCCCAGCCTCAGATACTGGGCTCCAGCCCCCCCCCTGCTCCCCCAGGCTCGGTTACAGGACTCCGGTCTCTGGCTCTAGCCCCACCTCGGACCCGCAATCTAACCCCTAGCCCCTGCTGCTCCTTGGCCTCACTTACTGGCGTCAGCCCTCACCATTCCCAAGCCTCTGAAACCCATTGTTCTTAGCATCTCTCACTCGTCCCTGACCCCCTCCGCTCCCTGTCCTCACTTAGCAGCTCCAGCTGCTGCCCGGCCTCACTTACTGACCCCAGTTGCTCCCCAGCCTCGCTGACCGGCTCCCAGCCCTCGCTACTCCCCGGCCTTGCACACTGGATCCTGGCCCCGCCCTTGGCTCTTGCTGCTCCAAAGCCTTGGTTACTGGGCCGTGGCATGGGAAAGTGGGGATGGGGAGGAAGATGGTGGAGATGGTAATTGGGGAGTTAGGGGGGGAAGACAGTATGGGAGGAGGTGGACAGCAGTGGGGGGGGAATGGCGGGGTAGGTGCTTTGACCTGGGAGTGGTGTGGAGGTTGGAGGCATTTAAGACATTTGGGCGGGGGATGGCATGAGGGGGTGGACAATGGCATGGGGGGGGGGTGGTAAATGGGATATGGGGGGGGGTGGCATGGAAAGGAGGTGGATGGCATGTGAGGCTGGGGGTGAGGGGAGACAGTATGGGAAGGGAGTGAGGGAAGGGGGACGACATGGGAGGGCAGGAGGGAGGAGTAGAGGGGGGATGATGTGGTAGGGAGGGAGGAAGGAAGGAATAGCATGTTAAGGGGGCTGGGACGGCCTGGGAGGTGTGGTATGGGGGATCGGATGGGATGGCATGGGAGTGATGGATTGGGGAATTGGGATGGAGATGGTATGAGAGGGATGAAAGGGATGGGATGGCTTGAGGAGGTTCGCATGGGAAGGATGGAATGGCATAGGATGGGGATTTAAAGAAAGACTATTGCAATAAAGATACTAATTTCACTGCAACTGCGGGTCCCTGCTAGTTTTTCAGTATTCTCAGCTGCTTCTGCAACAAATGCCCCATCATTTACATTTGATATTTAATGGTGGTAATGTTGCAGTTTTTTGACTGCTGTCTGCAGTGATCGCCTATTAATGAATTGAAATGCCATGCCAGAACTGAAGTTTTAACTCTTATGACCTCAGAGTGATCGTTAACTTGATAATACGAGATATGAACCCCCAGACCAATGTAATGAATTAGACAAGATTTCACGTTTTAAGTCTATTATAAAGACTAAACTAAAAAGGAACTCCCCAATTAACTAAAGAGTACTTTGTAAACAGCTGATACCCCAAGTTACAAACAAAGGTATTTTCTTTACTTATTCAACACTTAAAAACTTCACACCACATTTATACTTTACAGTGTCTGCCGGTTTCCCTCTACCTCCCTGTCTCTGTCTTCTGCTGCCACTGCTGGGTGTTTTTTCTGTGAGGCTGCTACCACCGATGGGTTCCCTCCTTACAGCCTGTTTTTCTCTGGAAAGCCTGTTAAATTTATCTGGATTTAGAGTTCAATAGTTTACTGGTAGCATGAGTTTCACAAAGCTATTCAGCTTTTCCTTTGCCCCCAGGCGTTAACACCTGCTTGGTTAGTTATCATGTTCTCAGTGGCTGACTCCTTGTTCAGCAACACATAAGTCTGGGAGGGCGAGATCCATTTTCTTTGTGTTAATGCTGTAGTCTCTTCTGTGGAAAACAGTCTAGGATCTACTTCCTTTGTTGTCCTAGTACCTTTTGCAGATTGGAGGTGAGGTCAGCTGACCTGGACTCCATCTTGAACTTTTAAAAATTGCAAGCTTTAAGACATAATCATGGTACAGGGTCCTGCGTTCATAACAGTCTGTACATTTTTATTGTACATAAAGAGTACAAATGATTAAATTAAATTACTTGTTTACTATTGTTTACTAATACTGAGATTTAAATTAGTTTACATCTTTTGTCAGTTGCTAGCTGAGTCACCTCTAGTCGATATCCAAGACAAGGGTGGATGCAGATCCTGCTGATAGCTGACACTAGTGGCTGCTTCCAGCTGAGTGTATTTCTCCAGGTTCTGGGAGAGAGGGTGATAACTTGAGATGGTGGAGGACTTAAATGGGGCAGTAAATGTTAAGTGGTTCTCCACAAACTTTCTTTTCTGTCTTTAAGCAAGCTAAGGGCACATTTCATTCACCATATGGTTGAACTATATTTTGACAGGAAATGCCTCTTTGACATACCTTTGGTTTTGTTGTTGTTGCTGGAATGCTGATCGAGAGGCCTGCTCAGGTCGGGAAAAAAGAACCCGACCGAACCATTGCAGACCCGAATCCGACCCAGCCCGAGTTCCTCTGATTTTGCCCCGAGCCCGACCCAACCATCCCTTTTCTTACCTTTGGACTTGGAATCTCCACGAAGCTGCAGTGCATACGCGATGACGTCATAGTGACGTCACTCGCCCACTCAGTTTCGTCCCGGACTCCCAGCTCAGGTAAGTTTTTAAAATGTCAATACATAACAGCAGAGCACTTAACGTGTGTGTCCTGCCCAACCCGACCCGACTCGACCTGGACTAGGCCCGACCCGACCCCAGCCCAAATGCCGTACCCTGAAGATGGGCCTGACCCGACCTGAATCCAACATATGTCGTCAGGTCCTGTTGGGTTCGGATTGGGTAGCAGGCCTCTGTGCTGACCTTCTGAAAATTTGCTTTGAGTTCATCTCAGTAGAAAACAAAATCTTTTTATTGTAATCGCTGCACATCAGCAGAAGAGAATTGAACTCTGTGGACATTTAAACCTTATTGAATAAGAACTGGAATCTATAGCTGTTGCTGGATCGGTTTTCCATTTCGTTTTGCAACCTATAATCTTCTGTATCCAGGTATCATGAAAGTACCTGCATTGTATAATGGTCATTGCCAACAGTTAGAATCAGCAGTTAGTGCAATCTTCAAAATTGTGACTGAGTTGCACACTGCCTTTCAACTTTGAGTCCTGCGCTCAAGTGCACAGTATTATATGCCCCTCGCTACTCCATGTTGCTGGATGTTTATGCTTTATCTGGTATGCCTCCTTTCTCTCTAATCTCTTTCTTGACAGCTGGAAACTGGATTATGCTATTTCACACGACCAGTAAAGGCAGCTTCCCAGGGTTTTATTTCCTGTTGCAGTGTTTTTACATAAAGTGTTGTCTGTGCTATTAATCTCTGGCTATGACTTGGGCATAATACCTAAAAGGTGCTGTTCTATCTCAAGCCCCCTCTGCTAGCAGTTTTGGCTTGATTGGAACTGGTTGGTATTGTACAAGAGGTTTGGGTTTGTTATGCAACCACTGATATTTCCTACCTCTAGCAAAACATAATACAGTGTGTTTTTGTTTTAAAAATTGCTACTATATTTATCCTTAGCAAAAGTAGTTTAGACTGGGTGGCGGTGAATCCATCATTACTCGAATCAAACCAGTGTAAATGAAGTGGTTTTATTAAGCTAATTACTTTTTCACTGTGGCTTCCATTTCCTTGACTCCTGAACGCACTAAATAGTTACTCTATCCATGTGAGTAATTTCCAATGTTATTATTTTCTAGGATATTGATGAGTGGAATATCAGCCGTTTGAATACAATTTTGGATGTGGTAGCCGAAGAAAGTGGCATTGCTATTGAAGGTGTGAACACACCTTACTTGTACTTCGGCATGTGGAAAACTACTTTTGCTTGGCATACTGAAGATATGGATCTGTACAGCATTAACTATCTACATTTTGGAGAGCCGAAATCTTGGTAGGTGTAATGGCTATGTTGCATTCAGGTTTTATTTCTTGCTGTACATATTTAAGGACTGGCAAAGAGTACATTTTTGTTTTGCTTCCTCCCTCCTAAAAATATGCTATTTAAAAACAAATTCATACAGTGAATGATATACAATCTGCAGTATGTGTAATGAGGCGGTACATCATTAGGTTGAACGCAACTGTTCTGAGGTGTCCTGCTTGTTTGGTAATAACTTGAGATAAGTTTGTGTATGCTATACGGATTAATGAGTTTAGTTTTGTCTTTTTTTTTTATTTATAGAGTTATAGAGTGATACAGCACTAAAACAGGCCCTTCGGCCCACCGAGTCTATGCCAACCATCAACCACCCATTTATACTAATCCTACATTAATCCCATATTGCCTACCACATCCCCACCTTCCCTCAATTCTCCTACCACCTACCTACACTAGGGGCAATTTACAATGGCCAATTTACCTATCAACCTGCAAGACTTTGGCTTTGGGTGCATCCGGTGGAAACCCACGCGGCCACAGGGAGAACGTGCAAACTCCGTACAGGCAGTACCCAGAACCGAACCCGGGTTGCTGGAGCTGTGAGGCTGCGGTGCTAACCACTGCGCCACTGTGCCGCCCCAAAATTGAATTCAGATTTCACGATTTGCCGTGGTGGGATTCGAACCCATGTCCCCAGAGCATTACCCTGGGCTCTGAATTACGAGTCCAGTGACATTACCATTACACCACCGCCTTTGATCATTTTGCGACTGGTGGGATACAACTGACAATGATAGACAGGAGACTCCAGCAATACAGTTGTGCCATTTTTAGAAGTGGTGTTGTGCTATTACTGAAAGTTGAGTGATTATTTTGCTGGGTATTTTTGTGTATATATAGGTGTATGTATGCATGTGTGAGCATGCGTATGCAAAATCCATAATACGCTGTGCACTTGAAGCATTAACTCTCGTTGCCCTGGAATATTCTTGGAAGATAATTGATGACGCCACCATTTTGAAACAAAGAAGATGTTTCTAGCTCTGACGTTCTTAACTTTGAGAATATTAAATAAAGATGTATCATAAAAACCAGAGCTTGGAGCAGTATTCAACACCTGATTTGTAGAACGATCCTGGTCATAGTATCAGAATGTATAAATAATCATTTCTGTGACACTGGTTTATGGTAGTTTTTTCTGAATTGGACAAATACCTGGAGCTTATTTTAAGTGAGCTGTTCTGTTTGTCACCATCTACTGGATATAATTTAAAACTCAATCACAGATCATACTGACAACTTTTGTACTTTTGAAGCAGCACCAAACTAAACACATGGGCTGTAAAGTTATTGAAGGAGCCATTCCATAAACCTGACTGAGTATATAATTTGACTTGATACGACTAAAAGCTTCAGTGCTATGTTAGTAATGGTGCTTAAGGCTTGAGAGTACACTCCTATCATCGTCTTCTCAAGGACGATTAGGGATGGGCCATAATTGTTGGCCTTGCCAGCAACACCCACATGCCATGAATGAATAAAAAGAAAGCCTGTTTGCAAGAATGGGGGAGAAATTCAACTTGCGGTCGCACATTTTTCCAGGATAAAGTGAGCAGTAGATTTCTGAACTTGGTGTTGTGTTGTATGCCCGAAGCCATATTGACTTGGGCATTTAGTCATCCAGGGTGAGCACCTAAAAGCAGTGGAGTGCCTAACAATTACATGTAAACTAGGGTCCTACTTGTGATTAAGGACCATTTTGCCAAGTTGAACTGCAGGTGCCTTATATTCATTCCTTCCAAAACTCGCCCATGAATCCTTGGCAGCAACAATCAGAAAGGAGGCTGCACCAGCATTATTTAATGGGATTCTCAGTTGCATTCAGGCGAGCCTCTGGTTCGTCATTTCAGACTAGCTGTAGGCTTCTGGCCTATTTCTTGTTCCGCTGACTGCTCTAAACTGAGTTCAAAAATTGTGGAAAGTTAATTTTTGGAACTGCAGGACAGTCTTTGCTTAGGGGTCTTGTGCACATTTACTCTGCCACCATGGGTCCTTTGTCCTTGCTTCTGCTCACTTGTGCTCCGTGAATCTCCCAGTGAAGATTGCTGTAACTGACCCTCTAAATTGTGCTGGTAGCTGCTTTCTGAGCTGTTGCCCGCATGGCTAAGGTCAGATGATGATATGTCTTAAGGAGTGCTATTCTCTTCCTCTTTTGCATATGATTTCTGATGGATCTGGAGAGAGAAGAGAAAGATGATGGTTGGCAATTAGCAGAGACAGATGAGTTGCACAGTCCTTGTAGGGATGGTAGTCCTTCTCCTGCTTTCATCTGCATCCAGTTGTGTGCCAGCTTGTCCTCAGGGAAGAATGGGAGTGGGTTACTGGGTGGCCTGCTGAGGGTTGGTAAAATGTGCGTATCAGGGGAGAATAGTGCTCATGGTGTGTGAAAATTGCTACAGATGTCGAAAAGTGAGGAGAGTAATTGTGAGGAAGGTAGTTGGTGTACAGTGTGCAAGTAGCAGCAGAAAGAGTTTCAGTAAAATGGGAAAGAAAAAAGAAAGATTTGCATTTATTTAGTACCTTTCCCAACTGCAGGATGTCCCAAAGGGCTTAACAGCCACTTTTTGAAGTGTAGTCACTGTTGCAATGTTGGAAATGTGGCAGCCAATTTGTATACAGTAAAGTCTTACAAGCAGCAATGAAATAAATGACCAAATAATCTATTTTAGGTGTTGGTTGAGGGATAAATGTTGGCCAGGACACTAGGGGGAATTAGCTTGCTATTAAGTGGTGCCGTGGAATCTTTTGCTTTAAGTTGAGGGGGCAGATCTCATCTGAAAGAAGGCACCTCCGATAGTACAGCGCACTGTCGGGTTCAAGGCTGCTATTAAAGTGGGGTTCTGCTGCTTGATTTTACACTCTCTGTCAGAATAAGTGGTGCTGGCAGCTTGCCAATCATAATCAAATGATGCACATACACCAATTTAGCTCATACCTCTTGCTGATGCCAGTGGACACTGAGTGTAATTGCTGCACACATTTTATGCCTGTTTTTGGCACGGGTTGAATTTCAGTCGCAGTGTCACCTTGTGGCACAGAGTGGGTATGTCAACAGTACACTTCAAATGCTGTGCTCCTCTTGAAAGAAATATTCCTTGCTACTCTTGGATCTAGGGCTACCGTTATTTGCCAGTCTGAACTGGTAGGGCTGAAGCATTTGAATAAAAACTGCGAACATGATTTTGTTTTAAATGTGAAGTACCTTGCTCTCTGACTTCTGGTTTCAAACTTGCTAGGTCACTGCTGTGCTTGGTTCAGTGGAAATTGTTATGCATTTCTTTATACAAGGAAAATATATTTCCAGTAATATACGAGTGAAGCATGTGAATGACTTTTGTTAGAACATCCCATTCCTTTTTTTTTTGTGATTGTGTAGGATTTTTCTCTAAGCAGAGTTTCTTTCTATCCCGTGGCTCCTTATGTTGCTTGTTCCTTTTGGATTCGTCCCCATCAATAAATTGCGTAGATGATTCAAATTTTAGGAGACTAGCATGGGAAAGTGGATCCATGGATATTGGATAGAATGAGCAGGATATTTTGCTGTAGTTTTGCTATTTAGCACATCATCCTTTATTGGCAGCTTGTTCTGTGTCGTCATTTCAGTCATTTTGGATTCATCACATTTTTAATATATGGAGGCAAGGATGGGAAGAGAGAACTTTCCAGAAGCAACTTGCCGATAGCCAGAACAATATGGTCTGGGATGTGTGTGCTTTGAGGTTGAGTGGCATAGATAGGCACAGGTTTTAAAGTCAACCTTAAATGATGTACATGTCTCTGGTTTATAGCTAACTATACGCTATTTTGTATATCCTATTGTGATGTAATCCCAGACTTGAGATGTGCTGCAAATTATTTAAATGTGGATCTGAAATTTTGCGCTTAGTAAGCAGCTCATTCAAGTAAGAGAAGTTTGCTTGAAATGGATCACATGACACGCTTCGGTAGCCGTACACAATCTCAAATTATTCTTTTGGTCGTGTTTTAAGATCTGCCCTAAGAATATCCTTACAGATCTAATGAAAGATTCTGACTGATATTTTCACAAATGTAAATAATCATGAGGTGTGAACAAGTAATAGATTATCCCAAACTAGTTCAAAATAAAGAACACAATAAATAAGAACTTTTTTTGTCCTGAGGTGTGGGTGTCGCTGGCTAGGCCAGCATTTGTTACCCATCCCTAATTGCCCTTGAGCAGGTGGTAGTGAGCTGCCTTCTTGAACCACGGTAGTCCATGTGGTGTTTGGGAAGGAGTTCCAGGATTTTGGCCCAGTAACCACGGAAGAACGCTGGTGTAGTTGCAAGTCAGCTGTGTAGGGGAGGGGAGCAGGGGAGCTTGCAGGTGTTCATGTTTCCATGCTTCTGCTGCCCTTGTTCTTGGTGGTAAGGGTCACGTGTGTGGGAGGTGCTGTAGAAGAAGCCTTGGCGAGTTGCTGCAGTACATCTTGTAGATGGTACACACTGTGCCACGTTGTACCTGTGATGAAGGTAGTGAATGTTTAAGATGGTGGATTGGGTGCCAATCAGGTGGACTGTTTTGTCTTGGATGATGAGTGCTTTTGGAGCTGTGTTCATCCAGGCAAGTGGAGTCTCCCATCAAACTCCTCATCTGTGCCTTGTAGCTGGTGGAAAGACTTTGGGGAGTCAGAAAATGAGGTACAGCAGAATCCCCTGCCTGTGACCTGCTCTTCTTGTCATAGTATTTATATAGCTGCTTCTGTTAAGTCTCTGGTCAATGATAACCCCCAGGATATTGATGGTGGAGGATTCAGCATTGGTAATGCCATTGAATGTCAAGGTGAGAGGGTGAGATTCTCTCTTGTTGGAGATGATCATTGCCCGGTACTTAAGTGGCATGCATGTTATTGGCACTTATCAACCCAAGCCTGAATATTGTCCAGGTCTTGCTACGTGTGGGCATGGACTGCTTCATTATCTGAGGAGTTGCGAATGGAACTGAACACTGTGCAATCATCAGCAAGTATCCCGAATCAATTACTTTCTACACCTAGTGATCACCATTTACATCTGTGAAAGTATCAATCAGAATCTTTCATTTGATTTGTAAGTTCACTGATGAGCTATAACTCTATAATCGTCAACGTAAAGTCTCACGCAGAAGCTTGCATTTATAGAGTGCTTTTCATGTTCAAAGTACTTTGCAGCCAATGAAGTACTTCTAAAGTTTAATCACTGTTGTAATATAGTCAAATACATAGAATTTGCATACAACCAGATCCCATAATTATCCATGAGATGACTGTCGAGATAACCTGTTGCAGTGGTGTTGGCTGAGAGATAAATGTTGGTCATGTTGTGGGGAGAGCTTCGCTATTGCTCTTTGATAAATGCCATGGGATCTTTTATATCCAGTTGAGCAGATAGTTGGGGCTTTGGTTTAAGAGCTCATGTGAAATACAGCCCCTCTAACAGTGCAAAGCTCCCTCAGTGCGGCACTGAAGTGTCAGCCTAGGTTATTTGCTACATGTGAGTATTGAAGCCTTGACCACCTGATTCTCAGTGACACAACTGAGCCAAGGTTTACACTTAAAATTACATAAAAAGAGAAATAAGCTGAGAATGTTGGATATCTGAATAAGACCAGACCATGTTGAAAATGTGCACCAGGTCTGTGTTATTTCCAAGTTATGGAATGATATACACTGAATGTCATTAATTTGTTGTTTCTCTGTACACGTGCTTTCTTACTTGCAAGTCTGTTTGCAGCATTTTCTGTTTTCGTTTCAAAATATGTAATATATTTTGTGATGTTGGGAACTTGGCTTCCAGTTGGAGCAATTTCTTCTCGATCCGTGGAGTTTACTTGGATTAGTTGGCAGCCCTGTTGTTAAGGTTACTTCCTCTAACAATACTTGCTTGGGGCAGGGGGTGGGGGGAAGTGTGGTGTGGGGCGGTGATAGATAGCAAATTAATGTAAGCTTAGCTTTGAAATCTACAGAATAAAAAGACGACAAAATACGTAGAGAAGTATTTCAGTCATCAAACCTGTTTTTGTGCATGTTTGAAAGTATCAGTTATTTTTGTTTTGATGTGGAACTGGAGGACATTTGTAGTCAAATGATGGATTTTGTTGCAAAAATATAGTTAAGAGCGTGGTTTTAGATTTAGAGATACAGCACTGAAACAGGCCCTTCGGCCCACCGAGTCTGTGCCGACCAGTAACCACCCATTTATACTAATCCTACACTAATTCCATATTCCTACCACATCCTCACCTGTCCCTACCACCTACCTATACTAGGGTCAATTTATAATGGCCAATTTACCTATCAACCTGCAAGTCTTTTGGCTTGTGGGAGGAAACCGGAGCACCCGGAGGAAACCCACGCAGTCACAGGGAGAACTTGCAAACTCCACACAGGCAGTACCCAGAATTGAACCCGGGTCGCTGGAGCTGTGAGGCTGCGGTGCTAACCACTGCGCCACTGTGCTGCCCCTAATTGTATTGTAATTGGGAATGTGGTTGTATGGACAACATTCCAATGCAATTCCAGCCTGACATTGGCTCCCAATCTGGCAATGCCTGGATTTTAAAATCTCATCCTTGCGTACTAAACCCTCCATGGCCTTACCTTTCCCGATCTCTGTAATCTCCTCCAGCCCTACAATGCTTTGAGATCGTGCTCCTACAGTTCTGGCTTCTTGCACATCCCTGACTTCCTTTGTTATGCTATTGCTGGCTGTGCCTTCAGCTGCCGGCCCTAAACTCTGAAATTCCCTCCTTGAACCTGCCCACCTCCTTTCAATTTGATCCTTTTTGACCAATGGCCACCTATCCTAATATCCTTTTGTGGTTTGCTGTCCAATTTTGGTGAAGCACCTTGGGATGAGCTACTACATTAAAAGTTCTATATAAATGCACATTGTTGTGTTGGTTAAGTACCTCTATCATTGTAATTCAGAGCTTGGTTGGATGAGCATGTTGCTGCTGACATCATTGCTCATTGCTGGACAGCTGAACGATAGTACTGGAGCCAATCTTTACTCCGTTTTACATTTATTTACAGAGTTAAACATTACTAACATACACCTCCTAACTCGACCACTGCACAATTTCAATAAGAGTCTCCTTTATATGTGCTCAAGTGAAACCCCAGTTAGTGCCCACCACCTGCATACAATTAAAACACAGTTAATCTACAATTAAAAATCAGTGACTGCTAGAGTGTATTTTTGTATTCAGAAGCTATAAAGCTATAATGAAAAAGAAAATTAATTTCCTGTTATTCCAATATTGGTGTTTTAAAATGATTTGGGGCATTACTTCTGTCAGGAAATACTACAGTCTGATCCTGACGAGAATCAATCGCCCATTGGAGTTCTTATCCATAAGCAATGCAGTTTTTAACTGATATCTAATCATATTGCATATAATACATATGTAAAGTTAAGCTTGTTAAAGAAACTAAGCAGCACATTTGATGAAAACAAACCATGCAGGTATTTGAGATGTCTTTTAGTATTTTTGTATTCTTCTTTGGCCTCCTTATCTCGAGAGACAATGGATACGCGCCTGGAGGTCGTCAGTGGTTTGTGAAGCAGCGCCTGGAGTGGCTATAAAGGCCAATTCTAGAGTGACAGGCTCTTCCACAGGTGCTGCAGAGAAATTTGTTTGTCGGGGCTGTTGCACAGTTGGCTCTCCCCTTGCGCCTCTGTCTTTTTTCCTGCCAACTACTAAGTCTCTTCGACTCGCCACATTTTAGCCCCATCTTTATGGCTGTCCGCCAGCTCTGGCGAACGCTGGCAACTGACTCCCACGACTTGTGATCAGTGTCACAGGATTTCATGTCGCGTTTGCAGACGTCTTTAAAGCGGAGACATGGACGGCCGGTGGGTCTGATACCAGTGAGGAGCTCACTGTACAATTTGTCTTTGGGGATCCTGCCATCTTCCATGCGGCTCACATGGCCAAGCCATCTCAAGCGCCGCTGACTCAGTAGTGTGTATAAGCTGGGGGTGTTGGCCGCCTCGAGGACTTCTGTGTTGGAGATACGGTCCTGCCACCTGATGCCAAGTATTCTCCGGAGGCAGCGAAGATGGAATGAATTGAGACGTCGCT
Organism: Heterodontus francisci; assembly: GCF_036365525.1. Lineage (NCBI taxonomy): Eukaryota > Metazoa > Chordata > Chondrichthyes > Heterodontiformes > Heterodontidae > Heterodontus > Heterodontus francisci. The sequence goes on from NC_090374.1 coordinate 191,907,161, forward strand.
CTTGGCTGACACACGTTGTCCAGGCCTCGCTGCCATAGAGCAAGGTACTGAGGACACAGGACTGATACACTCGGACTTTTTGTATAATGCACACTGAACTGTGCTTTTCCCTGCCGAGAATGCATATATAATCCTGCTGTTTGAAATGCAGTACTTCACTGCCCTCTACTGGACAGCAACAAGATTGCACTGTATTTAAAAAAAGGCAATCAAATTGTCAAATCCACTGAAATACCTTTTAAATTATGCTACTTTAAAAAAAAAAGTTTCAAAACCTTTTCTTCCCACCTTTTTTTTACCCAGCTATTATGTTAAGCACAATTTGCTGCACAGAAGTAATGCCCCAAATCATTTTAAAACAACAATATTGGAATAAAACAGAAAATTAATTTTCTTTTTCATTTGAAGTACCAATCTAAACTCCCCCACCCTAGCCAGACAGAGAAATAATCAAATTTTGGTTGTAGGTGCAATATGAACAAATGTCACTTATTTTATGCCTCTGTTGTCACACTAGATAACATATGAAAAAGGTGAAAGAGACCGTCAGGAGCACCATGCATCATTTTTTGTTGTTGACTGCATATGACGCCACATGAACAAGAAGTGAGAAACTGCAGTCGCTGTAAATGTGAAACAAAAGCAGAAAATGCCAGAAACACTCAGTAGGCCATGCAGCATCTGTAGAGAGAGCAGATGAGTCAATACATTTGTTTTGATCGCGCTAACTCATCTATCTTTTCTAAAGATGCTGTCTAACCTATGTGCTTGTAGCATTTTCTGTCTGTTTTCAGTACTATGCAAATTGTATTTCAGACACAAACTCTGAAGTAAAAATAGAAAATGCTGGAAATACTCAGCCGGTCAGACAGTATCTCTAGTGAGAGATACAGAGTTAACATTTCAGTTTGATTACTTTTTGTCGAGTAGAAAAAGCAAAAGGTGTAACAGATTTTAAGCAGGTACAGAGGCAGGAGAAGGGGAGAGGGAGAAGAACAAAGGGAAGTTCTGTAATAGAGTTGAAGACAGAAGAGGTAAAATTGCTTCCATTAATGTGCAGAGCATTAAATCTACTACGCGATGTGTTTCAACCTTAGATTACCTCGCCAAGGTCAAAGCCGACCTACTGTTTCTGCAGGAGTGTGAAATACCACACCTCAGCACCTACAGGCAGTGGTCGCGATGGTGGTCCCACAAGCCATCGATCTGGTCGGGGGGTAATGATTGCCGTTCCTCCGGCCTGGGTATTCTGCTGCGGGGAGGTAACTTCACCATCTCTGAAGTTAAGGAGGTGGTGGGCGGTCGCCTCCTCGTAGCAGACGTGATGTACAACAACGCTCCGCTCCGGTTGATCAACGTGTACGCCCCGGTACAACGCAGCGAGCGGCTGACCGTCTTCCAGCAGCTCCCACTGCTGCTGGCGATGTTCAGGCCGGTCATCCTAGGCGGTGACTTCAACTGCATCATCGATGCGGCTGGACGATCCGGCAGTGACGACAGCAAACTGGACGCTATGTCCAGATTCCTAATAGAAACAGTTAAAGATGCCAAACTGCATGACGTCTTCAGCAAACCTGCAGATGGAGCGCAGCGCAGATACACATGGTCAAGATCGGACAGGTCTGCCCGTTCCAGGATTGACTTCCTGTTTGTGTCCCGTGCTGTCACGGTCGGATCCACCGACATCAAGCCGGTGTTCTTCTCTAACCACTGCCTCTTACTGGCCGACTATCACTTACAGGACGACCAGCGGGTTGGCAGAGGGACGTGGAAGCTCAATGCTACTACACTGCTGACCCCAGAGAACGTTGAGGAACTCAAAAGGGATTACAAAGGTTGGAGGACCGTGAAACCCCTCTTTGAGTCTCCAGTTCACTGGTGGGAAGCGATTAAGGAGAACATCAAGAGGTTCTTCATCCACAAAGGTGTTCAGAGGGCGAGAGAGAGACAGAGGGAAATGTCCCGACTCCAGAAAAGTATGCAAAATCTGCTCTGGTTGCAGTCAATGGGGGTCGAGGTCAAGGAGGACCTCCAAGAGGTGAAGAGCCAGCAGGCCTCGCTCTTTGCCAAGGAGGCCTCCAAGATCATCTTCCGGTCCAGAGTCAGCTCCATTGAGCAGGATGAGACGTGCTTGTGTTACTTCTTCCAAAAGGTACACAGAGAGCTCTGTTATCAGCAGCCTGAAGGAAGAAGTTGGCTCGGTAACGTCTTCGCAGTCCAACATACTAAGGATCAGCAAATCCTTTTATGCTGGGCTGTATGACGCGAAGCCCACAGACAGCATAGCCTCCCAGTCCTTCCTGTCATCTATCACCGAGGTCTTAGATGACAGCAGGAGGGAGAGACTGGACAAGCCGCTAACTCTGGACGAGCTGACAAAGGCCATCGAGTCCTTTGAGACCAGTAAAACTCCCGGAAGCGACGGCTTACCGGTTGAGTTGTACTCGGCCCTGTGGGACTGTGTCGGCCCGGACCTGCTGGAAGTATACGAGAGTGTGCTCTTGGCCGGCAGCATGTCAGAATCCATGAGGAAAGGCATCATCACCCTCATTTACAAGCAGAAGGGGGAGAGTGCAGAAATCAGAAATTGGCGGCCCATCTCACTGCTTAATGTTGACTACAAGATTCTGTCCAAAGTCATAGCCAGTCGAGTCAAATCTACTCTGGAGTTGGTGATCCACCCTGATCAGACCTGTACTGTCCCCGGCAGGAAGATCTCTGATAGTCTCGCGCTACTCAGGGATACGATCGCCTACGTACGGGACAGGAGGGTGGACACCTGCCTCATCAGCCTGGACCAGGAGAAGGCTTTTGACAGGATATCGCACACCTACATGATGGACGTGCTTTCCAAAATGGGGTTTGGGGAGGGAATCTGCAATTGGATCCAACTGTTCGACAAAAACATCAGTAGCGCAGTCTCAATCAACGGGTGGGAATCGGAAAGTTTCCCGATCAAATCTGGAGTCAGACAGGGCTGTCCTCTGTCCCCGGTCTTTTGTTTGCTGTATTGAACCCTTTGCTAAGTCTATTAGGAAGGATGCGAGTATAAGAGGGGTGACGATCCCAGGCAGCGGAGGCACTCAGATTAAAACCTCCCTGTACATGGATGACATCGCCGTCTTCTGCTCGGATCCGCTGTCCGTGCGCAGACTGATGAGCAAATGCGACCAGTTCGAACTGGCTTCGGGAGCCAAAGATAACCACGGCAAGAGTGAGGCCATGTTCTTTGGGAACTGGGCTGACCGATCGTTTGTCCCCTTCACTGTCAGGTCAGATTACCTGAAGGTGCTGGGGATATGGTTTGGAAGGGCCGGGGCGTGCACCAAAACCTGGGAGGAGTGAGTAGCCAAGGTACAACAAAGTTTGAGCATGTGGGGGCAGCGATCTCTCTCCATTGTGGGTAAGAACCTGGTCATCCGGTGCAAGGCGCTCACGTCGTTGCTGTACGTGGCGCAGGTCTGGCCCATACCCCACTCCTGCGCTGTGGCAGTCACCCGAGTCATTTTCCGCTTCATCTGGGGATCTAAAATGGACCGGGTCCGGAGGGACTCAATGTTCAAATCTCTGGATAAGGGCGGGAAAAATGTACCCAACGTGGCTCTCATCCTGATGACCACCTTCGTGTGCGGCTGCATCAAGCTATGCGTAGACCTCCAGTACGCAAAGTCCAAGTGTCACTACGTGCTGAGGTTCTATCTGTCCCCGGTGTTGCGAAGGATGGGCCTGGTCACATTGCCGCGGAACGCTCCATGCAGTTGGACCGTGCCGTACCACCTATCCTTTGTGGAGCAGTTTCTGCGGGAATACACCTTTGACCACTGGTCCATCAGGCAGTGGTCTGCAAGGAATGTCCTCAAGGCCCTACGGGAAATGGAGACGGTGGATCCTGTCGGATGTTTCCCTGAGCAGACCACCAAAGTCATTTGGCGGAATGCCTCATCACCAGAACTTTCAAACAAGCACCAAGACGTAGCTTGGCTGTTGGTGAGAAGGGCCCTCCCCGTCAGATCCTTCATGCACACCCGAAGTCGCGACCCCTCCGCACAGTGCCCCCGCGGTGGCTGTGGTGGGGAAGAGATGGTCACCCACCTCCTCCTGGAATGTGTCTTTGCAAAGCAGGTTTGGAGAGAGATGCAGTGGTTTTTGTCGAGGTTCATCCCAAGCAGCTCTGTAACACAGGAATAAAAGCAAAATACTGTGGATGCTGGAAATCTGAAATAAAAACAAGAAATGCTGGAACCACTCAGGTCTGGCAGCATCTGTGAAAAGAGAAGCAGAGTTAACGTTTCGGGTCAGTGACCCTTCATCAGCTCTACGGGCTGTTCCCAGGGATGCACACCGAGATAAACATCAACTGCTGCTGGAGGACTCTCAATTCGGTTAAAGACGCCCTTTGCTCTGCCCGAAACTTGCTGGTCTTCCAGCGCAAAGAGTTGTCCACCACCGAATGTTGCAGACTGGCACATTCCAAGGTCCAGGACTACGTGCTGAGGGATGCACTAAAGCTTGGGGCAGCCGCAGCAAAGGTTCAATGGGGAAAGACCACTGTGTAAGGTCCCCCCACCAAGGTGAACTGAGGGGCTGGATCCATGGGAAACCCCTCGAACTGTATCGGGAAAATTTTCATTTGCATTAAATGTAAAAATGTATATGGCATGACAATGAAATGGAAGGGTTGTGAGGCAACACATGATTGTATAGAAGGAAACTGATCACCGTTGCACTGTTTGTATTTTTTGACTTGATGCTGTTTTAAACTGTTTGGCAATGTAATTTTTACAGATTTTTATGAATAAAGTATATTTTGGAAATAAAAAAAAGAGGTAAAATGACAAAAGATATGATGGTGGTAGACAAAAGGAGATGGTAATGGGACAAGTAAAGAAACAAAAGATGGGTCTAGAGGAGGTGTAAATGGCATTAGCAGAATTATTAAATTAAGTTGCTGCCTGGGAAGATGAGAGGACTGGTTATGATCTGAAATTGTCGAACTCAGTGGTGAGTCCAGAAGGCTGCAAATTGAACGATGAGGTCTGTTACTTGAGCTTCATTAGAATAGTATAGGAGGCCAAGGACAGAGAGGTCACAGTGGGAGGGGGGCAGAAAATGAAAATGTCAAATGGCCAGGAGCTCCGCCGTGCTTGTGGACTGTGTGGAGGTGTTCCCACAAAGCAATTGTCAGATTTGTATTTGGTTATCCCAGTGTCAGAGTCATAGACTCATTGCAGTACAGACGTAGGCCAGTCAGCCAATTGACTCTATGCCAGCTGTCTTTCAGGCAACCTAATCCGTCCCATTCTCCCGCTCTATTCCCGTAGCCCTGCAAGGTTATTACCCTCAAATGCCTACCCAATTTCCTTTTAAAATCATTCATTGCCTCTGCTTCCTCCACTCACAAAGGCTGCGACTTCCAGGTCATGACCACCTGCTGTGAAAAAAAGTTCTTCCTGACATACCCCCTGCATCTCTTGCCAAAAAACTTAAATCTGTGTCCCCTAGTCCTTGTACCATCAACTTATAGGAACAGCTGATCTTTGTCTACCTTATCTAAGCCTGTGATAATCTTGTACATCTCTATCAAATCTCCCCTCAATCTCCTTTGCTCCAGGGGGACAACCCCAGCTTCTCCAACCAAACCTTGTAACTAAAATCCCTCTTCCCTGGCGTCATTCTAGTAAATCTCCTCGCAAGGACGCTCACATCCTTCCTAAAGTTTGGTGATCTGAACTGGACTCAATATTCTAGTTGCAGCTTAACCAGAGCTTGATAAAGGTTCAGCATAACTTCCTTGCTTTTGTACTCCTTACCTCTAATTATGAAGCCCACGATACCACATAACTATTCTCTCAATATGTCCTACCACCTTCAAAGATCGATGCACATGAACCTTCCGGATCCCCCTCTTTAGAACTATGTACCATTTCATCTATATTACCTCTCCCTATCCCTTCTGCCAAAATGCATCACCTCACACTTCTCTGTACTAAATTCCATCTGCATTTGTTTGCCCATTCCGCTAGCCTATCTATGTCCTGTTGCAGTCTTTTGGTATCATCCACACCTCCAAGTTTGGTTTCATCAGCAAATTTTGAGTTTCTACTCAGTATTCCAATATCCAAGTCATTTATATCTATCAATATAGCAGTGGCCCTAGCACTAACCCTTGGGAACAACCGTTGTTTACCATCCTCCAGTCTGAAAAACAACTATTTACCTTGACTCACTGTTTTCTGTCCTTTGTCCAATTTTTTATCCAAGCTGACACGGACGCTCCTGTTCTATGAGAATCAATTTTGTTAACCAGCTTTTTATATGATACTTTGTCAAACACTTTCTTAAGATCCATATAGACAACATCCATTGCTTTCCCATTGTCAACCTTCTTTGTTCCTTCATCAAATCAGTGCTGGCTCTCTTTAATTAACTCAAACCCCTCTCCGAGTGCCTGTTCATTTTTTCCCTGATTTATTATTTCTAAAACTTCACCCACCACTGATGTTACCGGTCTGTATTTTCTAGGAATGTCGTTACGCTCTTTCTTGAATGAGGGTGTCACATTTGCCACCCTCCAATCCTCTTGCACCTGCCTCCTATCTAGGGAATATTGGAAGATTATGGCAAGCCCTTCCGCTATCTCCACCCCCACTTCCCTTAGTAACCTGGGATGCAAGCCAGCCTGACCCTGCAACTTATCCACTCTAATCCACCCTATCAATTTTCACCCCATTCATTATCTCTACCATCTCTACTTCTACGGATATTTTGTCAGCATCCTCTTCCTTAGTAAACACTGAAACAAGGTACTCATTAAGTATGATAGCCTTACCCTGTGCCTCTAAGCATAATACCCTCTTTGTCCCGAATAGGACTCAGCCTACCTCTTACTCTCTGCTTACTATTTACATGCCAGTAGAGGATTTTTGGGTTCCCTAACTGCCATTCTGTTCTTATGTTCTCTCATTGTCAGTTGTATTTTCCTCTTCACTTCCCTCTTATTCCATTTTGCCTGTTTCTCCCTTGAAGAATTCACCTGAAATGCAACATATACCCTCTTTCTTTGTTCCGTTATGTTCTCTATCTCCCTCGTCACTCAAGGAGTGCTGACTTTGGTTCCCTTACCTTTCCCCTTTGTTGGAATGCACCTCTCTTCCTTAAAGATCACCCAATGTTCTGTTACACTTTTTCCTGTCAAACCTTGGGTCCATTTTACCCTGGCTAGATCCTCTCTCATCCCATTGAAGTCAGCCCTCTTCCAATTTAAATTTGTTCCTTGCTTTTCTGCATTACTAATATAAACCTTATGATATGATGATCACTCTTATCCAAGTGTTCTCCCACAGAGACTTGGTCCACTTGGCCCACCTCATTTCCCAGCATCAGATCCAGCAATGCCTCCTTCGTAGTTGGACTGAGAACATACTGGTGAAGGAAGTTCTCCTGAATACATTTCAGAAATTCCTTTACTCAAACATTATCCCAATCGATATTTGGATAATTAAAGTCCCCTGATATCACAATTCTATATTTCTTGCACATCTGTTATTTCCCTGCAGATTTGCTACTTACTCACGCTCTCCCCCTCTCTCGCTGCAGAATACCCCCAGTAGCATGATCATTCCCCTTTTGTTTCTCGGCTCTGACCAAATGGATTCTGTCCTCAAGGATATCCACCGTTTCCAACACTACAATGTCTTCAGTGTTGCCTCCCCACGTCCCTTTTCTCCTTCCCTATCTTTTCTGAACACTTTGTCTCCTTGAACATTAAGCGCCCAGCCCTCAACGTTTCTCAGCCATGTTTCCGTTATTACCACTGCGTCATGTTCCCACAGGCTGTTGTAGCTGACCAACCTTATTCACCACACTTGGCGCTTTTACACACATGCATTGTCAGCCTGTCTTTGTTTTCCTTGCAGCCTTTCTTAGTCTGCTTCGATCTAACATGATATTACTGTCCAGCACACTCACTCCTTTATGCACCTTATTTCTCTTTTCCAACATACGTTGATGCCCGCTACCCCCCCGCCACCCCCGGCCAGTTTAGTTTAAACCCTCCCCAACCACACGAGTGAACCTCCCTTTGAGGACATTGTCCCAAGTCCTGTTGAGGTGCAACCCATCCCTTTTGAATAGGTGCCTCTTGCCTCAGAACTGGTCCCACAATCTGAAGCCTTCCCTCCTGCACCAATTCTCAAGCCAAACTCGCGCTAGAGAATAGAGATTACTACCTTTCAGGTCCTACTTTTTAACTTCCTCCTGAAAATCTGATCATAGGACCTCAATATCTGCTCTTTCTATGTCATTGGAACCAACGTGTACCACAACTTCTGGCTTGCCACCCCCCACCCTGCAGAATTTCCTGTACTGTCTCCGTGATGTCCTTTACCCTGGCACCAGGGAGTCAGTCTGTCACCCTAACTATGGAATCTCCTAAAACAACTGCATTTTTACTCTTTGCTGTTCCCTCCTGTGCAGTCCGTTGTTCATTGGATGCCATGGTCTGGACAGCACTCCTTCAAGGTGTCATTTTTGTTTCTATTCATTCATGGGATGTGGATGCACCTGACCAGGCCAGCATTTGTTGCCCATCACTAATTGCCCTTGAGAAGGTGGTGAGCTGCCTTCAAACCGCTGCAGTCCTTGGGATGTAGGTACACCCACAGTACTGTTCGGAAGGGAGTACCAAAATTTTGACCGAGCGACAGCGAAGGAACGGTGATTATAGTTCCAAGTCAGGATGGTGTGTGGCTTGGAGGGGAACTTGCAGGCGGTGTTGTTCCCATGCAACTGCTGCCCTTTTCCTTCTAGTTGGTGGATGTCACGGGTTTGGAAGGTTCTGTCTAAGGAACCTTGGTGCGTTGCTACAATGCATCTTGTAGATAGTACATACTGCTGCCACTGTGTGTCGGTGGTGGAGGGAGTACATGTTCATGGATGGGATGCCAGTCAAGTGGGCTGCTTTGTCCTGGATGGTGTCGAACTTCTTGAGTGTGGTTGGAGCTGCACCCATCCAGGCTCGTGGAGAGTATTCCATCACACTCTTAACTTGTGCCTTCTAGATGGTGGATAGACTTTGGGGAGTCAGGAGGTGAATTACTCACCGTAGGATTCCTAGCCTCTGACCTGTTCTTGTAGTCACTGTATTTGTATGGCTACTCCAGTTCAGTTTCTGGTCAATGGTCACCCCTAGGATGTTGATAGTAAGGGATTCAGCAATCGTAATGCCATTAGATGTCAAGGGGTGATGGTTAGATTTTCTCTTGCCTGAGGTAGTCATTGCCTGGCACTTGTGTGGCACGAGCATTACTTGCCACTTATCAGCGCGAGACTGGATATTGTCCAGATCTTGCTGCATTTCTACATGGACTGCTTCACTATCTGAGGAGTTGCGAATGGTGCTGAACATTGTGTAATCATCAGTGAACATCCTCTCTTCTGACCTTATGATTGAAGGAAGGTCATTGATGAAGCTGCTGAAGATGGTTGGGCCTAGGACACTACCCTGAGGACCTCCTGCAGTGATGTCCTGGAGCGGAGATGATTGACCTCCGACAACCACAAAAACCATCTTCCTTTGTGTTAGGTATGACTCCAACCAGCGAAGAATTTTCCCTCGATTCCCATTGACTCCAGTTTTGCTAGGGCTCCTTGATGCCACACTTGGTCAAATGCTGCCTTGATGTCAAGGGCAGTCACTCTCACCTCATCTCTTGAGTTCAGCTGCTTTGACCATGTTTGAACCAAGACTGTAATGAGGTGAGGGGCTGAATGGCCCTGGCGGAACCCAAACTGAGTGTCACTGAGCAGGTTATTGCGCAGCAAGTGCCACAAGATAGCACTGTTGCTGATACCTTCCGTCATTTTACTGATAATTGAGAGTAGATTGACGGGGCGGTAACTGGCCAATTTGGATTTGTCCTGCTTTTTGTGTACAGGGTATACCTGGGCAATTTTCCACATTGCCGGGTAGATGCAAGTGTTGAAGCTGTACTGGAATAGCTTGGCTAGGGGTGCGGCAAGTTCTGGGGCACAGGACTTCAGTACTATTGCCAGAATGTTGTCAGGGCTCATGGCCTTTGCGGTATCCAGTACTTTCAGTCGTTTATTGATATCACGTCTAGTAAATCGAATTGACTGAAGACTGACATTTGTGATGCTGGGGACTTCAGGAGGAGGCCGAGGTGGGTCATCCACTCGAGCTATCCCTCTGTCACTTTTTAAACAACAGTACACATTAGCAGTCCTCCAGCCCTCTGGCATCATGCCTATGGCCAGAGAGGATTGGAAAATGATAAGAGCCTCTGCTGTTTCCTCCCTTGCTTCTCCTAGCAGCCTGGAATACATTTCATTCAGGCCTGGTGATTTTTTTCACTTTCAAGAATGCTAAAACACTTAATATTTCCTCCCTCACTATGTTTTTATAATCCAATATTTTACATTTCTCCTCAACTACAGTGTCTGCTCTGTCCCCCTCTTTTTTGAATACAGACACAAAGTATTCGTTATGAAGCCTGCACATGTCTTCTGCCTGCACACATGTTACCTTTTTGGCCGCCAGTCAGCTCTACTCACTCTTACGACTGAGGCGGGAGGAGAGCACTGTCTTTCTCTAGTTGCACTTCTCCACAGGTCCCAACATATATTCAAATGTGTACCCAGTCACCGATACGGCCAATTATATACTCTATTTTTATTTCAGAATATAATCCACCAACCAGGTTTCTTTAATAAACAACAAAAGTAGTAATTAATTATAAAACAAGACTTATTCAGTAAAGATGTAACACTTTAACACACAGTTTGAAATATGACCGTAAATATATATATTCCCTTCTAAATACCCAACACACGCACATACACACCGTTAAAGGAAAAATAAAGATGCTTTGTCCAAAGTCATAGTCATAGCACCGAAACAGGCGCTTTGGCCCACCGAGTCTGCGCCGACCATCCAACCACCCATCTATACTAATCCTACATTAATCCCATTTTCTCCCTCGCATCCTCACCTTCCCTCTATTCTCCTACCTACACTAGGGGCAATTTTATTTTTACAATGGCCAATTTACCTATCAATCTGCAAGTCTTTGGCATGTGGGAGGAAACCGGAGCACCCGGAGGAAACCCATGCGCTCACAGGGAGAACTTGCAAACTCCGCACAGGCAGTACCCAGAACCGAACCCGGGTCGCTGGAGTTGTGAGGCTGTGGTGGTAACCACTGCGCCACTATGCCGTATTTGTTAATTCTTGAAGAAAAAGGATAAGATATATTGTGTTCCAGATGGCATACAGTCTGGCGTCTGAGTACACGTAGACTGGTCACTGGGATCCTTTCAGAAGCAGTTCATTCAGGAGATGTCGAGAGGAAGTCTTCCAAAAGCTAATCAGGAGAAATGCAACATTAGCGATTACAGTTATCACACACTGTATTTTTTTGCAGGATTTCTCAGAGGTGGGGAAAAGATGAACTGCGTGTTTCTTTCAGAAGGCTACAAACCCAACTGACTCAAAACAGTTTTCAAAACTGAAACCCACTCTTGAGCACCATAAATCTTGACATGTCACTTCTCTTGTAAACAATGCCCATAGTCAGAAGGCACCTGTTGTTTATTTGGTTGAAGACATGTGACATCCAGTAAATCTTATTTTTAAACAGAGTTCTTCCAGTGACCTTTTTAAAAAAAAAACACATCCATGGAACCCCTTCAATCTCCAATGAATCCATCTCCACAATTCTAAAAGATGAGTCCTCAGAAAAATATTAAATATAAAACAGCTTTGGGTTTATCTTGATTTTACTTAGCAATACTTTTTTCATGCTCTCTCTTCCCTTTTTTAATTTCCTTTTCAATTTCACCCCTGCACTTTCTACACACCTTTAGGCTTTCTGCTATATTGAGCTCTTGGCACCTCCACATTTGCTTCTCTTTTGTTTTATTCTACTCTTTATGCTCTTTTACATCCAAGGTGTTCTAAATTTTTTTTCTTAGTGGGAACATTGGCTGGAGTTTTTTATTGGGCGGGAGGCTCAGCCCACCAGCCGAAAAGTCGGTGACAAGCTTGCTTCCGCCGAGCCTGGGGAGCCAGGCCAGGATTTTTCTTTCCCAAGGCCCTTAATTGGTCTTAGGCGGGTCTTTCACCTCCTTGAGGCAGGAAGTCCGCCTAATGGAGTTGCCAGACAATCAGCAGGCTGCTGCTCTTAGTCCCAGTTGCGCCAACGGGAGCAGTGGTCACTGCCCGGACTACGCGCAGCCTTCACAAGCAAGGTGAAGGACAGCCCTAGAAGACAGGTACGTTTTTGGGCCTCGTCGGGGACAATCGGCCGTGCCCAGCGAGGCAAGCTGGGTTGGTAAGGGGGACAGGGAGGAGTGTTGTGCATTGGGGCAGTTGGGGCTTTGGGGGCGGCCCTCCGTGGGGCACAGGGTGCCTGATCAGAAGGGCCCCCCACCTGCCCAGAAGAAGGCCACCTGGTTTTACCAGGTGAGGTTCTTGAGGCTTTTGCCGTCCGGCTGCCGAGGGTAAAATACCCGCTGCGGCAGGAGGAGGCCCTTTAGTGCCATTTAATTGGCCACTTAAGGGCTTTGATTGGCCTACGGTGGGCAGGCTATTTCTCGCAGCCGCTGTTGCGTGTAAAATTGCTGCAGGGACAGGAGGGAGTTGGGTACGGCCCCTCTGCCTTCCACTCAATTTTACGCTCCTCCCACTACCAACTCGCTCGTTTGGGGGCTGTAAAATTCCGGCCATATTTGATTTGAATCCTCTCTATCTCCTCGAATGCCTCCCACTGCTCTGACACTGATCTGCCCTCACATAGCTGTTTCCAGTCCATTTTTTGAAAACTCTCATCTCGGCTTAGTAAAATTGGCCTTTACCTAATTTAAAACATTTCTCTTAGTCTATCTTTATTACTTTTCATAGCTGCACTAAATTTAGCTGAACTATGATCACTACCACTGAAGTCTTGTCCCGCTGATGGCCCTTCCGTCTGCCTAATTCATTCTCTAAAACTAAGTCCAGAACTGCCCCTTCTCTTGTCGGGCCTGCTGAGTATTGGCTAAAAAAGTTCTCCTGCATGCATTTTCAGAATTCTGCACCCACTGTATCTTTTACACTGCTTTTATTCCATTAGAAATACTCTACTGTTACATCCCTATTGTTTCTGCACTTCACAGCAATTTGCCTACATATTTGCTCTTCTGTCTCCACCCTCTGACTGGGAGTCTATAGTATGCATCTAGCAGTGTGATTGCCCCTTTTTGTTCCTCAGTTCAATCCATATGGCCTCATTTGATGCTTCTAGCATATCACCCCTCTTCACAATTGTGATTGTTTCTTCAATCAATATTGCGACCGTCCCTCAGTTTTTAACCCCCCTCTATCCCGTCCAAAAATCCTGTAACCAGGAATGTTGAGTTGCCATTCCTGCCCTTTTTTAAGCCATGTTTCTGTAATAGCTATGATACTTCCAAGTGTCTGTGCCCTCAGTCTTATTCACTAGAATGCTTGCATTGAAATAAATACCACTAATCACTGAACAACACCTTTGTTGACTATTTTCTAGCCTTTGTTTCTTCAGCCTTCCATAATTTTCTGCCTTCTGTTTCTAGCTTTGCTCCTCTCTCTTCAGAATCTACCGTCAGGTTTTCATTCACCTGCCAAGCTAGTTTAAACCCTCGCCAAGCTAGTTTAAACCCTCACCAACAGCACGAGCAAACCTCCCTGCGATGTATTGGTCCCAGTTCTGTTGAGGAACGACCCCACCGACTTGTACAGGTCCCACCTCCCCCCAAACCAGTCCCAATCTCCCAGGAATCTAAACCCCTCCCTCCTGAACCATCTCTGCAGCATGCATTCAGCTGAAATATCCTCCTATTTTTGTACTCACCAGCGTGTGGTACCAGGAGTCATCCAGAGATTACTACCTTTTGAGATACTACTTTTTAATTTCTTTCCTAGCTCCCTAAAATTTATCTGCAGGACCTTATCCCCCTTTGTACTGATGCCGTTGGTACCGTTATGGACCAAGACCTCTGGCTGTTCACCCTCCCCCATCAGAATGTTTTGTAGCTGCTCAGTGATTTCCTTGACTGTGGCACCAGGGAAGCAACATACCATCCTTGAGTCATCTCTGCGGGGGCAGAAGCACCTTTCTGTTCCCCTAACTATTGAATATTTTATCACTATTGTTTTTCTGACCTTTCTTCCCACCCCCTCCTCCTGCTACATAGCTGAACCACCCATGCTGCTGTGGCCTTGGCTCTGGCTGTATTCCCCAGAGGAACCATTGCCCTCAGTTCTGAATACTGGTTAGAGAGCAAAATGCTGTCAGCAAACTCCTACCTGGTCCTCCTCAACAGTCTGGTGGTCACCCTTTCTGCTTGTACACTCTTAAACTGTGGGGTGCCCACCTCTAGAAATATACTATTTCCACCTAACTCTCAACCTTGAGGATGCACTGCAGTGAGCCAGCTGCTTCTCGAGCTTAAGCTTACTTAAAACTTAATAAATTTAAACTTGACCAAACTTAAAAACTATTGGACTACTAGCTAAATTTCTTAGCTTCCCTAACTTGAGAAAAAAATGCACAATGGTAATATGCACCAACCAGTCACTTTGTTGTCCTGTTATGTCACTCCTTGATCTTTTTCTTGCCGAATATATGTTGCCGCTCCTGCTGCTGATCAGGTCTGCACTCTGTCTGGGGCTTTCTCTCCTGCTCTATTTATGCTGCCACTGCTGTTATTCCTCTGTTCTTTACAATTTTTTTTAAACGACCTAGACTCAGGTGTAGGGAGTATCATTGTAAAGTTTGCAGAGAATATAAAATTTGGCAATGGTGGTGGTGAGGATAGTTATAGCCTTCAGGATGACATAGACAGGATGGTGAAATGGGCAGAAGCATCCCAGAGAATGTGGAGAAGTGTGAAGTGCCTAACATGGAAAGACATATTACTGTAAATGGCACGATAATGAAAAGTGTAGATGAGCAGAGACACCTTGGTATCCATATACACAAATCCTTAAAGGTGGCAGGACAAGTTGATAAGGTGGTTTAAAAAAGTATATGGGCTCCTTGCCTCTATAAATAGAGGAATAGAAATATAAAAGCAATGAGCTCATGCTAGAACTCTAAATCACTGGTTAGGCCTCAGTGAGAGTATTGTGGACAGACTGAGCACCATGTTTCAAGAAAGATGTTAAGGCTTTAGAAAGGGTACATGGGTGTACCAGGATGTTACCAGTTACGATGACAGATTGGAGAAGTTAGCACTGTTCTGCTGGGAATAGAAAAGGCTAAGAGGTGATCTAATAAAGGTTTTGATAGAGTAGATACGAACATCATGGGGCAGGATGTCAGAAATGCTCCATCCATCAATATTGGCGACCACGCTCTGGAAGTGGTTCAAGAGTTCACCTACCTAGGCTCAACTATCACCAGTAACCTGTCTCTAGATGCAGAAATCAACAAGCGCATGGGTAAAGCTTCCACTGCTATGTCCAGACTGGCCAAGAGAGTGTGGGAAAATGGCGCACTGACACGGAACACAAAAGTCCGAGTGTATCAGGCCTGTGTCCTCAGTACCTTGCTCTACGGCAGCGAGGCCTGGACAACGTATGCCAGCCAAGAGCGACGTCTCAATTCATTCCATCTTCGCTGCCTTCGGAGAATACTTGGCATCAGGTGGCAGGACTATATCTCCAACACAGAAGTCCTTGAAGCGGCCAAAACCCCCAGCTTATACACACTACTGAGTCAGCGGCGCTTGAGATGGCTTGGCCATGTGAGCCGCATGGAAGATGGCAGGATCCCCAAAGACACATTGTACAGCGAGCTCGCCACTGGTATCAGACCCACCGGCCGTCCATGTCTCCGTTATAAAGACGTCTGCAAACGCGACATGCAATCGTGTGACATTGATCACAAGTCGTGGGAGTCAGTTGCCAGCGTTCGCCAGAGCTGGCGGGCAGCCATAAAGACAGGGCTAAATTGTGGCGAGTCGAAGAGACTTAGTAGTTGGCAGGAAAAAAGACAGAGGCGCAAGGGGAGAGCCAACTGTGCAACAGCCCCAACAAACAAATTTCTCTGCAGCACCTGTGGAAGAGCCTGTCACTCCAGAATTGGCCTTTATAGCCACTCCAGGCGCTGCTTCACAAACCACTGACCACCTCCAGGCGCGTATCCATTGTCTCTCGAGATAAGGAGGCCCAAAAGAAAGAAAGAAGAGTAGATAGGGAAAAGCATTCCCTCTGGCACGTGGGTCGGTAACTCGGTCACAGATTTAAAATCATTGGAAAAAGATGTAAAGGGGAGGTGAGGAGCAATTATTTCACTGAGCTGTTGGGATCTGGAATGCTCTACCTATAAAGGTGGTGGAATTTGATTTCGTAAATAATTTTAAAAGGAAGTTCAGCAGATGGATAAAAAGTTGGAATGTGAAACTTAGTGCAACTGTGCTTTCAAAGAGACAGCACAGGCACGATGGACTGAATGGCAGCCCCCTGTGCTGTAAACATTGGTATCTACCCGACAATGAGGAGAATTGCCCAGATATGTCCTGTCCACCAAAAAAGGACAGATCTGATCCAGTCAATTTCTGTCCCATCACTCTACTCTCAATCTTCAGGAAAGTGATGGAAAGTGTCATTGACAATGCAATCAAGTGGCATTTACAAAGCAATACCTGCTTACCAATGTGTAATTGGGGCTAATGGGCTCCAGACCTCATTATAGTCTTGGTCCAAACATGGCTGTGGTTGTTGGAGGCCAATCACCTCAGCCCTAGGACATTGCTGCAGGGGTTCCTCAGGATAGCGTCTTAGGCCAAACCATCTTCAGCTGCTTCATCAATGACCTTCCCTCCAAAATAAGGTCAGAAGTGGGGATGTTCACTGTTCAGTACCATTCACACCTCCTCAGATACTGAAACAGTCCATGTCCATATGCAGCAAGACCTGGACAACATCCAGGCTGGGGCTGATAAGTTGCAAATAACATTAGCGCTACACAAGTGCCAGACAATGATGTCTCTTCAACAAGAGAGAATCTAATCATCTCCCCTTGACATTCAACGGCGTTACCATTGCTGAATCACCTATCAATATCCTGGGGATTACCATTGTCCAGAAACTGAACTGGAGCAGCCATATAAAGACTGTGGTTACAAGAGCAGGTCAGAGCCTGAGAATTCTGCGGCGAGTAACCCACCTCCTGTCTCCCCAAAGCTTTTCCACCATCTACAAGGCGCAAGTCAGGAGTGTTTCACTTGCCTGGATGGGTGTGGCTCCAAAAACACTCAGGAAGCTTGACACCATACAGGACAAAGCAGCTCACTTGATTGGCACCCCATCCACAACCTGAAACATTCACTCCCTTCACCACCAATGCACAGTGGCAGCAGTGTGTACCATCTACAAGATGTACTGCGGCAACTCACCAAGCCGCCTTCGACCGCACCTTCCAACCTGCGACCTCTTCCACCTAGAAGGACAAGATGCATGTGAACACCACCATCTGCAAATTCTCCTCCAAGTCACACACCATTTTGACTTGGAAATTTATCGCCGCAACCTTCTTGAGGGCAATTAGGGATGGGCAACAAATGCTGGCCTAGCTGGTGACGCCCACATTCCATGAAACAAATAATAAAAGAATTCCAGAGGTGAAGTGAGAGCTGCAGCCCTTGACAGCAAGGCAGCATTTGACCAAGTGTGACATCAAGGAGCTCCAGCAAAGTTGAAGTCAATGGGAATCAGGAAGAAAACTCTCCACTGCCTGGAATTATACCTAGCACAAAGGAAGATGGTGTGATTGTTGGAGGTCAAGCATCTCAGTCCCAGGGCATCACTGCAGGAGTTCCTTTAATGTAGTGTCCTAGACACAACCATCTTCAGCTGCTTCATCAATGACCTTCCCTCCATCATAAGGTCAGAAATGGGGATGTTCGCTGGTAATTGCAGTGTTCAGTACCACTCGTCATTCCTCAGATACTGAAGCAGTCCGTGCCTGCATACAATAAGACCTGGACAACATTGAGGCTTGGGCTAGTAAGTGGCAAGTAACGTTCATGCCACACAAATGCCATGCAGTGACCATCTCCAATAAGAGAGAATCGAATCTCCTCTTGACATTCGGCATTATCGTCGCTGAATTCCCCAAGATCCTGGGGTTTATAAGTCAGTAGTGTGATGGAATACTCTTGGCTGGATGAGTGCAGCTCCAACGATACTCAAGAAGTTCAACACCATCTAGGACAAAGCAGCCCACTTGATCGGCACCCCATCCACAACCTTCAACATTCACTCCCTCCACCATTGGCAGCAGTGTGCACCATCTGTAAGATGCACAGCAGCAATTCACCAAGCCTCTTCTGACAGCACTGCCCAAACATGTGACCTCAACCATCTCTAAGGATAAGGGCAGCAGATGCATGGGAGCACCATCATCACCTCCAAGTTCCCCTCTAAGCCACGCACCATTCTAACTTGGAACTATGTCGCCACTGTTGCTGGGTCAAAAACCTGGAACTCCTTTCCAGACAGCACTCAGGGTATACCTACACCACATGAACTGCAGCGGTTCAAGAAGGGGGCTCATCACCACTGTCTCAAGGGCAATTAGGGATGGACAATAAATGCTGGCCTTGCCAGCGATGCTCGCTTCCCATAAATGAATTTTTAATAAGTTTATATGATTCTTTGATTGATTAAGTCTTATTGTAGCCTTTGGAGAGGTACTGTGTTAGAAAGCTGATGGGTGAGTTGGGCACACCAGGATAATGGCATGATTGGGAAACCGAGCTTCTTCTGTCTAGGGAGGAGGGAACAGCAAGGCACAGAAATTGGAAATAGTGTCCCTGCTAGGTTGCTGTATGTGTTTCCTGGCAGCAAACTAAAGAAAGGGTAACGGCAGTCTGGAAACAAAATCAGTGGCCACTCAGTTCCAGAGCAATGACTGTGGAGGGAATACTGAAAAAGTGTGCCTTTCATGGAAAATGAATGTATTCACATTAAAAAACAAATAAATAGTACTCTGCTATGCTTTTACAGGTTTTTCCACTTGAAAGCAATTGGTTTAGAAATGTTTCTACAGGATTAATATCCGTGCAGAAGTGAATAATGATTGTCAGCAAGTTTGTGTCAGATTCAGCTTGGTGTATCTGAATGTGGATCTGACTGAGTGATATGAGGCTCAATATAGCTGTGTCTGCAGATAATTAAACTTATTAAATCTAATTATAATTGTATACAAAAGATGGATAACACAATTATGTTCTAACTATCACTGTTTAACACTTGAATGATTATGCTAGCATTTGTAAGTAGTGTATGAAAATATTCATACACTGGTCCTGTAATTTATGAAGATTCACATACTGGTCCTGTAATTTATGGAACAGTGTTGCATGTCCAGAGGTTTTGTATTTGTTGAAAAATATTGTTGCACCTTTGTTCTGTATGCTTTTATTATACTTGAGAGTCTTGCGTCTGCATTAAGCTACAGAGCAGGAATCCAGTTCTGAAAAGTGTTGAATTGACACCTCCATTGTTTCATTTTCAGGTATGCAGTACCTCCAGAGCATGGGAAGAGGCTGGAACGTCTTGCACAAGGTAATGAATTACAAAACGTTGCAGTGCATCAAATTTCCAACTGGAATGTATCATCTTCACCGTATCTGGAAAAACTCTGGTTTTAGCCCGATCATTGGCGCCCAGCTATACGTTTTGCTGAGGTGGGGGTATCGATTGGGCATCTTTATCTTTTTGATGATTTTTGATTAGTACAGCCAATGTAAATCTCTTGTATTAAACCACCAATTATAACTAGATGGGATTTTATTACAAACTTGTTTGAATTTGGTTTGTGGTAATAAGGTACACTTGGGTTCCTAAGATATACTAGCCAAGGTTGAACATAAGTGGTGATTACTGTCACTTTGTTAGTGCTGCAGTTGGGTGGATCTCAGAGATCTGTGACCTATGTGTGCTGCACTTCCCATTTTTATTTCACAATATGCTTTATTGGCCCATTGGAAGTCCAGTAGGATGGAAGGCAATGTTTTGTGCTTCCTCCAATGGCATCTGTTTTGATGCATGAAAATTTGGGGGCTAGGTGGCATTATAAGTGGAACTTTTTAAAAATCTGATAGTTACGTTGTATGTGTGAAGATGACAAGTTATGAATTTAAAATTGCCTTGGAATTGGCATATGGTACTATGCCATCGTTGCAAGTCTTTCAAAGAATATCTCTGTTTTTGCCAGCATAACATTTTTTTCAAATCTTGCAAATTCTGAAAAGTGTTGCAAGTGGAAATTTGATACATCGGTATTTAATTAAATTTGGCTGTATTCAGAATTGCAGTTAATGTGGAAAAGAAAAAACATTTTGGGTAAACATAGTGGAACAGAAGACCAGGTAAATTTGACATTTGCTCAAGGCATTGCTGGCCGTTTGAATTATAATAAAATCTAAATTCTAGAATGGAATTTTTATTTCCTGCTCCAACTTCAAGTCCCTGCTTATTATAACTTACTGAAACGCGAAAGATAGACTTGCACTTTAAAGCCGCTTTCGAGACCTCAAGACCTCCCAAAGTGCTTTCTGAAGTGCGGTCACTATTGTAATGTAGGAAACATAGCCAGTTAGCAATGACGTATTGTTACGACCAGGTGAGAAAGGGTTCCCTCTCAGCCTTCACCTGGTCTTAACGTAACAGGGTTTAATTTTAAGCACACCGTGTTTTTAGCTCCCCCTTGGTGAATCCTTGTTCACCGCTTTCCAATTATAAGGCAAAGAAACCAGCACAAACAGGCTTTCTTAGGTTTAAAGTAGAAAGGTTGAAATTTATTAAACTTGAACTCTAATTCGGATAATGCCGACGGATACACGATTTGCCCACGCTAGCATGCATATGCGATACACACATGTAGATAGGGACAGGAAAGACCAGAAGAAAAATAAAGTGGAAAAGTTTGAGGCAATCTCTGAAGAGAGTTTTTGTAACGGTTCTTCGAGCTCACTGTAGAGTCCTTGATTATAGATAGATCTTGCTTTTCGTTGGGGCCCAGTATTCTTCTTAAACCTTGTTCTCTGTTGGGGTTCATGTGTCTTCAGTGGATTTGGAGTTCTGTGAGAAAGAGATGAGAGCCAGACAGGAGAGGCTGTGGCGAGCCAGCCAGGAGAGGTCTTTTCAGTTCAGGAGCAAACAGATTCTCGGAGTTCAAACTGTTTGTACATTTGAGAAAAACCCAGGTTGTCAAGCAGGTTAGTCATGTGACCAGCTGGTCTGATGACGTCTGTTTGTGGATTCTCTGGTCTTGGCCGACCCTGGAATGTCTCTTCTTACACGCACTACCTGGTGCTCAAAGTCCATGGTGGGTTAAATTGGAGCAGGGAATAGCCCCTTTGTCTTTCCAAGCACTGGCTGTTGGTAGGCAAAAATGTTTTTCCAGCCAAGGGCCTGGTGATTTTTTTTTAAAGCTGCATTTGCTGACAATGCTACCACTAGGTGG
The DNA here is from genome assembly GCF_036365525.1 of Heterodontus francisci. Lineage (NCBI taxonomy): Eukaryota > Metazoa > Chordata > Chondrichthyes > Heterodontiformes > Heterodontidae > Heterodontus > Heterodontus francisci. The sequence continues at coordinate 191,928,673 of NC_090374.1, forward strand.
CGCTGCAGTGGCACATGCGTAAATGCACTATGCCACTAAAACGTCACAGTCTGCAACTTCAGGCAGCTGCCAGGACTAAAGATGCCGCTGCTCAAATAATCACACGAAGGCAACCTAACCTAAACACATGGCAGCACACAATGGCTGGAGGGAGAGAGCGAGCCGGGGCCAGAGGGGAGCGGAGTGGATGCGGACCTGGGGGGGGTGGGGAGGGGTGGCGGGTGAGCAGAGCGGGATGGGGTGGGGGCAGCCAAAAGAGCGGAGCAGCTGGAGAGAGCAGCCAGGGGAGGAGCGGAGTGTCTGGAGAGAGCAGGGGTGGGTGGGCGGAGCGGCTGGAGAGAGCAGCGAGGGGAGGAGCGGAGTTTGATGCATGGGTGAATAGCGTTGCATTGCTGTACGCGTAAAGCGCATGCACAAAGGCCGACCAGGCGCATTGCCCGAAGATGCACACGTCATGCGATGACATCATCGGCGCATGCGCTAACCAGTCCTGGCAAGTCAGCACGCAGCGTACGCGCAGAGAGCAGGAGACCGTCTGCGCACACGCGCACCTTGGCACAGCCTGATGACGTTGATGGCCGGCTGCGTTGTTAGGAATCACTTTGTTCTTTAAACAAGTCCTTTCTTCACTTCAGCAACAGTTTGAAATTTAAAGTCTATATGGCAAAATTAATGTGCTTCATTCTTGGCAGTTGGGGGTCTACCATGACAGTATTGACCAGAAAAGTTGTTTTGTGTGTTGGCTGAGGGATGAATATTGGCTCAGATGCCAGGAGAACTCCCCTGCTCTTTGTCAAAATAGTGCCATGGGATCTTTTACCTCCATGTGAAAGGGCAGACAGGACCTCCGGTTAATGTCTCATCTGAATAATTGCACCTTTGACAGTGCAGCACTCGCTTGTTATTGCACTGGAGTTACTGTCTAGATTACGTGCTCAAGTCTCTGGAGTGGAACGTGAGCCCACTGCCTTCTGATTCAGGTGAGAGTGCTACCTTGGAGCCACAGCTGACATCTTAGAAAGTAACTGATTGGCAGCACTCCAGCTTGTTCCTGCCTAGTTCAATGATCACATAAAGAACTAGCCTCATCAATGTAATTGTCCACCAGCAGAAATGTATATTAACGTGGCTTTAAATGGTTCCCTAATTAGTGAGCTTATTTCAAAACTTCATTACAAGTTAAGAATAAATGTAAAGTTTCATACTCCTACCCCATAGTTGGTTTTACAAATAAGTAGTTTCCAAAATCCTTAAGTAAGTGTATATACAAATGCTTGCATGGCTGATATCATGTGAGTAAGAAGGTCATGAGTTCAAACTCCGTTCTAAAGATTTGAGTGCCTAATCTATATAAAAAGTATGTGCAGTACTAAGAGTTCTGTACTGTTAAAGTTGAAATATTGGATGAGTTGTAAAGTATGAAGCTCTTTCTGCATCTAAGGTGAATGTGAAAGATGCCATGTCATTATTCTAAGAGCAGGGAGTTCTCCTGGTGCGTTGGCCAACATTTATTTCTCAATGGCCATCTTGTGGACCTTGCTGCACATAAATTGTCCGTCATGCATTCTCTGCGGTGCAACATTGCCCACTTTTCAGAAGTACTTCAGTGGCTGTGAAATACTTTGAGACATGCCGAGGACATAGAAGAGGCAGTACAGATGCGAGTTTGTTTCTATGTGCTTTGTATATGTGCATCTTTGTGTATGGTATGTATGTGCACATAATTTAAAAAAACACTGGACTTACTGTCCATCATACTTGTGCCACACATTGTCTTATGCAAATTGTTTAAGCTTGGAGGAAAAGAAGTGTAACCAAAAAATTTTATTTCTAATCTATGGAAAAACTCTTAAAACTTTCCAGAAAAAAAGTACCAGAACTACAATGTCTCTTCAACCTACATGTGAATTCATTGCATGTTTATTTGATATTTTGACTTTGTGGCCTTAAAGGTCCTTCTACCCCTTACTTAAGAAACAGCATAATTATATTTTGAAATTAATTGGATAAGAATCAGGTGGGTTGTACAACAGGTGAGTGATCTGCTCAGACACATTTCAATCCAGATGGTGAACTAGAAAATTACTCTTTTTGTTCTGCAAGCTAAACTAGTTCTGCCCTGATAAAACAGTGCATCTTCTGACTTTGTGTGAGCAGTGCCACAGGAGCTTTACTGTACTATAATGAAACCACATGTGTAACTTGCATTTCTTCTCTTTCACACTTCGTGAAGCACTCAAATTTCTGTTTCACACCTTTGGTTTTAAAAAAAGTGTAAGAAACGAAAGCAGTCATTTACAGTGTACAGAGAAATGCTCCAGAGTCCAGATATCTGCAGCATCCCAATTGATTTTAACAAAATCACTTTTATATGTAAAAAAATAAAGCTGGGATTCTGACCAGCACCTCCAGAATAATTGAAGTTTGAATGACTTTACAGTTTTATTTTAAGAACATTGAAGAGCCATTTGTGGCCTTACTGGGTGACTGCTTCGTTACAGCAGTAGACGAAGAGCTTGTTCATTAAATGATATGGCACGCCAGTCCTTACAAAACAACATATTATTTGAGGAATCAGAACAAAAATGAGGACAGGTAAATTTAAAAGTTTAAACCTAGTGTTGTTTTGCCCCATATGTAAATTTGAGGAGAAAATTCTATAACTAAACTGTTGGTTTACATATAATAAAGTGGGCGATTTGCTATTATATAAAATAAGGGTCTTGAGATGTTATATTGTCATGTGCACATTCCTGTGATATTTGAAGCATTAATAAACAGAGAAAGAAAATCAAACTACAAACATGCCTAGCAACAGAATATAACTTCACTAGTCAGAATTATATTTTAAAAAAGTAATTAAAAAAAAGCCAGTCTAACACGAGGATATACTTGTAACATGCACCTTCCATTTGTTCAAGACTTTGCATATTGTCATCCAAAGGAATGCACCATGTTACATGCTGCTGTAGCAGCAGAATGATGTGTTGTCTACTAAATAGCATAAAGCTCTTGTTCTATTGTGAGTAATACATTGGGAAATCTATTAGTTTACAGTAAAATATCCGATTTAAAAAAAAACTGTTGAAGTCTCTTGCTTAGACTGAGTAAAACCATTTTTTAGCCAATGAACACCCACTTTCTGCAGCTTATTCCCTGGTTCAAAATGGGAGGTGAGGAATCAGAACAAAAATGAGGACAGGTAAATTTAAAAGTAAACCTTTTTGTTGTTTTGCCCCATATGTAAATTTGAGGAGAAAATTCTATAACTAAACTGTTGGTTTACATATAATTTTTCTTTCGCTTTGAAACTGGAAATAGTTTCCCTAATATTGGAGGGGAGAAATTTAAAAAAGACAGAACACTTTAATTGTTTTCTTTTCTACTTAAACTAAAGTTTAAAAATAAAGTGGGGATAACAGGGCAAGTGGAATTAGTGCATAAGTTCTAATTTAAAATTGTGAGTATTTAGGGTTGATATGAGTGATGACGTTATGCAGTAGCCCCTACGATGACCTGGTCGGTAAATGAACTGCTTGGTGTAGTACCATGTCTATATGGAACCTGCAGGTGCCAGATTTGATCCCTGGTCCTTGCTGCGTTTTGGGTGTTACAATTGGTCTCGGTGTCCTGGGCAAGGAGCAACAATTCCGTTTACCACTGGCCATCCAGTGAATCTTGTTAGAGAGTGATTATGCCAGGTAATAGATCATGCCCAACGTGGGTAAATCGCCTGGCAGCACTCATATCTAGGCTTGCACTTGAATGGCAATATGACTGAGGTACCGGACTGCTGATAGTACCAGTTAGCCAACACCTTCAGAAAAGGAGGGAAGAAAGTTGTGATTATTTGAAAACAAAAAATGTACCTTAATATTAGGAATATCATGACTGTATAATAGTTTTAGGCTGAATGTGACAGTATGTAAATTCAAAGTAAAAAGTCATTGACTCTGAAATTTCAGTCGAATGATCAACCTTGGTTTTAAATCAGTTCATTAAAAGAGGAAAGCTAATTGTTATATCTTCTTATTTGATGGGTACTTGTTCACTTTTCTCCCATTGCCCCAAATGGTTTATGTGAACCCTATGACGAGACTGAAACTAAAAAATTATAATGAAATATGCAAGTTCAGATATGACTGAGTTTGAAAAAAAATCAGTGACATCACAGGAAAGCTGTAAGGTGATTTGATGGTGAGTAACTGCTGTTCGAGAGTATCTGTAAACAGCTAGGTTAGCACACTGCTGTTAGGATGCGTGTATAAATAGTTGGAAATTAGATAAACTTGATTAAAATTTAACTAGCTACATTATAATTAATGAAGATATGCAAGCAGAAGGGAAGTAACAAGCTGGAGAGTCTACTGTTTTATTTTAAAGCAGTAAGGTTTATTGTATTACCAAGGTTTAAATTAGTACACTAAGTGCTGGTGAGGCGAGGCGAGGCAATAATTAAAAAAAAATTGAAAAAAATAATTAATTCATTATTTAAAACACAAGCAGGATGGCAGGGCAGGTGATGAGTTGCAGCTTCAGTACGTGGGAGCTGGTGGACACCAGTGTGATCCACGACAACCACGTCTGCGGTAAATGACTGCAGCTTGAGGAGCTTCGGCTTAGAGTTGATGAGCTGGAGGCCAAGCTACAGACACTGCAATGCATCAAAGAGGGGGAAAGTTAGCTGGACACTTTGTTCCAGAAGGCAGCCACACCTCATATGATAGGGTCTTCTGGTTTGGTCAGTAGTCAGGGACAGGAAGATGTGACTGTGATTGAGGCAGGTAAGGGGATCAAGATGGCAAAAGTTGAGGAGCCTCAGCCATTGCAATTGTCCAACAGGTTTGAAGTTCTTTCAGCTCGTATGGATGAGAGCAAGGGCTGCAGAATGGATGAACAAACTGACCATGGCTCCGTGTTACAGGATACCATTCAAGTAGGGGGAGCAAATAGGAATGTAGTGGTTATAGGAGATAGCATAGTCAGGGGGATAGCCACAGTTCTCTGCAGCCAAGAGCGTGAGTCCAGAAGGCTGTGTTGCCTGCCTGGTGCCAGGGTTCGGGACATCTGCTCAGGGCTGGAGGAGAACTTGCAGTGGGAGGGGGAGGATCCAGTTGTCGTGGTCCACATGCGTACCAATGACATAGATAGGACTAAGAAAGAGGTTCTGCATAGTGAGTATGAGCAGCTAAGGGCTAAATTAAAAAGCAGTATCTAAAAGGTAATAACCTCTGGATTATTACCTGATCCATGAACGAATTGGCATAGGATAAATAAGATTAGAGAGTTAAATGCGTGGCTCAAAGATTGGTATGGGAGAAATGGGTTGCAATTTATGTGGTACTGGCACCAGTACTGGGGAAAGTCTGTAACGTTGGGATGGTCTTCCCCTGAACGGTGCTCAGACCAGTGTTCTGGTGAGTCGTATAACCAGGGCAGTAGTGAAGGGTTTAAACAAAATAGTGGGGGCAAGGGATCAAGTGAACGAAGATGCGATAATTTAAACAGAGAGGAGAAGGCAAGATAGCAATAAGAGTAATGATAATCAGAGCGTGGCAGGAAGGGACAGAGTGTAAAAACTTATGAGTGTGCCAGCAATAAGGCTAGAGGTTGTGAACTAACGGGAGGTGGAGGGGGGAGGGTTCCAGTGAAGGGTGATGTAGAAATCCAAAGAGAAAGGTTGAGGCATTGGAACAGTATAGTGACGTGGATAAGCACAAGCAGAATAGGACAGAGAGTTTAACAAAAATTGTACATCAGCTAATAAGGTCATTGCAGGGAATAGAAGTAAAGAAATGAAATTAAAGGTTCTTCATCGAATGCACGAAGCATCTGCAATGAGATAGATAAACTAGTGGTATAGATAGAGGAAAATGATTTCGATCTAATGGCCATTACAGGGACATGGTTACAAGGTGGTCAAGGTTGGGACATGAATTTTCCAGGGTACACAATATTTTGGAAAGACAGTCAAAATGACAAAGGGGGAAGGGTAGCCCTGCTAGTAAATGCTGACATAAGGATATTAGTGAGCAAGGATCTGGCCTCAGAAGATCATGAAGTAGAATCAGTATGGGTGGAAATTAGGAATAGCAAGAATCAGTAAAACTGGTGGGAGTAGTTTATAGGCCCCCTGACAGTAGTTATACCATTGGACAGAGCATTAAACAAGATATTATTGGAGCTTGTAACAAAGGCAATGTAATAATTTGGGGGACGTTAATCTTCATATAGACTGCGACAATGAAATTGACAAGAGTAGCCTAGAAGATGAGTTTGTAGAATGTTTTTGGGACAGTTTCTTGGAGCAACACATTGTGAAACCAACTAGGGATAAAGCTATCTTAGATCTAGTATTGTGTAATGAAGCAGGGTTAATTAGTAACGTCATAGTAAAAGATCCACTGGGAAATAGTATTCATAATACCATTGAATTCCATCTTAAGTTTGAAAGTGACATACTCCAATCACAAACAAGAATCTTAAACTTAAAGCCAATTACGTAGTTATGAGGGGAGAGCTGGCGAAGGTAAGTTGGATTAATAGACTAAAAGGTATAGCGGTAAATGAACAGTGGGAAATATTTAAAGAAACAATTTAAAATATTCAACAAAAATACATTCCATTGAAAAACAAAAACTCAGCAAGAAAGACCCGTCCATGGCTCACTCAGGAAGTACTAGATTAAAAGAAGAGGCTTACAATGTTGAAAAAATAGTAGCAAGTCTGAGGATTGGGAGTGTTTTAGAAACCAGCAAAGGGCCACCAAAAAGTTGATTACAAAAAGGAAAAAATAGAATGAGAGTAAACTAGCTATTAATATAGAAACAGATTGTAATAGCTTTTTTAGGTATATAAAAATGAAGAGTAGCTAAAGTAGCTGTAGACAGCGCTTTAAACTAACAAGATGGGGGGGGAGGGTTTGGGTAAAGGGAAATTTAGAAATCCGATGAGAGAGGTCAGGGCATCGGAGCTGGATAGTGATGTGGGTAAATGCCAACAGAATGGGACAGGAAGGGACAGAGAGTTTAACAAAAATTGTACATCGGCAAATAAGGTCATTGCAGGGAATAGAGATGAGAAAAATGAAATTAAAGTTCTTTTATCTGAATGCATGAAGATCTGTAGTAAGATAGATGAACTGGTGGCACACATAGAGGTAAATAATCTAGATCTAATTGCCGAGACATGGTTGCAAGGAGGTCAAGGTTGGGAATTGAATATTCCAGGGTACACGATGTTTTGGAGAGACAGACAGAATGGCAAAGGAGGAAGGGTAGCCCTGATTGTAAAGGATGACATAGGACATTATTAAGAAGGGATTTAGCCTCAGAAGATCATAAAGTCGAATCAGTTTGGGTGGAAATTAGGAATAGCAGGAGTCAGGAAACACTGGTGTTTACAGGCCCCCTAATAGTAGTTATATTATAGGACAGAACATCAAACGGGAAATTATTGGAGCTTGTAACAAAGGTAATGTATTAATTGTGGAGGACTTTAATCTGCAAATAGACTAGGATAATTAAATTAGCAGCAGTGGTCTAGAAGATGAATTTGTAGAATGTTTTCGTGACAATTTCTTGGAGTAATATGTTGTAAAACCGACTAAGGATAAAACTATCTTTGGAGTTGTATTTTCTAATGAAACAGGGTTAATTAGCAATGTCATAGTAAAAAGAATAGTGGGAAATATTTAAAGAAACAATTCAAAGTGTTCAACAAAAGTACATTCCGTTCAAAAACAAAAACTCGTCAAGAAAGGCCCATCTGTGGCTCACTCAGGAAGTTAAGGAGAGTATTAGACTAAACGAAGGGGCTTACAACGTTGCAAAAAATAGTAACAAGTCTGAGGATTGGGAGTATTTTACAAACCAGCAAAGGGCCACCAAAAAGTTGATTAAAAAGGGAAAAAGCAGATTGAGAGTAAACTAGCCAGCAATATAAAAACAGATTATATGAGCTTTTATAACTACATAAAAAAAGAGAGTAGCTAAAGTAGATGTTGACCCCTAGAGGCAGAGACAGGAGAAATCATCATGGGGAATGAGGAAATTACAGAGGCATTGAACAAATATTTTGTGTCTCTCTTCATAGTAGAAGCCAAGCCACAAATTCCATACCAGGAATAGACAGTAACCTAGGGGCTAAAAAGAGGGAGGAAATTAGGGAAATTGATATCAGCTGAGAAAAAGTATTGGGGAAACTTGAGGGACTAAAATCTGACAAGTACCTGGGACCAGATGGCCGACACTCTAGGGTTCTAAAAAAGGATAGCTGCAGAGCGAGTGGATGCGCTAGCTATCATTTTCCACAATTCCTTAGATTTGGGATTGGTCCCGTCAGATCTGAAGTTGGCAAATGTTACACCGCTTTTCAGTAAAGGAGGTAGAGAGAAAACAGGGAACTGTAGGCCATCAGCCTAACTCTTGTCGACAGTGCTATCAAGTGGCACTTGCTTAGCAATAACTTGCTCAGTGACGCTCAGTTTTTGTTCCGCCCGGGGCACTCAGCTCCTGACCTCTTTACAGCCTTAGTTCAAACATGGACAAAAGAGTTGAACCCGAGGTGAGGTGAGAGTGACTGCCCTTGACATCAAGATAGCATTTAACCGAGTATGGCCTCAAGGAGCCCTGGCAAAATTGGAGTCAATAGGAATCGGGGGAAAAACTCTCCATTGCTTGGAATTATACCTTGCACAAAGGAAGATGGTTGTGGTTGTTGGAGGTCAATTATCTCAACTCCAGGACATCACTGCAGGAGCTCTTCAGGGTAGTGTCCTAGGCCCAACCATCTTCAGCTGCTTCATCAATGACCTTCCCTCCATCATAAGGTTAGAGGTGGGGATGTTCGCTGATGATTGCACAATGTTCAGCACCATTCGTGACTCCTCAGACACTGAAGCAGTCCATGTAAAAATGAAGCAAGACCTGGACAATATCCAGGCTTGGGCTGATAAGTGGCAAGTAACATTCGCGCCACACAAGTGCCAGGCAATGACTATCTCAAATAAGGGAGACTCTAACCATCTCGCCTTGACATTCAATGGCATTATGATTGCTGAATCCCTCACTATCAACATCCTGGGGGTCATCATTGAGCTGAAACTGAGCTGGAGTAGCCATAAAACGACCATGGCTACAAGAGCAGGTCAGAAGCCAGGAATCCTGTGGTGAGTAACTCGCCTCCTGACTCCCCAAAGCCTGTCCACCATCTACAAGGCACAAGTCAGGAGTGTAATGGAATATTCTCCAGTTGCCTGGATGCATGCAGCTCCAACAACACTCAAAAAGCTCGACACCATCCAAGACAAAGCAGCCGTCTAATTCCCTTTTGAATGCTTTAATTGAACCTGCTTCCACCACGTTCTCAGGCAGTGCATTCCAAACCTTAATCACTTGCTGCGTGAAAAAGTTTTTCCTCATGTCACTTTTGCTTCTCTAAATACTTTAAATCTGTGCCCTCTCATTCTCAATCCTTTCACGAGTGGGAACAGTTTCTCTCTATCTACTCTGTCCAGACTCCTCATGATTTTGAATACCTGTATCAAATCACCTCTCAGCCTTTTCTGAGTCCTAACTTCTCCAATCTGTCTTCATAATTGAAATTCCTCATTTCTGGAACTATTCCCATGAATCTTTTCTGTACTCTGTCCACTGCCCTCACATCTTTCCTCAAGTATGTGCCCAGAATTGGATGTAATACTCCGGCTGAGGCTGAACTAGTGTCTTATACAAGTTCAACATAACCTCCTTGCTCTTGTACTCTTTGCCCCTATTAATAAAGCCCAGGATACTGTTTGCTTTATTAACCGCTCTCTCAACCTGTCCTGCCACCTTCAGTGACTTATGCACATATACACCTAGCTCCCTCTGCTCCTGCACCCCCTTTAGAATTGTACCCTTTATTCTATATTGACTCTCCATGTTCTTCCTACCAGAATGAATCACTTCACATTTCTCTGCATTGAACTTCATTTGCCACCTGTCTGCCCATTCCACCAACTTGTCTGTGTCCTTTTGACGTTCTACTCTATCCTCCTCACAGTTCACAATGCTTCCAAGTTCCTTTTATCTGCAAACTTTGAAATTGTGCCCTGTACAGCAAGGTCTAGGTCATTAATATGTCAGAAAAAGCAAGGGTCCCAACACTGACCCCTGGGGAACTCCACGACAAACCTTTTATTAGCCCGAAAAACATCCATTAACCACTACTCTTTGTTTCCTGTCACTCAGCCAATTTCGTATCCATGTTGCTGCCATCCCTTTTATTCCATGAGCTACAAGTTTGCTCACAAGTCTGTTGTGTGGCACTGTATCAAACGCCTTTTTGTAAGTCCATGTAGGCCACAACAACAGCATTGCCCTCATCAACCCTCTGTTATCTCCTCAAAAAACTCCAGTAAGTTAGTTAAACATGATTTTCCTTAAGAAATCCATGCTGGCTTTCCTTAATTAATTCACATTTGTCCATGTGACTGTTGATTTTGTCCCTAACTATTTTTTCGAGACGTTTTCTCACCACCGAAGTTAAACTGACTGGCCTGTAGTTGCTGCACTTATCTTTACACCCTTGCTTGAACAAGGGTGCAACCTTTCCAATCCTCCAGTCCTCTGGCGCCACCCCCAAGTCCAAGGAAGACTGAAAAATTATGGCCAGTGCCTCTGTGATTTTCACCCTCACTTCCCTCAGTATCCTTGGATGCATCTCATCTGGCCCTGGTGCTTTATCCACTTTAAGTACAGACAGCCTATCTTATACTTCTTCATCAATTTTAAACCCCTCTAGTGTCTGACTTACCTCTTCTTTCAACATTGCCTTGGTTGCATCTTTTTCCCTGGTAAAGACAGATGCAAAATATTCATTTAATACCTCAGCTATACCCTCTGCCTACATGTGTAAATCCCCTTTCTGGTCCCTAATTGGACCCACTCCTCCTTTTAACCACCCTTTTACTAGTTATATGCCTATTGTTAAGACCAACCACTCCAGTCAAAGCCCCCAATCAAAATATACGATTCTGATTGTGGTGGGAGAAAGCACTGTTAATTCAATCTCGTCCCTCCACAGATCGCCTAACATTATTTAAAACTTTCCAAATAAAAGAAAGACCAGCCAAATTGTACCATTTATTAATCTCTGAATGAAGCTAACAAAACCAGGTGCCTTTAAATCAACAAATTAACTGTTTAATTAGAAAAACAAAATTCTTAAACACTATGAAGATATAAACAACATCTAAAATAGAAAAATTAGAGTCCTTGCAAATTTACGCTCCTGCCGGAGGTGAAAAAGTCCAAGGTTGCTTGAAGTCCTCACGGGTGTCCGATGGGAGTGGGGGGGGGGGGGAAAGGTTCTTCAACTGTAGAATAGTCTGTAGTTCAATTCCAGCAGTAACTGATGCTTTCCTTCTCCAGTGATGAATTTCAACAATTAATGACTTGCAAACACTTTTTCAATGTATCAATTTGGCTTTAGAATTTTTGAGGGATAAAAGATTGTCACAGTCTAACTTCCCTTCCTTCAGTTTAAATTATCAGAGATCTCTGTTTTGGCTTGGCTTTTTTAGAATTTTGAAGGATAATAAATAAACAGACTAAATTCCCTTCCTTCATTTTAAATGGCTGAGATCTCTTCTTTCAGGTGCTAACACCAGCTGTCTGTCTGTGTCCTCTGTTAGAACAGTCTGTTTGTACTATAAGCCAGTTCAAAATTAAATTGTAGCAAATGTATTTCTCAACGCTCAGTCCCGGTGGCTGTATCCAAGGCAACGAGAATGCACCTTCTCGGTAACTCCTGAGGCCTACTTATTCCTGAAGCAGTGCTGATCCTTTGCTGTCTTAAAGGCACACCACATATTCCCTGGAAAAAAACTTCAGGATCATAACACTGTAGAAAACTTTGGGATTTCCTTTAAAGCTAGCTGCCAGTCTCTTTTGATGCTCTCTCTTTGCTTCTCTTATTTGCTTTTTCACTTCTCCTCTGGACCTTCTATATTCAACCTGGTTCTCAGTAATATTTTCTACCTAGCATCTGTCATAAGCACACTTTTGCTTCTCTATCTTAATCTACAGCTCTTTTGTCATCCAGGGTGCTCTGGATTTGTTTACTTTACTTTTCCCCTTCGAGGGAACATACCTTGACTGTCCATACCCCAACTATCTCTCCTTTGAAGGTAGCCCATTGTTCATCTACCAGTTTTCGTGCCAGCTTTTGACTCCAATTTATTCGTCCCAGCTATTGAAGTTGGCCTTCCCCCAGTTTATTATTTTTACCCTGGATTGCTCTTTGTCCTTTTCCATAGTCAGCCTAAACCTTATGATTACTATCCCCTAAATGATCTCCTACTGATACTTGATCCACTTGGCCCATCTCATTCCCAAGAACCAGGTCTAGCAGTGCCTCTTTTCTTGTTGGACGAGCAACATACTTCTGTAGAAAATTTTCCTGAACACACTTTAGGAACTCTTCCCCCTCACTGCCCTTTACACTATTATCCCAGTCTATGTTTGGATAATTAAAGTCCCCCATGATAACTACCCTATAATTTTTGCAGCTTTCTGTAATTTACTTGCAAGTTTGTTCCTCCATGTCCTTCCCACTAGCTGGTGGCCTGTAGACAACACCGAACAATGTAACCGCACCTTTTTTGTTCCTTAGCTCTAGCCAAATTGATTCTATCCTCGAACCCTCTGGGACATTCTTTTTCTCCAGCACTTCAATGCTCTCCTTAATACTGCCACCTCCTTTTTTCCCTTTCCTATCTTCCCTGAACAACTTGTAACCAGGAATATTTAACACCCAGTCCTGCCCTTCTTTGAGCCAGGTCTCTGTTATAGCCACATCATATTTCCACATGGCAATCTGCACCTGTACCTCACCAGTCTTATTAACCACACAAGGCGACATGGTTTAGAACAAGGTGACATGGTTTTACTAAAGGGAAATCCTGTTGGATGAATTTATTAGAGTTTTTTGAGGATGTAACTAGTAGGGTAGTTAAAGGAGAACCATTTGGATAATCTGATTGGGCATAGTCAACACGGATTTATGAATGGGAAAGCATGTTTGACAAACCTGTTGAAGTTTTTGAGGATGTTGCTAACAGAATTGATAAAGGGGGGCGTAGTATACTTAGATTTTCAAATGACTTTTAAAACACATGGGATAGGAGGTAAATATACTGGCATGTATTAAGGATTGGTTAACAGGCAGAAAACTGAGAGTAGGAACAAACGTGTCATTCTCTGTGACGAGTGGGGTACGTAAGGTTCAGTACTTGGGCCCCAGCTGTTGACAATATATATCAATGATTTAGATGTGGGGACCAAATGTAATATTTCCAATTTCGCAGAGGACACAAAACTAGTTGGGAATGTGTGGTGTGAGGAAGTTGCAAAGCGGCTTCAAGGGGATTTGAACACACTTAGTGAGTGGCCAAGAACATGGCAGATGGAATATAATGTGGATAAATGTGAGGTTATTCACTTTGGTAGGAGGAATAGATGTGCAGAGTATTTCTTGAATGGTGTTATGACCACAGCGGGAGCAATGCATTGTTAATTCAGTCCCACTACTCTACGATTCTCGGAAGACCGCCATCATTAACAACGAGCTCAGTAGACTCAATGTAGACATTGCGGCACTTCAGGAGACTCGTCTCCCCGTGAGTGGATCTCTAGCAGAGCAAGACTACACCTTCTTCTGGCAGGGCAGGGATCCTGAAGAACCAAGACAGCATGGAGTGGGCTTCGCCATCAGAAACTCCTTGCTCAGCATGATAGAGCCTCCCTCAAATGGCTTGGAACGCATACTGTCCATCCGACTGCTCACCACCTCTGGTCCAGTACACCTACTCAGCATCTATGCTCCAACACTCTGCTCCCCACCTGAAGCTTAAGATCAGTTCTACGAGGAACTCCATAACATCATTAGCAGCATCCCCAACACCGAACACCTATTCCTGCTGGGGGACTTTAATGCCAGGGTTGGGGCCGACCATGACTCATGGCCCTCCTGCCTTGGGTGCTATGGCATTGGAAGGATGAATGAGAATGGACAGAGACTGCTTGAGTTGTGTACCTATCATAACCTCTGCATCACCAACTCGTTCTTTCACCTGTCAACTCGTCCTGTCATCAGGTTTCATGGAGGCACCCAAGATCGAGTCATTGGCACCAGCTAGACCTCATTGTCACAAGGCGAGCCGCCTTAAACAGTGTTCAAATCACACGCAGCTTCCACAGTGTGGACTGCGACACCGACCACTCCCTGGTGTGCATCAAGGTTAGACTCAGACCAAAGAAGTTGCATCATTCCAAGCAGAAGGGCCACCAGCGCATCAACACGAGCAGAATTTCTCACCCACAGCTGTTACATAAGTTTCTAAATTCACTTGTAACAGCCCTTCAGAACACTCCCACAGAGGATGCTGAGACCAAGTGGGCCCACATCAGAGACGCCATCTATGAGTCAGCTTTGACCACCTACGGCAAAAGTGCGAAGAGAAATGCAGACTGGTTTCAATCTCATAATGAAGAGCTGGAACCTGTCATAGCCGCTAAGCGCATTGCACTGTTGAACTACAAGAAAGCCCCCAGCGATTTAACATCTGCAGCACTTAAAGCAGCCAGAAGCACTGCACAAAGAACAGCCAGGCGCTGCGCAAACACTGGCAACACCTATGCAGTCATATTCAGCTGGCCTCAGACACCGGAAACATCAGAGGAATGTATGATGGCATGAAGAGAGCTCTTGGGCCAACCATCAAGAAGATCGCCCCCCTCAAATCTAAATCAGGGGACATAATCACTGACCAACGCAAACAAGTGGACTGCTGGGTTGAGCATTACCTAGAACTGTACTCCAGGGAGAATGCTGTCACTGAGACTGCCCTCAATGCAGCCCAGCCTCTACCAGTCATGGATGAGCTGGACATACAGCCAACCAAATCGGAACTCAGCGATGCCATTGATTCCCTAGCCAGCGGAACAGCCCCTGGGAAGGATAGCATTAACCCTGAAATAATCAAGAGTGCCAAGCCTGCTATACTCTCAGCACTACATGAACTGCTACGCCTGTGCTGGGACGAGGGAGCAGTACCCCAGGACATGCGCGATGCCAATATCATCACCCTCTATAAAAACAAAGGTGACCGCGGTGACTGCAACAACTACCGTGGAATCTCCCTGCTCAGCATATTGGGGAAAGTCTTTGCTCGAGTCGCTCTGAACAGGCTCCAGAAGCTGGCCGAGCGCGTCTACCCTGAGGCACAGTGTGGCTTTCGTGCAGAGAGATCGACCGTTGACATGCTGTTCTCCCTTCGTCAGACACAGGAGAAATGCCGTGAACAACAGATGCCCCTCTACATTGCTTTCATTAATCTCACCAAAGCCTTTGACCTCGTCAGCAGACGTGGTCTCTTCAGACTACTAGAAAAGATTGGATGCCCACCAAAGCTATTAAGTATCATCACCTCATTCCATGACAATATGAAAGGCACAATTCAACATGGCTCCTCATCAGAGCCCTTTCCTATCCTGAGTGGCGTGAAACAAGGCTGTGTTCTCGCACCCACACTTTTTGGGATTTTCTTCTCCCTGCTGCTTTCACATGTGTTCAAGTCCTCTGAAGAAGGAATTTTCCTCCACACAAGATCAGGGGGCAGGTTGTTCAACCTTGCCCATCTAAGAGCGAAGTCCAAAGTACGGAAAGTCCTCATCAGGGAACTCCTCTTTGCTGACGATGCTGCTTTAACATCTCACACTGAAGAGTGCCTGCAGAGTCTCATCAACAGATTTGCGGCTGCCTGCAATGAATTTGGCCTAACCATCAGCCTCAAGAAAACGAACATCATGGGGCAGGACGTCAGAAATGCTCCATCCATCAATATTGGCGACCATGCTCTGGAAGTGGTTCAAGAGTTCACCTACCTAGGCTCAACTATCACCAGTAACCTGTCTCTAGATGCAGAAATCAACAAGCGCATGGGAAAGGCTTCCACTGCTATGTCCAGACTGGCCAAGAGAGTGTGGGAAAATGGCGCACTGACATGGAACACAAAAGTCCGAGTGTATCAGGCCTGTGTCCTCAGTACCTTGCTCTATGGCAGCGAGGCCTGGACAACGTATGTCAGCCAAGAGCGACGTGTCAATTCATTCCATCTTCGCTGCCTCCGGAGAATCCTTGGCATCAGGTGGCAGGACCGTATCTCCAACACAGAAGTCCTCGAGGCGGCCAACATCCCCAACTTGTACACACTACTGAGTCAGCGGCGCTTGAGATGGCTTGGCCATGTGAGCCGCATGGAAGATGGCAGGATCCCTAAAGACACATTGTACAGCGAGCTCGCCACTGGTATCAGACCCACCAGCCGTCCATGTCTCCACTTTAAAGACGTCTGCAAACGCGACATGAAATCCTGTGACATTGATCACAAGTCGTGGGAGTCAGTTGCCAGCGTTCGCCAGAGCTGGCGGGCAGCCATAAAGACGGGGCTAAAATGTGGCGAGTCGAAGAGACTTAGTAGTTGACAGGATAAAAGACAGAGGCGCAAGGGGAGAGCCAACTGTGCAACAGCCCCGACAAACAAATTTCTCTGCAGCACCTGTGGAAGAGCCTGTCACTCTAGAATTGGCCTTTATAGCCACTCCAGGCGCTGCTTCACAAACCACTGACGACCTCCAGGCGCGTATCCATTGTCTCTCGAGATAAGGAGGCCAAAGAACTACTCTACAGGTCATAGCATACTAGTAAAGTTTCTCACCTACCAGAAATTAGCCAAATTAAACCCTGTATTTATTCCTCAGAATAAAGCACACCAAACCAGGTTTCTTTAAACAACAACAAATTAACTATTAATAAACCAATTTTAAACTATAATGAGATAAATCTATGTGTATGAACAGATTTTATAATTTCTTATTCTTCCTAGCCCTCATTCAAAACCCAACGGTTAACAGGCTTTAAAAGATTTGTTTAAGTTAGAACTGTTTCTTAGGTATTATAAAATAACTGGGTTGTAACTTTTGGTAGAATATTTCCGGATCGGTGAGGTGTGCCAGAGTCGAATAGTCAGATGTCACTCAAAGTTTCCAGGTGAAATTAATGAACAGTCTGTGGTGGATAGGTGTTCAAGGCAATTCGTCTGCAGCAGGCCTCACACAGATCTTTCAGCAACAGGTTGTAGCAACAGGTCTATTTACATTTCAAAGTAGCAGTCCAACAGTAGAAACTTTCTTGAGATTTCAGGAGCTTGCAAAATATAACAATGCAGCAAGACTCACACTTGAGGTAGAGATTTTCAGAGACTGGAGACTACCTTCAGCACTGCAGGCTTCCTATCACCAAAGGAGCCTTTCTCCAAAGCAGTGATTCTCCACAGAGTGCCACAACCTGGGCTGAAGGGCCTGTTTTTGTGCTGTATAACACTATGATTTATGACTCTAACCCCTCTTCCTGTGTCCTCTCTCTCTCTCTTCAGGCATGAACAGCAATAAGGGTTTTAGCTTCCATGCCTTCGATTTGCAACTCCTTCAAAGTTCTTGTAACTTTATGAAGAAATTAGAATTTCCCTTGATACAGGAATTATTTTTCAAGAGAAAGAGTTTCTGGGCTGTTTTAGTACCCCTTTTTAGATTTCTTTCAGAGAGAGTTCTCTTGTTCTGTTCTCCAGAATAGGTTCCAACCAACAACCGGTCTTTTCTTACAAAAGAGAAACGAAAAACTCCCCAGCAGCCAGCCATGTGACAGTCATTTTTCTTTGCTGAGTGGCTTGAAAAAACAGATAGCCTTGCACGTGCCCCATCCAGTTCAGCATTCACTGTTCCCTGAGAAATTCTCTTCTCAGTCTTAAAGGCACACACCTTCTGCTTTTTTTTAAACAAAGCACTTGAAACAATGGGTAAGAGATTAGAAAGTTTAGATGTACAAAGGGACCTGGGTGTCCTCATCAGTAAGTTACTGAAAGCTAACCTGCAGGTGTTAGCCTATATCACCAAAGGATTTGATTACAGGAGTAGCTAAGTCTTGCTTCAGTTGTATAGAACCTTGGTTAAACTGCACTAGGAGTACTGTATGCAGTTTTGGTCCCCTTACCTTAGGAAGGATATTATTGCCATAGAGGGAGTGCAACAAAGGTTCACCAGATTTGTTCCCGGGATGGCGGGAGAGATTTGTGAAACTGGGCCTGTATGCTCTAGAATTTTGAAGATGAGAGGTGATCTCATTGAAACCTGCAAAATACTTCAAAGGACAGACAGGGTAGATGCAGGTAAGATGTTTCCCCTGGTTTGGGAGTCTAGAACCAAGGGACACAATTTCAAAATAAGGGGGAAGCCACTTCGGACAGAGATAAGGAGAAATTTCTTTACTCAGAGGGTTGTGAATCTTTGGAATTCTCTAATCCAGAGAGCTATGGAAGTTCAGTCATTGAGTATGTTTAAAGCAGAGATTGACAGATTTCTAAATACCAATGACACAAAAGCATATGGGGATAGTGTGGGAAAAAAGCATTGAAGTGGATGATCAGCCATGATCTTACTGAATGGCGGAGCAGGCTCGATGGGCTGAATGGCCTACTACTGCTCCTATGTTCCTCCAACAGTGCAGCACACCCTTAGTCCTGCACTGGAGTGTCAGCCTACAGTGGGACCTGAACCTGGAATCTTGTGACTCAGGCAAGAATGCCAGCAACTGAGCTGTGGCTGATGTGTGTCAAATCTTCCACGCTTGCTTGGATACTTCGTTTTACCAAACATCTCTTTGCATTGGTGAAAGGATTTGATACTTGATCGTTTCAATAGAGATAATGGGGTAAATCTATTTGAAATGCATTATTTTAAACATGAGCAAAAATGGCACAAAGCAACTTCAAAGATAGTTTAGGAAAAGCTCTATATAAAGTTGCTTTGTGTGCTCCCTTTCTATGTATACTGGCAACATGTTCCCTTTATTGTGGGAAGGTTACTTAGTGCTTCTGGCTAACTTGTAAGATAAAATGAATTACCCAATTGTAATATAAACAATTTAATTGTAAAATATTTGTCGTCTACAGGTTTCTTTCCAAGTAGTTCCCAAGGATGTGATGCTTTCCTACGTCACAAGATGACCCTTATATCTCCTTCCATACTAAAGAAGTATGGGATTCCTTTTGACAAGGTATTAAATGTTTGTGTAAAAGAAAATCAATACTAATCATTTAGCATCAATTTTTAATTGCCTCTACCTTTCTACCCTCATAAACCTGGAATTAGTCTATGTGAACAGTGTATTTGTATTTTTAAGATGAAGTCAATTTTATCAGACTGTAACAAAGCATAGATAAAGAATAATACCATTAGATATGTTCTTTTGAAAATTGTGTGGGCTGAGTAGTACTTTGGTTTGTATCAGATTTAGGGATTTTGACAAAAGGCCATTTCAAAAAAAGATTTTGAATTTAAAAGGTTGAGATAGTTACACAAAGTAATCCTCACATTTTAAACAAAAATCTACTGTTTGGATTTGATCACAGGGAATTTTGCAGAGCTTTGCTTGCCTTCATGTTAGATCATTAGCAAGTCGGTACACTTTCTCAAGGAGGTGTAATTTGGCAATTATCCAAATGTAGGATTTAAATGTAGGATATCAAATTAAAAAAGCTAGATTATTTTCATTTTAAATGTGCTATTCTATATTTGATAAAGTTAATGTATAGGAAATTCTTTAACTTTGCAAATTTAAATGGATTTATGAAATGTTTAAATGCTTTAATGGAAATACTGCTCAGTCTTTTTCTGACTTTGAAGGGCAGGCACAAATTCAAAACATTTGACTCTCAAATTGGGAGTCCTGAGTTTGAATCATAATTTCTACTGACAACTGCATTCAGGCTTACTACAGAGAAGAGACTTAGTTTTCCAGTCTCAAATAGAAAATTTCAACAGGAATGTGGGGTGCTTAGCTGGAACAATTTGTTCAAAATGTTCTTGTTTCAGATTTTGTTTACTTAGCACTTTGTCCATTGTTGTTTTCCTGTGATTTAACTCCAAAACTGGCAAACTAATTTTGGTTAAAAAAACACTTGATTTTTTTTCCTGAAGTCTTCAAAACAAATGGATAACACATCTGATCCCAAATAATTGCATCAGTAAATAACAAAATCAAAACTTGTGGTCAAGTGAACATTGACTTTTTCAGTTTAATCTGCAAGAGTAGGTTTCAAATTATTGAAGCGCTGCTAATCTGAATATTCGATAGCAATGAAACCACAAAAGTGCTTCTTGAACTTTTTATCTGTGCAACTTTCTACAAGTGGTACAGTTTCAAGCTTTGTTAAGTTTATTTAGTGTTAAGCTTGTAATTAAGGTTTCACGTTCGGAGATTTACTAAATAATTTATTTTGTCATTGTTCAATTTATAGCCGATTCTAACTGTTCAAGAATATCAAATGAATTGACTATAATTTGTCTTTTCGGATTATGCAGGAACTATGTCATGAGTAATATACTCAGCTGAATTTAGGGTGGGTTGTGCAGCAGATTATTGCACAGATAGGGCTGGATGATGTGCCGGTCATCCCGCTCTGATATTCCAGCCGGTTGCCGGAACTCCCGTCCCTTCGGATCTCCGTTTGAGGCGGAGTGAAGTTTTCAGGGTGGTGGGGGGGAAGTGGGGAAAACTCTCGCTATTGGTTGAGGGGCTGGTGGGAAGGCGTTAAAGGTCGGAATCGAGAGTTGACTTTTTTTGAGGGGAGAGGGCAATTAATAAATTGAGTAGTCATGGGGGGGGAAGTGGTGGGAGATGGGATTGAAATTGCTAATAAAGTTTTAAATTTATATTTTAAAGACCTGTACCTTAAAAAATTTAAATGGACCTGAAGGGCTTGAAGCCCTTTAAAAATGGCCCCTCTACGTCCTATGGGCGTGCGTTCCACCCCCTCCATGTAAATGAGCCGCTGTGGTCAGCAGGGCAAGTCCCATGCGTCCCGCCACTTTTGAAGCTCGCTGCCAAGATCAGCGGCGAGCTTTAAAAATTCCAGCCATTAGTTTCCGTTAGGTCCCATTTCTACCACCTGTTTGGCATCTGTGAAATTGGCATTTTTTGTGTGGGTAGGAAGACCACCTAAAAAGTTAATAACTGCATGAAGCTGTGTATTGCACGACACTTAACTCGCTAATGATAGAAAAGAGTTGAATCCATTACTAACTTCAGAATCCCAGTCTGTCACAGGCTGTTCAGTAATTGTAGAGCTGCAGTTTGCTCTACTTCAGCTATGTAAAGAGGTATTGCAATCAGCTTATGCAACTACATTTTGAAGTTTATGAAGGGAATTACAAATTAGATACAGACATATTTATTCAGTTTGCTGAATAGTTCAGGGGACTCAAGTCAAAAACTAAATAGACAGGTCCTACCGGGGAAGACCGTTGAAGTGGGCAATGATACAGGTTTCTGGAAAGAGAAGGGTTTGAGGGAGATAGTGAAAAAGCAAGAGGTTGGGCTTGAATTCCATTGTAAAGAGAGGCTTCTTAGGCCTAACTGCCTTTGATACTGCACTACCTGATACATTACAATGCAGTATGACTGACACTTTTAAAGCAATCACTCATCACAGATGACAGACCAAATTGAAGAACATATCTCGAGAGATACCTTAAAATTGAATAACAATATCATTTCAAGTTCTAAAAAGAAGGATCTGGGTTCCCACTTGCATTTCTGAATAACAGTACAATGAACACAGGGGCTGAAAATAAGCTGTGAGCCATCGATTCTTGTGGCACTGAAACGGAAATGTGTTGAGCACTGATAAGCTCACCAATAATCAATGGGTGACAGCTGAGCAGGTGCTCACTAGTAACACTTAAAACTAAGCAGTGGTGGAGGTATTAAGAGTTACTGGCACTCAAATGCAATTACTTCCTCAAGTACATTTGATACCAGTGCCTCTCTGTAATTGCACATCTTTGAGCACTATCAACATCCTGGGGGTTACCATTGACCAGAAACTGAACTGGACCAGCCATATAAGTACTGTGGCTACAAGAACAGGTCAGAGGCTAGGAATTCTGTGGCACGTAACTCACCACCTGACTCCCCAGTGCCTGTCCACCAAGGCACAAGTCAGGAGTGTGATGAATACTCTCCACTTGCTTGGATGAGTGCAGCTCCAACAACACTCAAGAAGCTCGACACCATCCAGGACAAAGCAGCCCGCTTGATTGCCACCCCATCCATCACCTTCACTCCACTATTGATGCACAGTAGCAGCAATGTGTACCATCTACAAGATGCACTGCAGCAACTCACCAAGGCTCCTTACACAGCACTTTCCAAACCTGTAACCTCTACCAGCTAGTAGCACAAGGGCAGCAGATGTATGGGAACACCACCTCCTGCAAGTTCCCCTCCAAACCACACCATTCTGACTTGGAACTATATTGCTGTTACTTCACTGTCACTGGATCAAAATCCTGGAAGTCCCTTCCTAACAGCACTGCTGGTGTACCTACACCACACGGACTGCAGCAATTCAAGGAGGTGGCTCACCATCACCTCTTCATGGGCAATTAGAGATGGGCAACTAATGGTGGCCTAGCCAGCGATGCCCACATCCCATGAACGAATTAAAGAAAAACTTTTCCAGAATGTCCAATGTAGTTCCTTGAACTTTGTAGCTCCAATAGTAGCAGCACTGAGAAATATCGTAACATTTCCAGTTTGTCTTTATACACATTTTAATTTAAAAAAAATCTTTGTTACAAGTTGCTGTGTCTTTTATAGACAGCTTTTGATACGGCAGTTTTTGCAGGCCACAAACTGAAGTTTTCAAAAGCACATTAACACATGGACTTATTCTAAATACAAAAAAATCATTAGTGTAACCTGTAGCTATAAGATTTCTATCTCATAATGTTGTGTGACATCATGAATATTTTAGTCTTTTAAACAGAATGGCATTTGCTATTTGTGTTTTAACACTTTGAATTGCTTTTCTGTTTCAAATGTAGACCCTTTGAATTCAGTCCTTTGATTACTAACAGTCCAGTCTCCCTGATCTGATCAACATTCATGTTACGGTGATAAAATTATTCAAATATCAGGAAGTTCCTACTGTTCCTAGTTTCACTTGTAACATCAAAAACATAGCACCTTTAATGTAATGAAATGTCCCAAAGTCCCAAAGCAACTTCGATTTATATGGCGCCTTTAACATAATAAAACATCCCACGATGCTTCATAGGAGCATTATAAAGCAAAATATGACACAGCCACCAAAAGCTTGGTCAAAGAGGTAGGTTTTAAGGAGTGTCTTAAAGACGGAAAGCGAGGTAGAGAAAATCCTGAAATATAGGCAGTGAATTCCAGAGCGTAGGGCCTAGGCAACTGAAAGCACAGCACCAATGGTGGCTCGATTAAAATTGGGGATGCTCAAGAGGTCAGAATTGGATGAACGCAGATATCCTGGAAGGTTGTGCAGCTGGAGGAGATTAGAACTAAGGAGGGATAAGGCCATGGAAGGATTTGAAAACAAGGATGAGAATTTTAAAATCAAGACGTTGCTTGACTGAGAGCCAGTGTAGGCCAGCGAGCACAAGGGTGATAGGTGAACGGGACTTAGTGCGAGTTAGGGCACGGGCAGCAGAGTTTAGGATAACCTCAATTTTACTGAAGATCGAATGTGGGAAATTAGCCCGCAGTGTGTTAGATAGTCAAGTATAAGCAACTAAAATTATGCTAAACCCCTGGTTGTTTTGTTTTCTACTTCAGCACCCTTCATTCATTCCTCATTCTCTGGTAACAGTTAAAATATACACTTGAAGACCATAAAACCACTAATGCTAATGTGTAGATAGTTAAATAATATCTGGCTGTGGTTGAAATATCCCAAAAGTAGAGGCAGTGGCATAACTTGTTTGCTGGAAGTGATACACTGTATACATATCAAGAATCATGAAATATGCAAATTCCTGCAATTTTCTAAAAGAGAAATGGAAATTAATTAAAATTCACAAGTTTTTGTTTCCCTTGTACGGTATTGTTGTTGTTCCTCCTCCTCTGTTGTGTGGTAGTAAGCATTGTCAACAGCAAAAACATCAACATATTTATATAGTGCTTTTAATGTAATAAAATGTCTAAGGCGCTTCACAAGAGCATTATAAAACAAAGAATGACACTGAGCCACAAAAGGAGGTGAGAGGTCAGGACCCAAAGCTTGGTCAAAGAGGTAGGTTTTAAGGCGTGTCTTAAAGGTGGAAAGCGAGATGGAGAAGGGTAGAGGTGTAGGGACGGTAATTCCAAAGCTTGGGGCTTAGGCAACTAAAGGGACAGCCACCAATGGTGGAGCAATTGAAATCAGGGATGCACAAGAGGTCAGAATTAGTTGAGCACTGATATCTTGGACGATTGTGGAGCTGCAGGAGATTACAGAGATCGGGAGGGATGAGGCCAGGGAGGAATTTGAAAACAAGGATAAGAATTTTAAAATCAAGATGTTGCTTCACCGGGAGTCATTGTAGATCGGTGGTACAGGGGTGATGGGGGAACGGGACTTGGTGCAAGTTAAGACACGGACAGCAGAGTTTTGGATGACCTCAAGTTTAAGGGGAGTAGAATGTGGGAGACCAGCCAGGAGTCCATTGGAATAGTCAAGTCTAAAAGTAACGAAGGCATGAATGAAGGTTTCAGCAGTAGATGAACTAAGACAGGATCGAAGTCGAGCGATGTTATGGAGCTGGAAATAGACAGTCTTAGTGATGGCATGAATATGAAGTCGGAAGCTGATCTTGGGGTCAAGTGAGACACCAAGATTGCGAACAGACTGGCTTAATCTCAGACTGTTGCTAGGGAGAGGGATGGACTCGGTAGCTAAGGAACGGAGTTTGGAGTGTTTGTCAGTCGAAGCTTGTTTGTTGTGGCGTAACACATAAAGCAAGAATCCACAAATGATATGGTAACACCATAAGAAATTAGTAGTATGAATCCTAAAATTAAACTTAGTAGTTCTCCAACTTCAAGCTGCTTTGTACTTTATTTCATGCAGATTACACAAGAAGAAGGGCAGTTCATGATCACTTTCCCCTATGGCTACCATGCTGGCTTCAATCATGGATTCAACTGTGCTGAGTCAACAAACTTTGCCACCATTCGATGGCTTGATTATGGAAAAATAGCTAAACAAGTAAGTGACAGCAATGAATGCAAGTGTAAAGCATTGATTATCTTTCTGTTTCACAGTAACTGAAGGAAAACTCAGATCTCAAAATATTCACTACCTTCTCCACTCTATGCTAACCATATCTGCTGAATCACTGTGAACACAGATAATGGAAAGTTTGTCAAAAAACACGAGGAATGAAACAATATTCTCTTGACAGGGTCAAAATACCCACTTCTTAAAACCCTTGAGAGCGATTTAGCTTGTTGGCAGTTAGCCATTTGCTAATTTTCCAGGATAGCTGGTGACACAAGCTTTCACTGTAACAATACAATTAAATTATTTAATAACTTGCTGAATAAATTCGGCAACAACATTCAAAACTAGAAGTGAGTATTTGATAGAATGCATAATCTGTAACCCATGTATTATTGGGCTAATCGTCACAGAAAGTAGTGGTGCAGAAATGGTGAAACATTTTATTTATTATATCAGAAATAAATAGATTAAGGAAGTAAAATAATGTGTTAAAAACAGTTAGACTTTGTAGATGGAATTCTTTCTAATATTGGAAAGAAGAAATTGCTGGACGTGCATCTTTTTTGTATGATAGTTTTTCCATTGGGTGGATAATTGCATCCGTCATTACTGTCACAAGGATTTTTCTGTCATTTTGAAGTTTTCTGCATTAAGAGGGTTTGGTATTGCCTTCTTTCAGGTCTTTATATGTTTTCATTAAAATAAGTGTCAGTGACAGAAAATATATGGATTGGTTCTGCTTTCATCTGTCTTTTAAAATATTAATACCGTATGGGCCTGAAGTTGTGGTCAGTGGCCATTTGCCTGTAGAATTTTTATGGGTTTTTGTATTGCAAGTTCCTGTCAGCCAACCATCCAAGAAGTGCAGTGCCCTCTACAGAGCTATGGAGACCTCTGTGAACAGAACCAGCACTGTGTACCTCCTGAACCAATCAGATTAAAGAATTGTTAATGAGCAGCACAGAGTTTGAACCAGGAAGTGTCAGTTCGAATATTTTAATTGTCCTAGAAATTGTTCGACAGTAATTTAAGAAATACCACACAGCAAATGGGTACTTACACTGGAGTGGACAAGCCCTAACTTTTTCTGGCCAGTCAAGCAGAGCTTCGTGAGCAGCACAGGAGTGGCCCCAAGTGTTTAAAAAGCAGTGTGGCAGAGCAGCAGCAGAGAGGGGAAAACAGACTCTGCATAAATCTAAAAAAAGTGATGTCACAGTTGACGCAGTGGAGAACCCTTTGAAAGCCAAGTGATGTCAAGGTGAACACTGGCAAGAGCTCTGAGGGTGAGTAAACAGTAAGTTATTTTTTTAAGCAAAGCAGCCTATCTCATTTTAATTAAGGCTATAATAAATAAATAAAGAAGACGACTAGAGATGGCAGGGCAGACTTTGTGTTGGCACTGTGGTATGAGGCAGCTTATGGACAGCAAGACTATCCCGAATTCTAATCTCTGCCTTCAGTTACTCTAGCGCAGAACCATTGAGCTGGAATGGGAGTTGGAGACCCTCCGAAACGTAAGGGAGGGGGTGAATATCTGGATAGCTTTATGCAGAATGCAATTACACTCAAGGAAAGCACAGGTTCAGGAAGGGGAGGCGGCGACTTAGGAAAGGTTGAGAAGGAGGTTCCACAGACATTGGTCCTGTCCAGCAGGTAAAATGTACTCGCTACCTGTGAGGGCAAGCGGAAAGTCTGTGGGGAAGTCAGCTACAACAAGATACCCATGCACTGTGGCTTAGAAGGCTGTCCAGGGGTGGAGGGTAAAGAGCAGAGTAGAATTGTGGTCATGATGGGGGATTCTGTAATTAGAGGGATAGATAACGTCCACTGCAGCCATGAGCGAGAGTCCCGAAGGGTGTGTTGCCTATCTGGTGCCAGGATAAGGGATATCTTGAAGCAGCTGGAGAGGAATTTGGAAAGGGAGAGGGAAAAATCCGGTTGTCATGGTCCATGTTGGAGCAAATCACAGGAAATCCTGCTGAACGATTATCAGGTGTTGGCTAATGTTACGACCTCTCCAATCAAAGCCCCCAATCAAAATATACGATTCTGATTGTGGTGGGAGAAATGCAATGTTAATTCAATCCCGTCCCTCCACAGATCGCCTAACATATAATTTTTAAACTTTCCAGTTTAAAGAAAGACCCAGGCAAATTGTACCATCAACTCCTGAATGAGGCTAACCAAACCAGGTGTCTTTAAATCAAAAAATTAGCTGTTTAATTAGAAAAACTAAATTCTTAAACACTATTAAGGTATAAGCAACATCTAAAATAGAAAAAGTTAGAGTCCTTGCAGATTTACACTCCTGCTGGATGTGTAACTGTCCAAGGTTGCTTGAAGTCCTCACAGCCGTCTGATGGGGAAATAAAGGTTCTTCAACAGTAGAACAGTCCGTAGTCTAATTCAGAAGTTGAAATTGATGCTTTCCTTCTCCAGTGATGAATTTCAACAGTTAACAACTTGCAAACGCTTTTTAATGAATGAATTTGGCTTTAGAATTTTTGAGGGATAAAAGATTGTCACAGTCTAACTTCCCAAGCTTTAGTTTACATTATCAGAGATCTCTGTTTTGGCTTGACTTTTTAGAATTTTGAGAGAGAATAATAAATAAACAGACTAAATTCTGTTCCTTCATTTTAAATGGTCTGAGAGCACTCCTTTCAGATGCTAACACACAGCTGTCTGTCTGTTTCTCAGAGTTAGAACAGTCTGTTTCCACTATAAGCCAGTTCAAAATTAAATTGTAGCAATATATCTCTTGATCTCTGATCCTAATTGGCTGTATCCCAGGCAACGAGAATGCACTCTTTGACTCTGTGTCCGAATGGCTGTATCCCGGGGCAGCGAGAATGCATTCTTTGACTCAGTTTTTAGGGCTTGCTGCCTTAAAGCAGTACTGCTTCCTTTCCAGCCTTAAAGGCACACCACATTCTTCCCGGAAAAAAAACTACAGGATCATAACACTAAATTAGAAAGCAGATCCTGGAGGTTAATAATCTCTGGATTGTTGCTTGAACCATGTGCAAATTGGCATAGAGACAGACAGACATCAGGAGAATTAACAAATGGCTGAAGGGCTAGTGTGGGAAAGAGAGGCTCCTTTTCATGGAAGACTGGTGCCAATACTGGGACAGAAAGGAGCTGTACTGCTGGGATGGGCTCCTTCTGAACCGGAATGGAATCAGCGACCTAGCGGAAAGGGCAAATAGGAAAATGACAAAGGCTTTATAAATTAGTAAGGCGGGAAGGGATCTGTAGGAAATAAAACAAGCCTAAATTTAAACAAAACAGGAAAAGAGTGCAGAGGGCAGACTAAGATAAAGGGCACATAAATGGGAAAGTAATAAATAGTGTTATAGCACAGGTATGTAGAAAGATGGTTGAAGGTTAAGTGAGAGGAACAGTTATTAAACACGGGTGAAACTATCTGTACAGTATTGCACACTGTCCATAATAAAACCGAGGAATTGGAAGCACTATATTGCAAGGAACCAGTTGAGAACATGAGAAATAAAATCTCTAGAGATATAAGACTATAAAGAATCGATCACACTAATAGGAGTTCTGATGAAAGGTCACTGATCTGAAACGTTAACTTTGCTTCTCTTTCCACAGATGCAGGCAGACCTGCTGAGTATTTTCCAGCACTTTTTGTTTTTATTTCAGATTTCCAGCATCTGCAGTATTTTGCTTTTAATACACTAATAGGAGTAGTCTACATATCGCCTAATAGCACAAGGGAAGAAGAAATATGCAAACAAATTAGGGAAATAAGTAAAATACATAGAACAATAATCATGGAGGATTTCAACTACCCCAAAACTAATTGGCCAGAAGAGATAGACAAAGGCGATAAGGGAATGGAGTTCCTGCAATGTGTACTGGACTTCTCTCCAACCCAATATGTAAGAAGCCCACAAGGGAGGATTCACTACTGGATCTAGTAATGGAGAATGAACCAGAGCATTTCAGAGAAGGAAATGTAGGAGGCTATCTAGGCAATTGTGACCATAACATAATATGCTTTAAGATAACAATTGGGAAGGGCATAAATATGGCAAAGACCAGGGTAATAGAAAGAGAAAAGCTGATTTTGAGTGGCTGAGAACAGAACTTGGGAAAATAAAATTGACAGTAATATTGGCAAACAGTGATGTAGAACAGCAATGAGAAACATTTTAAAACTGTTCAACAGAGTCCAGGGTAAATACATTCTGCTAAAAATTAGCAAAACACCATGGATAAATAAAGACATAGGGAAAAATTAAGGGTACGGAAAGAGGTACAATAAGTACATGGACAGCAGGTGAGAGTTTGACAAAACAGAATAACAGATTTGAAGAGAAGTCAACAAGAACATTTAGGAGGGCAAGAGGAACTATGAAATTCAATTATCGAGGAACATAAAGCAAAATAGTAATATATTTTACAGGCACATTAAAAAAAGGAAAGTTGCAATGGAATATCCGGTCATCCATCGATGGACAGGATCATATCGCAGGCAATGGTAGAGAAATGGCAAACGTGTTAAATAATTACTTTGCTTCAGTATTTACCAGGGACGCAGATCAGGTGGACATTACATCGGAGGATGAGATTAGAAATTATATAAACGCATTAAATAAAAAATATTAAATAAACAGATCAAACTTAGGATAAAACATCTGGTCAGATTGGATTGCACCCACGCAATTTAAAAGAATCTAGAGAAGAGATAGCAGAGGGGCTATTACACATATTTAATAATTCATTAGAAAAGGTGTAGTGCCAGAGGACTGATGGATAGTTAACATTATACCTATATTTAAGAAGGGAGAGAGAACAAGTCCAGGGAACTGTAGACCAGTCAGCTCAACGTCAGTGGTAGGAAAAATAATTTGAAGAGTTAATGGAGAGAGTAGATAAGGATAATGCAGTAGAGGTAATTCATCTAGATTTCCAAAAGGCCTTTGGTAAGGTGCCACATAATAGACTAATGAATAATGTCAGAGCATGTAGCGTCAGTGGGCAAGTAGCAGAATGGATAGCTCATTGGCTGCAAGATGGAAAGCAGAAAGTAGGGGTAAAGTGTAGCAGTTCAGAGTGGCAGAAGATAGAAAGTGATGTTTTACAAAGATCAGTGCTGGGGCTACTCTTGTTCACAATTTATATCCATGATTTAGACTTTGGAATCAAAAGCACAATTTCTAAATTTGAAGATGACGCCAAATTGGGGTGGATGGGACCCACTGAGGGCACATGAACTTCAAGAGAGAAAAGTCTCCTACATCGAACAAGGTTTAAGGAGAATACTGGGCTCCAACGAAAAGCAAGATCTACCTACAATCAAGGACTTTATAGCAAGCTCGAAGAACAGTAACCAAAACCATCTTCAGATATTGCCTCAAACTTTTCCACTTTATTTCTTCTCTTTTCTGTCTCTATCTGCATGTATGTATTGTGTATGCATACTAGCGTGGGCGCATCACATATCCATAGGCGTTAAACAAATTAAAGTTTAAGCTTAATAAAGTTCAACCTTTTTTCTTTAAACCTAAGAAAACCTGTTTGACTAGTTTCTTTGCCTTATAAGTGGAAAGTAGTGAACAAGAATTCACTAAGGGGGAGCTAAAAAAAAAAACCGGTGTGTTTAAAATTAAACCCTGTTACCTGAAAGACCAGGCTGAGAGGGAACCCTAGACCCCTTTCTCACTTGGTTGTAACACAAGTATTAACCAGTATTGAAGTAAAGCATAAACACACAGATTGAAATATTCAAGTTCCCTTTTTACCTTAGCCCCTGTCTCTCTTACGCGCACACACACACACACATTTACCTGTTAACCAGAAAAATAAAAGGGATTGTTGTTTAGAGCTCTGTTATAAAAAAAACAGCAGACTAAAAATAACACAGGCTGAATACTTGCTCATTTTTAGCTCCCCCTTAGTGATTCCTTGTTCACTAGCTTCCAATTATAAGGCAAAGAAACTAGCCAAACAGGTTTTCTTAGGTTTGAGAAAAGAAATGGAAAGATGTCCTTCATTTTGGTTTGGCGTCCCAAATACGTATAGATGGCTGTCACTGGGATCTTCCTAGAACAGTTCTTTCCATATGATGTTGAAGATCAGTTTGGGTAGGCTTTCCAAGAAATGCAGCTACAGATGTTTCAGATAGGCCTTACAGCAGAAATGTGGCAACAGGAGCTTCAGTTCCCACACATTCGATATGCAAGGTTTCTTAAAATACAGTAGGAAAGAGGAGACTGACACATGTACGAGGTTCCGTTCCTGTACCCCCGTCTACAGTTCTTGAACTTTAGGACTTGCAAGAGCAAAATTGCACACAACACAGGGTTTGGCTTAACCATGAATTGTTTTATTGAATCCAATAATATCCCTAATACAGACACCTCTATGGTTAGTTGAAACAGAAATAAAACAAAACTGTCCTCAATAAAAAACCTCCTGTAGTAACTTAAAATTGACACCCTAATTCCCAGCTGAACCCTTCAGCGATTTGACCACTGTTCCCAGTTACCCACACAAAGTCACTACACCTTGGCTGTTCACTTCCCAGTTACCCAAAACAAAGCCACTACGACTTGGCTCAAACTTAAAAATTTCAGGCAAAATCACCACACTTTTGTCCCAACCCGTCAGACCAAGATCACTGCGATATGGCTGAACCTCAAATACGGGCAAAACACTAAGCTTTGTCCCAAACCCTCAGACCAAGATCACTATTGAAAACACTTACAGTCACCCACATGGCCAGTTGGTCCTGGTGTTGATTGAAGCTGCTGAGTCCAGATGACCAATCTTGACCCTTCTTCCAGCTGCAGCCCCCACAGTACAAACACCTTCAAGATTTGACTGAAAAACGTACAATCACCCACATGGCTGGTCATTACTGATGTTGATTGTAGGCCTGGATCTGAGATGACCAGTCCCGTCCTTTTTCACGTAACTGCAGCACAGTCACTCCGATGTGGCTGCTTTTTATAATAAACTGACTCAGGACTTCTGAGACATATGTTCTGTTGTTCATGCTGTGCTGTGTCCAGCAGGTAAACATCCTTTATTTCACGCCTGGCCCAGACGAATAGTTTTTTTGGTGGCAGAAATAACTCTCAAACAAATCTTCAGACATCTGATCAGTGCCAACAATACAGTATTTTCGTGGCAGAAATAACTCAAACAAAATCTTAAAACTGTCATGTTGTTGAAAACAAATCCTCCTGCTGTTTTGAGGCAATACAGTAATCGCACCTGGCTCTGAAGTTGCTGGAAGGTGTGATCGTCTCATCTCTCTCCTCAAGAGGAATCAATCACAGTTACAATGGCCAGATTCCAGTACCATTGTCTATGATGCTCCTATTAATTATCGTATTGATGGCATGTCCCTTGTACCATTATGCAGGGTAATCAGTCTCTTGATTGCATTAGCCGATGGTAGGTGAAAGCTTTTCCTTTGGTTCCATTGAAAGCACTCAGTCAATGTTTGAATTCCTTTTGATGAGCCACTGTCTTTTCTGAAATTCCAAATTAACCCTTTTCTGCCCAGCCTGTGCTGCTGGCTGCAGCTTGGCTTTTTGTATAGTAATCCAAACATGAGGTCAAAGCATGTCTGTGGGTCTGAATTTTATAATCCATAAATTTTCCCAGTTGGAGGGGATTCTGATCCTACACACACTGGACACATAGGGTTTCTTTCAAAGGGAGATAAAGAGATGAGCTGAGTTTCCTTGGCAGGCAAAAAGCAACTGTCTTTTTTAACAATTCAAAGTGAAACCAAAGACATTCTAAAAGTCAAGCCTCCTGACCACTATAAATCTTGACCTGTCACTTCTCTGTAAACATCTTCTCCAAGTCAAAACAACAAGCTCCGTGCTGGAATTTTATCTGAAAACCGGTGCCTTCCAGTAAGGGCTTGTTTACAAGCCAAGTCCAGGAATCTTTTGGTGACTTAAAAAAAAGCACACAGTTCAGCATCTCTTCAAGCTTCTAGATGAATCAATGTCCATAATTCAACTATAAATCGTTAGGAATCTATTTTGCAAAAAAAGCACTCTTGTAACAATTGCAAGAGGACATTAATGAACTTGCAGAATGGGCATATAATTGCCAAATGAATTTCAACATGTATTAGTTTGAAGTACTACATTGTGTCAATTATGGCTCAGTGGGTAGAACTCTCGCTTCTGATTTACAAGGTTCTGGGTTCAAGTCCCACTCTAAGGGTTGAGCACAAAAATCAAGGCTGGTACTCCAGTACCGAGGAAGTGCTGCACTGTCGGAGGTGCTGTTTTTTTTGATTTTTAAAAAATTCATTCATGGGATGTGGGCATCGCTGGCTAGGCCAGCATTTTTTATTGCCCATCCCTAATTGCCCTTGGTGGTGAGCTGTCTTCTTGAGCTGTAGTACATGTGGGGTAGGTACACCCACAGTGCTGTTATGAAGGGAGTTCCAGTATTTTGACCCAGCGACAGTGAAGGAACAGCGATATAGTTCCAGGTCAGGATTGTGTGTGACTTGGAGGGGAACTTGCAGGTGGTGGTGTTCCCATGCATTTGCTGTCCTTGTCCTTCTAGTTGGTAGAGGTCGCGGGTTTGGAAGGTGCTGTTTAAGGAGCCTTGGTGCGTTGATGAGATATTAAACCAAGGCAATCTCTGCCTGCTTGAGTCAATGTAAAAGATCCCATGGTCCTATTTCGAAGAAGAACAGGGGAGTTATCCTTGGTATCCTGGCCAATATTTATCCCTCAATCAACATCACAAAAACAGATTATCTAGTCATTATCACATTGCTGTTTGTGGGAGTTTGCTGTGCCCAAATTAGCTGCTGCATTTCCTACATTAGTTGCTATGTTTCAAAAGTTTGGTGGTTATGAAAGGCGCTATATAAATGCAAGTCTTTCATTCTTTCATTTTGTTCTTTCATATATTGCTTGAAAAATAAGAAGCTAAATGGAGTAGAGGAGCAAAGCGACCTTGGTGCACAAAGTCACTCAAGCTAGCGTTGCAAGTAATGCAGCCATAATAAACAAAAAAACAAGCACTAGTGTTTATTATGGAGGGACATAATTGAAAAGTAGAGATGTTATGCTAAACTTGTATCAAACTTGAAGTACTATGTACAGTTCTGGCTGCCATATTATGAAAAGGATATAGAGGCACTGGTATGGATGCAAAACAATTTACAAGGTTGATTTCAGAAATGTAAGGATTTCCTCATATAATGATGCGTGCTATTCGCCCCACCATTACTTCTACCGCTAAATACGACCCATCATTTTAATGTCTTTTATTGTCCTCTGAATTTGAATGCTCTGAGGGTCAGTGTTGTATAAAGGTGGATACTTAAGTTCACCTAAATTTGGTCCGTTTGATCAATTCACCAGGCTGCAGGTGAACTTTAATCAATTTATTTCTTTGTTGATCAAGAAAGCTCAATTCTAACATGAGAAATTTGGTTGAACTAAATAAAAAATACGCTGAATCTCAGCTGACTCAGCAGTTCCTTCTTTATATAATATCCAGCTTGCATTTACTTTTGTGTACAATAGCATTAGTTGAACAAAATACTCATTATGGTATAGCAGTTTGAAGCTAAACTTCCAAGAACCATGTTAGAAATACTGAATAATCTGAAAAATGATATTTTGATACAAAATGATATTTTGATACCAAATGATACAGAAGTTCTGAGTTAAATAATTCCTTTCTGAAAATCTTACTACTTTTGCAATCTCTGCAAAATGCACTGATCCAGGTTGCTGTTTTCTAGTATGTATGTTTTTTGTAGGGCTTATTTAAATTAGTGAGTCATTCCTTTTTATGCAGGAGTGGGCTCACTAGAACATTAATTTTTCTTTCAGAAATAATTAAGCAGAACACCAATGTATTGTTGATAGTGAAAGATTGTGAAATGAACCTTTGTGTAATTAGAGCATGGTGATGGGTTTCTCCAGTATGTGGAGTTCAAATGCATTAAATAAAAATGTTTCTAATGGAGAAAAGGTATTTAAAGAAAAAAAACACAATATAAGTAATGAAATTATTGCTAAGATTTGTTAATTTAAGTCTTTGTACTTTGCCCAAAGTATTCAGGATTCTTTTTAAGGTACTAAGTTTGTTAGAATGTTTGAAGCATCTATTTTTTTCCATGGCTAGACATCACAAAAGTGCCCTGAATAAAGTGACAATTTTGCAATGAAGATTCAGATTTGATGGTACCTTTCTAAAATTCAGAAGTAGTCTTATTTGCTCTTTCAGTTGTAAGAGGATCAGAAATTATAACACAGAAGAAGCCATCAGTTCCATTGACCCTTTACGAAAACTAGTCTTAAACTGCACCTGTCTAGTCCTCTCTTTGTGCTCTTTGCCTATGTTGTTTAATATTCCTTTTCAAAAGCTATACGTTTCTGTTTGAAATTATATGATCAGTTGGCATCTATGGTGAAGCATTTCAAGTTCTAACAATTTTGTGTTGAATAAAAATCCCCTAACTTCCCTTGTGTTCTTTCAGTGATAATGGTAAATCTATGGCAAATGGTAACAAAAAGGCAATCACTGGAAACAACTCATCACTGTTTATTCTTTCCAAACCTTTAAAATTTTAGTCTTCTGTTAGTTTTCTTCCATTAACTTCTCTGTTGTAGTGAAAACCCCATTTTTGATTCTTTCTTAATAATTATAACCTCTCATTCTAATTGCTCTTCACTGTGTCCTTTTCATGGTTTGAATACCTTCTGATAATGGAGTGCCTAGTACAGGTTGTAACTCCCAACTGTGGTCTAACAAATGTCATGTACGATGTGAACATCACTTCCTTGCTTTTATATTCGAAGCTTCTATGTGTAGCTTTTTGAACATGTAATTCCAGATTTTTGCAGATAACAGCATTTTTCAGTTTCTCACTATTGCTTTTCTATTTTTCTTTCCAAAGTGGATAACTTCACGTTTCTCCACCTTTTGTTCCATCTGCCATGTTCCTGCCACTCACTTAACCAGTCCATATCTCTTTGCATCCTTCTCATAGCTTGCTTTCCTATCTAACTTTGTATCGTCATCAAACCTGAATATGTTACATTCACTCCCCACATCTAAGTAATTGGTACAGACTGTAAATAGCTGAGGCCCAAGCACTGATCCTTGAGGCACTCTGCTAGTTACAGCCTGCCATCATGGAACTGACCTATTTATTCCTACTAGATTCCTCGACCAGTGGAAACAATCTCATAAGAACACAAGAAAGGAGCAGGAGTAGACCAAACGGGCCCTCGAGCATGCTCCATCATTCAAATTGATCATGGCTGATTTTAGGCCTCAATTTCACCTTTCCACTCGCTGGTCATATCCCTCGATTCGCTGAGAGACCAAAACTCCGTCCATCCCAATCTTAAATGTATTCAACGATGGAGCATCCACAACCATCTGGCGTAGAGAATTCGAGAGACTCAAAACCCTTTGAGTGAAGTAATTTCTCCTCATCTTAGTCCTAAATGATTGGCCCCTTATCTTGAGACTGTTTTCTGTCCATTAACCAATCCTCAATCCATGCTAATATATAATCCCCAATCCCTTGAGCCCAAGTTTTATGTAATAACACCTTGTGTGGCACCTTATTGGATGCTTTTTGAAAATCTAAATATATTATATCCACTGGTTCCTCCTTATGCACCCTACTAGTTATAACCTCAAAAAACTCTTGAGATTTGTCACAGTTTCCCTTTCATAAATCCATGTTGCCCCTGTCCGATCATATGATTTTCTAAGTGCCCTGGGGTGTGCCCACCTAAGAGTTGTCATAGAGTTAGAACGGCACAGAAGGTGGCCATTTGGCCCATCGAGCCCATGCCGAATCTTTGCAGAGCAATCCAATCAGTCCTATACCCTGGCTCTATTCCTGTAGCCCTATAAGTTTATTTCCCTCAAGTTCCCATTCAATTTCCTTTTGAAATCATTCATCGCTTCCACTTCCACCATCCTCTTGGGCAGCAAGTTCTAGGTCATTGCCTCTTGCTGCGTAAAAAGGTTCTTCCTCACATTCCGTCTGTATCTCTTGCCCAAAACCTTAAATCTGTGCCCTACTAGACCTTGTACCATTAGCTAGTGGGAATAGCTTTTCTTTGTCTACCCTATCCAAAACTGTCATCATCTTGTATGCCTCTATTAAATCTCCCCTCAAGCTTCTTTGATCCAAGGACAACAGCCCTAGTTTCTCCAACATAACTGTAGAACTAAAATCCCTCATCCCTGGATCCATCCTAGTAAATCTCCTCTGCACCCTCTCAAGGATCCTCACATCCTTCCTAAAGTCTGGTGACCAGAACTGGATGCAGTACTCTAGCTGTGGCCTACCCAGAGCTTTATAAAGGTTCAGCATAACCTCCCTGCTTTTGTGCTCTATGCTTCTATTTATGAAGCCCAAGATCCCATATGCCTTGTTAATATGTCCTGCCACCTTTAAAGATCTAAGCACATGGACCACCCTCCACCCACCCCCCCAAAGGTCCCTCTCTCCCTGTACCTCTTTTAGAACTGAACCATTTAGTCTATATTGTCTCTCCCTATCCCTTTTGCCAAAATGCATCACCTCACATTTCTCTGTATTAAATTCCATCTGCCACTTGTTTGCCCATTCTGTTAGCCTGTCTATGTCCTCTTGCAGTTGGTTGGTATCATCCTCACTATCTGTCACACCTCCAAGTTTGGTATCACAGCAAATTTTGAAATTTTACTCTGTCCTCCAATATCCAAGTCATTTATGTATATCAAAGAAAAAGCAGTGGTTCCAGCAGTGAACCTTGGAGAGCACTGCTGTCTATCATGCTCCAGTCTGAAAGACAACCGTTGCCATAACTCGCTGTTTTCTGTTCTTAAGCCAATTTTTTTTATCCAACTTGTGTTGATAGAAATTCTGTATTTGGTTTTCTGTTTTCGATGAGTGGTAGCCAGCCAGAGGAGAGGTATCCAGGGTTAACTGTGGGATGCATGTGACCTTTTCAGTTTTCCTGAACCTCAAATGAGATTTAGAGAAGCGTTTTCTTACACACTTGTCTATTTTATGTACCTCAATGGTTGATACTGAATTATTTCACATAGTCTGAATCCAGTGAGATTGTGGGAAAGAAACATTTTTTGTTCTTTGTGTATTTCCAGTAAAGTTAATAGTCATCTTGGGTATCTTCGAAGTGTTTTCACCTAAAGTCCTTGGGTTAAATTGTGTATAATGTTGCAACAGCTTTGCTTTCTCATCCCTAATCCTCGTGCAACCAGGCACCCTGTTTCTAACAGCAATTGATCGAGATTCTGTTGTAGAAATCCACTCAATTTATAAATAGTAATGAAAAATACATTGCCTATATAAAATGAAAGAGTTGCTTCTATTTTTAGCATTATTATTCTATATTGGATTAATCTGTGCGCTGCATCTGGATAATCGGATTGTATATTCGTTGCATTACACTTCAGTCTTATGCTAATGTACAAAGTACTGTCAAATGAGGAAACTACATTTTCTTCCCTCCCCATTTATTGAGTTTTTTTTCTCAATTCTCTCCACATCATCCCAGACTAAGACTGACTTCTAGACTTGCTCCAACATTGGGGTACATTGCTTTGATTTTCACTCAGTATTTATAATTAAAATTATTCATTTATTCTCTGAAAGCAAAACTCGGGGCTATATTCTTCAATAGTTTACTCTAAAAAGCTAAGAGTTATTAAAGTAATATTTTTGCTTTTTGGCTGTTGTACTGCTGGTAATATGCTACAGTAATATTGTGAGAAACTGAAGGCTGCATATGTTTCTAACTTGCTTGATTATGTGTCTCAGCCAGTAAATGGCTAATCTTTGCTGGATTCCTGTCCAGTTACATAATTCAGTCTGAAGCACGACATTTGCCTTTCCTTCAAAGTTCAGTGCTGAGAATTGCCAAAAAATGCTGATGTGTTAAGCACTTGATAGTTGATTCTTTTCAGATCATTGATAAAATAAGCAGCATACTTGTTTTAATATTAAATCTCTAGTAAACTAACCATACATAGTAATACCAATACTTCCATAACATTGCAACTTTGTGAAAATCTTACTAGGTACGAAATATCCATAATATCAATGGATCTTCAAACAGTTCAAATTCATAGGTAACTTTCTCACTTTTTGGAGTGACACAACTTCCATCTGATTTATTTTATTTTTATTTGTTTATTTATTTAGAGATACAGCACTGAAACAGGCCCTTCAGCCCACTGAGTCTGTGCTGACCAACAACCACCCATCTATACTAATTCTACATTAATCCCATATTCCCTACCACATCCCTTACTACCTACCTACAC
The DNA here is from genome assembly GCF_036365525.1 of Heterodontus francisci. Classification (NCBI taxonomy): domain Eukaryota; kingdom Metazoa; phylum Chordata; class Chondrichthyes; order Heterodontiformes; family Heterodontidae; genus Heterodontus; species Heterodontus francisci. The sequence continues at coordinate 191,968,175 of NC_090374.1, forward strand.
TAGGGGCAATTTACAATGGCCAATTTACCTATCAACCTGCAAATCTTTGGCTGTGGGAGGAAACCCGAGCACCCGGTGGAAACCCACGCTGTCACAGGGAGAACTTGCAAACTCCACACAGGCAGTACCCAGAACTGAATCTGGGTCGCTGGAGCTGTGAGGCTGCGATGCTAACCACTCTGCGCCACTGTGCCTTTTCTTGAATGGGCCGAGTGATATTGCAGTATATGCTTTTCTCATTGAATGTGGGAGTAAACTAGCCATTAATATAAAAACAGATTGTAAGAGCTTTTATAGCCATACAAAAAAGGAGAGAGTAGCTAAAGTAAACGTTGGTCCCTTAGAAGCAGAGAGAAATTGTCATGGGGAATGAGGAAATGGCAGAGGCATTGAACAAATATTTTGTGTCTGTCTTCACAGTAGAAGACACAAGTTTCATAGTAGAAATAGACAGTAACCTACGGGCGAAAAAGAGTGAGGAAATTAATATCAGCAGAGAAAAAGTTTTGGCGAAACTTAAGTTTGACAAATCCCCGGGACCTGATGGCCTACACCCTAAGGTTCTAAAAGAGATAGCCACAGAGATGGTGGATGTGGTAGCTATGATTTTCCAAAATTCCTTAGATTCGGGATCAGTCCCATCAGATTGGAAATTGGCAAATGTTACACTGCTTTTCGGGAGAGAGAGCAAACATGGAACTACAGGCCAGTTAACCTGACATTAGTCATTGAGAAAATGCTTGAATCTAGTATTAAGGAAGTCTTAACAATGCACTTAGAAAAGCACAGTATGATTAGTAAAACTATGTTGACTTGTTCTAAAGGGAAATCCTGTTTGACAAATTTATTTGAGTTTTTGAGGATGTAACCAGTAGGGTAGATAAAGGGGAACCAGTAGATGTAGTATACCTGGACTTCCAAAAGGCATTCAATAATGTGCCACACAAAAGGTTAATACGCAAGATCAGGGCTCATGGAGTAGGGGATTATTATTTGCATGGATCGAGGACTGGTTAACTGACAGGAAGCAATGGGTGGACATAAATGGGGCATTTTCAAGTTGGCAGACAGTAAATGGTGGAGTGCCGCAAGGATCAGTGCTGGGGCCTTGGCTAATTTCTAATCTATATTAATGGCTTAGATAAAGAGACAGAATAATGTATCTAAGTTTGCTGATACAAAGTTTGGAAAGGTAAGCTGTGGGGAGGACACAGAGAGGCTGCAAAGGGATATAGACAGGCTAAGTGAGTGGGCAACAAGATGTTGGGAAGTATGAAGTTATTCACTTGGTTGTAAGAATAGAAAAGCAGAATATTTTTTAAAAGGTGTGAAACTTGTATGTGTTGATGTTCACAGAGACTTGGGTGTGCTCGTTTTAGGAATGCAGAAAGTTAGCATGCAGGTACAGCAAGCAATTAGGAAATCAAATGGCATCTTGACCTTTGTTGCAAGGGGATTGGAGTACAGGAATAAAGAAGTCTTGCTGCAATTGCACAGAGTTTTGCTGAGACCACATCTGTTTGCAGTTTTGGTCTCCACATTTAAGAAAGGGTATGCCTGCATTGAAGGCAGTATAGCAAAGGTTCACTAACTTGGTCCCTGGGGTGCGGGGATTGTCCTATGATGAAAAACTAGGTAAATTGGGTCTTTGTTCTCTGGAGTTCAGAAGAATGACAGGCGACCTCATTGAAACATACAAGATTCTGAAAGGGCTGGATAGGGTAGACACTGAGAGATTGTTTTCCCTGGTTGAGGACTCTAAAATACGGGGCACAGTCTCAGGATAAGGGGCCGATCATTTAAAACTGAGATGAGGAGAAGTTATTTCACTCAAAGGGTTGTATAGCTTTGGAATTCTTTACCTCAGAAGGTTGTGGATTCTCCATCGGTGAATACATTTAAGGCTGGGATAGACAGATTTTTGGTATCTCAGGGAATCGAGGGATATGGCGAACGGGCAGGAAAGTGGAGTTGAAGCCGAAGATCAGTCCCAAGGGCATTGTCACTACAGGTTATCACACTATCTTCACTTTGTGGGGATCCAACATTTGGATTTTGTTTAGATTGGGGTCAAGATGTGCCTTTTCTCAAGTTGTGTCCCCCTTCCAGTATTTGCTTGGTGCCACATTAAGTACAGCTGTGTTGGGGAGTGCAATGTTGAGGAGCAGGGGTACTTGGACAGTAATTTCTAGATTTCCACATTTATTTGCATGTGTGCAGACACAGTACGTAACTGTCCGATTTACAGTTTAACAACAGTGAGTGCTGGCACCCTCGCTATTAATTCCGTTGCAGAACTGGGCTGTCGTGTTTCTAGTGCGTAGCTAAGTTTGCACTGGATAATTGTTGATGTTGGTACTATTATTGAAGCTTAAGAGTTTATTTGCAGTTGATGTACTTGGAAATTCTGTGTCCAATGCATTATTTATATATAGATTAATACCACTCTCAAGAATGACTCAAAATTTTTCCATACCTATCTACCATGCTCTGTGCCCTACAGTCGGTGTTAATTCTTGGTGTGATTTGTACTTTCCATACAATTCTTAGTTTATTTAGTCATTCATTGCAGTTTAAGGTTGCTTAAAGTCACTTAACCCTTTTCTAAATTGTGTGCAAATATTAATGCATATCTGCTTTTAAAATACAATTCTTTTTTTTAAAAAAAAAGGAACAATGTATACATGTATTGTGCATTTGTTAGATCACTGTCTTAGCCTTTAGATTGTATTATTTTTGTTTCGCCCCGGTGTAAAGCATAGTTGATTTGATGGATTTGTTTGGTGCCACATTCATTAATTTCTCATCAAAAGCTGACAGGCTGTAAAATGGAACTTGGACTTAGATTTTCAGCTTGACTGTTTGGAGACATTTTCAAAGGTATGTTGTTTTTGAGTAGCAGCAATCTCTGGTTCCATTGTTGGCTAAAAAGGAGGAAAAACTATTTACTAGAAGGACTCCATAGAGAAAAGGTAAGCTGCAGGGAGACCTATATTTGGGTTACAGAATCGGGAGCAACAAATGCAAGAAGTGTTGAGAAGAGATAAATATGTATACTGGAACAAAATACTTTGAGATGGTGCCAGAAAAGAAATGAGTAATTTTCTTTGATTGGACAATACTATGTAAAACACTGACTTAAGTAAAATACACAAACCAAAGCTTTAGGCTTAGAAAAGCTAATTCAGAAAGATTGGCCACTTGAATGCTTGCAAGGCTGTTCGTAGTTAAGAATTCTCTTGCTGCATATGTTTTGCGGTCTGTAACCTCATAAATAAATATGTCATGATGAAAACCTAGCTCAATTGACTGATGAACTACTTAGAGTTGTCATTGGAACAGTGTAAATTTTTTAACTTAGTCCAATGTGCAGTCCATGTTGTCAGTATTGGTATAATTGTTTTGTGAAACTTCTGCACAGATCAATAATTCTGTTCTTGGTTCACAGTGGTGTTTAGTGTAGGCTAATTATTCAGTTGTATTACCCACCTTTGCATGATTTTCAGTTGACCTTTTCGTGTTCCAGTGCTGAAAATGCATCCAGAATAATTGTGTTCAATGGGGTTAGCCAGCATTAACTTGGAAAAGGCTACCACAGTACTGTTGTTTTGAGAAAATAAAAAAAAGCTAATTGTGGAGTTCTCGGAGTTTGTTCCATGTTAACCATATATTATAGGCAGTCAAACCCTTAATGAAGCCAAAATAGGTCAAGTGGCACACTAGTGAGACTGCATCAGGCAACTGCTCTGAAGGGGGAGGGTCACTATTGAAGGTACATACAACAAAGCCATAGTCAACATACAAGTGACATTATTAACATTTACAATTTATTGCAATGCTTTGTCTAGTGATCTTATGCTGAGTGAATAGACTTAGCTAAGATGCTGTATAGCGTTCAGTCCACCAGTTTTTTGCATGCATCTACAGGCTATGTTGTTCCTCCAAAGGGTATCATATAAATCTGGAAAACGCAATAAAATCTTCGCCATCCCCATCATAAATCAGTTGATTATATGTTTCAACCTAGATTTTGGAGACATTGAAGTAGGGTTAAAAATGAACAAAACGTAAATAACAAAATAAAAGCAGAAAATGCTGCAAATACTCTGCAGGTCTAGTAGCATCTGTGGAAAGAGAAACAGACTTAACATTTCAGGTTGATGATGGTCTAACTCCACTAGGCTTTGCTTGTCTCTGCTAACAATGCCTGCTGCTCTCAGATCATCCTGGAAGTCAAACATAACCTCAGGCTCCTATACTTTACCAGCTATGTCATGAAATGTCTGTTCCTTGCTCCATCCGTTCTTATAACAAAAAACCAATGAACTTATTTCTCACCACGATAGCAACCATCTGTTTGGCTACCTCAGACGGCTTCTTCTACCCAGCTCCTTCCCCCCCCCCACCCCCCAATCCCCCCAATCCCCCCACCCCATGCATTCTGCTCCTCCCACCATTCTGTTTCAGTTTCTCAACCATTCTGCTCACCAAGCCAAGCCTTCCCAGTTCTAATTCTACTCTAACCATGAGCCTCCTTGTCTCACTATAAGGGTCGAGTGCATCCGTCCACCCCCACTTTGTTTCACCATTGATCGCTGTGCTTTTGGACCACACACTCTAGAACTTCTCTTCTTAAACCTCATTGCCTCTATATCTCCCTCTTTTTTTAACACCATCCGTAAAACCCACCTTGTTGACTAAGTTAATGGTCAGTCCTCCTAAATCTTCCATAACAGAAACGTGGCTACAGGGTGACCAAGACTGGGAACTGAATATGCAAGGATATTCGCCATTCAGGAAGGACAGGCAAAAAGGAAAAGGTGGTGGTGTTGCACTGATAAGGGATGGGATCAGTACATCAGTAAGGGTGGATCTCAGAGCTAGAAAAACAGCAAGGGGCAACAAACATTGTTAGGAGTTGTTTATAGGCCACCAAACAATAGTGGTAATTTGGGGGATGGTATTAATCAGGAGATTAGAGAAGCATGTAGCACGGGTAATGCAGTAATCATGGGTGACGTCAATCTGCATTTAGACTGGGTAAACCTAATGAGCACTAATGCTGTGGAGGACGTGTTTCTGGAGTGTGTTCAGGATGGTTTTCTCAAGAAGTATGTTGAGGAACTGACTAGAGAACAGGCTATTTTAGATCTAGTATTACGTAATGAGAAAGGGCTAGTTAATAATCTTGTTGTAAAAGAACCTTTAGGGATGAGTGACCACAATATGATAAGAATTTTACTTTATGTTTGAAAGTGAGGTAGTTCAATCTGAAGCCAGGGTGTTAAATTTGAACAAAGGAAATTATGAAGGTATAAGGGGAAAATTGGCTGAGGTGGATTGGGAAAATACATTAAAAGGTATGACAGTACATAGGCAATGGATAGTCTTTAAAGAAATATTGCATAGTTTACAGCAACTATACATTCCTTCAAGGCACAAAAACCACAAAAGTAAAGGCAGTCAACCGTGGATAACAATGGAAGTTAAGGATTGTATAAGATTAAAATAAAAGGCCTATAAAGTTGTCAGAAATAGTAGTAAAGCTGAGGATTGGGAGGATTTTAGAATACAACAAAGGAGGACCAAGAAACTGATAAAGAAAGTGAGAATAGAGTATGAATGTAAGCTAGCAAAAAATATAAAAATGGACTATAAAAGCTTCTACAGGTAGGTAAAAAAGAAACATATGTGGGTCCATTACAGGCAGAGTCAGGAGAATTTATGATGGGGAATAGAGCAATGGCAGAGAAGCTAAAAGATTAATTTGTGTCTGTCTTCTCTGAGGAAAATACAAGCACTCTCCCAGAATTAGAGATCCAAGGGATTAGGGGGAATGAGGAATTGAAGGAAATTAGTAAGAAGGTCGTATTGGAGAAATTAATGGGGCTGAAGGTTGATAAGTCTCCAGGACCTGGTATTCTACATATCAGAGTGGTGAAAGAGGTAGCTTATGGAGATAGTGGATGCATTGGTGATCATCTTCCAAAGTTCTATAGAATCTGGAGCAGTTCCTGCAAGTTGGAAGATAGCAAATGTCACCCCACTATTTAAGAAGGGAGGGAGAGAGAAAATGGGGAATTACAGACCTGTTGGCCTTAAATCAGTCGTTGGGAAAATGCTGAAATCTAAAGAATGTGATAAATGAACACTTGGATAATAATGATCTGATTGGGCATAGTCAACATGGATTTATGAATGGGAAATCATTTTGACGAACCTGTTGGAGATTTTTTGGGATGTTACTAACAGAATTGATAAAGGGGTGTCGGTGGAGGTGGTGTATTTGGATTTTCAAAAGGCCTTTGATAAAGTCCCCCACAGGATGTTGGTTAGCAAAATTAAAGCACATGAGATAGGAGTAATATACTGGCATGGATTAAGGATTAGTTAACAGGAAGAAAACAGAGTAGGAATAACGGATCATTCTCATGTTGGCAACCTGCGACTAGTGGGGTACAGCAGGGGACAGTGCTTGGGCCCCAGCTGTTCACAATGTATATTTGATGTGATTTGGATGTGGGGACTAAATATAAAATTTCCAAGTTTGCGGATGACACAAAACTAGGTGGGAATGTGTGTTGTGAGGAAGATGCAAAGTGCTTCAAAGGGATTTGGACAGACTTAGTGAGTGGGCATGAACATGGCAGATGGAATATAATGTGGATAAATATGAGGTTATCCACTTTGGTAGGAGGAACAGATGTGCAGACTACTTCTTAAATGGCAAGAGATTAGAAAGTGTAGATGTACAAAGGGACCTGGGTGTCCTTGTCAATAAGACACTGAAAGCTAACATACAGGTGCAGCAAGCAATTAAGAAGGCTAATGGTATGTTAGCCTTTATCGCAAGAGGATTTGAGTACAGGAGTAGTGAAGTCTTGTTTCAATTGTATAGCACCTTGGTTAGACCGTACCTGGAATACTGTGTGCAGTATTGGTCCCCTTACCATAGGAAGGATATTATTGCCATCGACGGAGTGCAACAAAGGTTCTCCAGACTTGTTCCTAGGATGACAGGACTGTCCTATGAGAGAGATTGTGGAAACCGGGCCTGTATTCTCTAGAGTTTCATGGAATGAAAGGTGATCTCATTGAAACCTACAAAATACTTAAAGGAATAGACAGGATAGATGCAGCTACTGGTTGGGGAGTCTAGAACCAGGGGTCACAATTTCAAAATAAGGGGGAAGCCACTTATGACCGAGATGAGGAGAAATTACTTTACTCAGAGGGTTGTGAATCTTTGGAATTCTCTACCCCAGAGGACTGTGGAAGCTCTGTCATTAAGTTTGTTTAAAGCAGAGATTGACAGATTTCTAGATAAAAATGACATAAGGGGATATGAGGATAGTGTGGGAAAAAGGCATTGAAGTGGATGATCAGCCATGATCGTTTTGAATGGCAGAGCAGGCTCAATGGGCTGAATGGCCGCCTCCTGCTCCGATGTTCCTATGTTCCCTGACTGATCTAACATTCGTTTTTCCTTATAAACCTGAGATTATGATTTTTATGTTAAAGACACTTTTTAATATGTATTGTTTGCATTACAGCAGAAAGTGAAATGCTTGGAGGCTCAGTTTATTAATTTATTAATCCTATTTTCCATTCAACTGATGTCTACAGAAACGCTAGATATTTTGAGAAACAAATGAAAATGATGTCTGCTAAATTGACAACACAAAATTCTGCCTCAATGAATTTATCATTTAGCAGATATCCTGAAGTAACAAAGTCACATTGGACCATTCAGTCCTCATTCACGCTTTTTACTTGAAGTGGTTAAGAGATAGTTGAGCTCTTCCCATAATGCATTGCAGGTGTGCGAGTGCAGAAGTGATCGGCTGTAAACAATGGGGCAAGTTCAGTGGTCCTTTTTTCTGCTCAGCCCCATAGTCAGTGCAGATGGGAGCTAGAAATACTGTTCAATATCCCAAAAACCCACGAAGAACAAATTGTCATTTAGCTCTTTGCTGTCTGTGGGATCCTGCTGTGCACAGAGCATTGGCTCTTTATGGAGATAGAATGAAGGATTTTTGTGAACGCTGACAATTTGTTTACAACACATGCTCATATTTAAGATGGGAAAGTTATGCCTCTGGGAGTTTTGGGAATCATTATAAAGCTAGTCAAAAGCATTGCAAGTTTGTCATCTGCTTGCCAACTAATTTGCCATCCTTTGGCCCAACACGTGTTTCATGCTTCTCTACATTTTCCTTGCAATAGTAAACAGGGGGAAATACATCCCTGTGAGTACCACGTTGCTGAGTGTGTGTCTGGTAACTATGAATAACACTAAGTTATTAAATAACACTAACACCCGTCTAAGAGCGAAGTCCAAAGTACGGAAAGTCCTCATCAGGGAACTCCTCTTTGCTGACGATGCTGCTTTAACATCTCACACTGAAGAGTGTCTGCAGAGTCTCATCAACAGGTTTGCGGCTGCCTGCAACGAATTTGGCTAACCATCAGCCTCAGGAAAATGAACATCATGGGACAGGACGTCAGAAATGTTCCATCCATCAATATTGGCGACCACGCTCTGGAAGTGGTTCAAGAGTTCACCTACCTAGGCTCAACTATCACCAGTAACCTGTCTCTAGATGCAGAAATCAACAAGCGCATGGGAAAGGCTTCCTCTGCTATGTCCAGATTGGCCAAGAGAGTGTGGGAAAATGGTGCACTGACACAGAACACAAAAGTCCGAGTGTATCAAGCGTGTGTCCTCAGTACCTTGCTCTATGGCAGCGAGGCCTGGACAACGTATGTCAGCCAAGAGTGACGTGTCAATTCCACACACCACTGACCACCTCCAGGCGCTTATCCATTGTCTCTCGAGATGAGGCCAAAGAAAGAATATGCTCCTGTGTGGATAAAACACAGTAAAATGCTAGGTTGTAGCAAAAATTAAAAACTTTAAATTTGTGCCAGTTTTGAATATAAGATTTAAAATAAAGTTGAACAAAATAAATTTGTAACCACAGCTTATAAAGATTTATTTGATTTGATATTGATTTGATGTTTATTTGATTATTATTAGCAGAGTTTGTGTTTAATTTCACCCCACAGTGTGAAAGACAGCATTATGTAAATTTCCAAAGTCTGTTGGTGACCTGTGGCAGGGGTTAGCAACCTTTTTTTAACCTGAAGAACCTTTAAAATGTTCCTAAACTAAAAACTATTGGGAGCCATAAGATGGAAATTTGGCATTTTTAAACCAAATACATGGCAAATTGCCAAGTGTGTCTCGTAGGATGCATAATTTGTATATATAATAAAATACATGGATTGAATTTATGTATCAATGGAAAAAGAAATTGAAATTAAAGTAGATCTAACTCTGAATTATCGTGTTTTTGACCTTTATTGTGTCCTTTTCGATTTTTGTTGTTGCTGGTAAGTGCATGTACAAGTTTTATGCGTCAATTTACATGAATTATGTATAAGCACGTTCAAAAAGAAATTGTAAGAATGATGAGCCATATTAATTTAATGGAAAAACAGCACGTTTGCACTTTGAATAAAAATAATACATTTATATATAAAACTGAAAGAATGCTTTTTGTCTTGTATTTTTATAACAGATCTTGTAATATATGGAATTTTGAAAATATTTTGACAGTGAAGTTATCTTTGAAACAAATTTAACTTAAGATGTTTCATATTTCCAGCATCCGCAGTATTTTGCTTTTATTAACTTAAAATGTGTTGAATTAAGACAATTTTCTCAGATATTGGCTGGAATTTAACACCGCCCCAGCGAGCGGGCGGTTGGCGTTAATGGAGCAGCAGGCTCTGGGAGGCCTTCCCAACCCGAACCTGCCTCCGCTGCCACTTTACGTAGGGCAGCAGGGGTGAAAAATGGGCCGCCCACCCCAGACCAATCAAGGCCCTTAAGTGGTCCCTTAATGGCCACTTAAGGGCCTTCGCCCGCCTCCACGCGGATTTTACGCGTGGCAAGTGGGCAGCTGAGGACCCAGAAAAGCCGCCTCGAAATACCAGGTGGCTGCTGATTGCCCCAGGTGTGGGGCCTGTTCATCGGGCACAGGGTGTGGATGGAGGGCTGTCCCCATTACCCCAACCACCCCCAACACCCAGCACACCTCCCCCCCCCCTTTCCCCTTCCCCCCCATCCGACCACCCTTACCTCGCTGGAGCCTGACCGATTTACCCCTGGCAAGGCAACCAAAATTTACCTGGTCTCCCAGCTCCATGTCTTCGGCTGGGCAGCAGTGGCCACCACTCCCGGTGGCGCTGCTGTGACTAAGAGCTGCCGGCCCATGATTGGCCTGCAGGTCAATGAGGCGGACTTCCTCCCTCAACAATTAAAGCCTGGGGACCCGTAAAATGCGGGTTGGACCCCAGGCGAGGCGACCCCAGGCTCGTCCACCCAACGTGAAATCCCGGCCATTGATTCTTGCGATTTAAAAAAAATCCAATAGCACATTCAGAACAATTTATCGTCTCAACTATATTAGAAACAATATAGGTCGCAACCATAAAACTTGTTCCTCGAATCAACAGCATTATCTATAATGATGGTGTAGCGATACCACTCAAACAGGTTTATTTAGAACATGATTTTTTTTTTAACTTGTAAAGTGTCGCATGATGGTTAGGCTTTTATCCCCACAGTAAAAACACAGTTCTCACTTTTCTTGACTTAATTCTTTTAGGCTTTTCCCATGATAATGCTTTCCAACTGGAAAAGGTTGGGAGCCACAAATGAGATGTTTAAGAGCCGCATGCAGCTCCGAGCCGCAGGTTGCGAACTCCTGACCTAGAGTAATGGCAGTGAAAGATAGAACAGAGCAAGAGGCCTGTGACCTTGCCTTTCTTTTCAGCCCAAGCTTATTTCTGAAAGCCTCGTATGCTTAATTTCTCATGACAAGGGGAAAATCTACTTTAAAGAAAAGTGACAATGACGTACCATATAAAAATTGAAATTGGGAAGTAGATGAAGAAGTAAAATTCTGACCATCCTGCAAATAAGAGAATGTAAACATATACAATACAGAAGTATTCAACAAAGTAAATACTTAGGAGCCCTGTCTTTATCCGGCTACTACGCCACTGTACCTTAAAGAAAATCTATTTTACTGTATTGAAACTTTTGGACATTAGCTCAGTTTTTTTTTTAATTCATTCATGGGATTTGGGCATTGCTGGCTAGGCCAGCATTTATTGCCCATGCCTAATTGCCCTTGATAAGGTGGTGGTGAGCTGCCTTCTTGAATTGCTGCAGTCCATGTGGGGTTGGTACACCCACATTGCTGTTAGGGAGTTCCAGGATATTGACCCTGCGACAGTGAAGGATCGGCGATGTAGTTCCAAGTCAGGATGGTGTGTGACTTGGAGGGGGACTTGCAGGTGGTGGTGTTCCCATGCATCTGCTGCCCTTGTCCTTCTAGTTGGTAAAGGTCGCAAGTTTGGAAGGTGCTGTTGAAGGAACCTTGCTGAGTTGCTGCAGTGCATCTTGTAGATGGTACACACTGCTGCCACTATGTGTCAGTGGTGGAGGGAGTGAATGTTGAAGGTGCTGTCTAAGGATCCTTGGTGCATTGCTTTAGTGCATCTTGTCGATGGTAAATACTGCTGTCACTGTGCGTCGGGGGTGAAGGGAGTGAATGTTTATAGATGGGGTGCCAATCAAGCGGCTGCTTTGTCCTGGATGGTGTCGAGCTTCTTGTTGGAGCTGCACCCATCCAGGCAAGTGGAGAGTATTCCATCACACTCCTGACTTGTGCCTAGTAGATGGTGGACAAGCTTTGGGGAGTCGGGGTGAGTTACTCGCCTCAGGATTCCTAGCCTCTGACCTGCTGTTGTAGCCACGGTATTTATATGGCTACTCCAGTTCAGTTTCTGGTCTATGGTAACCCCTAAGATGTTGATAGTGGGGGATTCAGCGATAGTAATGCCATTGAATGTCAAGGGGAGATGGTTAGATTCTCTCGTGTCATTGCCTGGCACTTGTCTGCACGAATGTTACTTGCCGCTTAGCAGCCCAAGCCTTGATATTGTCCAGGTCTTGCTGCATCTGGACATGGACTGCTTCAGTATCTGAGGAGTCGCGAATGGTGCTGAACATTGTGCAATCACCAGCGAACATCCCAACTTCTGACCTTATGATTGAAGGAAGGTCATTGATGAAGCAGCTGAAGATGGTGGGGCCTAGGACACTACCCTGAGGAACTCCTACAGTGATGTCCTGGAGCTGAGATGATTGACCTCCAACAACCACAACCATCTTCCTTTGCGCTAGGTATGACTCCAAGCAGCAGAAAGTTTTCCCCCTGATTCCCATTGATTCCTGTTTTGCTAGGGCTCCTTGATGCCACACTTGGTCAAATGCTACCTTGATGTTAAGGGCAGTCACTCTCACCTCATCTCTTGAGTTCAGCTCTTTTGTCCATGTTTGAACCAAGGCTATGATGAAGTCAGGAGCTGAATGGCTCTGGCGGCAGCCAAACTGAGTGTCAGTGAGCAGGTTATTGCTAAGCAAGCGCCGCTTGATAGCACTGTCGATGACACCTTCCATCATTTTACTGATGATTGAGAGTAGACTGATGGGGCGGTAATTGGCCAGGTTGGACTTGTTCTGCTTTTTGTGTACAGGACATACCTGGGCAATTTTCCACATTGCTGGGTAGATGCCAGTATTGTAGCTGTACTGGAACAGCTTGGCTAGGGGCGCTACTTGGCAGTGCTGCTAAAAGCATTAGATGAGTGTTCATTTTTGAGTTGGCTTCCCCTTCACTAACTAAATAGAGGATCTGCCATGGATGCTCTCTTATCCACCATTATATCTGTATGATGTGTAACCATTGATGACAGTACAATCCTTGTACCAATTAATATCTTTTTAAAACACAGGCCAGAATTTAACGTCTCCCAGGAGCAGCCTAGGAGGTGGGGACGGGAATGTAAACTAGGATTAAGGGTGGCTGGGTGGGGGCCTTTTCTGTCGGTAGGCCAGTTGAGGCCCTTGGCAATTAATTGCCACTTAAGGGCCTCTTCCCACTGCTGCTGGTATTTTGCCAGAGGCAGACCGGCACTTTGGCACCTGAGGAGGCTACCTAGTAATAGCAGGTGGTTTTCTTGTGGGCTGGAGGGGTAGGTTCTCCCCTGATTGGAAGCCCTGTGCCCCACGGAGGGCCCTCCCAGCAGCAAGGGCCGCCCCCACTAAAATAACCCTCCTGCCCTCCACTCCAATCGCACCCCTTACCGGGGCCGAGCCGCTTGTTCCCAGTGAGACCTAATCCCCACATACCTTTGCGGAGGCCTGTGTCCATGGTACTTTTCCTGCTGGGTGCAGAGCGGTCTGTGGCCATGGCTCCCGATGGCACTGCTGGTACTGAAGAGCTGCCGGTCCTCTGATTAGCTGACAGCTCTTGGAGGTGGGATGACCTCCCTCAGATTGGCGGAGGCCTTGACTGAAACCAGTCAAGGGCTTGAGCCATGCAAAATAGGAGCATGGCTTGCAGGCCTGGCGGAGGTGGGCTCGTCCCCGACTTTCCAACTGGTGAGCAAGGGCCACTGCCTCATTGTTAAATTCCAGCCATAAAGTGTGCTATTTGTTAAAAATATCCAAGCCACTTCTTTCTCCGCTGCCTTTTCCCTTCCCGTTTGCTGTTGTATTGAAGAAAATCAAATTTTATATTTGAGCAGTGAAACAATTATAGCTTTACTTTGCCTCCATTGTTGCAGTATGTGGAGCCTTGCATAATAAAAATTATGCCAGATGGATTTAATCCTGAAAACCTATTAAAGTAGCCAGGTTTTACAGAAGAGCAGGTTTACTTTGTAACAAGTGCCATTCTTGAGATCTGCTGCTGATTAAACCTAATGATATTTGAAGAATCACATGCTCAAGGTTATTCCAATTTCTTGCTCCAACTATCCTTGGGATGCCTGTGAGTGAGAGTGCCACTTCAATGCTGAGTTGTAGGTGCATGCCACAAGCAGTAGGTGTTGGATAATTTTACATCGTACTCTTAAGAGCTGGCAGAGAGTGGAGGCTTGCTGTAACCATTCTGGGCTGAGTTCAGACCCAAGTTGTAGATGTAAAAGAGCAGCCTACATAGCGTAGTACCTGTCAACTTGTGATTTGAGTTGAGGGGAGATGTAGACTTGAATTGCCTCCAGCAGCCAGCCCTTCCGAAGAAGGGTCACTGACCCGAAACGTTAACTCTGCTTCTCTTTCCACAGATGCTGCCAGACCTGCTGAGTGGTTCCAGCATTTCTTGTTTTTATTTCAGATTTCCAGCATCCGCAATATTTTGCTTTTATAAAATAGCATTGTCAGGATCTGAGTGTAAGGTTTCTGTCCAGCCTTTTAGTCAGTCATCTTCATATACTGGAAGACCAAGAGAGTGGGAAAAGCAAATAAAATAAATGTTACATTTTAGCGCAATACATCATTTAAAATTGTTACGACCAGGTGAGAAAGGTGTGTTAGGGTCTTTCTCAGCCTTCAGCTAGTCTTATTGTAACAGGGTTTGATTAAAACACACTATGTTTTGAGCTCCCCCTTGGTGAATCCTTGTTCACTACTTTCCAATTAGAAGGCATAGAAATGAGCATAAACAGGCTTTCTTGGGTTTAAAGAAAAAGTGAGATTTATGAAAACTTAAACTCTAATTCGGTTAACGCCCCAGGCTAGCATGCATACGTGATACGCACATGCAAATAGAGACTGAAAAGAGCAGAAAAAAATAAAGTGAAGAGGTTTGAGGCAATATCAGAAGAGTTTCTTGTTACTGTGCTTCGAGCTCACTGTAGTCCTTTTGTAGGTAGTTCTTGCTTGTAGGTAATTCTTGCTTTTCATTGGGGCTCAGTATTCTTCTTAAACATTGTTCACTGTAGGAGACTTTTTTCTCTTGGGGGCGGGGGTGGTTCCTGTGTCTTCGTTAGGTCTTCAGTTCCGTGAGAAAGAGATGACAGCAGACAGGAGAGAGATCTTCAGTCCAGGAGCTTTTCTGAGTTTTAAAACTCTGTGGCAAGTTCAAATTCAAAAAGCTCCAACAGCCAGTTAGTCATGTGCATGGGAGATTGGATAAGAAGGTAAGAGCCATGGGATCCAGGGCAATTTGGCAAATTGGACCCAAAATTGGCTCAGTGGCAGGAGGTGGAGGGTGATGGTCGAAGTATGTTTTTTTCGAGTGGAAGCACCTGACCAATGGTGTACCACAGGGATCGGTGCTGGGACCCTTGCTGTTTGTAGTGTTCATTAATGATTTAGGTGTGAACATAGGAGGTATGATCCGTAAGTTCGCAGATGACATGAAAATTGGTGTCGTAAATAGTGAGGAGGAATGCCTTGGATTGCAGGACGATATAGATGGGCTGGTAAGATGGGCAGAGCAGTGGTAAATGGAGTTTAATCCTGAGAAGTGTGAGGTGATGCATTTTGGGAGGACTAACAAGTCAAGGGAATATACAATGGATGTTAGGACCCTAGGAAGTACAGAGGGACCTTGGTGTACTTGTCCATTGATCAGTGAAGACAGCAGCACAGATAGATAAGGTGGTTAGGTAGGCAGATGGGATACTTGCCTTTATTAGCTGAGGCATAGAATATAAGAGCAGGGAGGTTATGATGGAGCTGTATAAAACCCTAGTTAGGCCACAGCTGGAGTACTGTGTATAGTTCTGGGCACCACACTATAGGAAGGATGTGATTGCCCTGGAGAGGGTGCAGAGGAGATTCACCCGGATCTTGCCTGGGCTGGAGCATTTCAGCTATGAAGAGAGACTGGAAAGACTAGGGTTGTTTTCCTTAGAGCAGAGAAGGCTGAGAGGGGACATGATTGAGGTATACAAAATTATGAGGGGCATTGATAGGTTAGATAGGAAGAAACTTTTTCCCTTAGCAAAGGGGTCAATAACCAGGGGGCATAGATTTAAGAAAAGGGGCTGGAGGTTTAGAGGGGATTTGAGGAAAAATCTTTTCACCCAGAGGGTGGTTGGAATCTGGAATGCACTGCCTGAAGAGGTGGTAGAGGCAGGAACCCTCACAAGATTTAAGTATTTAGATGAGCACTTGAAATGCCATAGCATACAAGGCCACGGGCCAAGTGCTGGAAAATGGGATTAGAATAGTTGGGTGATGGATGGCCGGCACAGACACGGTGGGCCGAAGGGCCTGTTTCTGTGCTGTATAACTCTTTGACTCTATGACTAAACTGGTCTGACCACGTCTTCTGTGTATTGGAGAAGCAGGGACTGGTTTCTTTGTTCAACACTGTCTGCTAGTATGCAAAAAAGCTCTTTCTGGCGAGGGGCCTGGAAATTCCTTGTGATAGGCCCTCTTTTCTTCCCAGTGACAATTTTTAAGTTTTAATGTTCATGTGGCGATATTATTGTCTCATTCTTGGCACATGGGGGCCTGCATGACAAAATAAACTAGTAAAATGAGAGTGGTATCTAATTCATAAACTTAACTGCAGGTTTTTCAGAATTTTAAGCTTGGCAGTCTGGCACCTCGGGGATGAGGTGTAAGTCACTTTATGGAAACAACATTTCCTTTTAGCTGCAATGTTAAATAAGTTTCCTTTTTAAAAAATTCTCTGTGCACATGAACAAACTGAATATTTGATCATTTGAATATTGAATTTATCTAATATGGATGATGATGTTTCATGACTACTCTGTGCTTTATGATGTGGCATAGAGAGGAATTGTTTTGTTCTCCCTCATTTGGGTTCAGGTCGGCATGAAATGTCTTTTTTTCTTTTTTTATTTGTCATGGGATGTGGGTGTCGCTGTCTAGGCCGGCATTTATTGGCCATCCCTAATTGCCCTCGAGAAGATGGTGGTGAACGGCCTTCTTGAACTGCTGCCATCCTTGGGTGGTAGTACACCAGCAGTGCTGCTGGGAAGGGAGTTCCAGGATTTTGACCCAGCGACAGTGAAGGAAGGGCAATATAGTACCAAGTCAGGATGGTGTGTGGCTTGGAGGGGAACTTGCAGGTGGTGGTGTTCCCATACACCTGCTTGTCCTTCTAGGTGGTAGCGGTTGTGGGTTTGGAAGGTGCTGTTGAAGGAACCTTGCTGAGTTGCTGCAGTGCATCTTGTAGATGGTACACACTGCTGCCACTATGTGTCAGTGGTGGAGGGAGTGAATGTTGAAGGTGGTGGATAGGGTGCCAATCAAGCGGGCTACTTTCTCCTGTGTGGTGTCGAGCTTCTGGAGTGTTGTTGGAGCAGCACTCATCCAGGCAAGTGGAGAGTATTCCATCACACTCTTGACTTGTGCCTTGCAGATGGTGGACAGACATTGGGGAGACAGGAGGTAAGTTACTCGCCGCAGAATTTTCAGCCTCTGATCTGCTCTTGCAGCCACGGTATTTATGTGACTCGTCCAGTTCAGTTTCTGGTCAATAGTGATCCCCAGGATGTTGATAGTGGGGGATTCAGCAATGGTAATGCCTTTGAACATCTAGGGGAGATGGTTAGATTCCCTCTCGTTTAAGTTGGTCATTACCTAGCTCTTGTGTGGCGTGACGTTACTTGCCACTTATCAGCCCAAGCCTGGATATTGTCCAGGTGTTGCTGCATCTGGACACGGGCTGCTTCAGTATCTGAGAAGTCATGAATGGTGCTGAACATTTGAGCAATCCTCAGTGAACATCCCCACTTTTGACCTTATGATGGAGGGAAAATCATTGATGAAGCAGCTGAAGATAGTTGGGCCAAGGACACCACCCTGAGGAACACCTGCAATGATGTCCTGGGACTGAGATAATTGATCTCCAACAGCCACAACCATCTTCCTTTGTGCTAGGTATGACTCCAACCAGCGGAGAGTTTTCCGCCTGGTTCCTATTGACTCCTGTTTTGCGAGGACCCTTTGATGCCAGACTTTGTCAAATTCTGCCTTGCTTTCAAGGGCTATCACACTCACCTCACCTCTGGAGTTAAGCTCTTTTGTCCGTGTTTGGTCCAAAGCTGTAATGAGGTCAGGAGCTGAATGGGCCTGGCGGAACACAAACTGAGCGTCAGTGAGCAGGTTATTGCTGAGCAAGTGCCGCTTAATAGCACTGTCGATGATCCCCTTCCATCACTTTGCTGATGATCGAAAGTAGACAGATAGGGTGGTAATTGACCTGGTTGGATTTGTCCTGCTTTTTGTGGACAATGTCTTGCTGTTAGACATCCCGTTAGTGTGGTAATACCATTTTCAGTATCCTACAATTTACGTTGAACATATTTCATGAGGATACAGTCGGTATTTTCTGACATTCAGTCATTTTATCTGTCTTTACTGCTCAGTATTCATTGTTTTAAAATTAAAATTACATTAGGCTTATGTTTTCCTAGTAGCATAAACACAATAAGGAGCATCATATACAGCAAAATACTGCAGATGTTGGAAATCTGAAATAAAAATAGAAAATGCTGGAACACTCTGCATGCCAGGCAGCATGAGATTGAGAAAGAGTTCACATTTCAGGTTAAGAACGTTTTGTCAGAGCAGAAGGGTGCTAGAGATGAATAGCATTTAGGCAGATACAGAGCCTGAGAAAAGTGGTGTGGGGGCAAGGAAAGGCCTGTGGTCGGCTGATGGCATGGTGGGGGGTGGGGTGGGCAGAAGTGACTAAATGACAAGGGAACCTAATATCCTGTTTCCAGTACTTGTGAGGAAGTCCAATTTTTTTGATTTACTCGCTCCTGAGTTATGGGTTTTCCTCAATTATAAAATGTTAGTGTCATCCAGTGCCAAGGATTTGTTGCCGAAAAAAATCCTTTGGCAGGCTGTAGTGCGTTAGAGAACAGAACAGTTTATCTTAGAAGTGGCTTGCAGTTTTAAAGTTATCAATTTTAAATGTGTTGATATTTCACTATTTGCAGTGTGAACCATCATAGCTGTCTTAAATATTGTGTGGATCACAAAGGAAGTTTTAATGGAAGGTAACACATTTTTCTGAAGCTTTAGCAAATATCTTTGGAGCTGATACTTTTCGCAATGATACAGATGTTAAGAAAAACTGATTTTAAATGTATATGTTCAGTAGTTTATGCAACTGTTCGATAATTTATGTTGTGTTGCCTTACATAGCCCTGCTAAAAGTAAGTTTCGATTTTAGATTCTACTGAACTTTGATACAAATTTTCCCCTCCTCCATTCGTTTGATTAATTACCTTGAGTAATTTGTTTTAAAGTCTTTTTTTTTAAAAGAGCGACTTGCTTTGAGCTTAACTTGTATGTTGCAATGAAATTGTAGTTGTGTATGTTAAAAGTGTTAGGGGGCAGTAGAGTTCTTCCGATTGATTTTGTAAAGAAGTTCCAACACCAAGCAGAATAACATGAAATTTGATTTTTTGTGTTGTCATTTTTGTTTCCCCAAGACTCTGTTAGTGAATGAAAACTGAATTCTGAGTTAGATTTTTCTGCCCAGATAAGTGTTACAGAGGAGAAAATAGGATTTCGGAAGAAATCAGAAAATGATTGTCCTGTAAAGATCGCCAGTTTCAACAAGATGATTAGATTCCAGTTCTATGTTTTTAAATCCAGTTTTTAAAATTTATAATGTTTCAGAACTATACATCCATCTGAAAATGAAAAATGGAGGAATCCATGTTCTTACTAATAGTCCATCTCTTAATACTGACATGACTGACTGAACCTCTGAAGGTTCAAAAGCTTAGTTTGCACCATGCTTGTGAAATAATTCATTGAGACTTCAGATTCTCAATCATAAATTGAACTATCTGTGTTAACTTACTTCAGTGACTCAAAACCTTTTAACTGAATTGTCTTGTAGATTACAAAGAGGCCTATTTTGTGATTTTGAATTCTGTGCCCTTATATGCCCAGATGATATTGAAGGCTTCCCATACCACTCCATTTTGCCTTGCACCCTCATCCCTTTGGTCATTTAATCGCTTCTGCCTTCCACCCTATCACAGATCTTCCCTCTTGTTCTCTCTCCACCTCCTCTTTCCCTGCCTCTGTTGCATCTGACTTTTTCCAGTTCTGACTAAGGGCACCGACCTGAAACATTAATGTTTATTTCTTCACACATGGACAGACCTGCTGAATACTTACAACATTTTCTAATTTAATGTTGAAGGCTTGCCTTGAACAAAGCTCCTACAAATAATCTAAAAATATGTATCTTTTTGCTCTCTTTGTCTTGTCTAACTTTGTTGCTCCATTTTAACTGTCCTTTGTACCTACTTTATTCTTTCCCCTCCATTTCTCTTTCCCCTCTATCTACTGCTATCATGCATCATTTTCCTGTTTGAATGACTGACATTAGCATTGTTTTTACTCTGACAGTTCTGGGGATTGTGTCCTCTATAACTGGGATCATTAATGCTCTGTGATCAGCCAACAAGAGGGAGCAATTCACTGGTCAAATTTGTTAATGGAGAGGGCATATAAACTTGTAATACTCTTGTCATGCAAGCCCCCACCTGCCAAGAATGAGGCACACATTATTTCGCCATGTGAACATTAAAAGCTTAAAAATGTTGCTGGGAAGAAAAGAGGGCCTATAACAAGAAATTGCAAGACCCCTCGCCGGAAAGACCTTTTTTGCATGGTAGCAGACAATGTTGGAACAAAGGACCCAGTCCCTGCTTCTGCAAAACGCAGAAGACCTGGTCAGACCAGTTTAGTCACATGACTAACTGGCTGTTTGAATTTGAACTTGCCACAGAGTGTTTGTAAAGCAGAAAAGCTCTTTGCTCCTGGACTGAGAACACCTCTCTCCTGTCTGCTCTCATCTTTCTCATGGAACTGAAGACCCATTGAAGACTCACGAACCCCAAGAGAGAAAAGTCTCCTACAGCGAACAAGGTTTAAGAAGAATACTGGGCCCCAACGAAAAGCAAGACTACATACAAAAGGACTACAGTGAGCTCTAAGCACAGTAAACAAGAAACTCTTCTGATATTGCCTCAAACCTCTCTATTTTTTTCTGCTCTTTCCTGTACCTATTTGCATGTGTGTATCACATGTGCATGCTAGCGTGGACGAGACGAATATCCGTAGGCATTAACCGTAATAGTTTAAGTTTTAATAAATTTCACTTTTCTTCTTTAAACCTAAGAAAACATGATGTGCACATTTCTTTGCCTTATAATTGGAAAGCGGTGAACAAGGATTCACCAAAGGGGAGCTCAAAACACTGTGTTTAAAAAAAAAAATCAACCCTGTTACAATAAGACCAGGTGAAGGCTAAAAGGGACCCCAAGGCACTCTTAATTCATAGAGCAGTTCTGTGCCACAGGAGTTAATGGACTTCTCTACATGGGATGATTTTGGACACTTTCCTCTCATTGTTCCTTATTTCTCTGCTCCAAAGCTTTGATTGCTGCTTTGTAGAGAAGCAACCAGTATCTTTCATGTGTTTTGGTTTTTAGTGAAGAAGCTTGCACTACAGCCAACGATCTATGATAGACAGGCCCAATGTTCCCATACAGTAATGTGGTGACCCAGATGGAATTAAATACACATACAAATGTATGTGGCTTGTGTTACAAAAAGGTATTAACTGTTAACTGAAAATACAACTTAGGCAAAACAGAAGCTAGACAATTCAAGTATTGTACCTTATTTTTTGCAAGATTTCTTATTCCTAATGAGAGTTATTTCTGTTCAATATTGGCAAATAATTTATTGCATTGAAAAATCTGTTTAAATTTAAAAAAAGGTCTTGAGAGGCCTACCTAGGGCTGTAAGTAATAGGGAATGAAAATAAGTGGTGGGGTTTCTTTTCTTACATCTAAATGTTGAACCTGAACAACTACTACTGTCCTTAATTCAGTATCAGACTGTCTCAACCAATCTCATTCTGCAACTGCTTTTCTCTGGTCTGTTCCAATTGAAGTTGACAGTACAATCAAGCCTAATGTGCCCAAAGCAAGCAAAATATCTCTTGCAGAATAATATAAGCATGCATGTTAAAAAT
This sequence comes from Heterodontus francisci, assembly GCF_036365525.1. Taxonomy (NCBI): domain Eukaryota; kingdom Metazoa; phylum Chordata; class Chondrichthyes; order Heterodontiformes; family Heterodontidae; genus Heterodontus; species Heterodontus francisci. The sequence continues at coordinate 191,990,095 of NC_090374.1, forward strand.
GTAAACCTGTTTATACCATACTCATCTTTTTGAGGGGTGTATGAAAATACCAATTATTAAATTAAAAATGGGGCCAGAATTTTATGCCCCCCCTGCCCCCCCAGCCCCACTCAGAGGGGCAGAAGTCCCGACCTAGGCCAATTAAGGGCCTGGAGCATGTAAAATTACAGTGTGGCTTCCAGGCCCGGCGGAGGTGGACTTGCCCCCCGACCTTTTGTAAAATTCCAGCCTGAATAGTTGAATGAACAGGACTATGAATGAAGGCGTAGTTTTGATTGGTACATGTTGAACTATCCTGCAGACTGAGTGAGATATGCCGGCTTGAAGAATTAGAGTTGAGAACTGGTTAGAACTGAGCAGCAGAACTGTGACTCCAAAGTCCTATGTGAGCTGGATAAAGCCCCTATTCGTTAGTACACAACAAATCCAGTAGACCTAGTATGCAGTTGCTTATTTTATATATAAACACATAGTACCATTAATATATCAAGTTCCAGTTCTAAAAGGGAACTTTTTGGTGGGGTGGCGGGGGGGGGGGGGGGGGGTGGAAAATGTTACTGCATTTTTGGGTAGGGGTATTTGGGTGCATTTCGTCCTTTTTCACCCTGTAACATTATCACTATTGCTTCACACTTGCATCAAGAGGCATGTGCGCACCCTGCTCGCAGGTTTGTCAGTGTTCCATGCAGCTAGCTACCGGAAGCTATTTGGAACTGGCAGGTGTGACATTCCCCTCTGATATTTCCCTCCCCTACTTGGACTTGCTGTAGCTTTTAATCAAGCCAAGTTTCTCCATTTGGCAGTAGAGCAGAGCAGAATGGACAGACTTGCATCTTGTCCTTGCTTTATGTTGCTTAGCTGTTATTTTCTTTTGAAAAGTGAATCCTTCTGTTCTTTAATGAGATCATGTTGCTTGGTTAAAGGACATTGTTTTTTCTTAAGGCATGGTATCAATTTTAGATTTGGTAAAAATTGAAGATGTTTGTGTATCATATCTGTTCTACATTGCTTAAAAATAGCTCATTATGAAAAAAGAAACGAAACCTTTGCAGAGCAATTGCTTAGAATTGACTCTGCTTTTAAGGGTTTTCAGAATCTCTTATATGAAAAACAGTTGTACATTTAAGGCTCTCTGCTACAGCGTGCTTTGAGGAAAAAAAACTCTGATCTTGTTAAATTTATGGATTTAAATTTTTTCAGTACAATGCTACTTAACTTTATTACTAAAGATGCTGTTTAACATTATGTTATGACTGAGGTGGGAGGAGTGCACTGTCTTTTCTAGTTCCACTTTTCCACAGGTTACAACGTATATTTAAATGTTTACCCAGTTACCAATAGCATCAATCATAGACTCTACTCTTTACCTCAGAATAAAATATACCAACCAGGTTTCTTCAATAAACAACAATATTATCAGTTTATTTTAGAACAAGACATGACCAGCAATGAAACAAAGCATTAGCACACAGATTGAAGGTTCACCAGACTTGTTCTAGGGGTGACGGGACTGTGCTATGAAGAGAGACTGGGGAAACTGGGCCTGTATTCTCTAGAGTTTTGAAGAATGAGAGGTGATCTCATTGAAACCTACAAAATACTTAAAGGGATAGACTGGGTAGATGCAGGTAAGATGTTTCCCCGGGTTGGGGAGTCTAGAACCAGGGGACACAATTTCAAATTAAGGGGGGAGCCACTTAGGACCGAGATGAGGACAAATTTCTTTACTCAGAGGGTTGTGAATCTTTGGAACTCTCTACCCCAGAGGACTGTGGAAGCTCAGTAGTCATTGAGTATGTCTAAAGCAGAGATTGACAGATTTCTAAATATCAATGACATAAAGGGATATGGGGATAGTGTGGGAAAAAGGCACTGAAGTGGATGATCAGCCATGATCTTCCTGAATGCACGAGCAGGCTCCATGGGCTGAAAGGCCTACTCCTGCACCTATGTTCCTATGTAAATGATAAGGATAGCGCATGAAATTCCTATAGCGGGACATGTGGAAGACCCAAGCACATACAAGTCGAAATTTCTACTGGTCAGGTCTTTCCAAGGACGTGATGCACTTTTGTAAAATGTGCCAGATTGTGGGAAAACTGCAACCTGCCATAAAACCGTCACCTCGAATTCCCATACCAGTTTTTGGGGAACCATGTAGTAGGGTGTTGGTAGACTTTGTAGGACCTTTACTGAAAACAGAAGCTGGACACCAATATATTGTCATGCTAGACCCCCACTTGCCAAGAATGAGGCACATAAATTTTGCCACATGGACGTTAAATTTCAAATTGATGCTGGGAAGAAGAGAAGGCCTGTGACAAGGAGTTGCCAGGCCCCTGGCTGGAAAGACATTTTTGCATATTAACAGACAGTGCTTGGGAACAAAGAAGCTATCCCCTGCTCCACTACATTAATGTACACATTCGTGATTTGGACGTGAATATAGGTGATATGATCAAGTTCGCAAATGACACGAAAATTGGTGGTGTCATAAATAGTGAGGAGGAAAGCCTTAGAAGCCTATCTATATCTTCCTGTAATCTAAGATGGGCAGATCATTGGCAAATGGAATTTAATCCTGAGAAGTGTGAGGTGATGCATTTTGGGAGGACTAACAAGGAAATATACAATAGATGGGAGGACCCTAGGAAGTACAGAGGGACCTTGGTGTTCTTGTCCATAGATCACTGAAGGCAGCAGCACAGATAGGTAAGGCGGTTAGGAAGGCATATGGGATACTTGCCTTTATTAGCCAAGGCATAGAATATAAGAGCAGGGAGGTTATGATGGAGCTGTAGAAAATGCTAGTTAGGCCACAGCTGGAGTACTGCATACAGTTCTGGTCACCACACTATAGGAAGCATGTGATTGCACTGGAGAGGATGCAGTGGAGATTCACCAGGATGCTGCCTGGGCTGGAGCATTTCAGCTATGAAGAGAGACTGGATAGGCTAGGGTTGTTTTCCTTAGAGCAGAGAAGGCTGAGGGGGGACCTGATTGAGGTATACAAAATTATGAGGGGCATAGATAGGAAGAAACTTTTTCCCTTAGCGGAGGTGTCAATAACCAGGGGGCATAGATTTAAGGTAAGGGGCAGGATGCTTAGAAGGGATTTAAGGAAAAAGTTTTTATCCAGAGGGTGGTTAGAATCTGGAACACACTGCCTGAAGGGGTGGTAGAGGCAGGAACCCTTACAACATTTAAGTAGTATTTAGATGGGCACTTGAAATGCCATAGTATACAAGGCTATGGGCCAAGTGCTGGAAAATGGGATTAGAATAGATAGGCTGGATGGCCGGCGCGGACAAGGTGGGCCGAAGGGCCTGTTTCTGTGCTGTATAACTCTATGACTATGACAAACAGATGTGGTCCTATCAGTTAGTCAACATGACTAACCTGCTTGGCAGTCTGGGTTGTTCTTTCTGAATTGTACAGTTTTGAACTGAGAGTCAGCCGAAAGCTTAATGTTCCTGGACTGAAGCAGACCTCCTCTCCTGCCTGTCAGCTCCCATCTCTTTGTCACAGAACTCCAAAACCCACTGAAGACACATGAACCCCAAGAGAGAAAAGTCTCCTACAGCAAACAAGGTTTAAGAAGGATACTGGACCCCAACGAAAAGCAAGATCTACCTACAATCAAGGACTCTAGTGAGCTCAAAGCACAATAACAAAAAACCCTCTTCAGTGATTGCCTCAAACTTTTCCACATTACTTTTCTTCTGTTCTTTCTGTCCCTATCTGCACGTGTGTATTGCGTATACATGCTAGCGTGGACGCATTGTGTGTCCGTAGGCGCTTACCGCATTAGAGTTTAAATTTAAGTTTAATTAATTTCACTTTTCTTCTTTAAACCTGAGAAAACCTGATGCGCTGGTTTCTTTGCCTTACAATTGGAAAGCGGTGAACAAGGATTCACCAAGGGGCAGCTAAAAACACTGTGTTTAAAATTAAACCCGGTTACAGTAAGACCAGGTGAAGGCTGAAAGGGAACCCTAGACCCCTTTCTCACCTGGTCGTAACAATATACTCACCATCATGGATATGACTACTCAGTTCCCAGTGGCCATTCCCTTGAGAACAATTTCTGCTAAGGTCGTAGCAGAGAAGTTAACTGAGTTCGTCACTCGATATGCATTACCAATTGAGACTCAGTCGGATCAAGGTTCCAATTCTATGTCGAAAATTTTGTGGGAAGTTATTGGTAATTTGGGTATAACACAGTTAAAGTCTTCAGCATATCACCAACAGACACAGGAGCTTTCGAAAGATACCATCAGACCCTCAAAACAATGATCAGGGCATACTGTCATGAATATCCCCATAATTGAGATAAAGGGCCAGAATTTCTTTTGTTTGCCACTTGGGATTCACCTACTGAGTCTACCGGTTTCAGTCTTTTTGAATTAGTTGATGGACAAGAGATGAGGTCCTCTAAAATTAATTAAAGAAAGGTTTTTAGAACAGAGGAACAAATCTTCTGTATTGGATTATGTATCTGTATTCCGGGAACAGCTCATGAGAGGCTGCAAAGTGGCTCAAAAGGAAGCTTTAAGGAAGCCTTAAAGCTTCCCAACCATGTAGAAATGGGCAGACAAGCATACCAAGAACCGAACATTTCAACCAGGGAACGAGGTGTTAGTGTTACTGCCTTTACAGGGTGACCCGCTGAAAGCACGGTTCAGTGGACCATACAAACTGGTCAAGAGAAATGGCAAAGTAAATTATTTGACTGATACTCCAGATCATCGGAAAGAGAATCGGCTGTGTCCTATCAATATCTGGAAACAATATCATCGCCAGGAGCAGGATAAGCAAGCACAGTTATGTCAGGTAGTAGGGACAGAGAAAGATGAAAGGGATAGTGAAGATGAGGCAGAAGGAGACTAGAGAACTCTCAAATTGAACCTCCTACTCTCCGGTTAGCCAATATGGAATTGTGAGGGAGATTGGACACTATGTTTTCATACTTAGATGCAGAACAACGAGAAGACCTAACAAGGCTGCTCACAGCATTTAAAGGAGTCTGTCGGGACAAGTCAGGATGTACAACCTTAGCCACACACGATGTGGATGTAGGGGAATCCTTTCCTATAAAACAGCAACCATCACTTAAGTCCAGAGAAACAGGCCCAGGTAATAGCAAAAATCCAATACATGCTGGAAAACCACCTGATGGTTCAACTAGATTCTTCATAGACCACAGAAAGATTAATGCAGTAACAAAGGCAGATTCCAACCCAATTCCGCGATTAGAAGACTGTATTGACAGAGTGGGCAGTGCCACATTTCTTACAAAAATAGATTTGTTCAAGGGATACTGGCAAGTTCCTTTAACACCCCGAACTAAAGAAATATTGGCCTCTGTCACACCAGATGGCCTTTTCCAATGATGAGTGATGCCATTCAGGCAAAGAAAATGCCCCAGCCACTTTTCAGAGAACGAAGTGGTAGCCAGTGTTCCTAACTGTGTGCTTTACCTTGAAGATGTTTTGGTATACAGTGACACTTGGAAGGACCACTTGGAATAATTAGAAGCTCTGTTTAGAAAATTACAGTCAGCTGATTTGGTGATAAACCTTGCCAAAAGTGAATCTGCAAAAGCCAGAGTAACCTACCTCGGGCATATAGTAGGACAAAGACAAATGTTGCCAATATCAGCAAAAGTATAAGCATTGGTAGAGTTCCCCACTGCTAAGACTAAGCGAGAAATCATGAGGTTCTTGGGTGGTTTCTACCAGATTTTACTACTGTAGCTGCTCCACTGACAGATTTGCTACAAATAAAGAAAACCGAAGTAGTGTGGTCAGGCGAGTGCCAAGCATATTTTGAGGGGCTGAAAGCCATTTTGATTAATGACCAAGTGTTGGCTGCTCCAAATTTCACTAAGCCCTTCAAGGTGCAGACCTGTTACAAGATGATAAATCAGGCATAGAAAGACTTTTCCAAAAAGCTAAATCGACCCTAGGCTTATTACTGGTTCTTAAGCATTTTGAGGTCTATGTCCACCACAACTACAGAGAGACACTGGTATATACTGATCATAACCCCCTAGCCTTTGTGGAAAAATTCATGAACCAGAATGTCAGACTATGCCAATGGAGTTTACTATTGCAACCTTATCACTTAAATATTATCCACATTGCGGGGCAAAATAATGAGATTGCAGATGCTTTATCCACAATTTAATTTTTAATATTTTTTCATCTTCTATTTTTCCCCACACTTTGTAATGAACCACACTTAAAAATGGTGTTTCATTCCTCCAAGGTTGGAGGTGTTTATGAAAGTACTTCACTTTTTTGTTAAATTTTGAGGATGTGTGTTTTATTTGGGAAAACTCCCATGGATGCCTGAGAGGTCTTGTTTGCAAACAAGAAGTACTAGAAGTCACCTGTCTTGAGATAAATACCCAGCAGGGGCCTTTTTTTTGATTTGGAGAAGATGATTACAGAGAAGTGACAGGTCAAGATTTATAGGGGTCAGGAGGCTTGTCTCTTGAAGTGAAACCAAGAACAGTCAGTCAGTGGGAGTTTTAAAACTCAACCTGAAGGACAAAACCCCTGCTCAGCCTGTTCCATCTTTTTTAAAAGCCTGCTACTTTTTCCATCTCTTTGAGAAGCTCTTAGAAGCGAGTGTAAAAAATAGAGAAATTGATGCTACATTCATCCTGAAAGGCCTGCTTGAATCCCCTGTTGCCACATTTCTCCTGAGATGCTGGAAAAACCTGCTGGATAAATCCTCGATGTGGCCTGAACGAATTGCTCCAGACCAAGACCCCAATGACAGCTGTATACCCATATCTGGCACGCCAAACCAAAAAAGGAACAGACATCTTTTCATATCTTTCTTTTTCCTTCAAGAATTAGCAAGTAGTTGGCCAAAGTATTCTTTTTTGTCTTTTATTTTATGGCAGAAATATCCTCCCTAAGGTAAGGGGATCAAAACTGCACATAGTACTCCAGGTGTGGACTAACCAAGGTTCTATACAATTGAAACAAGACTTTGCACTCCTGTACTCAAATCCTCTTGCGATAAGGGATAACATACCATTAGCCTTCTTAATTGGTTGCTGGACCTGCATGTTAGCTTTCAGTGACTTATTGACAAGGACATCCAGGTCCCTTTGTACATCTACACTTTCTAATCTCATCATTTAAGAAATTCTCTGCACATCTGTTCTTCCTACCAAAGTGGATAACCTCATATTTTTCCACATTATATTCCATCTGTCATGTTCATGCCCACTCACTAAATCTGTCCAAATCCCCTTTAAGCCATTTTGCATCTTCCTTACAACACACATTCCCACCTAGTTTTGTGTCGTCCGCGAACTTGGAAACACTATATTTGGTCCCCACATCCAAATCATTGATGTATTTTGTGAACAGCTGGGGTCCCAAGTACTGATCCTTGTGGAACCCCACTGGTCACCACCTGCCAACGTGAGAATGACCCATTTATTTCTACTCTCTGTTTTCTGCCTGTTAACCAATCCTTAATCCATTCCAGTATATTGCCTCCTATCCCATGCGCTTTAATTTTCCTAACCAACCTCCTGTGGGGAATTTATCAAAAGCCTTCTGAAAATCTTAGTATACCACATCCACCGACACCCCTTTATCAATTCTGTTAGTAACATCCTCCAGAAAAGTTCCAACAGGTTCATAGAACATGATTTCCCATTCATAAGTCTATGTTGACTATGCCCAATCAGATCATTATTGTCCAAGTAACCATTTATCACATTCTTCAGAATAGATTCTAGCATTTTCCCAACGACTGATGTAAGGCTAACAGGTCTGTAATTCCCTATTTTCTCTCTCCCTTCCAATCTGCAAGAACCTCTCCAGAATCTATAGAATTTTGTAAGTTGATCACCAATGCATCCACTATCTCCATAGCTATCTTTTTCAACACTCTGGGATGTAGAATATCAGGTCCTGGGTACTCATCACCCTTCAGCCCCATTAATTTCTCCAATACAACCTTCTTGCTAATACTAATTTCCTTCAATACCTCATTCCCCCTAATCCCTTGGATCTCTAATTCTGGGAGATTTCTTGTATCTTCCTCAGTGAAGACAAGACACAAAGTAATCATTTAGCTTCTCTGCCATTTCTCTATTCCCCATTATAAATTCCCCTGACTCTGTCTGTAATGGACCCACATTGGCTTAGCCAAACGTTTCCTTTTTACATACCTGTAGAAACCTTTACAGTCTGTTTTTATATTTTTTGCTAGCTTACATTCATATTATTTTCTCCCTTGAGATTTCAGATATTTGACTATCTGACTGTGGTGCCAATTTTACCTCTGACAATGAATGGAACTTGTTTAACCATTGCTTGGGCCACGACACATGAAGGAAAACTTCCTGGAACCTTTTCCTGCAACTGTTCTGTCTCTTTAACTTCACTTGGGTTTTCCGTGACTACTGGAGAAACTACTACTTTCGCTCAGCCAAATCATTCCGCATGAGTAGGTAAACTCTGTTTACAGGCAAACTATTGGCAACTCCTACCGTTAGCATTCCAGACATTGTCAAACTCTAGGTACACTCTATACAAAGGTATGGGTATATTCCCCCTGCCAATACCATTCACTAAAACCTTGGCATTCAATGGTGGAACCGTTATGCCTTTTCTCAGCAAAAGAGTTTGGGTGACTCCTGTATCCCTAAGTGTAACTATAGGTTTACCTGCCTCACTTGAGGGACAAGGAGTTACTTTTCCTTTTGACAAGAATTCCTTATAACACTCGGGTATCTTGTTCACGTCCCCCGCACTCTCAGCAGTTTTTTTACTCTGCCTCACAGCTGCAGTCAGAGCTACAGCTTGATCTATTGTAGTCTCTGTCAGGGTCCCTTTCTCTACATTGGCTTTGTGTACCCCAATAAGTCCCACGGGTTTATACTGCAACTTACTTTGTGGCAATGGTAATACTTGGGCTTGCGGACCTCATTTCCATCCTCAGTACCTTCCTTTTTGGCCTGAGGTGGAGATTCCTGGGCGTTGCCAACTTTTCTTCTTATCTCCGGCTACTTGCCTTCCTTTCATTCTCCCACCTTCTATCCTTTCTAGGCTTGTGGATGCAACGGACCAAGGGTTTCGGCTTATAAACAAGCTCATAATCATCAGCAATTCTGCTGTCTGGCTGTTGAAACTTTCTGGTCTCTGCATGGGTTCTGATTAACAGAGAGAGTGAATTTTTAAATTCTTCCAGGTGAATTAGTTCCCTAAGGTTCTCATACGTGGCCTCTACCTTTAGTGTCCGCATCCAATGATCAGAATTAATTTGTTTTACCCTGTCAAATTCTATATATGTCTGCCCAGACTGTCTCCGGCTGTTCCAAACTTTCTGCCTATAAGCTTCAGGGACCAACTCATCAACAGCGAGAATAGCCTTTTTTGCCATCTCATAATCTGCATTAGCCTCCTCAGAAAGCACGGCATAAACTTCATGAGCACTGCCCAACAACCTGCTTTGCATAAGCAGTGTCTAGCTTTCCTTTGGCCACCTCATCTGTCTGGCTGTCTTTTGAAAAGAAATGAAAAATGCATCTACGTCCCTTTCCTCAAATTTCGGGAGCTCTTGTAAAAATTTTAACAGCTCTCCATTGGGTCCTGGGCTGGAATCAGATCATTCCTCTCTAGAATTTTCTTTGGAGTCAAAGCCACTCTTTTGGCTTAGTTCCAACTTTTTAACTTCAAATTCTTGTTCTCTTTCTCTTTGAAATGCTGACTCTTTTGCCCTTTCCTCTCTCTCAATTTCAAGTTTTTTCATGGTCAATTCTCTTTTCTGTACAAGCTTAGGTTTTTTCAGTTCTGTTGCTTTTTATTTTTCTTTGTCAAGTTCAAGCTGCCTCACCTGTAACTGAGTTTTTGCTACTTCAGCTGCACTACCCTCTGGTTTGGCGCCTCCTTCCAATTGCAGATGTTGTGCTATCACTTCAATTGTGTCTGCTTTCTTAGCTCCTAGTTTTAACTCTAATGCCAACAGGTCTGCCAAATCATTTACCCGCACCTTGGCTAAGTTTCTCAAATCACTGAGGGATATATCCTCCTTCCCCAGAAAGATTACAGAAATTAACAAAGACATTCTGGTAGTGTAAACTTGACTCTAATGCACCAAGAAACCTGTTTTTGTTTTTTTACATTTCCTCTTTATTATTACTATCCTCACGACGTCGGCGTTGGGTTATCCCGCACAGAGCCACTAATTATATGTTATGACTGAGGTGGGAGGAGTGCACTGTCTTTTCTAGTTCCAATTCTCCACAGGTCACAACATATATTTAAACGTTTACCCAGTTACCGATACGGTCAGTCATAGACTCTACTCTTTATCCCAGAATAAAATACACCAACCAGGTTTCTTTAATAAACAGCAAAATTATCAGTTTATTATAAAACAGGACTTATCAAATAATGAAGCAAAACATTAACACACAGATTGAAATATGAAATTTCCCTTTTACCTGAGTCCCTCACACACACAAACACACACACACACCGGTTAACTGAAAAAATAGAGATGTTCTCTTTACAGCTCTGTTAGAAACAAAAGACCAAAAAGAATACTTTGGCCAAATATTTGCTAACTCTTGAAGAAAAAAGAGAAGATATGGAACGATGTCAGTTGTTCCTTTTTTGGTTTGGCATCCCAAATATGTGTAGACAGCTGTTGCTGGTATCTTTTTCTGGAGGCGTTCATTCAAGCGGCATCTAGGATTTATCTTGCAGGTTTTTCCAGTGTTTCAGGAGAAATGTGGCAACAGGGGTTTCAAGCAGGCCTTTCAGGATGAATGTAGCATCAATTTCTCTATTTCTTACACTCGCTTATAAGAGCTTCTCAAAGAGATGGAAAAACTAGCAGGCTTTTCCAAGAGATGGAACAGGCTGAACAGGGATTTTGTCCTTCAGGTCGATGTTTAAAACTCCCACTCACTGTCCAAAGCAAAACTGAAAACAATCTCAAGAGTCAAGCCTCCTGACCCCAATAAATCGTGACCTGTCGCTTCCCTGTAAACGTCTTTTCCAAGTCAGAAAAGCCCCCTGCTGGGTATTTATCTGAAGACAGGTGACTTCCAGTACTTTTTGTTTGCAAACCTCTCAGTCTGTTTAGTGATCCCAGTGAAAAAAAATCCATGGAATCCTTTTCAGTTTTCTCAAATAAAACACAAGTCCTCAAAATTTAACAAAGAATTGAAGTACTTTCCAAACAATTATGCATAATGTAGTTCCTGTTTTGGGACATTATCACAGAATGGACGGCACAGTGCCGCAGTGGTTAGGACCGCAGTGGTTAGCACCGCAGTCTCTCAGCTCCAGCGACCCGGGTTCAGTTCTGGGTACTGCCTGCGCGGAGTTTGCAAGTTTTCCCTGTGACCGCGTGGTTTTCCGCCGGGTGCTCCGGTTTCCTCCCACAGCCAAAGACTTGCAGGTTGATAGGTAAATTGGCCATTGTAAATTGCCCCTAGTGTAGGTAGGTGGTAGGAGAATGGTGGGGATGTGGTAGGGAATATGGGATTAATGTAGGATTAGTACAAATGGGTGGTTGTTGGTAGGCACAGACTCGGTGGGAGGAAGGGCCTGTTTCAGTGCTGTATCTCTTAAAAAAAAAATGTATTTGTTGCAGTTGTACAGGATGGTTGAGGGCAGTATGAAATGAATTTCCATTCTGTGTATTATGAATTAATTTATGTTCAAAATATTGTCAGTTACTGCAATGACAGAATCATAATATTGCACAGATGGTTGGATATCTCCACCAATAGTTGTGTAGTATATTAGATTTTTTTTAAAGGTAACTGCATCTTGGATTCAACACAAAAATAAATTGTGTCGTAATATTGTGACTATCTAGCTTTATAGTCTCTTTTATTAATAAATTTTATATTGGGTTAATTATGTTTGCTTGTTGATAGATGTACATATCTTTTGTGGTTTTTCAAGTTAAACGATGCCCATACTTTATGACAGCGGATACAGAATTAATTTCCATTTAAAATTCCTTTCCTAGCTAAATCTATTCGAGCGTGATATGGAAATTTTATTTTCTGCACGTTCTCTAAGGCTATAGTCAGATGTCATTTTTACTTTGCTATCTTAATGGAAGTAATCTCAGCCCTGCTGGGTTCTTTGACATTTTTTTGAATCGAATCATTGCTCTTACTGATCAAGCAAGGACTTGGATAAAAATGGGCAGCCTTTTCTCTATTATAATATGAGTGAAGAAAATGCTTGAAGTTAGCATTTGACAGTAAATAAAAAGCTGCTGTATGGAAATCCAAGTATAACCTACAGTATCCGGATGACAGGGAAAATCAGCATGTCATGATGCAGTTTCGCAAAGATTACTGGGAGGGGTGGGAGAATTATTTTTTGCAAATGTTGCTCTGTTTCTCTGAACTGAAAGAAACCGGAGATAAAAATGCTATAATACTGTGCATGGATCAAATTGTGAATTAGTGTGATGAATAGTATGCAGGCATGATGGGAATTTTTGCCCTTAAAATGTATGTAGCTTACTGGGCCAAATCATTTGATTTACTGCAGTGGGACAACACTACCTTTTTTTAATTCATTCCTGGGATTTGAGTGTCACTGGCAAGGCCAGCATTTATTGCCCATCCCTAATTGCCCTTAGAGAAGGTGGTGGTGAGCTGCCTTCTTGAACCGCTGCAGTCCAAATGATATAGGCATACCACAGTACTGCTAGCGAGGGAGTTCCAGGATTTTGACACAACGACAGTGACAGTATCCTGGGCTTTATTAATAGGGGCATAGAGTACAAGAGCAAGGAAGTTATGTTGACCTTGTATAAGACACAAGTTCGGCCTCAGCTGGAGTATTGCATCTAATTCTGGGTGCCGCACTTGAGGAAAGACATGAGGGCATTGGAGAGAGTACAGAAAAGATTCATGAGAATGATTCCAGGGATGAGGAATTTCAGTTATGAAGATAGATTGGAGAAGTTAGGACTGCTTTCCTTGGTGCTGAGAAGGCTGACAGGTGATTTGATAGAGGTATTGAAAATCATGAGGGGTCTGGACAGAGTAGATAGAGAGAAATGTTCCCACTCATGAAAGGATTGACAACGAGAGGGCACAGATTTAAAGTATTTGGTAAGACAAGCAAAAGTGAGATGAGGAAGAACTTTTTCATGCAGCTAGTGGTTAAGGTTTGGAATGCGCTGCCTGAGAGCGTTGTGGAGGCAGGTTCAATTGAAGCGTTCAAAAGGGAATTAGATAGTTATATGAAAAGGAAGGCAGTACAGGGTTACGGAGAGAAGGCAGGGAAATGGAACTTAGGGAGTTGTTCTTTCAGAGAGCTGGTGTGGACGTGATGGGCCAAATGGCCTCCTTCTGCGCTGCAACAATTCTGTGATATAGTTCTGGGTCAGGATGATGTGTGACTTGGAGGGGAACTTGCAGGTAGTGGTGTTCCCATGCTTCTACTGCGCTTGTTCTGCTAGGTGGTAGAGGTCGCTGGTTTGGAAAATGCTATCCAAGGAGCATTGGTGAGTTGCTGCAGTCCATCTTGTAGATGGTACACAGTGGCAGCACTGTGTGCCGGTGGTGGAAGGAGTGAATGTTTTAAGATGGTGGATGGAGTGTCAGTCTAGCGGGCTGCTTTGTCCTTGATGGTGTTGAGCTTCGTGAGTGGTATTGGAGCTGCACCCATCCAGGGAAGTGGAGAGTATTCCATCACACACTGACTCACTGCAGAATTCCCAACCCCTGACCTACTTTTATAGCCACAATATTTATATGGCTGGTCCAGTTAAGTTTCTAGTCACTGTTAACCCACAGGATGTTGATGGTGGGGGATTCAGTGATGGTAGTGCTGTTGAACATCAAGTGGAGATGGTCATTGCCTGGCACTTGTGTGGAACAAATGTACCTATGTTCATAATGCTTCTAAATGTAAAGGAACAAAATCTCAGCACCACTTTGGGGCTCCTGGGATCACATATTGGGGAAATTGGACATCCTGAGCCCATGATTTTCCAACCGAGTTGTTTCTTAAGTACTGTCCATGAAGAAGAATATGATAATGGGATAACCCAGCAACTGCTTTAAAAATATTAAGTACCAGTAGACATCCTGTCTCAGAACATCTGCCATCCTCTGCTCCATTAGCACAGTTCTCATATCCAAAGGGATTTTTGGAAAATCCCCAACTTGCTGATTCTGTTTTATTTTGAATACTTATCTACAGGTCTTCCACATCTTCTTTACCTTCCTCTGTTTCAAATAATTTGAGGCAAGATACTTAAGTATCTCCAGCGTTACCACATTCTCAAGGAAGGCTGTCTTCATATCTATGGCCCATCTTTGATCATCCTAGTACTTGTTTGTGCTTATGAAAGCTCTTAATATTTCTCTTTTATGTTGACTACTAATCTTCATCTGTATTCCATCTTGCTCTGCTTCTATACTTTGTTTTGCAAATTATTATTCTTTCAGCTTCTGTCCTGATCTTCAATTTTGACTTAAATCTCTATCCAAGGAATTCCAACCTTAGTGCATATATGCTCTTTAGTCCTGATCAGCATGTGTTTAACTTGTACCTTGATCCATCTCTTATTTAAATATCTCCTACTGCTGGTCTGCAGTTTCATCTGATTTTTCAGATTTCATCTTTTGGAGTTATGCCATTCTGTGCCACTCTCTTGTTTTTGCTAATCATCACAGAAGCACAGAAACACAGAATTGTTACAGCGCAGAGGGAGGCCTTTCAGCCCATCAGGTCTACACTGGCTCTCCTAATCAGCATTTCACCTAGTGCCTCCGCCTTCTCCCCGTAACCCTGCACATCTTCCTTTTCATATAACAGTCTAATTCCCTTTTGAATGCTTCAGTTGAACCTGCCTCCATCACACTCTCAGGCAATGCATTCCAGACCTTAACCACTCGCTGTGTGAAAAAGCTTTTCCCTCATGTCACTTTTGCTTCTCTTACTAAATACTTTAAATATGTGCCCTCTCGTTCTCGATCCTTTCACGAGTGGGAACAGTTTCTCCCTATCTACTCTGTCCAGACCCCTGATTTTGAATACTTCTATCAAATCTCCTCACAGCCTTCCTCTTTCCAAGGAAAACAGTCCCAACTTCTCTAATCTATCTTCATAACTGAAGTTCCTCATCCCTGAAACCGATCTCATGAATGTTTTCTGCACCCTGTCTAATGCCTTCACATCCTTCCTAAAGCCTGGTGCCCAGCTGAGGCCAAACTAGTGTCTTATACAAGTTCGACATAACCTCCGAGCTCTTGTACTCTATGCCTCTATTAATAAAGCCCAGGATACTGTATGCTCTATGAACCACTATCTCAGCCTGTCCTGCCACCTTCAGCGACTTTTGCACATTTACACCCAGGTCCCTCTGCTCCTGCACCCCCTTTTGATTTGTACCTTTTATTTTATATTGTCTCTCCATGTTCTTCTGACCAAAATGTATCACTTTACATTTCTCCGCACTGAACCTCATCTGTCTCCTGTCCGCCCATTCCACCAACTTGTCAATGACCTTTTTGAAGTTCTACACTATCCTCCTCACAGTTCACAATGCTTCCGAGTTTCGTATCATTCACAAACTTTGGAATTGTGCCCTGTGCACCATGGTCTAGGTCATCAATATATATCAGGAAGAGCAAGGATCCCAACACTGACCCCTGGGGAACTCCACAACAAACTTTCTTCCAGCCCGAAGAACATGCATTAACCATGACTCTTTGTTTCCTGTCACTCAGCCAATTTGTTACTACTGTCCCTTTTATTCCATGAGCATAGAAAATGTTCCGAAAAATGAATTTGCATGATTTTAGTCATGAATGTTTTATCACTGAAATGGTTCTAGAATGGTTCTGTTGCTTTTTCATGCAGTTTAATTTTTTAAATTATTCACCAATTTGAAGTATTATTTGAGATTAGGAAATTAATGTAAGTGTACACAGAACAAAACAGTTATCTATTACTTACTTTTCCATTCGTGATATATATGCCAGACTTCTCAAAGCAACTAAGCTGTAGTCAGTGACTTGGTTCAGATAAGGTTGTTTTAGGGAGCATTTCTTTCCTTTCTTGACTCATGGGTCGATTACTTTGTGCAGGACCTTGTCTTGGTGGCCATGTCCATGCTTCATGGTATGTTGCTGTCTAATGTCTTAGTTATCCCTTTCCATCCTGCCTTTGGAGTTGCCACACCAGTAGATTCAGTATCTTTTTGATTAGGTAAAAGGCTGCTTTTGTTGGCTAGATGGAGTGTTGCAGGAAATATCTAAATTTGATCTCCAGATGGTTAGGAATATGGGGAGGAGGTGGTGTAGTGGTATTATCACTGGACTAGTAACCCAGAGATCCAGGGTATTTATCTGGGGGCGTGGGTTCGAATCCCACCACAGCAAAAGGTGGAATTTGAATTTAATTAATCAATCTGGAATTAAAAGCTAGTCTAATGCTGGCCATGAAACCATTGTCAATTGTTGTAAAAACCCATCTGGTTCACTAATGTCCTTTAGGGAAGGAAATCTGCTGTCCTTACCTGGTCTGGCCTACATGTGACTCCAGACCCACAGCAATGTGGTTAACTCTTACATGCCCTCTGAAATGGCCTAGCAAGCCACTCAGTTGTACCTAACCACTATGACGTCAATAAAAAGGAATGAAACCGGATGGACCACCCGGCATTGACTTAGGCACCGGAAACGACAACGGCAAACCCAGCCGTGTCGACCCTGCAAATTCCTCCTTACTAATATCTGGGGGCTTGTGCCAAAGTTGGGAGAGCTGTCCCAAAGACTAGTCAAGCAACAGCCTGACCTAGTCATACTCACGGAATCATACCTGACAGACAATGTCCCAGACACTGCCATCACCATCCCTGGGTATGTCCAGTCCCACCGGCAGGACAGACCCACCAGAGGTGGTGGCATGGTGGTATACAGTAGGGAGGGAGTTGTCCTGGGAGTCCTCAACATCGACTCCAGACCCCATGAAGTCTCATTGCATCAGGTCAAACATGGGCAAGGTAACCTCCTACTGATTACCACCTACCGCCCTCCCTCAGCTGATGACTCAGTACTCCTCCATGTTGAGCACCACTTGGAGGAAGCACTGAGGGTGGCAACGGCACAAAATGTACTCTGGGTGGGGGAATTCAATGTCCATCACCAAGAGTGGCTCGGTAGCACCGAGCTGGCCGAGTCCTAAAGGACATAGCTGCGAGGCTGGGTCTGCAGCAGAGGGAACCAACACGAGGGAAAAACATACTTGACCTCTTCCTCACCAATCTTCCTGCCGCAGATGCTTCTGTCCATGATTGTATTGGTAGGGGTGACCACCGCACAGTCCTTCTGAAGACGAAGTCCCGCCTTCGCATTGAGGATACCGTCCATCGTGTTGTGTGGCACTATCACCGTGCTAAATGGGATAGATCTTGAACAGATCTAGCAATGCAAAACTGGGCATCCATGAGGCGCTGTGGGCCATCAGCAGCAGCAGAATTGTACTCAACCACAGTCTGTAACCTCATGGCCCGGCATATCCCCCACTCTACCATTACCATCAAGCCAGGAGACCAACCCTAGTTCAATGAAGAGTGCGGGAGGGCATGCCAGGAGCAGCACCAGGCATTCCTCAAAATGAGTTGTCAACCTGGTGAAGCTACAACACAGGTCCATCTGCGTGCCAAACTGCTTAAGCAGCATGCGATAGACAGAGCTAAGCGATAACATAACCAACGGATCAGATCTAAGCTCTGCAGCTCTGCCACATCCAGCCGTGAATGGTGGTGGACAATTGAACAACTAACTGGAGGAGGTGGCTCCACAAATATCCCCATCCTCAATGATGGGGGAGCCCAGCACATCAGTGCGAAAGATAAGGCTGAAGCATTTGCAACAATCTTCAGCCAGAAGTGTCGAGTTGATGATCCATCTCTGCCTCCTCCTGAAGTCCCCAGCATCACAGATGCCAGGCTTCAGCCAATTCAGTTCACTCCGTGTAATATCAATAAACGACTGAAGGCACTGGATACTGCAAAATCTATGGGCCCTGACAATATTCCGTCAATAGTACTGAAGACCTGTGCTCCAGAACTTGCCGCACCCCTAGCCAAGCTGTTCCAGTACAGCTACAACACTGGCATCTACCCTGCAATGTGGAAAATTGCCCAGGTATGTCCTGTACACAAAAAGCAGGACAAGTCCAACCCGGCCATTTACCGCCCCATCAGCTTCCTCTCAATCATTAGTAAAGTGATGGAAGGTGTCATCAGCAGTGCCATCAAGCGGCACTTGCTTAGCAATAACCTGCTCAGTGATGCTCAGTTTGGGTTCTGCCAGGGCCACTCAGCTCCTGACCTCATCACAGCCTTGGTTCAAACATGGACAAAAGAGCTGAACTCAAGAGGTGAGGTGAGAATCACTGCCCTTGACATCAAGGCAGCATTTGACCGAGTATGGCATCAAGGAGCCCTAGCAAAACTGAGGTCAATAGGAATCAGGGGGAAAACTCTCCGCTGGCTGGAGTCATATCTAGCACAAAGGAAGATGGTTGTGGTTGTTGGAGGTCAATCATCTGAGCTCCAGGACATCACTGTAGGAGTTCCTCAGGGTAGTGTCCTAGGCCCAACCATCTTCAGCTGCTCCTTCAATCATAAGGTCAGAAGTGGGGATGTTCGCTGATGATTGCACAATGTTCAGCGCCATTCGCAACTCCTCAGATACTGAAGCAGTCCGTGTAGAAATGCAGCAAGACCTGGACAATATCCAGGCTTGGGCTGATAAGTGGCAAGTAACATTCACGCCAACAAGTGCCAGGCAATGACCATCTCCAACAAGAGAGAATCTAACCATCTCCCCTTGACATTCAATGGCATTACCGTCGCTGACTCCCCCACTATCAACATCCTAGGGGCTACCATTGACCAGAAACTGAACTGGAGTAGCCATATAAATACCATGGCTACAACAGCAGGTCAGAGGCTAGGAATCCTGAGGCGAGTAACTCACCTCTTGACTCCCCAAAGCCTGTCCACCATCTACAAGGCACAAGTCAGGAGTGTGATGGAATATTCTCCACTTGCCTGGATGGGTGCAGCTCCAACAACACTCAAGAAGCTCGACACCATCCAGGACAAAGTAGCCCGCTTGATTGGCACCCCATCTCCAAACATTCACTCCCTCCACCACCGACGCACAGTGGCAGCAGTGTGTACCATCTACAAGATGCACTGCAGCAATGTACCAAGGCTCCTTAGACAGCACCTTCCAAACCCACGACCTCTACCAACTAGAAGGACAAGGGCAGCAAATACATGGGAACACCACCACCTGCATGTTCCCCTCCAAGTCACACACCATCCTGACTTGGAACTATATCGCCGTTCTTTGACTGTCGCTGGGTCAAAATCCTGGAACTCCCTTCCTAACAGCAATGTGGGTATACCTACCCCAAATGGACTGCAGCGGTTCAAGAAGGCAGCTCACCACCACCTTCTCGAGGGCAATTAGAGATGGACATTAAATGCTGGCCTGGCCAGTGACGCCCACATCCCATGAACGAATAAAAAAAGGTTGTGGGGCAACAGAATTGCAGCACATTGAGGGGAACATCTAGATCTACTTTTGGTCTACATTTTGTCCCAGTCTACAGTCCTTTGAATGAGTGCAGGAGTTTTGAACACCTTATCTAAAGTGTGCCCAGTGCACCAAATTAAATGTCTTCTACATGGTCTTGAATCATGTGTAAGCTTGAGGATACAAGTCCTCTACAGCAACTGTCATTTACTCTGTAGAGCCCCTTAGCCCACTGCTGACTGAGTGGGTGGTTGACTTCAGTGTTTTTTTTGTTGGCAATTAATGCTGATTTTATGAGTCCTAGAGACCATGTACATAGGGTCCCCCACTTGCCTTTTTAGGAATTAAATGCTCAGGTCATTTACGGTACCTTCTCATTATTGAGACATCAGCATCTGAACTAAATAATCTTGCTAATTTAGTGGCTACTAAGAATGCAGAAGCTGAGCCATTAAAAAAAATAACTTCACTTTGTTATGCCTAAGCAATTGTGATCTTCATCCCATTTTGGGTCGCAGTGGGAGACGTGTAAGTAGGCTAAATTCCACACTGTGGGCATTCCATGAATTAGCCAGAGATATAAAGGAAGCGTGTTTTCATTTAATACTTTGGCCCTACCATTGACAATTGTCCAGCTTTTCATTTCCATGGTGTAAGTAGTCAGTACAGACTCCTTCCTTTTCCAGGCTATTGGAATCTTTATCAAGTGCGTTTCAGTGGTCAGTGCATACCCACATCTGTATTTTCATTGAGATTTTTATTTAACGGTCCTAGCTGCGAGTCCAGGATCTGTCAAGCATTCAGGCAAACAATCTATATCATTGGCAGCTGGGATTTTGGGATATTACAAAAAAATTGCGACTAGATCCCTGCAGGAAGTTCGATTTCAAGGGGCGCACATTTATCCAGTTGAGTTTGGATGGTTCCTGCCTAGGGCATACTTGGTGCTCCAGGACTCGAAATACTGCTTAAATTCGCTTCACTCACACCCAGCTTGATCTAATCGTTACCATCTTTGTAGTTCCCAGTTCACGTCTGTTCTTGAGATTCCTTCAA
Source organism: Heterodontus francisci (assembly GCF_036365525.1). Classification (NCBI taxonomy): domain Eukaryota; kingdom Metazoa; phylum Chordata; class Chondrichthyes; order Heterodontiformes; family Heterodontidae; genus Heterodontus; species Heterodontus francisci. The sequence goes on from NC_090374.1 coordinate 192,010,736, forward strand.
TTAAATGCTTATGTTTCCCCCACAGACCCCTTGTTCTATCTGGTTCATAAGATGAGGGCATCTGTGTTGGATCTCTAGTGATGGGTGCAGCGCAGTAATATCCTTAGGGCTTCGCCTTTGGGCACCTCCTCTGCTATTTACAGTAGTGACAGATGCATCCCTACTAGATGTGTTCGTCTGTAGTACTGAATTGCATTAGAAGCAGTTCAGAGAAGGTTCACTCAACTGATTCCTGGGATGAAGGGGTTATCTTATCAGGAAAGTTGGACAGGTCGGGCCTGTATCATGGAGTTTAGAAAAATGAGAGATGATGTTATTGAAACATATAAGATCTTGAGGGGACTTGACAGTTAACATGCAGGTGCAGCAGGCTATTTGGAAGGCAAATGACACATTGGCCTTTATTGCAGGAGGATTGGAGTACAGGAATAAAGAAGTCTTACTAAAATTGTACATGGTGAAACCGCACCTGGAATACTGTGTGCAGTTTTGGTCTCCACATTTAAGAAAGGATATACTTGTGCTGGAGGCGGTGCAGCGAAGATTTACTAACTTGGTCCCTGGGATGAGGGGGTTGCCCGATGATAGCCTGAGTAAACTTGGCCTATATTCTCTGGAGTTTAGAAGAATGAGAGGCGAATCTTGGATGAGACTTACAAGGTTCTTAAAGGGATTGATAGGGTAGAAGCTGAGAGATTGATTCTGCTGGTCGAGCTATCGAGAACGCGGGGATACAGTCTCAGGATAAGGGGCTGATCATTCAGGACTGAGATGAGGAGAAATTACTTCATGCAAAGGGTTGTGAATCTTCGGAATTCTCTATCCCAGAAGGTTGTGGATGATGCATCATTGAATACATTTAAGGCTGGGATTGAGAGATTTTAGGTCTCGCAGGAAATCAAGGGATATGAGAAGCGGGCAGGAAAGTGGAATTGAAGCCCAAGAACACCCTTGATTGTTTTGAATGGTGGAGCAGGTTCGATTGGCCATATGGTCTACTTCTGCTCCTATTTCTTGTGTTCCTGTGACAGGGTGGATGCTGAGAGGATGTTTCCCCCTGAGGAGAGAGACTCGAACCAGGGGGCACAGTTTAAAAATAAGGGGACTCCATTTTAATATGGAAGTGAGAAGTAATTTTTTTTCTCTGAAGGTCGTTAAGCTGTGGAGTTCCCCTCCTCAGAGGGCAGTGAAGGCAGGATCATTGAATTTTTTATCAGGCTGAGTTAGATAGATTCTTGATTGACAAGACAGTCAGAGAGTACAAGGGGCTGAATGGCCTACTCCTACTCCTAACACATATGTTCCTATGTATGTTTGTAGAAGGGCTTGTGCATTAGAACTATCCGCCTCCTCTCTTCCTTGCCAAGCCCCCTCCCCGCCCCTTTCCTCACCTCTCCCCTTGCGCTGCCCCTTCCATGCTACACTGCCCTGCACATCCCTCGATGTCCCACTCCCCCATTTCTCCCTACCTCATTGCCCTCTTTTCTCTCACTGCCCTCTCCTCCTCTCTCCCACACGTCCTCTCTCCTCCTCCCGCCCTCCCCTCTCCTCCTCTCGCCCTCCCCTCTCCTCCTCTCGCCCTCCCCTCTCCTCCTCTCCCCCTCCCCTCTCCTCCTCTCCCCCTCCCCTCTCCTCCTCTCGCCCGCACCCCTCCTCCTCTCGCCCGCACCCCTCCTCCTCTCGCCCGCACCCCTCCTCCTCTCGCCCGCACCCCTCCTCCTCTCGCCCGCACCCCTCCTCCTCTCGCCCGCACCCCTCCTCCTCTCGCCCGCACCCCTCCTCCTCTCGCCCGCACCCCTCCTCCTCTCGCCCGCACCCCTCCTCCTCTCGCCCGCACCCCTCCTCCTCTCGCCCGCACCCCTCCTCCTCTCGCCCGCACCCCTCCTCCTCTCGCCCGCACCCCTCCTCCTCTCGCCCGCACCCCTCCTCCTCTCGCCCGCACCCCTCCTCCTCTCGCCCGCACCCCTCCTCCTCTCGCCCGCACCCCTCCTCCTCTCGCCCGCACCCCTCCTCCTCTCGCCCGCACCCCTCCTCCTCTCGCCCGCACCCCTCCTCCTCTCGCCCGCACCCCTCCTCCTCTCGCCCGCACCCCTCCTCCTCTCGCCCGCACCCCTCCTCCTCTCGCCCGCACCCCTCCTCCTCTCGCCCGCACCCCTCCTCCTCTCGCCCGCACCCCTCCTCCTCTCGCCCGCACCCCTCCTCCTCTCGCCCGCACCCCTCCTCCTCTCGCCCGCACCCCTCCTCCTCTCGCCCGCACCCCTCCTCCTCTCGCCCGCACCCCTCCTCCTCTCGCCCGCACCCCTCCTCCTCTCGCCCGCACCCCTCCTCCTCTCGCCCGCACCCCTCCTCCTCTCGCCCGCACCCCTCCTCCTCTCGCCCGCACCCCTCCTCCTCTCGCCCGCACCCCTCCTCCTCTCGCCCGCACCCCTCCTCCTCTCGCCCGCACCCCTCCTCCTCTCGCCCGCACCCCTCCTCCTCTCGCCCGCACCCCTCCTCCTCTCGCCCGCACCCCTCCTCCTCTCGCCCGCACCCCTCCTCCTCTCGCCCGCACCCCTCCTCCTCTCGCCCGCACCCCTCCTCCTCTCGCCCGCACCCCTCCTCCTCTCGCCCGCACCCCTCCTCCTCTCGCCCGCACCCCTCCTCCTCTCGCCCGCACCCCTCCTCCTCTCGCCCGCACCCCTCCTCCTCTCGCCCGCACCCCTCCTCCTCTCGCCCGCACCCCTCCTCCTCTCGCCCGCACCCCTCCTCCTCTCGCCCGCACCCCTCCTCCTCTCGCCCGCACCCCTCCTTCCCCTCACCGCCCTCCCTCCCTCCCCTCACCGCCCTCCCTCCCTCCCCTCACCGCCCGCCCTCCCTCCCCTCACCGCCCGCCCTCCCTCCCCTCACCGCCCGCCCTCCCTCCCCTCACCGCCCGCCCCTCACCGCCCGCCCTCCCTCCCCTCCCCTCCCCTCCCCTCCCCTCACCGCCCGCCCGCCCTCCCTCCCCTCACCGCCCGCCCGCCCGCCCGCCCTCCCTCCCCTCACCGCCCGCCCGCCCGCCCTCCCTCCCCTCACCGCCCGCCCGCCCGCCCTCCCTCCCCTCACCGCCCGCCCGCCCGCCCTCCCTCCCCTCACCGCCCGCCCGCCCGCCCTCCCTCCCCTCACCGCCCGCCCGCCCTCCCTCCCCTCACCGCCCGCCCGCCCTCCCTCCCCTCCCGCCCGCCCTCCCTCCCCTCACCGCCCGCCCGCCCGCCCTCCCTCCCCTCACCGCCCGCCCGCCCTCCCTCCCCTCCCTCCCCTCCCTCCCCTCCCTCCCCTCCCTCCCCTCACCGCCCGCCCTCCCTCCCCTCACCGCCCGCCTGCCCTCCCCTCCCTCCCCTCACCGCCCGCCTGCCCGCCCTCCCTCCCTCCCCTCCCTCCCCTCACCGCCCGCCCGCCCTCCCGCCCTCCCTCCCCTCCCTCCCCTCACCGCCCGCCCTCCCTCCCCTCCCTCCCCTCCCTCCCCTCCCTCCCCTCCCTCCCCTCCCTCCCCTCCCTCCCCTCCCTCCCCTCACCGCCCGCCCTCCCTCCCCTCCCTCCCCTCACCGCCCGCCCTCCCTCCCCTCACCGCCCGCCCTCCCTCCCCTCACCGCCCGCCCTCCCTCCCCTCCCTCCCCTCACCGCCCGCCCTCCCTCCCCTCCCTCCCCTCACCGCCCGCCCTCCCTCCCCTCCCTCCCCTCACCGCCCGCCCTCCCTCCCCTCCCTCCCCTCACCGCCCGCCCTCCCTCCCCTCCCTCCCCTCACCGCCCCTCACCGCCCGCCCCTCCCTCCCCTCCCTCCCCTCACCGCCCGCCCGCCCGCCCCTCCCTCCCCTCCCTCCCCTCACCGCCCGCCCGCCCCTCCCTCCCCTCCCTCCCCTCACCGCCCGCCCCTCACCGCCCACCCTCCCTCCCCTCCCCTCCCCTCCCTCCCCTCCCCTCCCTCCCCTCACCGCCCGCCCGCCCTCCCCTCCCCTCACCGCCCGCCCGCCCTCCCTCCCCTCACCGCCCGCCCGCCCTCCCTCCCCTCACCGCCCGCCCGCCCTCCCTCCCCTCACCGCCCGCCCGCCCTCCCTCCCCTCACCGCCCTCCCTCCCCTCACCGCCCGCCCGCCCTCCCTCCCCTCACCGCCCGCCCGCCCTCCCTCCCCTCACCGCCCGCCCGCCCTCCCTCCCCTCACCGCCCGCCCGCCCTCCCTCCCCTCACCGCCCGCCCGCCCTCCCTCCCCTCACCGCCCGCCCGCCCTCCCTCCCCTCACCGCCCGCCCGCCCTCCCCTCACCGCCCGCCCGCCCTCCCCGCCCGCCCGCCCTCCCCTCCCTGCCCGCCCGCCCTCCCCTCCCTGCCCGCCCGCCCTCCCCTCCCTCCCCTCACCGCCCGCCCTCCCCTCACCGCCCTCCCTCACCGCCCTCCCTCACCGCCCTCCCTCACCGCCCTCCCCTCACCGCCCGCCCTCCCTCCCCTCACCGCCCTCCCTCCCCTCACCGCCCTCCCTCCCCTCCCTCCCCTCACCGCCCTCCCTCCCGCCCTCCCTCCCCTCCCTCCCGCCCTCCCTCCCCTCCCTCCCCTCACCGCCCGCCCTCCCTCACCGCCCGCCCTCCCTCCCCTCACCGCCCGCCCTCCCCGCCCGCCCTCCCTCCCCTCACCGCCCGCCCTCCCCGCCCGCCCTCCCTCCCCTCACCGCCCGCCCTCCCTCCCCTCCCTCCCCTCACCGCCCGCCCTCCCTCCCCTCCCTCCCCTCACCGCCCGCCCTCCCTCCCCTCACCGCCCGCCCTCCCTCCCCTCCCTCCCCTCACCGCCCGCCCTCCCTCCCCTCCCTCCCCTCACCGCCCGCCCTCCCTCCCCTCCCTCCCCTCACCGCCCGCCCTCCCTCCCCTCACCGCCCGCCCTCCCTCCCCTCACCGCCCGCCCTCCCTCCCCTCCCTCCCCTCACCGCCCGCCCTCCCTCCCCTCCCTCCCCTCCCTCCCCTCCCTCCCCTCCCTCCCCTCACCGCCCGCCCTCCCTCCCCTCCCTCCCTCCCCTCCCTCCCCTCCCTCCCCTCCCCTCCCTCCCCTCACCGCCCGCCCTCCCTCCCCTCCCTCCCCTCACCGCCCGCCCTCCCCTCCCTCCCCTCACCGCCCGCCCTCCCTCCCCTCCCTCCCCTCACCGCCCGCCCTCCCTCCCCTCCCTCCCCTCACCGCCCGCCCTCCCTCCCCTCACCGCCCGCCCTCCCTCCCCTCCCTCCCCTCACCGCCCGCCCTCCCTCCCCTCCCTCCCCTCACCGCCCGCCCTCCCTCCCCTCCCTCCCCTCACCGCCCGCCCTCCCTCCCCTCCCTCCCCTCACCGCCCGCCCTCCCTCCCCTCCCTCCCCTCACCGCCCGCCCTCCCTCCCCTCCCTCCCCTCACCGCCCGCCCTCCCTCCCCTCCCTCCCCTCACCGCCCGCCCTCCCTCCCCTCCCTCCCCTCACCGCCCGCCCTCCCTCCCCTCCCTCCCCTCACCGCCCGCCCTCCCCTCCCTCCCCTCACCGCCCGCCCTCCCTCCCCTCCCTCCCCTCACCGCCCGCCCTCCCTCCCCTCCCTCCCCTCACCGCCCGCCCTCCCTCCCCTCCCTCCCCTCACCGCCCGCCCTCCCTCCCCTCCCTCCCCTCACCGCCCGCCCTCCCTCCCCTCCCTCCCCTCACCGCCCGCCCTCCCTCCCCTCCCTCCCCTCACCGCCCGCCCTCCCTCCCCTCCCTCCCCTCACCGCCCGCCCTCCCTCCCCTCCCTCCCCTCACCGCCCGCCCTCCCTCCCCTCCCTCCCCTCACCGCCCGCCCTCCCTCCCCTCCCTCCCCTCACCGCCCGCCCTCCCTCCCCTCCCTCCCCTCACCGCCCGCCCTCCCTCCCCTCCCTCCCCTCACCGCCCGCCCTCCCTCCCCTCCCTCCCCTCACCGCCCGCCCTCCCTCCCCTCCCTCCCCTCACCGCCCGCCCTCCCTCCCCTCACCGCCCGCCCTCCCTCCCCTCCCTCCCCTCACCGCCCGCCCTCCCTCCCCTCCCTCCCCTCACCGCCCGCCCTCCCTCCCCTCCCTCCCCTCACCGCCCGCCCTCCCTCCCCTCCCTCCCCTCACCGCCCCCCCTCCCTCCCCTCCCTCCCCTCACCGCCCGCCCTCCCTCCCCTCCCTCCCCTCACCGCCCGCCCTCCCTCCCCTCCCTCCCCTCACCGCCCGCCCTCCCTCCCCTCCCTCCCCTCACCGCCCGCCCTCCCTCCCCTCCCTCCCCTCACCGCCCGCCCTCCCTCCCCTCCCTCCCCTCACCGCCCGCCCGCCCTCCCTCCCCTCCCTCCCCTCACCGCCCGCCCTCCCTCCCCTCCCTCCCCTCACCGCCCGCCCTCCCTCCCCTCCCTCCCCTCACCGCCCGCCCTCCCTCCCCTCCCTCCCCTCACCGCCCTCCCTCCCCTCCCTCCCCTCACCGCCCGCCCTCCCTCCCCTCCCTCCCCTCACCGCCCGCCCTCCCTCCCCTCCCTCCCCTCACCGCCCGCCCTCCCTCCCCTCCCTCCCCTCACCGCCCGCCCTCCCTCCCCTCCCTCCCCTCCCTCCCCTCACCGCCCGCCCTCCCTCCCCTCCCTCCCCTCACCGCCCGCCCTCCCTCCCCTCCCTCCCCTCACCGCCCGCCCTCCCTCCCCTCCCTCCCCTCACCGCCCGCCCTCCCTCCCCTCCCTCCCCTCACCGCCCGCCCTCCCTCCCCTCCCTCCCCTCACCGCCCGCCCTCCCTCCCCTCCCTCCCCTCACCGCCCGCCCTCCCTCCCCTCCCTCCCCTCACCGCCCGCCCTCCCTCCCCTCCCTCCCCTCACCGCCCGCCCTCCCTCCCCTCCCTCCCCTCACCGCCCGCCCTCCCTCCCCTCCCTCCCCTCACCGCCCGCCCTCCCTCCCCTCCCTCCCCTCACCGCCCGCCCTCCCTCCCCTCCCCTCACCGCCCGCCCTCCCTCCCCTCCCTCCCCTCACCGCCCGCCCTCCCTCCCCTCCCTCCCCTCACCGCCCGCCCTCCCTCCCCTCCCTCCCCTCACCGCCCGCCCTCCCTCCCCTCCCTCCCCTCACCGCCCGCCCTCCCTCCCCTCCCTCCCCTCACCTCCCTCCCCTCCCTCCCCTCCCTCCCCTCACCGCCCGCCCTCCCTCCCCTCCCTCCCCTCACCGCCCGCCCTCCCCTCCCTCCCCTCACCGCCCGCCCTCCCTCCCCTCCCTCCCCTCCCTCCCCTCACCGCCCGCCCTCCCTCCCCTCCCTCCCCTCCCTCCCCTCACCGCCCGCCCTCCCTCCCCTCCCTCCCCACACCGCCCGCCCTCCCTCCCCTCCCTCCCCACACCGCCCGCCCTCCCTCCCCTCCCTCCCCACACCGCCCGCCCTCCCTCCCCTCCCTCCCCTCCCTCCCCTCCCTCCCCTCCCTCCCCTCCCTCCCCTCACCGCCCGCCCTCCCTCCCCTCCCTCCCCTCCCTCCCCTCCCTCCCCTCCCTCCCCTCCCTCCCCTCACCGCCCGCCCTCCCTCCCCTCCCTCCCCTCCCCGCCCGCCCTCCCTCCCCTCCCTCCCCTCCCCGCCCGCCCTCCCTCCCCTCCCTCCCCTCACCGCCCGCCCTCCCTCCCCTCCCTCCCCTCACCGCCCGCCCTCCCTCCCCTCCCTCCCCTCACCGCCCGCCCTCCCTCCCCTCCCTCCCCTCACCGCCCGCCCTCCCTCCCCTCCCTCCCCTCACCGCCCGCCCTCCCTCCCCTCCCTCCCCCCCCTCCCTCCCCTCCCTCCCCTCACCGCCCGCCCTCCCTCCCCTCCCTCCCCTCCCTCCCCTCACCGCCCGCCCTCCCTCCCCTCCCTCCCCTCACCGCCCGCCCTCCCTCCCCTCCCTCCCCTCACCGCCCGCCCTCCCTCCCCTCCCTCCCCTCACCGCCCGCCCTCCCTCCCCTCCCTCCCCTCACCGCCCGCCCTCCCCTCACCGCCCGCCCTCCCCTCCCTCCCCTCACCGCCCGCCCTCCCCTCCCTCCCCTCACCGCCCGCCCTCCCTCCCCTCCCTCCCCTCCCTCCCCTCACCGCCCGCCTCCCTCCCCTCCCTCCCCTCCCTCCCCTCACCGCCCGCCCTCCCTCCCCTCCCTCCCCTCCCTCCCCTCCCTCCCCCTCCCTCCCCGCACCGCCCGCCCTCCCTCCCCTCCCTCCCCTCACCGCCCGCCCTCCCTCCCCTCCCTCCCCTCACCGCCCGCCCTCCCTCCCCTCCCTCCCCTCACCGCCCGCCCTCCCTCCCCTCCCTCCCCTCACCGCCCGCCCTCCCTCCCCTCCCTCCCCTCACCGCCCGCCCGCCCTCCCCTCCCTCCCCTCACCGCCCGCCCTCCCTCCCCTCCCTCCCCTCACCGCCCGCCCTCCCTCCCCTCCCTCCCCTCCCTCCCCTCCCTCCCCTCCCTCCCCTCCCTCCCCTCCCTCCCCTCCCTCCCCTCACCGCCCGCCCTCCCTCCCCTCCCTCCCCTCACCGCCCGCCCTCCCTCCCCTCCCTCCCCTCACCGCCCGCCCTCCCTCCCCTCCCTCCCCTCACCGCCCGCCCTCCCTCCCCTCCCTCCCCTCACCGCCCCGCCCTCCCCTCACCGCCCGCCCTCCCTCCCCTCCCTCCACTCACCGCCCCGCCCTCCCTCCCCTCCCTCCACTCACCGCACGCCGCCTCCCTCCCCTCCCTCCCCTCACCGCCCGCCCTCTCCTCCCTCCCCTCCCATCACCGCCCCGCCCTCCCTCCCCCTCCCTCCCCTCACCGCCCCGCCCTCCCTCCCCCCCCTCCCTCCCCTCACCGCCCGCCCTCCCTCCCCCTCCCTCCCACTCACCGCCCGCCCACCCTCCCCCCTCCCTCCCCTCACCGCCCGCCCTCCCTCCACCTCACCTCCCTCCCAATCACACGCCCGCCCTCCCTCCCCTCCCTCACCTCACCGCCGCCCTCCCTCCCCTCCCTCCCACACCACGCCCGCCCTCCCTCCCCTCCCTCCCCTCACCGCCCGCCCTCCCTCCCCTCCCTCCCCTCACCGCCCGCCCTCCCTCCCCTCCCTCCCCTCCCTCCCCTCCCTCCCCTCACCGCCCGCCCTCCCTCCCCTCCCTCCCCTCACCGCCCGCCCTCCCTCCCCTCCCTCCCCTCACCGCCCGCCCTCCCTCCCCTCACCGCCCGCCCTCCCTCCCCTCCCTCCCCTCACCGCCCGCCCTCCCTCCCCTCCCTCCCCTCACCGCCCGCCCTCCCTCCCCTCCCTCCCCTCACCGCCCGCCCTCCCTCCCCTCCCTCCCCTCCCCTCCCTCCCTCCCCCTCCCTCCCCTCACCGCCCGCCCTCCCTCCCCTCCCTCCCCTCACCGCCCGCCCTCCTCCCCTCCCTCCCTTCACCGCCCGCCCTCCCTCCCCTCCCTCCCTTCACCGCCCGCCCTCCCTCCCCTCACCGCCCGCCCTCCCTCCCCTCCCTCCCCTCACCGCCCGCCCTCCCTCCCCTCCCTCCCCTCACCGCCCGCCCTCCCTCCCCTCCCTCCCCTCCCTCCCTCCCTCCCCTCCCTCCCCTCACCGCCCGCCCTCCCTCCCCTCACCGCCCGCCCTCCCTCCCCTCACCGCCCGCCCTCCCTCCCCTCCCTCCCCTCACCGCCCGCCCTCCCTCCCCTCCCTCCCCTCACCGCCCGCCCTCCCTCCCTCCCTCCCCTCACCGCCCGCCCTCCCTCCCCTCCCTCCCCTCACCGCCCGCCCTCCCTCCCCTCCCTCCCCTCACCGCCCGCCCTCCCTCCCCTCCCTCCCCTCACCGCCCGCCCTCCCTCCCCTCCCTCCCCTCACCGCCCGCCCTCCCTCCCCTCCCTCCCCTCACCGCCCGCCCTCCCTCCCCTCCCTCCCCTCCCTCCCCTCACCGCCCGCCCTCCCTCCCCTCCCTCCCCTCCCTCCCCTCACCGCCCGCCCTCCCTCCCCTCCCTCCCCTCACCGCCCGCCCTCCCTCCCCTCCCTCCCCTCACCGCCCGCCCTCCCTCCCCTCCCTCCCCTCACCGCCCGCCCTCCCTCCCCTCCCTCCCCTCACCGCCCGCCCTCCCTCCCTCACCGCCCGCCCTCCCTCCCTCCCCGCCCGCCCTCCCTCCCTCCCCTCCCTCCCCTCACCGCCCGCCCTCCCTCCCCTCCCTCCCCTCACCGCCCGCCCTCCCTGCCCGCCCTCCCCTCCCTCCCCTCACCGCCCGCCCTCCCTCCCCTCCCTCCCCTCACCGCCCGCCCTCCCCTCCCTCCCCTCACCGCCCGCCCTCCCTCCCCTCCCTCCCCTCACCGCCCGCCCTCCCCTCCCTCCCCTCACCGCCCGCCCTCCCCTCCCTCCCCTCACCGCCCGCCCTCCCCTCCCTCCCCTCACCGCCCGCCCTCCCCTCCCTCCCCTCACCGCCCGCCCTCCCCTCCCTCCCCTCACCGCCCGCCCTCCCTCCCCTCCCTCCCCTCACCGCCCTCCCTCCCTCCTCCCCTCCCTCCCTCACCGCCCGCCCTCCCTCCCCTCCCTCCCCTCACCGCCCGCCCTCCCTCCCCTCCCTCCCCTCACCGCCCGCCCTCCCTCCCCTCCCTCCCCTCACCGCCCGCCCTCCCTCCCCTCCCTCCCCTCACCGCCCGCCCTCCCTCCCCTCCCTCCCCTCACCGCCCGCCCTCCCTCCCCTCCCTCCCCTCACCGCCCCCCCTCCCTCCCCTCCCTCCCCTCACCGCCCCCCCTCCCTCTCCTCCCTCCCCTCACCGCCCCCCCTCCCTCCCCTCCCTCCCCTCACCGCTCCCCCTCCCTCCCCTCACCGCTCCCCCTCCCTCCCCTCCCTCCCCTCCCTCCCCTCACCGCCTCCCCTCCCTCCCCTCACCGCCCGCCCTCCCTCCCCTCCCTCCCCTCACCGCCCGCCCTCCCTCCCCTCCCTCCCCTCACCGCCCGCCCTCCCTCCCCTCCCTCCCCTCCCTCCCCTCACCGCCCGCCCTCCCCTCCCTCCCCTCACCGCCCGCCCTCCCTCCCTCCCTCCCCTCCCTCCCCTCACCGCCCGCCCTCCCTCCCCTCCCTCCCCTCACCGCCCGCCCTCCCTCCCTCCCTCCCCTCACCGCCCGCCCTCCCTGCCCTCCCTCCCCTCCCTCCCCTCACCGCCCGCCCTCCCTCCCCTCCCTCCCCTCACCGCCCGCCCTCCCTCCCCTCCCTCCCCTCACCGCCCGCCCTCCCTCCCCTCCCTCCCCTCACCGCCCGCCCTCCCTCCCCTCCCTCCCCTCACCGCCCGCCCTCCCTCCCCTCCCTCCCCTCACCGCCCGCCCTCCCTCCCCTCCCTCCCCTCACCGCCCGCCCTCCCTCCCCTCACCGCCCGCCCTCCCTCCCTCCCCTCCCTCCCCTCACCGCCCTCCCTCCCCTCCCTCCCCTCACCGCCCGCCCTCCCTCCCCTCCCTCCCCTCACCGCCCGCCCTCCCTCCCCTCCCTCCCCTCACCGCCCGCCCTCCCTCCCCTCCCTCCCCTCCCTCCCTCACCGCCCGCCCTCCCTCCCCTCCCTCCCCTCACCGCCCGCCCTCCCTCCCCTCCCTCCCCTCACCGCCCGCCCTCCCTCCCCTCACCGCCCGCCCTCCCTCCCCTCCCTCCCCTCCCTCCCCTCACCGCCCGCCCTCCCTCCCCTCCCTCCCCTCACCGCCCGCCCTCCCTCCCCTCCCTCCCCTCACCGCCCGCCCTCCCTCCCCTCCCTCCCCTCACCGCCCGCCCTCCCTCCCCTCCCTCCCCTCACCGCCCGCCCTCCCTCCCCTCCCTCCCCTCACCGCCCGCCCTCCCTCCCCTCCCTCCCCTCACCGCCCGCCCTCCCTCCCCTCCCTCCCCTCACCGCCCGCCCTCCCTCCCCTCCCTCCCCTCACCGCCCGCCCTCCCTCCCCTCCCTCCCCTCACCGCCCGCCCTCCCTCCCCTCCCTCCCCTCACCGCCCGCCCTCCCTCCCCTCCCTCCCCTCACCGCCCGCCCTCCCTCCCCTCCCTCCCCTCACCGCCCGCCCTCCCTCCCCTCCCTCCCTCCCCTCCCTCCCTCCCTCCCCTCCCTCCCCTCACCGCCCGCCCTCCCTCCCCTCCCTCCCCTCACCGCCCGCCCTCCCCTCCCTCCCCTCACCGCCCGCCCTCCCTCCCCTCCCTCCCCTCACCGCCCGCCCTCCCTCCCCTCCCTCCCCTCACCGCCCGCCCTCCCTCCCCCCCCTCACCGCCCGCCCTCCCTCCCCTCCCTCCCCTCACCGCCCGCCCTCCCTCCCCTCCCTCCCCTCACCGCCCGCCCTCCCTCCCCTCCCTCCCCTCACCGCCCGCCCTCCCTCCCCTCCCTCCCCTCACCGCCCGCCCTCCCTCCCCTCACCGCCCGCCCTCCCCTCCCCTCACCGCCCGCCCTCCCTCCCCTCCCTCCCCTCACCGCCCGCCCTCCCTCCCCTCCCTCCCCTCACCGCCCGCCCTCCCTCCCCTCCCTCCCCTCCCTCCCCTCCCTCCCCTCCCTCCCCTCACCGCCCGCCCTCCCTCCCCTCCCTCCCCTCACCGCCCGCCCTCCCTCCCCTCCCTCCCCTCACCGCCCGCCCTCCCTCCCCTCCCTCCCCTCACCGCCCGCCCTCCCTCCCCTCCCTCCCCTCACCGCCCGCCCTCCCTCCCCTCCCTCCCCTCACCGCCCGCCCTCCCTCCCCTCCCTCCCCTCCCTCCCCTCACCGCCCGCCCTCCCTCCCCTCCCTCCCCTCACCGCCCGCCCTCCCCTCCCTCCCCTCACCGCCCGCCCTCCCCTCCCTCCCCTCACCGCCCGCCCTCCCCTCACCGCCCGCCCTCCCCTCCCTCCCCTCACCGCCCGCCCTCCCCTCCCCTCACCGCCCGCCCTCCCCTCTCCTCACCGCCCGCCCTCCCCTCCCTCCACTCACCGCCCGCCCTCCCCTCCCTCCCCTCACCGCCCGCCCGCCCTCCCCTCCCTCCCCTCACCGCCCGCCCTCCCCTCCCTCCCTTCACCGCCCGCCCTCCCTCCCTCCCTCCCCTCACCGCCCGCCCTCCCTCCCCTCCCTCCCCTCACCGCCCGCCCTCCCTCCCCTCCCTCCCCTCACCGCCCGCCCTCCCTCCCCTCCCTCCCCTCACCGCCCGCCCTCCCTCCCCTCCCTCCCCTCACCGCCCGCCCTCCCTCCCCTCCCTCCCCTCACCGCCCGCCCTCCCTCCCCTCCCTCCCCTCACCGCCCGCCCTCCCTCCCCTCCCTCCCCTCACCGCCCGCCCTCCCTCCCCTCCCTCCCCTCACCGCCCGCCCTCCCTCCCCTCCCTCCCCTCACCGCCCGCCCTCCCTCCCCTCCCTCCCCTCACCGCCCGCCCTCCCTCCCCTCCCTCCCCTCACCGCCCGCCCTCCCTCCCCTCCCTCCCCTCACCGCCCGCCCTCCCTCCCCTCCCTCCCCTCACCGCCCGCCCTCCCTCCCCTCCCTCCCCTCACCGCCCGCCCTCCCTCCCCTCCCTCCCCTCACCGCCCGCCCTCCCTCCCCTCCCTCCCCTCACCGCCCGCCCTCCCTCCCCTCCCTCCCCTCACCGCCCGCCCTCCCTCCCCTCCCTCCCCTCACCGCCCGCCCTCCCTCCCCTCCCTCCCCTCCCTCCCCTCCCTCCCCTCACCGCCCGCCCTCCCTCCCCTCACCGCCCGCCCTCCCTCCCCTACCTCCCCTCCCTCCCCTCACCGCCCGCCCTCCCCTCCCTCCCCTCCCTCCCCTCACCGCCCGCCCTCCCTCCCCTCCCTCCCCTCACCGCCCGCCCTCCCTCCCTCCCCTCCCTCCCCTCACCGCCCGCCCTCCCTCCCTCCCCTCCCTCCCTCCCTCCCCTCCCTCCCCTCACCGCCCGCCCTCCCTCCCCTCCCTCCCCTCACCGCCCGCCCTCCCTCCCCTCCCTCCCCTCACCGCCCGCCCTCCCTCCCCTCCCTCCCCTCACCGCCCGCCCTCCCTCCCCTCCCTCCCGTCACCGCCCGCCCTCCCTCCCCTCCCTCCCCTCACCGCCCGCCCTCCCTCCCCTCCCTCCCCTCACCGCCCGCCCTCCCTCCCCTCCCTCCCCTCACCGCCCGCCCTCCCTCCCCTCCCTCCCCTCACCGCCCGCCCTCCCTCCCCTCCCTCCCCTCACCGCCCGCCCTCCCTCCCCTCTCTCCCCTCACCGCCCGCGCTCCCTCACCGCCCGCCCTCCCTCCCCTCCCTCCCCTCACCGCCCGCCCTCCCTCCCCTCCCTCCCCTCACCGCCCGCCCTCCCTCCCCCTCTCCCTTCGCCAGCCCTCCCTCCCCCTCTCCCTTCGCCCGCCCTCCCTCCCTTCTCCCCCGCCCTCCCTCCATCCCTCCCTTCGCCCCCCGCCCTCCCTCCCTCCCTCCCCCGCCCGCCCTCCCTCCCTCCCCCGCCCGCCCTCCCTCCCTCCCCCGCCCGCCCTCCCTCCCTCCCCGGCCCTCCCTCCCTCCCCCGCCCTCCCTCCCTCCCCCGCCCTCCCTCCCTCCCCCGCCCGCCCTCCCTCCCTCCCCCGCCCGCCCTCCCTCCCTCCCCCGCCCGCCCTCCCTCCCTCCCTCCCCCGCCCTCCCTCCCTCCCTCCCCCGCCCTCCCTCCCTCCCTCCCCCGCCCTCCCTCCCTCCCTCCCCCGCCCTCCCTCCCTCCCTCCCTCCCTCCCTTCTCCGCCCGCCCTCCCTTCTCCGCCCGCCCTCCCTTCTCCGCCCGCCCTCCCTTCTCCGCCCTCCCTCCCTCCCTCCCTCCTCCGCCCGCCCTCCCTCCCTCCCCCGCCCACCCTCCCTCCCTCCCTTCTCCGCCCTCCCTCCCTCCCTCCCTTCTCCGCCCGCCCTCCCTCCCTTCGCCCGCCCTCCCTCCCTTCTCCGCCCGCCCTCCCTCCCTTCTCCGCCCGCCCTCCCTCCCTTCTCCGCCCGCCCCCCCTCCCTTCTCCGCCCGCCCCCCCAGCCTTCTCCGCCCGCCCCCCCAGCCTTCTCCGCCCGCCCCCCCAGCCTTCTCCGCCCGCCCCCCCAGCCTTCTCCGCCCGCCCCCCCAGCCTTCTCCGCCCGCCCCCCCAGCCTTCTCCGCCCGCCCCCCCTGCCTTCTCCGCCCGCCCCCCCTGCCTTCTCCGCCCGCCCTCCCTGCCTTCTCCGCCCGCCCTCCCTGCCTTCTCCGCCCGCCCTCCCTGCCTTCTCCGCCCGCCCTCCCTGCCTTCTCCGCCCGCCCTCCCTGCCTTCTCCGCCCGCCCTCCCTGCCTTCTCCGCCCGCCCTCCCTGCCTTCTCCGCCCGCCCTCCCTGCCTTCTCCGCCCGCCCTCCCTGCCTTCTCCGCCCGCCCTCCCTGCCTTCTCCGCCCGCCCTCCCTGCCTTCTCCGCCCGCCCTCCCTGCCTTCTCCGCCCGCCCTCCCTGCCTTCTCCGCCCGCCCTCCCTGCCTTCTCCGCCCGCCCTCCCTGCCTTCTCCGCCCGCCCTCCCTGCCTTCTCCGCCCGCCCTCCCTGCCTTCTCCGCCCGCCCTCCCTGCCTTCTCCGCCCGCCCTCCCTGCCTTCTCCGCCCGCCCTCCCTGCCTTCTCCGCCCGCCCTCCCTGCCTTCTCCGCCCGCCCTCCCTGCCTTCTCCGCTCGCCCTCCCTGCCTTCTCCGCCCGCCCTCCCTGCCTTCTCCGCCCGCCCTCCCTGCCTTCTCCGCCCGCCCTCCCTGCCTTCTCCGCCCGCCCTCCCTGCCTTCTCCGCCCGCCCTCCCTGCCTTCTCCGCCCGCCCTCCCTGCCTTCTCCGCCCGCCCTCCCTGCCTTCTCCGCCCGCCCTCCCTGCCTTCTCCGCCCGCCCTCCCTGCCTTCTCCGCCCGCCCTCCCTGCCTTCTCCGCCCGCCCTCCCTGCCTTCTCCGCCCGCCCTCCCTGCCTTCTCCGCCCGCCCTCCCTGCCTTCTCCGCCCGCCCTCCCTGCCTTCTCCGCCCGCCCTCCCTGCCTTCTCCGCCCGCCCTCCCTGCCTTCTCCGCCCGCCCTCCCTGCCTTCTCCGCCCGCCCTCCCTGCCTTCTCCGCCCGCCCTCCCTGCCTTCTCCGCCCGCCCTCCCTGCCTTCTCCGCCCGCCCTCCCTGCCTTCTCCGCCCGCCCTCCCTGCCTTCTCCGCCCGCCCTCCCTGCCTTCTCCGCCCGCCCTCCCTGCCTTCTCCGCCCGCCCTCCCTGCCTTCTCCGCCCGCCCTCCCTGCCTTCTCCGCCCGCCCTCCCTGCCTTCTCCGCCCGCCCTCCCTGCCTTCTCCGCCCGCCCTCCCTGCCTTCTCCGCCCGCCCTCCCTGCCTTCTCCGCCCGCCCTCCCTGCCTTCTCCGCCCGCCCTCCCTGCCTTCTCCGCCCGCCCTCCCTGCCTTCTCCGCCCGCCCTCCCTGCCTTCTCCGCCCGCCCTCCCTGCCTTCTCCGCCCGCCCTCCCTGCCTTCTCCGCCCGCCCTCCCTGCCTTCTCCGCCCGCCCTCCCTGCCTTCTCCGCCCGCCCTCCCTGCCTTCTCCGCCCGCCCTCCCTGCCTTCTCCGCCCGCCCTCCCTGCCTTCTCCGCCCGCCCTCCCTGCCTTCTCCGCCCGCCCTCCCTGCCTTCTCCGCCCGCCCTCCCTGCCTTCTCCGCCCGCCCTCCCTGCCTTCTCCGCCCGCCCTCCCTGCCTTCTCCGCCCGCCCTCCCTGCCTTCTCCGCCTGCCCTCCCTTCGCCCGCCCTCCCTTCTCCGCCCGCCCTCCCTTCTCCGCCCGCCCTCCCTTCTCCGCCCGCCCTCCCTTCTCCGCCCGCCCTCCCTTCTCCGCCCGCCCTCCCTTCTCCGCCCGCCCTCCCTTCTCCGCCCTCCCTCCCTTCTCCGCCCTCCCTCCCTCCCTTCTCCGCCCTCCCTCCCTCCCTTCTCCGCCCGCCTTCCCTCCCTTCTCCGCCCGCCCTCCCTCCCTTCTCCGCCCGCCCTCCCTCCCTTCTCCGCCCGCCCTCCCTCCCTTCTCCGCCCGCCCTCCCTCCCTTCTCCGCCCGCCCTCCCTGCCTTCTCCGCCCGCCCTCCCTGCCTTCTCCGCCCGCCCTCCCTGCCTTCTCCGCCCGCCCTCCCTGCCTTCTCCGCCCGCCCTCCCTGCCTTCTCCGCCCGCCCTCCCTGCCTTCTCCGCCCGCCCTCCCTGCCTTCTCCGCCCGCCCTCCCTGCCTTCTCCGCCCGCCCTCCCTGCCTTCTCCGCCCGCCCTCCCTGCCTTCTCCGCCCGCCCTCCCTGCCTTCTCCGCCCGCCCTCCCTGCCTTCTCCGCCCGCCCTCCCTGCCTTCTCCGCCCGCCCTCCCTGCCTTCTCCGCCCGCCCTCCCTGCCTTCTCCGCCCGCCCTCCCTCCCTTCTCCGCCCGCCCCTCCCCTCCCTTCTCCGCCCGCCCCTCCCCTCCCCTCTTTTTCCACCTCCCTCCCCTCCCCTCTTTTTCCACCTCCCTCCCCTCCCCTCTTTTTCCACCTCCCTCCCCTCCCCTCTTTTTCCACCTCCCTCCCCTCCCCTCTTTTTCCACCTCCCTCCCCTCCCCTCTTTTTCCACCTCCCTCCCCTCCCCTCTTTTTCCACCTCCCGCCCCTCCCCTCTTTTTCCACCTCCCGCCCCTCCCCTCTTTTTCCACCTCCCGCCCCTCCCCTCTTTTTCCACCTCCCGCCCCTCCCCTCTTTTTCCACCTCCCGCCCCTCCCCTCTTTTTCCACCTCCCGCCCCTCCCCTCTTTTTCCACCTCCCTCCCCTCCCCTCTTTTTCCACCTCCCTCCCCTCCCCTCTTTTTCCACCTCCCTCCCCTCCCCTCTTTTTCCACCTCCCTCCCCTCCCCTCTTTTTCCACCTCCCTCCCCTCCCCTCTTTTTCCACCTCCCTCCCCTCCCCTCTTTTTCCACCTCCCTCCCCTCCCCTCTTTTTCCACCTCCCTCCCCTCCCCTCTTTTTCCACCTCCCTCCCCTCCCCTCTTTTTCCACCTCCCTCCCCTCCCCTCTTTTTCCACCTCCCGCCCCTCCCCTCTTTTTCCACCTCCCGCCCCTCCCCTCTTTTTCCACCTCCCGCCCCTCCCCTCTTTTTCCACCTCCCGCCCCTCCCCTCTTTTTCCACCTCCCGCCCCTCCCCTCTTTTTCCACCTCCCGCCCCTCCCCTCTTTTTCCACCTCCCGCCCCTCCCCTCTTTTTCCACCTCCCGCCCCTCCCCTCTTTTTCCACCTCCCGCCCCTCCCCTCTTTTTCCACCTCCCGCCCCTCCCCTCTTTTTCCACCTCCCGCCCCTCCCCTCTTTTTCCACCTCCCGCCCCTCCCCTCTTTTTCCACCTCCCGCCCCTCCCCTCTTTTTCCACCTCCCGCCCCTCCCCTCTTTTTCCACCTCCCGCCCCTCCCCTCTTTTTCCACCTCCCGCCCCTCCTCTTCCTGGTGGTTCAAGTACAAAAAAGGTGACTTCATCAGAACTGCCAATCAAGATTTCATAATTTGCTGTGGTACTAGGGTGTTGTTATTTAAAGAATCCATTTCTGCAAATCTCACTTTGAAATGATATCCCTATTTATCAATATGCAGAAGGTTACTCTTATTTACAATGCAGTTATATGGAATAATTGGCATGCTTTACAAGCATTATTATGTTGCTCTGACAGGTAGTGAGTACTTATGTGCTCCAAGCTGGTCTCGAAATTGGATAATTGAACCACCAGTGTCTATAGTAATACTATATTTTGGTAACCTTTATGCATGTATAGAAGATGAATGATGGAGGAAGAATTTCACTGAATGAGAATGACTTCACAAATTCTCTTGAGCTTGGGGTTATGGCACATTGTTGGTCACAGTAGAGCTGCAGTCTGCATTTGGCTTGTAGCAAGCTAATCTGGGGTGCTTGATAACATTGTGTGCCAGAAATGGGTGAAAATTTGTCTTCAGCATTGACACTCGCCTTGATGCGCAGAAAAATTGGCCCCCTCCGATATCAAAGAAGCTTAATGCCATTGTACTTCATTTGCCCATTAATTAAAACAACGAATTAAATGGAGTGATGTCAGGGCCTTAACATTTACATCCTAAGGACTAGGTTGCTAAATATCTGACTATTTGCAAAAGAAAACTTGCTTCTCATGCCCTGCTGTGCATATTTTTCTGAACTTTTTACTGCAAATGAATTTTCAGTATGTGGTCTCGAATTGAGTTGCGTTTAAGATTTGGAAAAGATCTTGATATATTTGAGTGTAGGTTTGTTCAGAAGAGATGAGAAGAATATACATGAATTGGACTTACTGTTAGGAGTCCTTTGAACAATTAAAAGGAAGAACTTATATTTTTATAGTACCTATTATGATCTCAGGATGTCACAAAGCGCTCCACAGCCAATCAAGTACTTTTCAGGTGTAGTTAACTGTTGTCATGTTGGGGTTGTTAAGAAACTAGTGCTGCTATAAATTTATTTTAAGGTCAGTATGAAAGACAGATGTCATTGTTTGCTTTAACAGTGTTTTAGAAGGTTTAATGTACCAGCACGTAATAGTATTCAAGGGCACAGATCATATCTAACTTTGAATCTGGTATATCACTTTCACTTCATGAATATGATACTGAATTACTCTGACTCTAATCCATCCTTTTCCTCCAAGGAAACTGCAAAATATTTTACATAAAACCAGTGCCCTTAGCATACTGCTGTATGAGACTATGCCACTGCATCAAATCTGCGCACTTAAATGTGTCCTCGATTGACATTTAAATTTCACAAAAAATGTGTTTTCAATGCTCAAAAATATTCTAATGTCATCTGTTTTAAGCAATTAGATGTGAAGGTCAAAGAATAAATTTGCATACCATTGAAATTTATCTTGTTTTGGGTTTCCTATAGAAGAGTAATAATTGAATAGCTTAATGGCTAGAATGTTAATGGAAGGTAAAGGCATAACCATCAAATCTTGCTAAATGTTACTTTTTTCCACAAAGTCAGCATGGTAGCTGGCAGTCAGTTGGAACTTTAATTCCTTTGCATCATTTGGCAGAAAACAATTTTTGCTGTTAACGACAGGGCCAGAATTGTGTTGGGAATTCAAATACAGAAATTGTATGACATTCGTGTTTTAACAAGCAAATTTTCTTCAATATTCTTGTGAAGTACATTTAATAAATTGTATTTATGTTTAACAGACTCGATCTTATTTTAAATTTTGATTGCTGTTTCAGTGTTCGACAGTTTATCAATGCATATTCACAGTACATTTTCACGTTATCTTTAGTAAGCGAAGTGAATACATTGAAAAACTAAATGAACACAGAACATTGAGTGGTTGGACAGCTAATAAATAAGAAATGTTTAGAAATTATTTTCTCTTTTAAAATCTTTCATAGGTTACACAATGGCGGTAGTCATTTCTTTGGTCTGGAGTATGAACGTAGATTGTTTTTGGTTACTCAGAAGACATCTCTCCAACACCATTTAAATTCTTGTCAAAGTCGTAAATTGAAATTTTATACCCTAAATTGTTTCATATACAGTGGGGAAAAATTGAAAAGAATATTAATGATTGGATTGCCGTCATTCACAGGCAATCTCTTTTAATCTAAGGATATTTGGCTGTGTCACTGTTCTGGATTTTTTTGTTCTGCTCTTCCACCCCTTCCCTTTCTTCCTCCTCCTTTTTGGATCCTGTTCCTTTCTTGAAGGTGCTGAGCCTTGTTTGGAATATGGCTCCACGGCTGATGGCAGTATTCGGGTACCTCTCCAAATAGCTTGAGTTTAGAAGGTGATTGTTGTCAGGTTACTGGAACGCGGGTATGTCATTGATTCCAATCCTATATTCACCTGACGTGCGCTTCTGAGGAGGAGTCATTAGAAGCAGGGAACTCTGGAGAAGCTTTTTCTTCTGTCGTCCAGGAATGCTGAGGCCAAGTGAAGCACCTCAGGCATTATTAGTTATAATTGCTAGTAGACATTTAGGCATTAAATAGTCATTGTTTTTCCTGCCATGATAATCACTTATTTGTTTAATTTATATGAGTGGTATGGGGCTTTGCCTTATATTAGCTTAGACATGAATGATTCATTTCCATTATTTAGTGTTATGGTCTTCATTTTGTTTATTCCGGATATCATTGTATTTTACAGTGGTTAATGTTGTTAATGCTGAGGCTGTTGTGAGATCAGTCAGTAATTATTGGTCCTTCCATTCACCATTCAAAGCTGTAACATTAAACCCGAATGGAGAGTAATGGGGAAGTAGTAGAGCCAGAAGAGAGAATTTGAGGGGCAAACGTAGCAAAATGATAAAGGAAGAAGAATGAGTTAGAAAATAGAAAGGAGGGAGGATAGTCAATAATTGGTAGTTTTGGGAAATATTGTCAGCCTGTGAGCTCTGGAGCTGGACATAGACATCACAGTTGTAAAGCAAATGCACCTGTTGAACATGACTTGTAAACCTTTCACATAGTGTAAAAATATTCATCTGGTCAGTATGCAATACATTATATATGAACGTAAGAAATAGGAGCAAGATTAGGCCATTCAGCCATTCAAGCCTGCTCCCCCCTTTCAATAAGATCATGACTAATCTTCTCCCTCAACTCCACCTTCCCGCACGAGCCGCATATTCCTTAATTCTCTTTCTATCCAAAAATCTATTAATCTCTGACTTGAATATATTCAACAACTGAGCAGCCACAGCTCTCTACGGCAGAGAATTCCAAAAGTTCACAAACCTTTCAATGAAGAAATCTCTCATTTCAGTCCTCAGTGGCTGATGCCTTATTCTGAGACTGTGATCCCTAGTTCTGGACTTCCTAGCCAGGAGAAACATCCTCCCAGCATCTACCTTGTCTAGCCACTCAGGAGCTTTTTAAAGTTTGAATAAGATCCCCCCTCATTCTTCTAAACTCTAGGGGAATATAGGCCTAATCTACTCAATCTCACCTCAAAGGACAATCCCCGTACCTCAGGAATTAGTCTACTGAACCTTTGCACTCCCTCCAAGGCAAGTGTATCTTTCCTTGGATAAAGGCATCAAAACTGGACAAAGTACTCCAGGTGTGGCCTCACCAAGGCCCTGCACAACTTCAGGAAGACATCTTCATTCTTGTACTCTAATCCCTTTGAAATAAAAGCTGACATACCATTTGCTTTCCTAATTGCTTGTTGTACCTGCATGTTGACTTGCTGTGGTTTGGTGCGCGGTCAGCCAGGTCCCTCTGAATACCGACATTTCCCAGTCTGCAGCCATTTATAAAATATTCTGCTTTGCTGTTTTACCTTCCAAAGTGGATAACTTCACAGATCCCGCGTTATGTTCCATCTGCTGTGTCCTTCCTAACCACTGTCTGTATCCCATGCATCCTACTCACAGCTTACTTTCCCACCTAACTTTGTATCATCAGCAAACTTGGATATGTTATTCTCGGTTCTTCATCTAAGTCATTGATATTGATCGTGAATAGCTGAGGCCCTAGTACTAATTCTTGCAGTATCTCACTGCTTACGGCCTACCAATCCAAAAATTATCCATTAATCAACCCTCAATTGGATGTGGCACATTTACAACACATAACTTGGATAGAATGATGTATGGAAGTCAGTTCTCGGCCAGGCGTTCCAAAGAATAGCTGTTCGAGGGATGAGCTACTTTCCACTTTATACAAACTGAAAAGCAAAGGCGCTAACAAGTTTGCAAATAACATCACTGGACTTGAGTAATTAAACCATAATCTTAAATGTTCAGCTGCAAGACTATTGTACTATTACATGGATTTGATGCTAAGATTGTACATACTACAACTTTATTGCTGTCTGGATTTTCCGCCTTTCCCTCAATGCCCTTGAATACCTTTACTGTCATTTTAAACAGGTTAATTAAACAGAGAAAGCTATATGGAGCATGAAACTTTTACTGCCTGTTTGATTAAGAGCAGGATTATTGCTCTCTCCCAGACATCAGAACATAAGATGCACTGGTTCAGGTGGTGGCCCCAATTTCTGTTCAGGCAATATAACAAGGAACTGCATTAAAGAGAATGGAAAATTAGCATCTTTGAGCCATTAGGGTTGTCTGTTAGGAATAGATTACCATTATCGTTCCTAGATGATGTTTGATAGGCCAGAGACCTTGAACTTTCTCTGTACCTGTCAAAGCAGTTGGTACCTTTTGGGGGCCGCCTCGAGCGGCAATACCGAGTAAATGAGTTGGTGGTCTGTCCGGCATTTGCCGACTGTAACCATAGCACGTGTTATGTGCACATCCTTTCGATCCCTATTAAGTGCCAGTGCTTCGAATTTGGATGGTGCCAGGATGTCTTGAAACTTTATTTTTGGTGGAAAAGGTGTTAGTGACCACAAGATCATGTTCAGCGTTGGGATTGGACTTTCCAACTCCATACTTTCTAACCAAACTGTGTGGTTGTTCCCACCCTGGCATTGAAATCACTGAGAAGTATGATCTTTGACTGATGGTACAGCTGCCAGAGTTACATCTCGATTGGAATAGAAGTTTTGTTTCGCTTTGTCTTTGGAGTGCAAGGTAGGTGTATAAATGCTGATGAGGGTGGCAGATTGATTGCCTGTGAGCTTAAGATTGAGTGTTGTAAGACACTCATTGATCCCAACAGGGGGTTTGTGGGGATTTTCATGAGTTTTTGATGGCAAAGCTGACTTCATGAATTCTGCATTCTTCTCATGATTTTTCTCCCCATAGAATAGTATAGTCACCGCCATGTTCTTTGCTTTGTCCCTGATCTGCTCTACGGGTCTTGCTAAGGGCTACTATGTTCATGTCTGGACGTCAGGCTACTATAGCTGTTCATCTCTTGGGTCATTGTGTGTTATCCATTAATGACCCAATAGTCCAACCTATCATGATTGTTTTTGAGAGTTTTGACCACTGATGGGTCATCCTGTTGATGTGATTTTCCATCCAGGTTTGGAGTGAGGCAGGCTATTTTAACGGCGTCTTTTCTAGCCCCTTCCACTTGTAGGGTGAGCTGAGCTACTCCTGAAGAGGGCTGCTCAGACACAGCTACAAAAACCTAAACCACCCTTCTGCCTCAATTAAGAGTGGAGTGATTAATTGGTAACTGCTGCATTTGTGTCAGGTTGTGACTAGAAGCTCCCAGATTTCACGATCCTGCCCATGTCGTCCTAGGCTGATCACCAAAGGGCTTGAGGAAATTTGCCGTCAGTAGAAGGGCCTGTGCTTGGTGTCTTTTGGAGTGGGAGGCCTGTTGCACAGCAGGCCTCACACTATCTTGGCGGGGCATTGCCTGGTTTTAATGTTCAGGCGAACCTGTATAATTGAAGACTTCAACCTTTCATTTGCCTTCACAGCCATCAGCCGATCCACCGTTGACTGATTTAGTTGCGGCAGGATTTATTGGATGGTGGCCCTTGTTTGCCTTGTCACAGGCTGCTGTAAAATAGGTTTATAAGGGCTTTGAATTATGTAGAAGCACCACCCTCTACCTCTTTCCACCAAGTGCTCGACCGGTGTGTAGGGGAGATCCTACTTATTTCACAGCTAGCCTCTATATCTGGAGATTGTTTCAGCTATCCACCATCTGCTGATGCGGTTGGTAGCTGCAGCTAGCCCCAACAGCATCCGCTTTGCAGAGCACCTCCGTTCAGTCCGAAAACATGACCCTGAGCTTCCTGCTGCTTGCCATTTCAACACAACGCCCTGCTGTCATGCCCACATGTCTGTCCAGGGCTTGCTGCAGTGTTCCAGTGAACATCAATGCAAGCTCGAGGAACAGCACCGCAATTACCGATTAGGGATGCTATCGCCTACCAGACTGAATCTTGAGTTCAATAATTTCAGAGCATGATGGCCCGTTTTTATTTTTATTTTATTTTTTGTTGGTTTCATCATTCCTTTTTTTTTAACCATGTGCCTACCCACTTTTTTTCATATTTGTGCTTTTGGCTAGGGCTGTTCATTATTCTGTCATTTAACACCCTCTCTGCACTAATACTTTCTTTCACCACACCATTAGCAAACTCTTTGCCTTTGCCCCATGACCTCCTTGTCAGTTAATCTCTTCGGCCCTCTGTCCTATCAACACCTCCCCTTTTGTTCTTTTTTTCCCCCACCCCCACTTTATTTGCTTAAAACCGATTACATTTCTAACCTTTGCCAGTTCTGATGAAAGGTCACTGACCTGAAATGTTAACTCTGCTTCTCTCTCCACAGATGCAGCCAGACCTGCTGAGTTTTCCAGCACTTTTTGTTTTTTTTCAGATTTCCAGCATCTGCAGTATTTTGCTTTTATATTATCATCTGCTCATATGTGGGCAAATCAATGCAAATGAAATATTAATGAGACTAAGACTGCTTCAATTCAAGAAGGGCCGCTGCAGGGCCTCTCAAAGTATGGCTGTACTCAAGCCCCATCAGCAAAAGTAGAAATACTAAGCAAAAATTCACAGAGCAGCAAGCCCTCCAAGTTTATCACTCCCAATCTGGTAAAATTGCCCTGCAAATGCTGGGGAGCCTGCTTTCTACTTATCAATTTTTCCATACATAAAGTTCAATGTTTTACCTATTTCAAAACTTTTTACATAATTCCAGATTGCGAGAAGACCTTGGTTGTTGAGGATCTGTTTTATTTTTCTACCTACCCAAATTTCCTGTTTTCCTTGTAATTATCCATTGGGCTAATCATAATTTGTGATGCTGATTGTGAATTGATTGCCAACTAAAAGTGAAGTACCATATTGAATAAGCACATATGCTTGGAAATTATATTAATATATAAATAGTTGTTTGGTAGTACAGAACTTGAGAATTGCTGAAAATAGAAACATGTTGTCAAAGCTTTTCGTCTTGCACTCATCTGGACAATATGCAAGAATAACCAATGTAAGGGAAAACAACAACTTATACTGCATGAGAAGAGAATGCTGATTGGTTGACAAGTGAACTCTGGTTGCCATGGAGAATGCACCAGTTTACGGTGACTGACAATTAACTGCCAAGCTTTGTTTGAAATTTAAACTGGGGGGCAGCTTGACTCTGATCAAGGCATTGCCCTGAGGAATGAGCCAGCGAATGGCTGTCACTTATTTTGTTCAACTGAAACAGGCGCAATATGTGTACATGGTCTTTATCTCTGCAAAGAACAGGGCCCTGTGTATTAATATATGTAGCTTTCAGTACACACAAATGCGCCACACTGCGAGCCCTACTGACAATCTTAAATTGGTCGTCAGCATAATTCTTAGCACACTGCGGATTATTTAGCAAATGTTGTCCAATCGTGGAATCACATCTAATGTTGGACATTGTTTTGAGTTCTACAAGCACAGGCTGGTTGGGTACGGCCTACACCTTGCACGTTGTGAACAGCGGAAGGGGCATGTTGTTTGGTATGATCCGCCAGTCTTTGGGACGTACAGCCTATATACCTCACATCACACTGGTGTTGAAATTCATTGACATTCAACGTTCATTTGCCAACCAATCAGCACTCTCTTCTCATGCAGTGTAAGTTGTTGTTTTCCCTTACATTGGTTATACTTGCATTTTGTCCTGATGAGCACAAGATGAAAGCTTCAACAATATGTCTCTATTTTCAGCAATTGTGAATGATATATCATTTACATCCATAACAGAAATCTTGTTCTAAGTGCTACGTTTGTTGGTAAACTGGTTATGCACTTGTCAGGAGTCAGCTGTAGAAGAGTAGTAGACTAAACCTCCTTAGTTTATAAACTATGGAAATAGAGCTCAATAAATTGTGGAGCTATTCACATTAATTGCCTAATTTCCTCCTTGTATTTTCATATCTGCTACTTAACCACATGATAATCTTTGAAATATCAATGAACCTGGCTTGAAGTATAAACACAAAAGTGCTGGAAATACTCAGCAGGTCTGGCAGCGTCTGTGGAGAGAAACAGAGTTAATGTTTCAGGTCTGTGACCTTTCATCAGAACACTGGCTTGAAGTATTTTGAGGTGTGGTCACAAAAACACACTCGATGCTGATAGTGATACTATTATTATTGAAAATATCGCTTGTAACATGTTTCTGGTAGGTAAGAGTGCATGGCTCTAATTTTTTCAAAGTCAGTAAAAGATGTGTTGAAATGTTGACCCCATTGTGAAAGGCTAACTGCATTTTATTTATGAATTGGTTGAAGGGTCGCTTCTGTTAGCTTGCAGTTATCGTGCAAAATAAAAAGCCCTCACTTATTATTGAATATGCCAGATGTTGGATTTTAAGGTGTTTAAGGCCAGTGTTCCCTGTAATTTTTTTTCGAGTGCATGGGCAATTTCTTTAAGTGTGTGGCCACTTTAAATTCTTTTCTGTAGCCACGCATGCACGTTAGTTTAAAGGGACCGATGTGCACAGCCTGCACAGGGACTCTTGGGTTCCTGCGCAGGTTAAAGGGAACATTGGGTCAGGTATTTTTCCCTTATTCTTGAGTGACATTTTAAGCATTATATTAACTTCGCGATAAAATTCAATTCCAGCTGTTTCTTTATGCAGTCATTTTAAATTTAAAACATTGCAAAGTTCAAGAATTCAAAAATATTCCATTGCCACTGTGGAAAGTAGTTGAAGAAACTATGTGACCTTATTTTCCTAAATAAAATTCTCGGCATGGTCATTTTGCAAACTTTGCTTAAGTGTACCTACAAGATTCATTCCAGCAGTGATTGACCTTATAGTTTATCAAGAATTTG
This sequence comes from Heterodontus francisci, assembly GCF_036365525.1. Taxonomy (NCBI): domain Eukaryota; kingdom Metazoa; phylum Chordata; class Chondrichthyes; order Heterodontiformes; family Heterodontidae; genus Heterodontus; species Heterodontus francisci. The sequence goes on from NC_090374.1 coordinate 192,038,258, forward strand.
AATTCACTAATTTATATGTAAGCAACAGTTCTTTGCTTCTTGTGTGAATGTGTGAATGTTGACTGGAGGCAAGAGTATTTTTGACAATATCTATCACCCTATAATTTGATAGAAGAATGCGTTTACGCCAGAATTGAATACTGTGGTGACATCATATATAATGGTACTTTATTTAAAGATTAGTAGTCATTCATCAACATGATTGCAGGCTATTTTTCTCGGTGGTTTTTATTTTAGTTTCCTCATCTTCCATTATTTTCTTCCCAAATTAATGTGAATTATGAAGACACATTGCTGAGTTTTTGGATTCTGTTGCAATAAACTTGCAGAGTTTCATGCTTGAGCTATTACATCAGTCACAAAAAAATGCCTCTAAATTTATTTTTCCTCTTATTAGAAAAAGTAAAAGTAGAGGTAATGGTCTGGATTTGTGGTCAGTGCCGAAATGACGGTGCTTGCTGATCACCTTGAAGAAAGCTGTTCATAAGGATCTAGTGAGCTCTATGGTGTGGTTTTCAACTTTCCTGACTCTAATTCCATTCTGCTGCCAACTATAGGGGGTTTCTGGCGTCCATTAACAGTGATGTCATCAAACAGGCTAAACTGCCAATCACATTAAAGAATTCTCACCGACAACAACCCAGGAAGTAACCAGAAGATTTTATCATTCACTTGTTATAATTTTATAGGAAGTGAAATAATAATTGACATACACATGGGATTAGGGTAGAAGCTGAAATATCATAAATTTTCAAAAAAATTACTTTAGAAATTATGGAATTTTTATCATGGAATGGAGAAATTTGCCAATCCACCATTACAAAATTAGTTTTACAGGGCCAGGGTGGTTGTTCAGTAATTATGGCTTTGTGCACCATTAGAAACTCAGTTACAGCTCATTCAGCAAGACAAAGGGTCTCAGGGTCTGCACTGAGAGCTGCTGAGTCTGGTGAGAAGGTGTTTTAAGGGTTCATTTCGATCTAAAGTCGAGTTTTTTTCTTCAATTTAGCAATTAACTAAAAATTACTCCTTAAGTTAAGAGGTATTAAGTTTTATTCCAGCCTTAAAACAAGGGTATACAAGCTCTCTGGGGCCTACTGCAGCTAGTTACTTAGGTAGCTGGCTTAAACTGGGTTTTAGAAGCTTGAATCGGTTGTTTTTCAGGAAGTATAAAAGTAGGGCTTCCTCAGTGCTGCTTCGTCTGCGCTGAGAGCTGCTTTGAGTGCACGTACTGTAAAGTGGGAGTTTGATGAGTGAGGGAATTTGGTGAGGGAGGTTCTCCTTTCTTTCCCTTTTCTTAATTTGTTTTCAGCCTCCAATAGCTGGCTTGCTCTTCTGTACAAAGCAGAAGCTGATTGGTGAGTAACTGATAAGTTATTCTACTTATTCTAGTTGTAATAAATAGTTTCTCAAGTTAGGGTTTGGCAGGTCAGCTTGGCCAATTGGAATGCACATCCTGCGGTATGTGGGCAGTAACGGACGCACCATGTGTCCTAGACGAACACATCGGCAGGAAGTGTCACTGGCTGCAGAAGCTTGAGCTCCAAGTTTCGGAACTCGAGCGGCGGCTGGAGTCACTGTTGTGCAATGGCAAGGCGGAGGACCAGGTGGATAGCACATTTAGGGAGGTGGTCGCAGAGCGGCTGCAGGACATCCTTCTGGGGGGAGGGTGAACCCCCAGAGGTTGTGATCCACCTTGATACCAATGACATAGGTAGGAAGCGGGATGAGGTTCTGAAAGCAGATTTTAGAGAGTTAGGAAGGAAATTAAAAAGCAGGACCTCGAGCAGTAATCTCAAGATTACTCCCAGTATCACGTGCTAGTGAGCATAGGAATAGGAGGATTGATTGAATGAATCAGGAATAGGAGAATTGGTGTAGGAGGAAGGGCATCAGATTTCTGAGCCATTGGGACCGGTTCTGGGGCAGGTGGGGCCTGTACAAGATGGATGGGCTACACCTTAACAGGACCGGAACTAATATCCTTGCAGGGAGATTTGCTAGTGCTGTTGGGGAGGATTTAAACTAGCTTGTCAGGGGGATGGGAACCTGAGGGGTAGCTCATATTGGAAGGAAGTAAAGTGGTGACAGGAGGTAGAAAAGTAGCAAGCGACGTTAGAAGGCAGGCAAAACAAAGGCGAGCATCAACTCGGCTTAGAATGCAGCATAATGTAAAGAAGACAAGATTAAGGGCACTGTACCTGAATGCATGCAGCATCCACAACAAGGTAGATGCTTTAAAGGCCCAAATAGAGGTAAATGGGTATGATCGAATTGCCATTACAGAGTGATCAAGACTGGGAACTGAATATTCAAGGATATTCAGCATTTCGGAAGGACAGGCGAAAAGGAGGTGGTGTTGCGCTGATAAGGGATGGGATCAGTGCATTAAGAAGGGACGATCTCAGATCGGAAGAACAAAATGTGGAATCTGTTTGGTTGGAGCTAAGAAGCAGCGAGGGGCAGCAGACATTGGTAGAGGTTGTTTATAGGCCACCAAACAATAGTGGTAGTGTGGGGCATGGTATTAATCAGGAGATTAGAGAAGCATGTAGCATGGGTAATACAGTAATAATGGGTAACTTCAATCTGCACATAGATTGGGTAAGCCTAATGAGCACCAATGCTGTGGAGGGCGAGTTTCTGGAGTGTGTTAGGGATGGTTTTCTCGAGCAGTATGTTGAGGAACGGACTAGAGAACAGGCTATTTTAGATCTAGTTTTATGTAATGAGAAAGGGCTAATTAATAATCTTGTTGTAAAAGATCCTTTAGGGATGAGTGACCATAATATGATAGAATTTTACATTATGTATGAAAGTGAGGTAGTTCAATCTGAAGCCAGGGTGTTAAATTTGAACAAAGGAAATTATGAAGGTGTGAAGGGCAAATTGGCTGAGGTGGATTGGGAAAATACATTAAAAGGTATGACAGTACATAGGCAACGGATAGTCTTTAAAGAAATATTGCATAGTTTACAGCAACTATACGTTCCTTCAAAAACTGCAAAAGAAAAGGCAATCAACTGTGGCTAACAATGGAAGTTAAGGATTGTATAAGATTAAAATAAAAGGCCTATAAAGTTGTCAGAAATAGTAGTAAAGCTGAGGATTGGGAGGATTTTAGAATACAACAAAGGAGAACCAAGAAACTGAGAATAGAGTATGAATGTAAGCTAGCAAAAAACATAACAACGGACTGTAAAAGCTTCCATAGGTTTGTAAAAAGGTGTGAGGTTATCCACTTTGGTAGGAGGAATAGATGTGCAGAGTGTTTCTTAAATGGTAAGAGATTAGAAAGTGTAAATGTACAAAGGGACCTGGGTGCACTCGTCAATAGGTCACTGAAAGCTAACACACAGATGCAGCTAGCAATTAGGAAGGCTAATGGTATGTTAGCTTTTATTGCAAGAGGATTTGATTACAGGAGTAGTGAAGTCTTGCTTCAGTTGTATAGAACCTTGGTTAGACTGTACCTGGAGTACTATGTGCAGTTTTGATCCCCTTACCTTAGGAAGGATATTATTCCCAAACAGTGACGGTTCACCAGACTTGTTCCCGGAATGGCAGGACTGTTCTATTAAGAAAGATTGGGGAAACTGAGCCTGTATTCTCTAGAATTTCGAAGAATAAGAGGTGATCTCATTGAAACCTGCAAAATAGTGAAGTGAAGAGAAGTGCCAGAACAATGGGGCAATAATAGGGATTTTAACTACCCCAATATTAACTAGGATAGTTTTAGTGTGAAAGGAATTGAGGGAGCAGAATTCTTGAGGTGTATTCAGGAGAACCTTTTTTGGCCAGTATGTAGCAAGTCCAACAAGATAGGACGCAGTTTTAGACTTAGTTTTAGGAAATGAAGTTGGGCAGGATGGAAGGAGTGGCACTGGCAGAGCATTTTGGTGGTAATGATCATAATTCAGTTAATTTTAACATAGTTATGGAAAAGGACAAGGATAGAACAAGAGTTAAAGTTCTCAACTGGGGCAAGGCCAGTTTTACTGAGGAGTGATTTAGCGAAAGTGGACTGGAAACAGCTATTTTAGGTAAATCAGTGTCAGAGCAGTGGGAGTCATTCAAAGGGGAGATTCAAGGGGTTCAGGGTGGATTGGTTTGCAGTACATGTTTTCTTTGGAAATGAGAAGGCTGAGAGGTGATTTGATCGAGGTATTCAAAATCATGAGGGGTCTGGACAGAGTAGATAGAGAGAAACTGTTCCCACTCGTGAAAGGATCGAGAACGAGAGGGCACAGATTTAAAATATTTGATAAGAGAAGCAAAAGTGACATGAAAAACTTTCATGCAGCGAGTGGTTAAGGTCTGGAGAATGTGGTGGAGGCAGGTTCAATTGAAACATTCAAAAGGGAATTAGACAGTTATATGAAAAGGAAGAATGTGCAGGGTTATGGGGAGCCAGTGTAGACACGATGGGCTGAATGGCCTCCTACTGCACTGTAACGATTCTGTGAGCTACCTTGACACAAGGCATCTGTAAAGCAACTGCAGATATTAAATTAATAACATAATGTAGTTTGGGGATCAGTCTGCACCTGTGTTGCTTCCTTATGGGTTTTAATTGGAGGAACAAAACCCCACTGGGAAAAATTACAAAGGAACCATAACTAGAGAAAGGAAGTCAAAGCTACAAAATTATAACGCTCCCAAGATGCCATTTTCTCTCCATCATTATATGAGCCATGAACTATCAGAAAACAGCTGTATTTTTCATCAACTTGCGTCATGTGGGTATTCGTGTATAAATAGTGAAGCCAGCAATTACCTGAGGGACCAAAAGAATCTTGAGGGCCAAATCCTAGAGCAGCATTTAGTCACGGAGTTGGCAGTGGGCATTGAATACTTTCTGCCTGAGCAACTGTAATCAGTGCTTAAATGAAAATAGGATGAAGTGTTGTCTCTCTTTTGTCAGATATTCATGATTATAATACATATATGACCTTTACAACATTTTTATTTTGAAAGTAGTAATGATTCAGTGATGCAACCAGTTGGTTTATTCCAGTTTCCATGCTTAAGACAAAAAGAAATCTGGCACAGGCGAGTATATCCTCTGTATGGAAAGATTATGTTGTTGATAATGCTGTAGCTAGTAATGTAATATTTGCTGATTATGGGGAGTAATTCTAAAGGAAAGTACATTTTTTTCTTATGAAACTGGCTGGCTACAATTTCATCTCTGCTTCATTTCCAGTTTCATGTAGGGAAATATAAACTTGTAATGAAGCTATGACAGATTGAAAGAATTCCAAATAGCTCTTTCATGTAATAAATTTGCATTGTGGTGGTAAGTCATACAAAAGTGTGCCCATTTGTGCTTTTAAAAAAAAAGCCACCACTTTCACACATTTATTTCTAACCTTCTGCACTATGTACTTGGGATTCATTGCTCAACTTTGCAAATGGGAAGACGTTTATTGTTCATCTGAAGAGATGACTTTACTACCTTAATGCCAATTAAATACTGCTGTCCAGCCAATGCACATATCGTGCTTCTAAAACCCTAATTTCCATGTATATCTGATTGCAAGAAAGTTACACTAAAAACTTTCATGCATTGCAGTCCCATGTTATATTTGTTATTAGGCACTGCTCCCCCATAGTTCTCTTTAAAGCTAATTCTGAAAACGGTGTCATTCTGCCATGCATGTTCACAATGTTGTGATGACTGCTGTGGACACGAGGAGGAAAGATTTTATTGGTTGGTCAGGTGAGTTTGCCTTTGGGAACTTGGTGTCCGGTTGGGGCCCAAATTGGGAATGACTGTGAGCTGGATCTGTAGGCCAGCATGTTTGTGTCATTATGCTATTTGGTGTCACAGTATAAATATACTAACTTGTCTTGATCCCCATTCAGTGCTCCCTGAAATGTTTAAATACACTACAATTGGTAAGTTGTGATGTATTGGACTAAATAAGGCAGCCATCACAATGTTAAGCATATCAAAAAAAAAATTTAAATCTAGATGATCAGTGATATACTTACATTTAAAGGCCATCACATATGCTTGGAAATGTGACTTCCACAGTAGCTTTTATAGTGTGGTAGTACTGTTACGACCTCAGTGAGACCATTCATGTTAAAAATACGAGATATGAACCCCCAGACCAATTTTAAGAATTACGCGACAAGATTTCACATTTTAATACTTTTATTATAATAACTAAACTAAAAGAAATCCCCATTAACTAAATAGTACTTTGTAAGTAGCTAATACCCCAAATGACAAAGAAAGGTATTTTCTTTTCTTATTAAAATACTTGAAAAGCTCACACCACACTTATACGCTGCACAGTCCTCTTTGGTGAATTTTTTGTGGTTAAAAGTCTCAAACACATCCCAGTTGTACTGGGTTGGATCTCCCAGACCTTTCTCAAAGTCAAAATCTTCTTCGCTCACTTTTCCGAGTATTTTCGACCTGGACGTCTGTGAATAAGCCGATTCCTAGTGATCCTGTTGGGCTTTTACTTCCCTGCAAACTTCACCTTTTAAAAAAGGTTTGAGTCTTTGCAGTTTTTGCTGCATCAGGCTTCTGAGAACAGGTGTTCCCTCTCTCTCTCTCTCTCTTGAGGCTGCCACCGCTGGTCTTCTGTACAGCCTGTCTACCTTCAGAAAATCTGTTAAATTTATCTGGAATCAAATGTCAATAGCTTATTGTCCTTTTCCAATATGCAAAGTTCAGAAGTCTGGTTTCACAGAGCTACCTGGGCCTTCCTTTGTTCCCAGCTGTTAATAGATGCCTGGTATATTTGCATCCTTAGAATCACTGACTCCTTGTTTACGATCTAAAAGTCTGGGAGTGTGAATGTTCTTCAGGTGTTAGCCCTGCAGTTGCTGTTTTTCACAAAAATGTCTTTGATCTGTGTTCTCTGTTGTCCTGGTAACCAAGATTTCGGTCTTGTCATTAAATAGAATGGAGGTTAGGACTCCCATCTTAAACTTTTAAAAATCACAGTTTTTAAGACATAATTATGTTACAAATTCCAGTGTTCGTAACAATACCTATGAAATAGGAGTGTTGTGATGAGGAAGAGTCATTTAGTTTATCCAACTTGTTTCATGATCAGATCTGATCAATTTATTTTTTTCGTCTAGTGTTAACCCATATCTCTTGACCCTGAGCACCGACGAGATATGAATTCAGATGCATAGGCCTGGTATGACCCTTATTCTTTTTGGCAGGATGCTACCAAAACAGTTCTCAAATGAATTTTGCCCCTCTATTGAGTCTGTTCAGTCTACTTTGGATAAATATAGTACCTCTTTGTTTTGTCTGCTGATCTGCTAATAATACAGAAAATGTTGAAAGTTTTGCGTAGTGTAGCAGCTATGAGTGCATACTTTGTTTCCAGACTGTTAACAAATTGCCTGTTCTTCACTGAAGACCACTTTGGGTTGCTACAGTTTTATACCTCTCAATTGGACAGTTGACTTGCACGAGCTCCTGTTGGGCAATCACAAAAATAGCAGAATACCTGATCACTTCTGTCCTTCATTTGTAGGGATGAAGCAGATGCATTGGTGGATCTGAAGCTAATGTAGGTTACAAGGGTGCTGGGTGATCAGGACTTAGTACAGGCAGAGCTTTGGATAGCTGCAGACTGCACTGTTACAGTGAAGAGCATTTATATGACACTCTAAGTATTAAGTAAAAATAGACGTCTAACATAAAGAAGTGTGAAGTGATTCATTTTGGGAGGAAGAATGTGGGGCGGGAATATAAATCAAATGGTACAGTTTTAAAGGAGTACAGGGTCAGAGAGACTTGGGGATTTACACAAAAGTTTGAAGGTTGGCAGGACAATTTGAGAAGGCTGTTTTAAAAAGTCATAGAAAATCCTTGATTTTATAAATAGTGGCATTAAGTTGAAAAGCAAGGAAGTTATGTTAAGCCTTTACAAAACAGTGGGTGGGCTTCAGCTGGAGCATTGTGGCTAATTCTGAGCACCACATTTTAGGAGAGATATCAAGACCTTGGAAAGGGTGCAGAAGATTGATTCGAATGGTAGCTGGGACAAGGAACTTCAGTAATGTGGAGAGACGAGAGAAGCTGGGATTTTTCTCGAGTAGAGAAGATTAAAGGGAGATTTGATAGGGGTATTCAAAATTATGAAGGGTTTGATGGAATGTACAAGAGAAATTGGTTCCAGTTTTAAGGTAATTGGCAAAAAAAACAGAAGCAAATGAGGAATTTCTTTTTGATATAGCAAATTCTTATGATGTGATATGCACTGCCTGAAAGGGTGATGGAAGCAGATTCAATAGTAATAAATAATTGGATAAATACTTGAAGGGAAAAATTTGCAGTATTATGGGGAAAGGAAGAAAGTAGATTTGCATTTATAGGCACAACCTCTGGATGTCTCAAAGCACTTTGCAGCCAATTAGTACTTTTGAGTGTCGTCGCTGATGTAATCTAGGAAACACGGAAGCCAATTTGCACACAGCAAGCTCCCACAAACAGCAATGTCATAATGACCTTTTAATATGTTTTTGTGTCGTCAATTGAGGGATAAACATTGGCCAGGACACCAGAGATAACTCCTGCTCTTCAAAATAGTGCCCCAGGATCTTTTACATTCACCTGAGCTGGCAGATGGGGCTTCGGTTTAAGATCCCATCTGAAAGGCGGCAGCTCCGACAATGCAGCACTCCCTCAGTACTGTACTGGAGTGTCAGCCTAAATTTTTGTGCTCATATCTCCGTAGCGGGACCTGAACCCGCAACCTTCTGACTCAGAGGTGTGAGTGCTACCAACTGAGCCACAGCTGACATGGTAGAGCAGGGAGTCGGACGAATAACTCTTTCAAAGATACAGTATGGACATAATGGACTGAATGGCCTCATTCTATGCTGTATCATTCTATGCTGTATCATTCTGTGAAAAGGACTTGGAAATATTTTACAGCGGACTTAAAAAAAAAAAAATCTTTTTGTGTAAAAAGGACCTTTAAAAACAAATTAATCCCATCTACCAATACCACACAGAATTTAACAGTCAGTCATTTTCTTCAAACAGTTCATCAATTAATGCTTGCCTTTTAGCTAGAGATGTCGGATGAACTGGTGAGTATGTTCTAAGCATCACAAAGCTTGAGCAGTTGATGGGATCTTTTTTCTTTTTTTCTTTTTGGGCCTCCTTATCTCGAGAGACAATGGATACGCGCCTGGAGGTGGTCAGTGGTTTGTGAAGCAGCGCCTGGAGTGGCTATAAAGGCCAATTCTGGAGTGACAGGCTCTTCCACAGGTGCTGCAGAGAAATTTGTTTGTTGGGGCTGTTACACAGTTGGCTCTCCCCTTGCGCCTCTGTCTTTTTTCCTGCCAACTACTAAGTCTCTTCGACTCGCCACAATTTAGCCCTGTCTTTATGGCTGCCCGCCAGCTCTGGCGAATGCTGGCAACTGACTCCCACGACTTGTGATCAATGTCACACGATTTCATGTCGCGTTTGCAGACGTCTTTATAACGGAGACATGGACGGCCGATGGGTCTGATACCAGTGGCGAGCTCGCTGTACAATGTGTCTTTGGGGATCCTGCCATCTTCCATGCGGCTCACATGGCCAAGCCATCTCAAGCGCCGCTGACTCAGTAGTGTGTATAAGCTGGGGATGTTGGCCGCTTCAAGGACTTCTGTGTTGGAGATATAGTCCTGCCACCTGATGCCAAGTATTCTCCGAAGGCAGCGAAGATGGAATGAATTGAGACGTCGCTCTTGGCTGGCATACGTTGTCCAGGCCTCGCTGCCGTAGAGCAAGGTACTGAGGACACAGGCCTGATACACTCGGACTTTTGTGTTCCGTGTCAGTGCGCCATTTTCCCACACTCTCTTGGCCAGTCTGGACATAGCAGTGGAAGCCTTACCCATGCGCTTGTTGATTTCTGCATCTAGAGACAGGTTACTGGTGATAGTTGAGCCTAGGTAGGTGAACTCTTGAACCACTTCCAGAGCGTGGTCGCCAATATTGATGGATGGAGCATTTCTGACATCCTGCCCCATGATGTTCGTTTTCTTGAGGCTGATGGTTAGGCCAAATTCATTGCAGGCAGACGCAAACCTGTCGATGAGACTCTGCAGGCATTCTTCAGTGTGAGATGTTAAAGCAGCATCGTCAGCAAAGAGGAGTTCTCTGATGAGGACTTTCCGTACTTTGGACTTCGCTCTTAGACGGGCAAGGTTGAACAACCTGCCCCCTGATCTTGTGTGGAGGAAAATTCCTTCTTCAGAGGATTTGAACGCATGTGAAAGCAGCAGGGAGAAGAAAATCCCAAAAAGTGTGGGTGCGAGAACACAGCCCTGTTTCACACCACTCAGGATAGGAAAGGGCTCTGATGAGGAGCCACCATGTTGAATTGTGCCTTTCATATTGTCATGGAATGAGGTGATGATACTTAGTAGCTTTGGTGGACATCCGATCTTTTCTAGTAGTCTGAAGAGACCACGTCTGCTGACGAGGTCAAAGGCTTTGGTGAGATCAATGAAAGCAATGTAGAGGGGCATCTGTTGTTCACGGCATTTCTCCTGTATCTGACGAAGGGAGAACAGCATGTCAATAGTTGATGGGATAAAGCCTCTGAAATATCACAAACTATTACTAGCCAATGTTCACATCTAGGCTAAAACATTTGTGAAAAGAGCTTAACATCATTTGGAAGAAGCACTGAAGAGTAGCAAGGGCACAGAATGTACTGTGGTTGGGGAACTTCAGTGCCCATCACCTCTGCTGTCCACGCCCTGAAGGATGTAGCTGCCAGTTTGGGCCTGCGGCAGGTGATGAAAGAAACAACAAGGGGAAAACCTACTTGAGCTCGTCCTCACCAATCTACCTGTTGCAGATGCATCTGTCCGTGAGATTATTGGTAGGAGTGACCCCCGCATAGTCCTATCTTCATACTGAGGGCACCCTTCAGTGTGTTGTGTGGCACTACCATGGAACTAAATGGGATAGATTCAGAACAGATCTAGCAGCTCAAAACTAGGCATCCATGAGATGTTACAGGCTGTCAGCAGCAGCAGGATTGTATTTCGCTACAGTCTGTATTTTCATGGCCCAGTAAATTCCTCACTCCAACATTACCATTAAACAGGCAACCAGTGCTGGTTTAATGAGGAGTGTAGAACAGCATGCCAGAAGTAGTACCAGATGTACCTGAAAATGAGTTGCCAACCTAGCGAAGCTACAACACAGGACTACCTGCATGCTAAACAGCAGAAGCAATATGCTACATACAGAGCTAAGTGATCCCACAACCAACGGATCAGATCATGCTCTGCAATTCTGCCAAATGCAGTTATGAATGGTAATGGACAATTAAACATTCCCATGATGGTGGAGCGCAGCATGTGAGTGCAAAAGATGAGGCTAAAGCATTCGCAACCATCTTCAGTTAGAAGTGCGGAGTGTATGTCCATCTCAACATGTCTGTCTTCAGCCAATGTGATTCAGTTCACAATATTAAGAAATAGATGAGTGCATTGTATACAGCAAGACTGTGAGCCCTGACAACATTCCGGCTGTGCTGCTGAAGACTTGTGCCCCAGAACTAGCTGTGTCTTTAGCCAAGCTGTCCCAGTACAACTACAGCATTGGCATCTTCCTGACAACGTAGAGCATCACCCAGGTATGTCCTGTTCACAGAAAGCCGGTCAGATCCAATCTGGCCAATTCTCAATCATCAGCAAAACAATGGAAGGTGTTGTCGATAGTGCTGTAAAGTGGTAATTACTCATCAATAACCGACTAGTCAGTGCCCAGTTTGGGTTCCACTAGGCTCCTTTGGCTCCAGATCTCGTTACAGCCTTGGTCCAAATGTGGACAAAACAATTCCAGAGGTGAAGTGAGAGTGATGGCCCATGACATTGAGATAGCATTTGATTGAGTGTGACACCAAGAAGTCCTAGTAAAATTCAGGTCAATGGGAATCGGGAAAACCTCCACTGTCTGGAGTCATATCTCGCACAAAGGAATTGGTTGTGGTTGCAAAAGGCCAAACATCTCAGTACTAGACCCAGCCATCTTCAGCTGCTTTATCAATGACCTTTTCTCCATCATAAGCTCAGAAGTGAGATGTTCGCTAATAAATGCTTAGTATTCAATTTGCAGTGCTTCAGCATTGTTCATGCCCACATATAGCAAGACTTGGACAGAAAAGTGGCAAATAACATTCACATCACAAGTGCCAGGCCATGATTCTCTGATAAGAGAGAAATGCAAAATACTGCGGTTGCTGGAAATCTGGAATAAAAACAGCAAGTGCTGGAAATACTCAGCAGGTGTGGCAGCATTTGTGGAGAGAGAAACAGAGTTACCGTTTCAGGTCTGTGACCCTGTTTCCCTCTCCACAGATGCTGCCAGACCTGCTGAGTATTTCCAGTACTTTCTGTTTTTATTTCTGATCGAGAGTATAACCACCTCACCTTGACATTCTTCTCCAAGCCTTTTCACCACCTACAAGGCGCAATCTAGAAATGTGATGGAATGCTCCCCACTTGCCTGGATGTGTGCAGCTCCGACAACACTCAAGAAGCTCAACACTATCCAGATACCCCATGCCTCCACCACCGATGCAGTACAGCTGTAGTGTGTACCATCTACAAGATGCACAGCAGCAATTCACCAAGACCTCTTCGACAGTATCTTCCAAACTCTCTATATCTGCCACCTAGAAGGACAAGAGCAACAGGCTTATGTGAATGTCATCACCTCCAAGTTCCCCTCCAAGTCACACACCATTCTGACTTGGAAATATGTCGCCTTTCCTTCATCGTCACTGGGTTAAATCATGGACCTTCCTACCCAGCAGCATTGTGGGAGTACCTTCACCATACGAATTGCAACAGTTGTAGAAGGCAGATCACCACTATCTTTTCGAGGGCAGTTAGGGATGGGCAGTAAATTCTTACTATGCCAGATGCCCACATCCTGTGAATTAATAAAAAAAAAAGGCTTTAGTGAGGCAGTGTGATGCTTAAATGAATAAATCCAGACTTTTGAAAATGTTTTATTCTTTTAACTGGGACAGCTGTGATTGGAAAAAGTAGGTGATTTGTGCTTGGTGATTTTATTCTCTTAAAAATGTATTCTTTTATCAGTTATTCATCTTATGGATATGACTCTAATGCTTTTATCGATAGGCTACAGCGACCTAATGGTTATGGTACTAGACTTGCAATCTGGATGTCATGAGCTCAACTCCCAGCATGGCAAGTTGTGAAATTAAGTTCAATAACAGGTGGGCCAGCCTACAAAAATGGCCCTGGAACTCATAAGAACTTCGTAAAAACAACTGATTCAGTAATGTTCTTCAGGGAAAGAAACCCACACATGACTCCAGTCCCACCATATATGGTTGACTCTTGATGCCACAAGGCAACTAAGAATGAACAATAAATACTGCCTTCCCACTGTCACCTCCATCCTAAGAACAAATAAAACTAAAATCTTTAAAAACTATAGTTGAATAATAGAAGCCATCCACAAATTTGATTTTGACCAAACAGATTAACGTAAATTGCTACTTACTGGAGTCCAGGGCATTATTTTTATGTGTGTATGAATGTTTACATCAGATATGGCACATTCAAGACATCATACTTTATTACAAGCGCAAAACAGTCTTAAAATGCGTGGTGCTTTTGAGTTGTAGCTTGAAATTAACAATTATGTTCCGATTGACAGAATTCCCTCATCAAACGACAATTGAATTGATCTTGGGCATGTTATTTCGGGCAATTAGATTTTGTGGCTTGAAAGGGATGACCAACTTGAACACAGCTCTATCTTAGCAGAAAACCAATAGTGTAATATGAAGTTTCTGCATTATGAAACACCATTTTGTTTAGGTGCTCTCACAAGAAATCCACTAATTACACATAAATGTTTGGTACTAGAAATGTAGACACCAAAAAATGTGTTGTAAGTATTGAAGAATAACAGTTGTGCTTATAATTTTGCTGTAGGAACGTGACCCTACTGCTCAAGTATTTAGAATATAATTAAATGTTTCCAGGACTGTAATTATTTCTGGATATGGTATAACATTATTTTAGATTAGTAGTTGTACATGACATTCAAATTTCTGGATTTTTTTGTTTTTATTCCTGTGGATTAGTTTGTTATTCAGAATGTTGCATATTAATAGAGTATTGCCGTGCATTTCAAAACTGTGCTCTATAATTAATATTTAATATGAAAAAATTAAATTGTGTGATTACAGACTTCAGGTTGACTCACCATAAATCAAAGTAGGCAAGCAAACAAACAAAAACAAAGGATGTTGTGGTGCAACAGATTAGTGAACTGTTTCAGTTGGCATTGCAATCTGCATTCAGTAGCACAGTCAAATTCACAAACTGTGGGCTGAATTTTACCGGCCCCATCATGGCGCGGGGGCCAATAAAATTCTACGGGGAGAGGCCCACCTCGACCCGCAACATCTTACCGGCGGCAAGGGGATCTTGGTGCAGTCCCCCCCACCCCCCCCCGCCACCCCGCCGCTCAGTGGTGGGCCCTTCATATACATGTGCAAATTACACTAAATGAGATGCAAATAAACTTACCTGCAGGCAGCGGCCATCCTACACCAACATTACGGCTGCCATTCGGCCTTTGCATGCCTTTGGAACTCCATACGGAGTTCTGAGGTGAGAACCTGGTGGGGAGGGGGGATGAATAAAATTTTCAGGGTGGGAGGAGTGGGGAAATCACTTTTTATTGGATGTGCGGATGGTAGGAAGGGGTTGAAGGGCAAAAGATAGGTTGTGGGGTGGGGGGAATGTTCGGGTAGGACAAAAGGCAAATGTTGGTCATTTCAGGCATTGAAATTACCATTGGGCGAGTGTTGGGGAAGGGTCATCCACATCTTTATTATTTTTTAATAACAATATAAGATTGATGCACCTTTAAAAATTAAAAGTAATTCTGAGGGCTTAAAGCCCTTTAAAAATGGCACCGGACGCCGTTGCCGGGGTTGTGGAGGCCGCCCCCTCTACGTCATTGGGGGCGACCACTCTGCCCCCTCCATTTAAATGAGCCCCCGCAGGTAATATCGTGGGGGCTCCTCGGCGGCACTTCCGTGTCGGATGGCCGCCAAATTGAAAGCGCGCCACCGTGGAGAGCAGCACGCTGATAAAATTCAGGCCTGGGTGTGAGCTAGAACCATAGCCTATAAAATAATATGGGTAAACTATTTAAATGTGCAATCCAGTGCCAAACAAAAGTGAGCATGGAAAAGTGCAAAAGATTGAAAAGGAAGAAAAATACTCCATTTTGTTTAGTTTAGAGATACAGCACTGAAACAGGCCCTTCGGCCCACCGAGTCTGTGCCGACCATCAACCACCCACTTATACTAATCCTACACGAATCCCATATCCCTACCACATCCCCACCTGTCCCTATATTTCCCTACCACCTACCTATACTAGGGGCAATTTATAATGGCCAATTAACCTATCAACCTACAAGTTTTTGGCATGTGAGAGGAAACCGGAGCACCCGGAGGAAACCCACGCAGACACAGGGAGAACTTGCAAACTCCACACAGGCAGTACCTGGAATTGAACCCAGGTCGCTGGAGCTGTGAGGCTGCAGTGCTAACCACTGCGCCGCCCCTTTTGAAATATCTGTGGCTGAAATTGAGACACAGGGGCTTTGAAAATCTTTGCACTGAATGTGTCCAGTCACCAAGGATCAGCCATCAGCAAAATGAGTAGAATGTTGAATTGCATAGTCAAATCAACAGAGTATAAAGTTATGCTAAAACTGTACAGCACTCTTTCGACTGTATCCATACTTCGTTATTGAGGGGAGCATTTATGGAGGTAACATGGAGAAGAAATATGAGATTGAGCGCTAGAATCAGAGTACTGAGTTATGAGGAAAGACTACTAGAAGTGGGGCTTTTCAGCATTGAGTGGAGGTAACAGATATGACTTAATAGAGGTATATCGTGCAGAAAAGATAAATCCAGAACACTAAGCCATGGCAGGTGCATATTAGTGAAATCAAATTTTGGTCTGATGTCAGTAAGTTTTTTGAAAAAAAACCTTTAGAAACAGATTTAACACGTAGCGACAAATGGCTGTTCTAAGCATTGTAAGGCTTGAGCATTAGCACCCGATGAGGTGGTTTTCACACCTCAACGAGATGAAAAAGACTTACGCCAGCTTTACTGAGGCAGTACAGTGCTTCAGTGAATAAATCCAGGCTTTTGCAATTCATTTAATAGTTTTATTCAGTTAACAGTTTTTCATTTAACAGGGACAGCTATCATTGGAAAAGATAGAAAATTAATTTGTTCATGGAGATTTTATTAAATGTTTTATTTTATCAGATATTAATTTAAGTGGAATTTTACTGTATTACAGAATCATAGTAATTTAGAACACAGAAAGACACCATTTGGCCGTTGTGTCTGCTCCAACTCCCTGAAAGAGCAGTCATGTTTAGTCCCACATCCTCCCACTTTGGTCATAATCCTGTTAATTCCTCATCCTCAAGCACCTGTCCAACTCTCCTTTAAAATTATTTATGGAATCAGCTTCCACTACCTTTTCAGGTGAAGCATCCCAGATCCCGGCAAACCTGAGTGAAAATATTTCTTCTGATTTCCCCTTTAGATCTTTTACCATTTTAAGTCCATGACCTCCAGTTATTGACCTACTTGCCAGAGGGAACAGTTTTTTCTGTCGAGTCTATCAAAACCTCTCATCATCTTGAAAACCTGTATTAGCTCACGCCTTAATCTTCTCTGTTCCAAGGAGGACGAACCTAACATTTCCAGCCTCTCTTCGTAACTGAAGTCCCTCATCCCTGGTCACATCCTGGTAAACCTCTTCTGTGCCCTTTCTAATGCCCTTACATCTTTTCTCAAGTGTAGTGCCCAAAATTATTTGTAAATACTCCAGCTGAGGCTTAACTAGTGATTTATAAATTTCAAACGTGATCTCTTTGCCTTTATATTCTATTCCTCTATTTATAAACCCAAGTAATCTATCTGCCTTTTTAACCACTTTATCAATTTTCAGTGCCACCCTTGAGAAACAGAAAGACTTTGATTTATATAGTCCCTTTCAAGGCCACCGGATATCTCAAAGCGCTTTACAGCCAATTAAGTACTTTTGAAGTGTAGTCACTGTTGCAATAAAGGAAACGCAGCAGAAAATTTCCAACAGCAAGCTCCCATACACAGCAACGTGTTTATGACCAGATAATCGGTTTTTGTGGTGTTTATTGTGGAATAAATATTGGCCAGGGCACGAGGAATAACGCCCCTGCTTTCTTTGAAATAGTGCCATGGGATCTTTTGCATCTTTTATCTGAGAGGACAGATGGGGCCTTTGGTTTAGCATCTCATCTGAAAGATGGCACCTCCAAAAGCGCATCACTCCCTCAATACTGCACTGGAGGGTCAGCATAGATTTTTGTGCTCAACTCCTGGAGTGGGACTTGAATGCAGAACCTTCTGAGTCAGAGCTGAGAGTACTACCAACTGAGCCACGGCTGGCACACATCGTGTGTATAGATTTGTGTATATGAATACTAAAGTCTCTATTCATCTACACTTCTCGAAATCGTGCCATTTGTACTTTACTGTCTTTCCACATTAATCCTTCCAAAGTGCATCCTTTCACTGTATGAAACTTCATTTGCCATGCTACTGTCCATCCTGTCTGTCACCCTGAAGCCTATAACTATCCTGATCACTGTCTACTATATTGCCAAGTTTTGTATTGTCTGCAAACTTTATGATGCTTCAACCTACACCTGAGTCTAGGTCGTTTAAAAATTGCAGAGAGTTATAGATCCAAAACTGACCCTTGAACATCTCTGCGAACCATCTCCAAGTCTGAAAAACATCCATCCGCTGCCATCGTTTGCTTCCTATCACTGAATTTGTATTCATACTGCTAATTTTCCCTTAATACCAGGGGCTTCTATCTTCTTAAAAAGCCTAGTGTGGCACTTAATCAAATGCCTTCCAAATGTCCATACATACAATATCTACAGCACTACCTTGATCAACCTTCTCTGTTACCTCATCATGTTAAACGTTACTATGCCCTCTGCCTCTGTTTGAAGATTTCCCTTTGGGTCTTGAATGGACCAAATCATTTCCCTGGGTTTATTCTTTACATGTTTATAGTAGGTTTTAGTGTTCAGTTTAATGTTACCTGCTAATTTTTTCCCGAAACCTCTCTTTGCCTCCTGTATTACCTTTTTCAGTTTCCTTGAGTACTTTCTATAATCTGCCTGGTGATTAACTGAATCTTGCTCCTGACATTTGTCATAAATTTGACTTGAACTCTTATTTCCTTTGTCATCCAGGCCCATTAGTTTTGGACGCTCTACCTTTTCTGTTTAGAGGAATATGCCTAGTTTGTACCTGAAATATCCTTTCCCTGAATCTCTCCATTGCTCCGTTACTGCTTTACCCTACAATAGCCTTTTATAATCTATCTGTTCCAGGTATTTTTTTTATTCTTTTATGGGTTGTGAGTGTCGCTGACAAGGCCAGCATTTGCTGCCTATCCCTAATTGCTCTTGAGAAGGTGGTGGTGAGCTGCCTTCTTGAACCACTGCAGTTCATCTGGTGTAGGTACACCCACAGTGCTGTTAGGAAGGGAGTTCCAGGATTTTGACCTAGTGACAGTGAAGGAACAGCGAAATAGTTCCAAGTCAGGATGGTGTGTGGCTTGGAGGCGAACTTGCAGGTGGTAATGTAACTTCCTTAACTCAGTGCAGTTTGCCCTTCCCCAGTTGAGCATTTATACCTTCAATATTTTCTGGTCTTTTTCCATAATTCCTCTAAACCGAGTTATGTTGTGGACCCTTAGCTAGGTGATATCCTACTGTAACAGACTCCACTTGCCACAACCACATCCAACATTGCTTCCTTGGCCTGGAGACATACTGATTGAGAAAATTCTCCGGTGCATATATCATAAATTCTTCTTCCTTCTCCTGAGTGCTACGTTTTTCCCAGCCTGTATTAGGATAATTAAAGCCTCCTAATATTACCTCTCTATTTTAATACATGCCTTTTAAATTTGTCCACAAATTTGCTCATCTTTCCTTCTCAC
This sequence comes from Heterodontus francisci, assembly GCF_036365525.1. Classification (NCBI taxonomy): domain Eukaryota; kingdom Metazoa; phylum Chordata; class Chondrichthyes; order Heterodontiformes; family Heterodontidae; genus Heterodontus; species Heterodontus francisci. The sequence goes on from NC_090374.1 coordinate 192,057,351, forward strand.
TGGAGCTTTATTTGAAAAAGAAATCTTCAAAGTACCTGCTCCCCCTCGGTTCCTCAACTTATGCCAAGTAGATTCATTCCTAGAGCCATCTAGTAAATCCTTTCTGTTTAGAACTGCAACATCATCCTTAATCAATACCGCCACCACCCATTCTCAGTTTCCTTCTGTTTCATTCGTGAACATTTATTTGGTAACCAGGAGTATTAAGAACCCATTCCTGACTTTGTTTGAACTATGTGTCTGTTAAAGTATCCATGTCATAATCCCATGTAGCCTTATTAGTTAGACTACGGAAACTGATGTACATAGAATTCTTCTGCTTTGGTATAGTAGTGGCGAGAAACAAATCAAATATCAATATCTAAGTCAGAAATCCAGGTGAGAGATTCTGGTATTACAACGATGATATCTTTTAAACTGTCTGTGAATTTCCTCTGAGGGCAGTGCTCAACCATGTTCTCCAGGATCTGATTAGGAACTCCACAGTTACATGATAGGGATGTTTTAATCTGCCATCTAGTGAAGGTGGCAGCATCTAACATGACCAGTTCTGAGGCAGTTGATGGGTGGCCACTGTTTGCAAGGTTATACTGTTGGGGTCTCCTATAAGCAGTCTATTTGTTATGTTGCAGTTCTTCCCAGCATTACGCCATTGGTCAAGGGGATATCGCTGAATAACTTTGGCATCGGTCCAAAATGGCATTATAGATTTGAGACGGTTTGGTGGTAGGTCGGCCAAGTTAACCTGGATCGGCATGTCTTTGCTGATGTAGCAGTTGTATTCTCTAGAGACTGCATATTTGCGGCATAGGTGTGGTGGTGTGATATTTGCAAGAACAGGCAGCCAAGGGGTTGATATCGATAAAAGTGTACTGGTGATTCTCATAGTAGAGTTCAGCTGGACATCAACAGATTTATCATGCAGATCTGATAGCCATGCCAGCGAACACAACTCTCAGTATGTATAATGTAATACCTCCTTTGTCATTTTTGCTATTTTTGGGATGTTACTAATTTTTCTGCTGCTTATATCTCTGTCCTCTGATCTCCTTTCTGCTCCTCTTTGCTATTTTCTGGTTCCCCACCCCTGTCAAGTTACTTTAAACTCTCCCCAACAGTACTAGTTAACCACTTAATGAGAACTTTGGAACTGGCTTTGTTCAGGTGCAACTTGTCCATTTTCAATAGGTGTCCCTTCCCCCAGAACCCATCCCAATGTCTCAAGAATCTGAAATCCTCCCTCCTGCACCACTTCCACAGCTGCGCATTCACCTGCGCAAGCATCCTGTTTCTATATTCACTGGCACGTAACACTGAGAATAATTCTGAAATTGTTATCTCCTGAGGTCCTGTTTCTTTTTCACTGACCTCTACATCATTGAGACCCTGACCAGTAAAACACCTAACGCTGAACTCTGAAAATCTAAGCCACTGATTTCCAAGATTCTAGGGAACAGACCTCTGAAAGTCTGAGTTGCTAAAATAGTTAAGAACTAACTAAAAGCCTGGAAATTACATCTATCAATCTGAAACAATAGGGCGGCACAGTGGCGCAGTGGTTAGCACCGCAGCCTCACAGCTCCAGGGACCCGGGTTCGATTCCGGGTACTGCCTGTGTGGAGTTTGCAAGTTCTCCCTGTGTCTGCGTGGGTTTTCTCTGGGTGCTCCGGTTTCCTCCCACAAGCCAAAAGACTTGCAGGTTGATAGGTAAATTGGCCATTATAAAAATTGTCACTAGTATAGGTAGGTGGTAGGGAAATATAGGGACAGGTGGGGATGTTTGGTAGGAATATGGGATTAGTGTAGGATTAGTATAAATGGGTGGTTGATGTTCGGCACAGACTCGGTGGGCCGAAGGGCCTGTTTCAGTGCTGTATCTCTAATCTAATCTAATCTAAACTACCAAGTACTACCACTTACCTGTTACCCACCAATCTGCTTGCTCTATGGCAATGATGTCACTTTTGAATTTCTTTGTCAGATTTCTGCATTCAGTTTGTCTCTTGACTCTGACTCTTTCTGCTCTCACTGACCCTCTGCTGCCTGTTCTCTTTTTATCTGTTGTCCACTCGCACTATTTCCCCTCAGACCTGCTCTCTCTATTCTCACTGGCTCGCTGACCCTCTGCGCTCTCGCTGACCCTCTGTGCTCTCCACTCTTGCTGGCTCACTCCCTGCCTCAGGTTCTACTGCTTTTGTTGTAGTCTCGCATGGTTTCCCCTCAGGCTCACTCTCACCTCTTTCAGTGTATTAGGTCTACAATATTAGATATAAATTGCCCTCCATAAAAATAAAGTGCATTGGAAATTACTCCTGGATTTCAATATCTAGCCTATGCAAGATGGGGATGCCTTTTCTTTGTGTTGTGTTGTAAATTCTGTTGAAAAAAATATTGCCCTTATAAGTATAACTTATAACCAGATAAAAATTGCATTTAATTTTGCCACTGAGATAAACAGGATGCATTATACAAATGGGACTTGTTTAATTTATTTTTATGACTAATCTGAAAGCAAGAGCTTCCACTTAGTTTCCATTGGCTCTTCGAATGCTTCTGTGAGCTGGTCACTGAGTGGTGTGCAAGAACTGCCCGAGGTAACTGTCATACCAATTTTACCTCTGCTTACTTATGGGAAAGCACCTAACATTTTGCTCCTCCTCACAGTGACACAACCTCATAAATTAACACTCAAGATCCATCACGCAATATATTTTTTCAAAAGCATAGTGCTATTTTTTACATCGCCAGCTTTCTTCTTTTATTTTTATTTTTTTAATTTTTTTTTATTTTTTATTTTTTTATTTATTTTATTTAATCTTATTTTATTCTACCTACAGAATCAGGAGGACCGATGCATCTAATTATTTGTTGGATTTCTGATGCCTTTTGAAACAGTAATTGAAAAAAATATTTTTTTAACATTTTAAGTCATGTATTTAGTTTGAAGATTTTTCTGAAGACTCATTTGTATGCAGTTATATAAAAAAATTTTTTTTATATAAAACTTTAAAAAATTAAGCTGGATTAAGTCCTTTTAGAGTTTCATTCATACCATTCTGTAATGCTGGGAATGGTAGCATAGCAGTAATGTTACTGTAATCCAGAGGCTCCAAAGACATAACTCAAATCCCACCAGCAGTTGGGGGAATTTGAATTCAATTAATCAGTAAATCTGGATTAAAAATCTAGTCTCAGTGGACTATCGTGAAACTACTAGATTGTCATAAAAACCTGTCTGGTTCACTAATGCCCTTCAGGGAATGAAACAACCTCGGCACTGGAAACAACAAAGACATGCCCTCCCCAGTCGACCCTGCATAGTCCTTTGGGATCTTGTGCCAAAATTGGGAGAGCTGTCCACAGACTAGTCAAACAACAGTCTGACATAGTCATACTCACAGAATTTTACCTTACAGCCAATGTCCCAGACACCATCACCATCCTTAGGTATGATCTATCCCACTGTTAGGGCAGACCCACCAGAGGTGGCAGCACAGTGGTATACAGTCAGGACAGAGTGGCCCAGGGAGTCCTCAACATTGACTCCATACCCATTGACCTTGTGGCATCAGGATCACATGGTCAAGGAAACCTCCCGCTGATTACCACATACAACCCTCGCTCAACCGAATAAATCAGTATTCCTCCATGTTGAACACCCCTTGGAAGAAGCACTGAGAGTAGCAAGGTCACAGTTTGTATTCAGGTTGGGGGTCTTCAGTACTTCCACTGTCCAAGATGGCGGAGTCCTGAAGGACATAGCTGCCAGACTGGGCTTCTGATAGGTGATGAGAGAACCAACAAGAGGGAAAAGCCTACTTGACCTCGTGCTCACCAGTCTACCTGTTGGAGATGCATCTGTCCACGAGAGTATTGGTAGGAGTGACCACTTCACAGTCCTTGTGGACACTAAGTTCCTTTGTCACATTGAGGACACATTCCATCGTGTTGTGAGGCACTACCACTGTGCTAAATGGGATAGAGTCAAAACCGATCTAGCAGCTCAAAACTGGGCATCCATGAAGTGCTTTGGGCCATCAGCAGCGGCAGAATTGTATTCAGCCACAATCTGTAACCTCATGGCTTAGCATATCCCTCACTCTACCATTACCATCAAGCTAGGGGTCCTACCCTGGTTCAATGAGCAGCAGCAGACATACCTAAAAATGAGGTGCCATCCTGGTGAAGCTCTAACACAGGACTACGTGCATGCTAAACAGCAGAAGCAGTATGCTGTAGACAGAGCTAAGCCCTCCCCCAAACAACAGATCAGATCAAAGCTCTGCAGTCCTGTCACATCCAGTCGTGAATGGTGGTGGACAATTAACAACTAACTGGAGGAAGTGGCTCCACAAACATCCCCATCCTCAATGATGGGGGAGTCCAGCACATCATTGCAAAAGACACAGCTGAAACATTTGCAGCAATCTTCAGCCAGCAGTGCCAAGTTGATGATCCATCTCGACCTCTTCCTGAGATCCCTAGCATTACAGATGCCAGTCTACAGTCAATTCGATTCACTCCACATGATATCAAGAAATGGCTGAACACACTGGCTATTGCAAAGGCTATGGGCCCTGCCAGCATCCCAGCTGTAGTCCTGAAGACTTGTGCTCCAGAACTAGCTTCACTCCTAGGCAAGCTGTTCCAGTACAACTGCAACACTGTCATCTACCCGAGAATTTGGAAAATTGCCCACGTATGTCCTGTCCGCAAAAAGCATAACAAATCCAATCCGGCCAATTACCACCCCATCATTCTACTCTCAGTCATCAGCAAAGTAATGGAACTTCTTGTTGACAGTGTTATCAAGCGGCACTTACTCAGCAATAACCTGCTTATCGATGTTCAGTTTGGGTTCCCCCAGGGCTAATCAGCTACAGATCTCATTACAGCCTTGGCCCAAAAATGGACAGAGGAGCTGAATTACAGAGGTGAGGTGAGAGTGATTGCCCTTGACATCAAGGCAGCATTTGACCGAGAGTGGCAGCAAGGAGCCCTTACAAAATTAAAGTCAATGGGTATTGGAGGGGAAAACTCTCCATTGCTTGAGTCATACCTAGCACAAAGGAAGATCACAATCACAGAATTGTTACAGTGCAGAAGGAGGCCATTCAGCCCATCGTATCCACACCAGCTCTCAGAAAGAGCAGTTCACTTTGTGCCATTCCTCCGCCGCCTTCCTGTTACCCTGTACATTCTTCCTTTTCATATAACAGTCTAATTCCCTTTTGAATGCTTCAGTTGAACCTGCCTCCACCACACTGTCAGGCAGCGCAGTCCAGACCTTAACCACTCACTGCGTGAAAAAGTTTTTCCTCATGTCACTTTTGCTTCTCTTACACATAACTTTAGGTCTTTTTTTCTTGATCCTTTCACGAGTGGGAACAGTTTCTCCCTATCTACTCTGTCCCGACCCCTCATGATTTCGAATACCTGTATTAAATCACCTCTCAGCCTTCTCTTCTCCAAGGAAAAAGTCCTAACTTCTCTAATAATAAATAAAAACAGAAAGTGCTGGAAATACTCAGAGAGAAGCAGAGTTAACGTTTCAGATCTGTGACCTTTCATCAGAACTTATCCAATCTATCTTCATAACTGAAGTTCCTCATCTCTGGAACCATTCTCGTGATTCTTTTCTGTACTCTCTCCAATGCCCTCGCATCTTTCCTAAAGTGTGGCATCCAGAACTGGACGCAGTACTCCAGCTGAGGCCGAACTAGTGTCTCATTCAAGTTCAACATAACCTCCTTGCTCTTGTACTCTAAGCCCTTATTAATAAAGCCCAGGATACTGTATGCTTTATTAACCGCGCTCTCAACCTGTCCTGCAACCTTCAATGACTTATGCTGTTATGACTGAGGTGGGAGGAGTACACTGTCTTTTTTTAGTTCCAATTCTCCACAGGTCACAACATATAATTAAATGTTTACTTAGTTAGCAATGTGATTAATCATATACTCGACTCTTTATCCCAGAATAAAATGCACCAACCAGGTTTCTTTAATAAACAACAAAATTATCAGTTTTTTAAAACGACATAACCAGTAACAAAGCAAAGCATTAACACACAGATTGAAATATGAAAGTTCCCTTTTACCTGGCCCCTCACGCATGCACACACCGCTTAACCGAAAAATAGAGATTTTCTCTTTAGAGCTCTGTTACAAAAAAAAAGACAAACAAGAATACTTTGGCCAAATACATGCTAATTCTTGAAGAAAAAAAGAGAAGATATGGAAAGATGTCAGTTGTCCATTTTTGGTTTAGCATCCCAAATACACATAGACAGCTGTCACTGCGATCTTTCTAGAACAGTTCTTTTCAGCTGACGTTGAAGATCAGTTTAGCAGGCTTTCCAGGAGAAATGCAACAACAGGAGTTTCGGGCAGGCTTTTCAGGAGAAATGCAGCATCAGTTTCTCTATTTCTTACACTTGATTCTCAGGAAGTTCTCAAAGAGATGGAAGAGGGTGCTGATGATGACTGCTCTCCTGACTGGTTTTCTCCAACTGCCTTCAAAACAGTTCACACCCCAACACACTTTCCAAAGCGAAACCAAAAACAATATCTCGAGTTAAGCCTCCTGACCCCTAAAAACCTTGACCTGCCACTTCTGCATATACATCTCCCCCAAGTCACAAAGCTCCTGCTGGGTATTTATCTGAAGACAAGTGATTTCCAGCAAATGTTGTTTTCAAACAAGATCTCTGTGTCTTATCAATGACCCCAGTGGAAAAACATCCCGAGAATCCTTTTCAGTTTTCCCAAATGCGGCACAGTGGTTAGCACTGCAGCCTCACAGCTCCAGGGACCCGGGTTCGATTCTGGGTACTGCCTGTGCGGAGTTTGCAAGTTCTCCCTGTGTCTGCGTGGGTTTTCCCCGGGTGCTCCGGTTTCCTCCCACATCCAAAGATTTGCAGGTAATAGGTAAATTGGCTGTTGTAAATTGCCCCTAGTGTAGGGAGGTGATTACTGTAGGGTTAGTATAAATGGGTGGTTGTTGGTCAGCCAAAGGGCCTGTTTCAGTGCTGTATCTCTAAATAAAATAAATAAAACAATGTCCATAATTCTAAAATACATGAGTCCACAAAAAAAGCTTTAAAAATATAGAAGCACCGTCATAGCAATGCAAATATACACCCAGGTCATTCTGCTGCTGCACCTCCTTTAGAATTGTACCTTTTATTTTATATTGTCTTTCCATGTTCTTCCTACCAAAATGAACTTCTCTGCATTGAAGTTCATCTGTCACCTATCCGTCCATTCCACCAACTTGTCTATGCCATTTTGAAGTTCTACACTATCCTCCTTGCAGTTCACAATGCTTCCAAGTTTTGTATCATCCGCAAACTTTGAAATTGTATCCTGAACCCCAAGGTCTAGGTCGTTATATATCAGGAAAAGCCAGGGTCCCAATACCGACCCCTGGAGAACTCCACGACAAACCTTCCTCCAGCCCAAAAAACATCCATTAACCACTACTGTTTGTTTCCTGTCACTGAGCCAATTTCGTATCCATGTTGCTACCGTCCCTTTTATTCCATGAGCTATAACTTTGCTCACAAATCTGTTGTGTGGCATTGTATCAAACACGTTTTGAAAGTCCTTGCTGAAGCAATCAGTGTCCGAATGCAGCAAGACCTGGACAACATTCAGACTTGGGCTGGTAAGTGGCAAGAAACGAGTGCCAGGCAATGACCATCTCCAACAAGAGAGAATGTAATTGTTTCCCCTTGATGTTCAATGGCATTGCCATTACTGAATCCCTCACCATCAACATCCTGGGGGTTACTATTGACTAGAGGTTTAACTGGACCAACCATATAAATGCTGTGGCTACAAGAGCAGGTCAGAGGCTGGGAAGTCTGCAGTGAGTAACTCGCCTCCCGACGACTCAAAGCCCATAAACCATCTATGAGGCACAAGTCAGGAGTGTGATGGAATGCTCTCTACTTGCCTGGGTGGGTGCAGCTCCAACAACACTCGAGAAGCTCGACACCATCCAGGGAAAAGCAATCCATTTGATCCGCACCCTATCCACCACCTTAAATATTCTCTCCCTCCACCACTGGCGCACAGTGGAAGCAGTGTGTACCATTTACAAGATGCATTGCAGCAACTTGCGAAGGCTCCTTCGACAGCACCTTCCAAACCCACAACCTCTACCACCTAATAGGATAAGGGCAGCAGAAGCAAGGGAACACCATCACCTGCAAGTTCCCCTGCAAGTCACACACCATCCTGACTTGGAACTATATCACCATTTTTGCTGGATCAAAATCCTGGAACTCCCTCCCTAGCAGCACTGTGGGAGTACTTCCACTGTATGGAGTGCAGCGGTTCAAGAAGGTAGCTCACCACCACCTTCTCAAGGACAATTAGGGATGAGCAATAAATGCTGACCTTGCCAGTGATGCTCACATACCATGAATGAATTAAGAAAAAATTGTATTATCAAGGTAATTGGTATGTTTTAGCAAATATTACTTTTAGCATCTGTATAGCTCAGTAACACACTATACAGTACATTTGCAAAATCAGCTATTGTAGAAGAAACAACAAGCACAAATCTCGTGTTTCCTTTATTAATTCAGTGAGTTGTTATTGAGGAAACCACATCTGCTCTGTACATTGACACATCATGCTTATATCCTTGAATTATATGGGTTTAAAATTCTAGATTCTGTTGTGTAATGAAACCATGAAGTTAAAAATCGCTTAAGTTTTTTCATTGCCTAAGTTTCTATTGTGGATTTCAAATGGTACCTTTTGTTTTGAGCTTTGGCAAACTTTTTTCTTTTATTTTTTCAGTTTTCTTTTGTAGTTTCTCTCAAATTGCTTTTGATCTGTTAGCACAAACAACATTTTGTCACCTTATCCTAATGACTTCTTCACGCATGATCCCACACCATGAGGGTTGGCATACTATGTGTGAATTAGATTAGATTAGAGATACAGCACTGAAACAGGCCCTTCGGCCCACCGAGTCTGTGCCGAACATCAACCACCCATTTATACTAATCCTACACTAATCCCATATTCCTACCAAACATCCCCACCTGTCCCTATATTTCCCTACCACCTACCTATACTAGTGACAATTTATAATGGCCAATTTACCTATCAACCTGTAAGTCTTTTGGCTTGTGGGAGGAAACCGGAGCACCCGGAGAAAACCCACGCAGACACAGGGAGAACTTGCAAACTCCACACAGGCAGTACCCGGAATCGAACCCGGGTCCCTGGAGCTGTGAGGCTGCGGTGCTAACCACTGCGCCACTGTGGTAAACATTATAATGGTAAACATTACAGCCAAAGCCATTTCTGTCCGCATCTGTTGTCCACACGCAAGCATGTTCCACCAGAAATCAGCAATCCTGAAAAGAAACAAATCCTGACTGCCCATTTTTTTTCCCTCCACAACTCTTAATCCTGCATGTTGAGGGCCAATTCCAGTACACGACTACTGCTCTGACAGTTAACTCCACTTGGCTAGGATAATAGCCAGACCTCCTCATCTTTAAGGCTAAATAGCATTCCACACAGTATTTTTACAAACTGAGCCATTGGGGCAGCAGTCATTTTTCATTTGATTAGAATATAAATTGCATCTGCATCACAAAGAAAATGATGCACGAAAGTTATTTTTTAAATGAAGACAATGCCTCTTTTTATAACTATTAAAAGTAGATTAATTATTTTCTCACGTCTTCCTGCAGCAAAATTAACGTTGTTGCATGATTGTAGTGTATTTTTATTCTGAAGAAATTACAGTATTCTTCAAAAAACTGCAAATGTCATAAAAAAAAAATATTTTTGAAAACTGTAGTATGTATATCAACATCTGAAAAGAGAAGTTAATATTTCTGATGTAGACCCTTCATCAGATTTGGACCCTTTTTAAGACTAAATGAAAATAAAGGGGGTGAGCAGATAAGAGTCCAGAGTTGGGTATGATGACTCCTGTTGCAGAGAGTCAGTTAATTGTTTTAGCAGCCTCCAAATAGGTTTTTGAAAAGCTGGAACAGGATTTAAAAACTTGTAGATGCTATGCCAAGGTCATTGTGTAAGATAGGCTTGACAGCTAAGTTGCATAGACACTAGCGTTGGAGGTAGAAATCTACCCAATGGGACATTTTCATTTTAAGGGGTTGTTATGGAGAGCTGGAAGAGCAGGGCGGCGCAGTGGTTAGCACTGCAGCCTCACAGCTCCAGGGACCCGGGTTCGATTCTGGGTACTGCCTGTGTGGAGTTTGCAAGTTCTCCCTGTGTCTGCGTGGGTTTTCTCCGGGTGCTCCGGTTTCCTCCCACAAGCCAAAAGACTTGCAGGTTGATAGGTAAATTGGCCATTATAAATTGTCACTAGTATAGGTAGGTGGTAGGGAAATATAGGGACTGGTGGGGATGTTTGGTAGGAATATGGGATTAGTGTAGGATTAGTATAAATGGGTGGTTGATGGTCGGCACAGACTCGGTGGGCCGAAGGGCCTGTTTCAGTGCTGTATCTCTAATCTAATCTAATCTAATCTAAATCTAATCTAAGTCCTGCCTTGCAAGTCTTGAGATCTAGCTTCAAAAACAAGAAATGCTGGAATCACTCAGCAGGTCTGGCAGCATCTGTGGAAAGAGAAGCAGAGTTAACGTTTCGGGTCAGTGACCCTTCTTCGGAACTGACAAATATTAGAAAAGTCACAGATTATAAGCAAGTGAGGTGGGGGTGGGGCAAGAGATAACAAAGGAGAAGGTGCAGATTGGACCAGGCCACATAGCTGACCAAAAGGTCACGGAGCAAAGGCAAACAATATGTTAATGGTGTGTTGAAAGACAAAGCATTAGTACAGATTAGGTGTGAATACACTTGTACTTCTTTCAATGTAGTATACTGTATTCGCTGCTCACAGTGTGGTCTCCTCTACATTGGGGAGACCAAGCGCAGACTGGGTGACCGCTTTGCGGAACATCTCCACTCAGTCCGCAAGCAGGACCCTGAGCTTCTGGTTGCTTGCCATTTCAACACTCCCCCCTGCTCTCATGCTCACATCTCTGTCCTGGGATTGCTGCAGTGTTCCAGTGAACATCAACGCAAGCTCGAGGAACAGCATCTCATCTACCGATTAGGCACACTACAGCCTGCCGGACTGAACATTGAGTTCAATAATTTCAGAGCATGACAGCCCCCCATTTTACTTTCATTTTTAGTTATTTTTTCTTCCTTTTTTTTACATTCTTTTTTACATTTTTTACAATCTTTTTTTGCATTTATTTCATTTCAACTTAGTTTGTTCAGTTTGCTTACCCACTGTTTTTATCAGGTTTTTCTTCAGGTTTGCACTTGCTGCTGTTCAATATTCAGTGTATTCACACCTAATCTGTACTAATGCTTTGTCTTTCAACACACCATTAACATATTGTTTGCCTTTGCTCCGTGACCTTTTGGTCAGCTATGTGGCCTGGTCCAATCTGCACCTTCTCCTTTGTTGTCTCTTGCCCCACCCCCACCTCACTTGCTTATAATCTGTGACTTTTCTAATATTTGTCAGTTCCGAAGAAGGGTCACTGACCCGAAACATTAACTCTGCTTCTCTTTCCACAGATGCTGCCAGACCTGCTGAGTGATTCCAGCATTTCTTGTTTTTGTTTCAGATTTCCAGCATCCGCAGTATTTTGCTTTTATATTATTGAGATCTAGCTTGACTGAAAACAACAGTTAGTCATTTCGAATTCATTGCTGGAATTGCAACATCAAAGCAGCCGCAGTTACTTCTGTCTGTAGAGCAAGCTTAATATTCCCTGGTGACTCACTACTCATCAATAGCAGCTGGTGGCATATTTTCTTGAGTTGCTTGCCGATCAGCACCAGTGAAGCCTCTTGTATCAAATGATGCCCGAGAAGTTAAGTCTGGGGTTTCAGCCATACAGTGGTTTCTGTTGGTCAGTTTCTGAAGAAGGTTCTTAACTCCTGTATGTCTTCTATACCTAAGAAGTACACTCTAGTGGTCAGTATGAGTGGTCTCCTGTGCTTTATAGTTGCCCCCGACAACATTGAGCCTGGAATCTCCTTTGGTACAATAAAGTAATTAGATACCCACTGAGGTTTCCCTCCATGAAAGTGAAGTAACAGGTGTCCAAGTTAGTGGAGCTATCTTTTCCTTCAGACATTTAACTAGACCCAAAGAATATCTCATCAAACAAATGGTCCCTTTTAAGATTGGCTTGTTTGTAAGGGGGAAGAACTGGGTTGTACACTTGATTTGCAGCACTGTGCTTTCACCTCTTAGCACTTCCTTACAAAACGGATTTGTTGGGGATGAAATTTCTTTGTTTCCTCTAGCATTTTGTAAGAAATTACTTAACTCTGTCAACCACTCCTAAAGAATGTGGATCAACAACATAAAGCTGGCTGCAGATTGGGACTAGATTAGTACTGTCTCTGAGTAACTTTAGGATGGCTGTTGTGGGAGATAAAGTTAACACACTGCTTCAATAGGAGGTAGTTGTCTGAGTTTGGGATTCATCCATGTTTTGGCATAGTACAAGAGAGTTCTGTTCTGCAACAATTTTTACTATACTTTCCTTGTGGCTGCTTAATTTTGACACTGTGTTAAAAGTTTCTCATTTGCAACACTGATAACTCAATGAACACAGAACAACCACCAAAAGGAAGAAACTGGGCATGCTTGAAAATGTATACTTATCCTGGTTGTCTGTCCAAAAGATTTGATGTGTATCTCAATGAGTATTTGGATACAAACAGAAAATGCTGGAAATATGCAGCTGGTCCATCTACATCTACCAAAAGCAAAAATGGTTTAATGTTATGGGTGACCTGAATAATTGATTATTTTAGGGCGGCACAGTGGCGCAGTGGTTAGCACCGCAGCCTCACAGCTCCAGCGACCCGGGTTCAATTCCGGGTACTGCCTGTGTGGAGTTTGCAAGTTCTCTCTGTGTCTGCGTGGGTTTCCTCCGGGTGCTCCGGTTTCCTCCCACATGCCAAAGACTTGCAGGTTGATAGGTAAATTGGCCATTATAAATTGCCCCTAGTATAGGTAGGTGGTAGGGAAATATAGGGACAGGTGGGGATGTGGTAGGAATATGGAATTAGTGTAGGATTAGTATGGATGGGTGGTTGATGGTCGGCACAGACTCGGTGGGCCGAAGGGCCTGTTTCAGTGCTGTATCTCTAAACTAAACTAAACTATTAACACTGACTTGTGGTATTACATTGTTAATGAACTTATTAGATTTTAACCAAACTTTTAAGAGTATAATTTTAGTATCGTTTATGCAATTAATGCCAGGTGATTTTATTTTATTTAGAGATACAGCACTGAAACAGGCCCTTCGGCCCACCGAGTCTGTGCCAACCATCAACCACCCATTTATACTAATCCTACACTAATTCCATATTCCTACCACATCCCCACCTGTCCCTATATTTCCCTACCACCTACCTATACTAGGGGCAATTTATAATGGCCAATTTACCTATCAACCTGCAAGTCTTTGGCATGTGGGAGGAAACCGGAGCACCCGGAGGAAACCCACGCAGACACAGGGAGAACTTGCAAACTCCACACAGGCAGTACCCAGAATTGAACCCGGGTCGCTGGAGCTGTGAGGCTGCGGTGCTAACCACTGCGCCACTGGGCATTAATGCAGCATTCGCAGTAAAACTCGGGTTGCTAGCTAAGTCACTAAGATTTCCTCCAGTCGGTTATCTCATGGTGAATTGAGTGTAGTGTAACCTTAGCTTAAGTAAATTCCTCATCAGACATTAGATTAGTGGAAATAAATGGACAAAATGGGACATTCTACTTGTGTACGCATCATTACTAACTTGGAGCGGTAAATCTAAAATATGTTGTTGGGAGCAGTACTTTGCCAAACACACACATCACTGTGAAATGTATAACTCCACAACCGTTTGAGTTCATGATTATATGGAGTCAGAGATTTTTAGGTTATTACCATAACCAAACTGTGATGTATCTTAGTTCTAAAACACATTCAGCAACTTTAAGATGAAATATTTTATGCAAATATAGCGTAGAACATAACTGAGTTTAGTAAACTTTGAATTTAAACCTTGTTAAAAGAAAGCCAGTGTATATCTTTGCCTGAAAATACCTTCAATATCACCTTAAAAAGAAACTAGTATTCGTTTGCCATTTTCATGTTTCAAGATAATTCATTCAATTTGTGTAGTATTTATTATAATATGCAGGACTAATCATTCTTTTTGGTATGTTCAGCGATTTTCATTTTCCTCTAACAAATGACCATGAGCTAATTTGTTGGATTTTTTCCACAATCTGTTGAGACTTCGTGTTCAACAAAGAGGGCAGTAATCTTTTCAAGCAGTTCATTAAGCAGCCATTTGTCATCCATCTGCAGTGATGTGAACAAAGTCGTAAAGGATCCTTGTTTAAAAGTGCAAAATTGTATTGCAAGTTCTTGTAGTGACTGCTGTTAGTAATTGTGAAGGTGATTTCCTTTTATCAGACATAAACTGCAGTAACCTAAAGGCTTAATGTTATTGATCCTGGCTTTCTTAGTAAAATAACACAACAGAATTAATGATTAAAAACGCAACAGATGTGTAGCTAACTAACTTTAATGTCCAAAGTGGTTTTTCATCAATTAATAAAAGCCTTTGAAGGCAGAGAGAGGCATTCATTTTAATTCTTTTACATTAAGTAGCATAAAGAAATATATTACAAAGTGTTTGTGGTAGCAATTCTTGCATTAAAATATTTTTAAGATCCCTTTGCTATTTCTTGCTAGAATTTTTTATTTGTTATCTGTAAACCTTACAGCCTTAGATTTTGGCTCTGTTCCTATATACTTTTTCAATTTTACTTTTTCATAACATTTATTATATTTTCAGGAGCATATTCTTTGATATATGTTGCCCATTGCTGAGGTTCAATTGCATTTTTTCACTTAATATTTTAAGTCTTAGAATCATAGTTACAGCACAGAAAGGAGGTCATTCAGACCATTGTGTCCATGTCAGTTCTCCGCAAGAGCAACTCAGCTGGTCCCACAATCCCATCCTTTGCCTGTAGCCCTGCAAATGTTTTATTTTCCGGTGCTTAACCAATTCCATTTTGAAAGCCGCGATTGTATCTGCCTCCACCATGCTCTCAGGTAGTGCATTTCAGATCCTAACCACTTGCTGTGTTAGAAAGTTTTTTCTCGTGTCGCCATTTGTTCTTTTGCAAATCACCTTAAATTGGTACTCTCTGGTTCAGAACCCTTCCGCCATTGGGAACAGTTTGTCCCTACTCTGTCTAGACCGCTTGTGATTTTGAACACTTGTATCAAATCTCCTGTCAGCCTTCTCTAAGGAGAACAACCCCAGCTTCTCCAATCAATCCATGTAACTGGTTCCAGGCATGAGGGACTTCATTTTTGTAAATCTTTTCTGCACCATATCTAAAGCCTTCACATCCTTCCTAAAGTGTGGTGACAAGAATCAGACACAGTCCTCCAGTTTAGGCCGCACCAGAGTTTTCTAAAGGTTCATCATAACTCCCTTGCTTTTGTACTCTATGCCTCTGTTTATAAAGTCCAGGATCTTTATATATCTTTTAACCACTTTCTCAATCTGCACTACCACCTTCAAAAATTTGTGCACATATAGCCTCAGGTGTTTCTGTTCCTGCACCTCCTTTAGGATTATGCCCTTTATTTTATATTGCTTCTCTTCATTCGTCCCACCAAAATGTACTACTTTGCACTTCTCCACATTAAATTTCATCTGCCATGTGTCTGCCCATTCCACCCATGTCCTCTTAAAAGTTGAGCACTATGCTCCTCACAGTAATGTATTGAAAGCACATGAAAACTCGGCTACAAAGACTCATGGACTGTCTCTGCCATGCCTGTAACTTGTTCTCCTTGACTATAAGTGTTAAGAAAACCATGATCATGGAACAAGGTGTTGCATCTCCATCCCTCATCACACTAAATAACACCCCACTGGAAGTGGTTAGCAAATTGTTACCTTGGGTCCATGGTGACAGACAATCTGCCCCTTGATGCAGAGCTTGATACACACAGATACACGCTACCACCTTTGGCCGACATGCGAAACGCGCATGGGATAACACCAAGCTGACCTTTCGAACCAAGCTGATTGTTGAAAAGGCCTGTGTTCTCATAACTTTCTGTATGGCTGTGAAACATGGGCAACTTACAGCTACCAGGAAAAGAAGCTCAATAATTTCCATCTTCGCTGACTGTGGCATATTATGGGTATATTCTGGCAGGACAAAATCACAAATGTGCCAGTCCTCTCAAAGGCAAAGCTCCCAAGTGTGTTGGCACGAATCAAACAGAGGCAGCTTCGATGGATCACACTTGTCTGCATACTCAAGGACATTCTGTATGGTGAGGGGAGGTGGTGACATAGTGGTATTGTCACTGGACTGGTGACCCAGGGTATTGCTCTGGGTACATGGGTTCAAATCCCACCACAGCATTGAATTTGATTAATAAATCTGGAATTAAAAAGCTAGTCTAATGATGGCCATGAAACCATTGTCGATTGTTGTAAAAACCCATCTGGTTCACTAACGTCCTTTAGGGGAGGAAATCTGCTGTCCTTACCTGTTCTGGCCTACATGTGACTCCAGACCCACAGCAATGTGGCTAACTCTTACATGCCCTCTGAAATGGTCTAGCAAGCCACTCAGTTGTATCTAACCGCTACGAAGTCAACAAAAAGGAATTAAGCCGGACGGACCACCCGGTATCAACCTAGGCACCGGAAACGACAACGGCAAACCCAGCCCTGTCGACTCTGTAAAGTCCTCCTTACTAACATCTGGGGGCTTGTACCAAAGATGGGAGAGCTGTCCCACAGACCAGTCAAGCAACAGCCTGACATAGTCATACTCACGGAATCGTACCTGACAGACAATGTCCCAGACACTGCCATCGCCACTGTCCCACCGGCAGGACAGACCCAGCAGAGGTGGTGGCACAGTGCTATACAGTTGGGAGGGAGTTGCCTTGGGAGTCCTCAACATCGACTCTGGACCCCATGAAGTCTCATGGCATCAGGTCGAACATGGGCAAGGAAACCTCCTGCAGCATGCGATAGACAGAGCTAAGCGATCCCATAACCAACGGATCAGATCTAAGCTCTGCAGTCCTGCCACATCCAGCCGTGAATGGTGGTGGACAATTGAACAACTAACTGGAGGAGGTGGCTCCACAAATATCCCCAACCTCAATGATGGGGGAGCCCAGCACGTCAGTGCAAAGGATAAGGCTGAAGCATTTGCAACAATCTTCAGCCAGAAGTGCCGAGTTGATGATCCATCTCGGCCTCCTCCTGAAGCCCCCAGCATCACAGATGCCAGACTTGCCAATTCGATTCACTCCGCGTGATATCAAGAAACGACTGAAAGCACTGGATACTGCAAAGGCAATGGGCCCTGACAATATTCCAGCAATAGTACTGAAGACCTGTGCTCCTGAACTTGCCGCACCCCTAGCCAGGCTGATCCAGTACAGCTACAACACTAGCATCTACCCTGCAATGTGGAAAATTGCCCAGGTATGTCCTTTACACAAAATGCAGGACAAGTCCAACCCGGCCAACTACTGCCCCATCAGCCTACTTTCAATCATCAGTAAAGTGATGGAAGGTGTCATCAACAGTGCCATCAAGCAGCACTTTGCTTAGCAATAACCTGCTCAGTGATGCTCAGTTTGGGTTCAGCCAGGGCCACTCAGCTCCTGACCTCATTACAGCCTTGGTTCAAACATGGACAAAAGAGCTGAACTCAAGAGGTGAGGTGAGAGTGACTGCTCTTGACATCAAGGCAGCATTTGACCGATTATGGCATCAAGGAGCCCTAGCAAAACTGAGGTCAATGTGAATCAGGGGAAAACCCTCCGCTGGCTGGAGTCAAAGCTAGTGCAAAGGAAGATGGTTGTGGTTGTTGGAGGTCAATCATCTGAGTTCCAGGACATCAATGCAGGAGTTCCTCAGGGTAGTGTCCGAGGCCCAAACATCTTCAGCTGCTTCATCAATGACCTTCCTTCAATCATAAGGTCAGAAGTGGGGATGTTCGCTGATGATTGCACAATGTTCAGCACCATTCGTGACACCTCAGATACTGAAACAACCTGTGCAGAAATGCAGCAAGACTTGGACAATATCCAGGCTTGGGCTGATAAGTGGCAAGTAACATTTGGGCCACACAAGTGCCAGGCAATGACCATCTCCAACAAGAGAGAATCTAACCATCTCCCCTTGACATTCAATGGCATTACCATCGCTGAATCCCGCACTATCAACATCTTAGGGGCTACCATTGACCAGAAACTGAACTGGAGTAGCCATATAAATACCGTGGGTACAAGAGCAGGTTAGAGGCTAGGAATCCTGAGGCAAGTAACTCACCTCCTGACTCCCCAATTCCTGTCCACCATCTACAAGGCACGTCAGGAGTGTGATGGAATACCCTCCACTTGCTTGGATGGGTGCAGCTCCAACAACACTCAAGAAGCTCGACACCATCCAGGAAAAAACAGCCCGCTTGATTGGCACCCCATCTACAAACATTCACTCACTCCATCATCGACGCACAGTGGCAGCAGTGTGTACCATGTACAAGATGCACTGTAGCAACGCACCAAGGCTCCTTAGACAGCACCTTCCAAACCCACAACCTCTACCACCTAGAAGGACAAGGGCAGCAAATGCATGGGAACACCACCACCTGCAAGTTCCCCTCCGTCACACACCATCCTGACTTGGAACTGTATCGTCGTTCCTTCACTGTCGCTGGGTCAAAATCCTGGAACTCCCTTCATAACAGCACTGTGGGTATACCTACCCCACATGGACTGCAGCAGTTCAAGAAGGCAGCTCACCACCACCTTCTCGAGGGCAATTAGGGATGGGCAATAATTGCCAGTCTGGCCAGCGATTCCCACATCCCATGAATGAATATAAAAAAAGGTAGCTGGGGCCAGGCAACCAGTGGGGCATCCAAAGCTCCACTACAGGGATGCTTGCAAGCATTACATGAAGGCCCTAAATGTCGTCAGTGCACCTAGGATTCATTAGCGGGCAAAAGAGGGAAATGGTGACACATCCTGTGTGATGACCCATGACTACAACAGCTTGACGACAGGTCCCAATGTCAAAAACAACAATTCACAGTGTCACTTGGTAGCTTCACAAGCCACACTTGTGGCAGAACCTGCCTGTCAAGGATTGGCCTTCACAGCCATCAGCAAAGGTGCACCAAGAGAAGGCACTCACCTAAATGGATTGTTTGCTGTGAGTCTATCATCTTTCGTAGATGTTAGGATGCCAACCAGAATCTATTGAAAGCAGCCATGGCTATTTGAGAATTTGAATGCAATTTAAAAATCTAGTAATAAAAAAACTTTATTGGCGAAAGTGACCATGCAGCTGTGAAGTTACCTTTAAAAGCTAACTGGTTCGCTACTTTCTTTTTGGTCTGACCTGCATTTGACTGCAGTCTCATGCCAACATGGTTGATTATTAATTGCCTGTTGAAATGGTGTAGCAAGCTACTCCATTGCATCAAAATGCTATAGTGGATCAAGAAGGCTCACCATCTTCTCTGTGGCATTTGGTTGGACTGTAAGCGACCCCCATGTTCTGAGAATATGTTTTTTAAAAAATGCAGGCAATAGATCTTACACTCAAAATTCTTTTCTAAAGATGAATGATTTCAAAAGGAAATTGGATAGGCACTTAAGGGAAATAAACTTGCAGGGCTACAGGAATGCAGGGGAATGGGACTGATTGGATTGCTCTGTAGAGAGCCGGCATGGGCTGAATGGCCTCCTCCTGTACCGTAATGACTCTGAATTGCAGATGCTTGGTTTTTGTGAAGTTTATCAATTCTTTTTTAATTCCAGTTTTTTTCTTGTCGTCTTAGTGTACCTGCCGGAATGACATGGTCAAGATATCCATGGATATCTTTATAGAAAAATTTCAGCCAAGCAGGTACACACTCTGGAAGCAAGGGAAGGACATTCAAACTATTGATCACACAAAACCCACTCCAGAGTCAACTCCTGAGCTGGAGACTTGGCAGAAACAAAGAAAAGCAATTCAAAAGAAGCCTGGAATGCCTATGAGCAGGTAACTTATTCAGTTCATAATAATCTGGAGATATTGGGGCATTGGGGCGGGCAATAAACAAAGAAATAACTAATGCCTGTAAAAATGGTACGGCAATTATCATGGGGGATTTTAATCTACATGTAGTTTGGTCGAACCAGCTCAGTCAGGGTAGCCTTGAGGAAGAATTCGTTGAGTGTATCCGTGATAGTTTTCTTGAACAGTATGTAATGGAACCGACGAGGGAGCAAGCTATCCTAGATCTAGTACGGTGTAATGAGACAGGAATAATTAATGACCTCATAGTTAGGGATCCTCTTGGAAGGAGTGATCACAGTATGGTTGAATTTAGAATACAGATGGAGAGTGTGAAGATAAAATCCAATACCAGGGTCCTGTGCTTGAACAAGGGGGACTACAATAGAATGAGGGAGGACTTGGCTAAAGTGGACTGGAAACAAAGATTTTACGGTGGGACAGTTGACGAGCAGTGGAGGACTTTCAAAGCAATTTTTCAAAGTGTTCAGCAAAAGTATATTCCAGTGAAAAGGAAGGACTGGAAGAAAAGGGGTAATCTGCCATGGGTGTCTAAGGAAATAAGGGAGGCTATCAAATTGAAAAAGAAGACATACAAAGTTGCCAAAAGCAGAATGAAACTAGAAGATTGGGAAAACTTTAAAGGTCAACAGAAAGCTACAAAAAGAGCTATAAAGAAAAGTAAGATGGAACATGAGAAAAAACTAGCACAGAATATAAAGACAGATAGCAAAAGTTTCTATAAATATATAAAACGAAAAAGAGTGGCTAAAGTAAACGTTGGTCCTTTAGAGGATGAGAAGGGGAATTTAGTTATGGGATATGATGAAATGGCCGAGGCGTTGAACAGGTATTTTGTATCGGTCTTCACAGTGGAGGACATTAATAACTTGCCAGTAATTGACAAAGAGACGAACGTAGGTGAGGACCTGGAAACAATCATTATTACGGAAGAGGTAGTGTTGGGCAAGCTAATGGAGCTAAGGATTGATAAGTCTCCTGGCCCTGATGGAATGCATCCCAGGGTACTAAAAGAGATGGCGGGAGAAATAGCAGGTGCACTGACGGTAATTTTCCAAAATTCGCTGGACTCTGGGGTAGTCCCAGTTGATTGGAAAACAGCAGATGTGACGCCACTGTTTAAAAAGGGAGGTAGACAAAAGATGGGGAATTATAGACCGGTTAGCTTAACCTCTGTAGTGGGGAAGATGCTTGAGTCTATTAGGGTGGCACAGTGGTGCAGTGGTTAGCACCGCAGCCTCACAGCTCCAGTGACCTGGGTTCAATTCCGGGTACTGCCTGTGTGGAGTTTGCAAGTTCTCCCTGTGTCTGCGTGGGTTTCCTCCGGGTGCTCCGGTTTCCTCCCACATGCCAAAGACTTGCAGGTTGATAGGTAAATTGGCCATTAGAAATTGCCCCTAGTATAGGTAGGTGGTAGGGAAAATATAGGGACAGGTGGGGATGTGGTAGGAATATGGGTTTAGTGTAGGATTAGTATAAATGGGTGGTTGATGGTCGGCACAGACTCGGTGGGCCGAAGGGCCTGTTTCAGTGCTGTATCTCTAAACTAAACTAAACATTATCAAGGAAGAAATAGCAGGGCATCTCGATAGAAATTGTCCCGTTGGGCAGACGCAGCATGGGTTCATGAAGGGCAGGTCATGCTTGACAAATCTTTTGGAATTCTATGATGACATTACGAGCAAGATGGACAATGGGGACCCAGTGGATGTGGTGTACCTAGATTTCCAAAAGGCCTTCGACAAGGTGCCGCACAAGAGGCTGCTGCATAAGATAAGGATGCATGGCGTCGGGTAAAGTATCAGCGTGGATAGAAGATTGGTTGACTAACAGGAAGCAGAGAGTGGGGATAAATGAGTGCTATTCTGGTTGGCAATCAGTCACTAGTGGTGTGCCTCAGGGATCGGTGTTGGGACCGCAATTATTTACAATTTATATAGATGATTTGGAGTTGGGGACCACGTGTAGGGTGTCAAAGTTTGCAGATGACACTAAGGTGAGTGGCAGAGCAAAGTGTGCAGATGACTGTGAAACTTTGCAGAGGAACATAGATACATTGAGTGAGTGGGCAAAGGTCTGGCAGATGGAATACAATGTTAATAAATGTGAAGTCATTCATTTCGGTAGGAGTAACAGTAAAAAGGATTATTACTTGAATGGTAAAAAGTTGCAGCATGCTGCTATGCAGAGGGACCTAGGTGTCCTTGTGCATGAATCGCAGAAGGTTGGTCTGCAGGTACAGCAAGTAATTAGGAAGGCAAATGGAATTTTGTCCTTCATTGCTAAAGGGATTGAGTTTAAAAGCAGAGAGGTTATGTTGCAGCTGTATAAGGTACTGGTGAGGCCGCACCTTGAGTACTGTGTGCAGTTTTGGTCTCCTTACTTGAGAAAGGATATACTGGCACTGGAGAGAGTGCAGAGGAGGTTCACTAGGTTGATTCCGGAGTTGAGGGGGTTGGCTTATGAGGAGAGTGAGTAGATTGGGATTATATTCATTGGAGTTCAGAAGAATGAGGGGGGATCTTATAGAAACATATAAAATCATGAAGGGAATAGATAAGATACAAGTAGAGAGGATGTTTCCACTGGCAGGTGAAGCTGGGACAAGAGGGCATAGCCTCAAGATTAGAGGGAGCAGATTTAGGATTGAATTAAGAAGGAACTTCTTCACCCAGTGGGTTGTTAATCTATGGAATTCCTTGCCCAGTGAAGTAGTTGACGCTTCTTCAGTAAACGTCTTTAAAGCTAAGGTAAATATCTTTTTGAACAATAAAGGAATTAAGGGATACGGTGGGAGCGCGGGTAAGTGGATCTGAGTCCACGAAAAGATCAGCCATGATCTTATTGAATGGCGGAGCAGGCTCGAGGGGCCGGACGGCCTACTCCTGCTCCTAGTTCTTATGATCTTATATGCAACACAAGTTAGTTATGGGGCTGAAATTTTTCAAAATCAGTTAATTTGCTGGCAAAATTGGTGAACTAATTTTGTCATTCCTGATGTGATAGAGTCAAAGAGAGATACAGCACTGAAACAGGCCCTTCAGCCCACTGAATCTGTGCCGACCAACAACCACCCATTTATACTAATCCTACATTAACCCCATATTCCCTACCACATCCCCACCATTCTCCTACCACCTACCTACATTAGGGGCAATTTACAATGGCCAATTTACCTATCAACCTGCAAGTCTTTGGAGCACCCGGTGGAAACCCACGCGGTCACAGGGAGAACTTGCAAACTCCCACAGGCATTACCCAGAACCGAACCCGGGTCGCTGGAGCTGTGAGGCTGCGGTGCTAACCGCTGCGCCACTGTGCCACCCCGATCCTTGAACGAGCTTTCTTTCATAAATGTTTTGTTGAGATCACATCTGGAATACTGTGTGCAGTTTTGGCCTTCACGTTTAAGAAAGGATATACTTGCATTGGAGGCAGAGCACCGAAGGTTCGCTAGATTGGTCCCTGGGATGAGGAGGTTGACCTATGATAGGCTAAATAAATTGGGCTTGTAATCTCTGGCAGTTAGAAGATGAGATGTGATCTCATTGAAATATATAAGATTCTAAAGGGGCTGGATAGGGTAGGCACTGAGATTATTTTCCGCTGGTCGAGGAATCTAAAACATGAAGCACAGTCTTAGGACAAGGGGCCGATCATTTAGGACTGAGATGAGGAGAAATTACTTCACTCAAAGGGTATTGAAACTTTGGAATTCTGTATCCCAGAGGGTTGTGGATGCTCCATCGTTGAATACATTTAAAGAACAAAGAACAGTACAGCACAGGAACAGGCCATTCGGCTCTCCAAGCCTGCGCCGATCTTGATGCCTGCCTAAACTAAAACCTTCTGCACTTCCGGGGTCCGTATCCCTCTATTCCCATCCTTTTCATGTATTTGTCAATATGCCTCTTAAACGTCTCTATGGTACCTGCTTCCACCACCTCCCCCGGCAACAAGTTCCAGGCACTCACCACCCTCTGTGTAAAGAACTTGCCTCGCACATCCCCTCTAAACTTTGCCCCTCTCACCTTAAACCTATGTCCCCTAGTAACTGACTCTTCCACCCTGGGAAAAAGCTTCTGACTATCCACTCTGTCCATGCCGCTTATAACTTTGTAAACCTCTATCATGTCGCCCCTCCACCTCCGTCGTTCCAGTGAAAACAATCCGAGTTTATCCAACCTCTCCTCATAGCTAATGCCCTCCAGACCAGGCAACATCCTGGTAAACCTCTTCTGTACCCTTTCCAAAGCCTCCACGTCCTTCTGGTAGTGTGGCGACCAGAATTGCACGCAATATTCTAAGTGTGGCCTAACTAAAGTTCTGTACAGCTGCAGCATGACTTGCCAATTTTTATACTCTATGCCCCGACCGATGAAGGCAAGCATGCCGTATGCCTTCTTGACTACCTTATCCACCTGCGTTGCCACTTTCAGTGACCTGTGGGCCTGTACGCCCAGATCTCTCTGCCTGTCAATACTCCTAAGGGTTCTGCCATTTACTGTATACTTCCCACCTGCATTAGACCTTCCAAAATGCATTACCTCACATTTGTCCGAATTAAACTCCATCTGCCATTTCTCCACCCAAGTCTCCAACCGATCTATATCCTGCTGTATCCTCTGACAATCCTCATCATTATTCGCAACTCCATCAACCTTTGTGTCGTCCGCAAACTTACTAATCAGACCAGTTACATTTTCCTCCAAATCATTTATATATACTACAAAGAGCAAAGGTCCCAGCACTGATCCCTGCGGAACACCACTAGTCACATCCCTCCATTTAGAAAAGCACCCTTTCACTGCTACCCTCTGTCTTCTATGATCGAGCCAGTTCTGTATCCATCTTGCCAGCTCCCCATTGATCCCGTGTGACTTCACCTTTTGTATCAGTCTGCCATGAGGGATCTTGTCAAAGGCTTTACTGAAGTCCATATAGATAACATCCTTCCTTCATCAATCATCTGGGTCACTTCCTCAAAAAAGTCAATCAAATTAGTGAGACACGACCTAAGGATGAGAGAGACAAATTTTTGGTGTGTCAGGCAATCAAGGGATATGGCAAGCGGGTGGGAAAGTGGAGTTGAATCCTAAGATCAGCCATGATCATTTTGAATGGCGGACCAGGCTTGATGGGCTGTATGGTCTACTCCTGCTTCTATTTCTTGCGTTCTTGTATGTGCAAGTATTTTCAGTAGTGGGTCATTGTAATCCAAACATTAAATATGCAGTTTGAAAATACTCATTTCTTACCATTAATGTTCGAAACCTTGTTTAAAAATACTTGTTGGAAAATATCTGTTCTCAAAACATTATGGAATTAATTGCTTTAGATTTTATTTTGATATGGCAATGATAATTTCAGGATTAGTTGCTTAGGGAAAAGGTTTATGAGGATACAGTTAATTTTATCCAAGATAGTTCCAACCTAACCATCATATCTTTTGTAGTCTCTATCAGTTAAGAACTCGATCTAAAAAGGTAAAAACTCTGGAAGATGAAACAACATTGCGAAAACCTGTGGCTAAAGAAACAACTGCAGCTGAAACATTTACAGATGTTATTAATATTAAAGAAGACCCCAGTGGAGGAACACAGAAAAAAGAGTCTAGCAGTACAGAAGTAATGAATACTGGAGAAGAAAATTTTGAGGAAATCCAGCTGGATCAGAACATTTTGGATAAAGCCCAGTCACCAGGTGAGAGAGAGATTGATTTGTGTGTTCCCTTCTGTAAATAGTTCAAAGCCATGAATCTTCAATGACGGTGCAGTATCAAGTTATCTGTTTCATAGTGCCTTTCAATGTCAGTTAACCTACAGAAATGTGCTGAACATTACAGTCATTCTCACTGTTGGTGCATCATTGTATTGCATGATGCGGCATTGAGTAGAACTTCTCTGATTTTGTTATTGCTATGTGCTGAGTTACTTTATTTCATTGGAGAGGCAGTTGGAGTGCTACAATTGATATTGCTGTTGCTTAGCCCAGGGCAAGGAAATGAGTCACATGGTTTGCTTTTGATCCTATCCTGAAGTCCTTCCTGGAAATGCATATTACTGGATGTTGGTTGAGGACAAGGTCGGACTTGGGTTGTCCACTACAGTTGAATAAACCTTTTGGCACTGAAATGAAGAACAATCTCTCGAGTAAGGTGGTGAAGGACTACTGCTACCTGTGGAGCTATATCCCTTCATGAGTCATCATTCAATGGTAGAGGGGTGAAGGATTAAAAAGTGGAGAACAATTTAAGAAGTTATGAAATGTCTGGGAAGCAGTATTGGTTAGTGATTTGTAATAAAATAACCAGGTGTTACAGAAAGGTGGAATGGGGCGTGTGGGGCTCCCACTGTTCATCTCCCAACTGCCTGCAGTCGTGCTTTGTTAAAATGTCACGTTAGCCTCTGAGTGTCTTTCGGGTCAAATAAACAGACAAATGACAGGTTTTCTTGTTGGTTAAAAGAATTAACTATTTTTCCACAATTCCCGAACTGGTTGCAACGTCACCCACACACACATTCGCTCACACACACATACACAAGAATAGATAGAGTGTTTAGAAGAATGAGAGGAATCTCATAGAAACCTATAAAATTCTAACAGGACTAGACAAGCTAGATGCAGGGAGGGTGTTCCCGATGGCAGGGGAGTCCAGAACCAGGGGTCACAGTCTCAGGATACGGGGTATGCCATTTAGAACCGAGATGAGAAATTTCTTCACTCAGAGGATGGTGAACCTGTGGAATTCTGTACCGCAAAAGGCAGTGGAGGTCAAGTCATTAAATATATTCAAGAAGGAGATAGATATATTAATGCCAAAGGAATCAAGGATATGGGAAGAAAGCAGGAACGCATACTGAATTAGACGATCAGCCATGATCTTTTTTTGAATGGCGGAACAGGCCCGAAGGGCCAAATGGCCTACTCCTATTTTCTATGTTTCTATGTGAGAAAAGGTTGAGTTTAAAGTTCAAAGTGAGCTAAGTGTTCATGGTTTACAGTAAACCTGTTGAATCTTCTCAGGAGGACAGAATTTTAAAGATGCAGGTCTGGGTGTTTGTGGTCTTAAACTTGTTGAGGTTTTGTAGAGTTCTAGTGGTTCTAACTCAGCACAAAGATGGAGGTGTGAACGTTGTTACCTTCACTGATGGAAAGTCTTAAAATCACTTTATGATGTCTCTGCTGTAGTGGTTGTTTAGTTATTGTTCAGCAGGGTTCTTCTTGCTTGGCTGGATCTCTTGCACAGCCTCTAGCTGGACTGCTTTATCTTCCCTCTCTTTCCAAAGGGCTACCCTTTTAAGGTAAAAATCCATCACATTAGGGTTTCAGTAAGGAGATACATGGCCCTCTTCCCTGGTGTGACCACAATGGGCCAGGATCTGGTAACCATGGCTATTGATTGAGGTCTGAATGGGGACCATTCTGGTAACACGGTGCTACTTCACACCCATTCATTTTGGTTTGGGCTGTGAGTCAGTCTGTCTCCAGAATCCTTTGTTATTTCATTAATGTCGATAAGAGTCATTAATGTGCAATAGTGCTCTTTTCAATTTCAAAGGGGTTCTCCCCAGAGCTATTTCTGACGAGTTTAACAGTTCCATCTTTTCAAACAGGTTTGTTGATTTCGAGTACAGGAGGGGTCACGTGACCGTTGCTCCATTTTGACCAGGACAAATGTCCATGTACATGTTTGTTTAACGGTTAACTTTTTCATTCATAATGCTTCCATTTCATTGTTTATTTCATCACGGCTCCTTCTGTGCATGATACAGGCAATGAATTAAAATATACAGAGTAACTAAAAATATATATTTAAACAAAATATTATGGATGCTGGTATCTGAAATAGCAAGAGAAAATGCTGGAAACTCTCAGCAGGTCAGGCAGCATCTGTGGAGCGAGAAACAGAGTTAATATTTCAGGCTGATCGATAAGAATAAAACAAAGAGGTTTGTGAGATGGTAGAGGGCAGGAATGATCAAATGACAAAAGTGAGGATGATGCGAGGGAAAATCAGCTGATAATGGGACAAGCATAGAAACAAAAGATGGGTCCAGGGGAGCTGTAAATGCTTACAACAGGCTAGCAGAGGAGGAGGGAGGCATGTAAAATCTGGCAAACACCTTGTATGCACATATGCATTGGCAATGTTTGGAAGATTCCCATAGTTTGGAAGTATCGTGAAGGAATTTCAGGTAAGCCCCAGGGGTGTAGACCACCCCATCGGCCATATACTGGTAGGGAATCCCTACCACAAGTGCCAGCCTGTACCTTGCCAACCTTCACTACCAGCATCTGCTATCTTAAGAGAAAATTGGAGTGTTGATTAAGAACTAAAGTTGTTAAACTTGGTGCTAAGGCTGGAAGACTGTAAAGTATTCGGGAAAAGAGGAAGTGCAGGCTTTGAAAGCTGGAAAACTGGGAATTATGATCCTTTGGGACTTGCAGAATTTCCTTCAATTCCAATTCATGATTAATCAGACTTTGGGTTCGTTACTTTTTCAGTGCTCCAGTGTCATTCAGCAAAGAGGATAATTATAATATGCTAAAACAATAGTTCTGTATCAGTGCAAGCTGAAGTAAAGCTCCAAAACTGCACTACAGTGGGTTGGTGTGGATGTATTCAACAACAGCAACAGTTAGCTTTTGTATAGTATCTTAAAGATAGGAAAATGTTCCAGGGTGCTTCAAAGAAGAGTAATCAGACAAAATTTTACGCTGAGTCAAAGAAGGAGACACTAAAGTGGGTGACTGAAAGTTGAATCAAAGTGGTAGTTTTAAGGAGGATTTTAAAGGAACAAGAAAGGTGAAGAATCAGAGTGGTTTATGGAGTGAATTCCAGAGGTTAGTGTCCAGATGGCAGAAGGCAGATATTGTAGTGATGGGCCGAAGGGAGTGCTGAGGTCAGAGTTGGAGAAACGTAGACGTCCCAGAGGGTTGAGGACTGGAGGAGGAATCATTGATAAGGAGCGGCATGTCCACGAAAGGATTTTCACATGAGGATAAGAATTTTACCTAAGAGGTTTTGGAGGGCCAATGTCGGTCAATGAACACAGAAGTAATGGGGTAAGTGGGACTTGGTGCGGGTTAGGATACAAACGGCAGAGTTTATACACGCTGAATTTTATAGAGGATGGGCGGCCAGCCAGGACAGCATTGGAATATTGGAGTCTGGATAACAAACACATAGATGAGAGTTTTGGCAGTAAATGGGCAGAGATGGGTGATGTTATGAAGACTGTGGTAGAAGTAGTTATCTTTATGATGGAGAGGATATGGCATCAGCAACTCGGCTCGAGGTCAAATAGAATGCTGAAGTTGCAAGCGGTCAGCTCAAACTTGAGACAGTGGCCAAGGAAAGGGATGGAACCTGGTATGACGATATTGATTATATGGTGAGGCCAAAGAGGAGACCTTCCATCTTTCCAGCATTAACTGGGGGGAAATTGTACATTGACTGACAAGCTAGCTAATCATACAGAGGCAGTGGGAGGATCAAGAGAGAAGATTGAGAGTTGGAGCTGGGTCTTCAGTGGAACCTGCCGCCATGTCTTTGTATGATGCCATCAGCATGTATAAGAGGAGGGGGGAGTCAAGGATAGATCCATGGGGATGCCAGAGGTAAAGTTGTGGGGTGGATGCATATTTTCTCATTCATTACTAGCAAAGTATGAATTTGTTGTTTTCAGAAAACGAGTAGGAAATTTTTTTTAAAAGTATTTCATATCACTGTTAAAATACTTTATGGTGCATTTAATTACTAAAATTATATGCACATTTTTAAATTAGCATGCTGTCTTTGAAACGTAGGCTAAATTACTGAGTTATGTGCAAACTTCACATGGTCTGCTACTATTAACAAGCTAAAAGGGTGATGAGGTTGCTTTGAGAGATCAACGTCAACCTTTGGTAAAATGAATGAAGTTCTGCTGAAAGATTGATTGTGTGAAAATAGAAGGAATATATAATAGTCATAGAGTTATACAGCACAGAAACAGACCCTCCGGCCCATCGTGTCTGTGCCAGCCATCAAGCACCTAACTATTCTAATCCCATTTTCCAGCACTTGGCCTGTAGCCTTGTATGCTATGGCGTTTCAAGTGCTCATCTAAATACTACTTAAATGTTGTGAGGGTTCCTGCCTCTACCACCTCTTCAGGCAGTGTGTTCCAGATTCCAACCACACTGAGTGAAAAAATATTTCCTCAAATCCCCTCTAAACCTCCTGCCCCTTACCTTAAATCTATGCCCCCTGGTTATCGACACCTCCGCTAAGGGAAAAAGTTTCTTCTTATCTGCCCTATCAATGCCCCTCATAATTTTGTAAAACTCAATCATGTCCCCCCTCAGCCTTCTCTGCTCTAAGGAAAAGAACCCTAGTCTTTTCGGTCTCTCTTCATAGCTGAAATGCTCCAGCCCAGGCAACATCCTGGTAAATCTCGTCTGCACCCTCTCCAGGACAATCGCATCCTTCCTATAGTGTGGTGCCCAGAACTGTACACAGTACTTCAGCTGTGGCCTAACTAGCGTTTTATACAGCTCCATCATAACCTCCCTGCTCTTATATTCTGTGCCTCAGCTAATAAAGGCAAGTTTCCCATACCACCTTATCTACCTGTGCTGCTGCCTTCAGTGATCTATGGACACCAAGGTCCCTCTGACCCTCTGTACTTCCTAGGGTCCTACCATCTATTGTATATTCTCTTGCTTTGTTAGTCCTCCCAAAATGCATCACCTCATACTTCTCAGGATTAAATTCCATTTGCCACTGCTGCGCCCATCTTACCAGTCCATCTACATCGTCCAGTAATCTAAGGCTTTCCTCCTCACTATTTACGACGCCACCAATTTTCGTGTCATCGCGAAGTTACTTATCATACCTCCTATATTCACGCCTAAATCATTAATGTACACTACAAACAGCAAGGGTCCCAGCACTGATCCCTGTGGTACACCACTGGTCACAGGCTTCCACTCGCAAAAATACCCCTCGACCATCACCCTCTGCCTCCTGCCATTAAGCCAATTTTGGATCCAATTTGCCAAATTGCCCTGGATCTCGTGGACTGATACCTTCTTAACCAATCTCCCATGCGGGACCTTATCAAAAGCCTTACTGAAATCCATGTATACTACATCAACTGCTTTACCCTCATCTACACATCTAATCACCTCCTCGAAAAATTCAATCAAGTTTGTTAGAGATGATCTCCCCCTGACAAAGCCATGCTGACTGTGCCTGATTAATCCCTGCCTCTCCAAGTGCAGATTAATCCTATCGTTCAGAATCTTTTTACAGTAGTTTCCCTACGACTGATATTAGACTCACCGCCCTGTAATTACCTGGTTTAACCCTGCTACCCTTCTTGAATAATGGTACCACATTCGCTGTCCTCCAGTCCTTTGGTACCTCTCCTGTGGCCAGAGAGGATTTGAAAATGTCTGTCAGAGCCCCTGCAATCTCCTCCCTTGCCTCACATAACAGCTTGGGATACATCTCATCTAGGCCTGGGGGTTTATCCACTTTTAAGCCCGCCAAAACAGCTAATGTTTCCTCCCTTTCAATGCTAATATGTTCAAGTATATCACAATTCCCCTCCCTGATCTCTACACTTACATCGTCCTTCTCCATAGTGAACATAGATGAAAAGTAATCATTTAAAACCTCAACTACGTCCTCCGGCTCCACACACAGATTGCCACGCTGGTCCCTAATGGGCCCTACTCTTTTCCTGAATATACTTATAAAACGCCTCAGGATTTTCCTTTATCTTGCCCGCCAGTGTTTTTTCATGTCCCTTCGCTCTCCTAATTACTTTTTTAATTAACCCCCCTCCACTTTCTATACTCCTCTAGTGCCTCTGCTGTTTTCAGCACTCTGCATCTGTCATAAGCCTCTTTTTTTTTCCTGATCCAATCCTCTATATCCCTTGACATCCAGGGTTCCCTGGACTTGTTTGTCCTACCCTTCACCTTAATGGGTACATGTCAGCTCTGAATTCTCACTATTTCCTCTTTGAATGACTCCCACTGGTCTGATGTAGACTTTCCTACAAGTAACTGCTCCCAGTCCACTTTGGCCAGTTCCTGTTTTATCACATTGAAATCAGCCTTCCCCCAATTCAGTACCTTTATTTCTGGTCCATCTTTGTCCTTTTCCATAACTACCTTAAATCTTACAGAGTTATGGTCACGATCCCCAAAATGCTCTCCCACTGACACTTCTACCACTCGTCCGGCTTCATTCCCTAGGATTAGGCTCTGTACTGTCCCTTCTCTTGTTCGACTTTCTACGTACTGGCTCAAAAAGCTCTCCTGTATGCATTTTAAGAATTCTGCCCCCCTTAAGCCTTTTGCACTAAGACTATCCCAGTTGATATTGAGGAAATTGAAATCCCCTACTACTATTACCTTTTTTTTATAGTAGCTTGTTGAATTTTAATTGTGTTAAAGGAAATCACTAAAATTGAGATCTGGCCAGCAATCCATATTATAATCCCACATTCTTTATGATTTTAATACTGCCAGTGGTACCATGTGAACTCTTTTTCTAATAGTTGTAATGACCAATCTGAAACAGAGAGTGTAAATGTTGTTACAGACCACCTACTTTCTGTATAAAATGTCATTGTACTTTGCTTAAATTTGCTTTGGAATTTATGATTTGTTTTGGTACATTTCTATTCCTGTGAATTGTTATTCGCATTATTCTTTGCCTGTTGTGAATTTACCATTGTTACACATTATTTACATAACTTTGATATACAATGTTTTGCTGTTCTTCATTATGTGTTACGCTTCTTGCATGATAACCTTTCCTTTTGATAACCCTTCCTCGCTCTTAGATCTTTCCTTTTATATTTTTCTCTTTACTGGCTTAAAACGTTGACTGCCTGTCCCCTGTTTCAATATTAAAAATGCTGAGCTGTTTATTATATCCTTATCGCAATCTCAAAATTTTAAATTAATCTAATGAAAGGAAGGAAATGTTTTCTGTAATCCATCATTGCCAGTTTTGAAACAGGTGGTAAATGTACAGATTGTCTGCTTCAGACAGGCTCCAAATGCCGAATTATGTATGGGCAGCAGTGTAATGGATGGCTAGGGATGCATCAATGGTAGGCAGTCCTTTGTTGTTTGGGGCATGCCTCAAAATTGATGAAAGGCCAAATTGTGCAAAGACCGCAATTGGCTCAGCCATCTGTTTACATATATTTATTAAATATTAATGGGCTTACTAAGCCCTAGTAAGCAGACCACCCAGCTGTACAGTTGGTGAATATATTACTGATTGAGAACTGTGGATGTATGCTGCTTAACTGGTGATTTTTTTCCCCCCTGATTACTTCCTTGACATGTGTATGCCACATTGCAAGCATTCTTCGCCTAACTGTGTATATTTGCTACAGAGATTGTTAAATAAGTTGTTACTAAATGCAAATATATATACAAATAAAACCCAAGTTCAGAATAATGAATAATGCATATTCCATTAATGCCATTGGCTATAAAAATTGATAAAATAACCAACATCAGGTAATATTTCACCTGCCATCTAGAGGAAAAGAACCTAAGGTAATAATTCAACCATTGATAACTAATCCATTTAACAGTTACCTAATTGATTATGGTTTTTACGATATATTTCCATTGGGCTATGGCACAGATTGCATTATTAGATTTACCTCGACACAAAATCTATTTTTTGCATGCTATCTAACACCCATGTACTATATCATCACTGCAAAACATGAATTAGGTTTGTATAAAGTTAATTGTTTTTACGTATGAATTATATGGCTCGTGTGGAGCATAAACACCAGTGTGGACCTGGTGTGCCGAAGGGTTTGTGTCTGTGCTGTATATATTATACATAATGAGGATATATGATGAACAGTGCTGTAATATCAGTCATTGTTTAAGGAAAAATGTGATATATTCTCATACGAGACAAAGAAGTTACAACATACAAACAGACGACTCAGGCCAACAAGTCTGTGGTGTGTTTGCCCTCCACACAAGAAAATAGTTCAATAAAATTTACCTACCCTGGTTCAATTTCTTTTCAACTTCTTTCATCAATCTGTCCAATCTAACTTCAAATGCTAACGTGTTTTGTGCTTCAACCACTAACCACGGAAGTGAATTCCACATTCTGAAAACTGTAAAGACATTTCTCTTGCTCTCTGTTCCAAATTATGTATCTGTGGGACCTTATTCTTGACCTCTCAACTACTGGAACAGTCCACTTCTATCTACCTTGTCCTAACTTTTCATAATTTGAAACATTTCTATCATACCAAAGGTAATGATCTTTGGATTACGACCTAAGCCATGCACATATTGGCATAGGGACAAACAGATTAGAGGTTTAAATGTGTGGCTGAAGCAGTGTGGGATGCACGGGGCACCTGCACCAGTACAGGGGAAAGAGGGAGCTGTTCTGTTGTGACACACTCCACTTAAACTGGGCTGGGACCACTGTCCTGGTGAATCAAATAACTCGGGTGGTCGTTAGGGCTTTAAACTAATAATGGGATGGGAAGGTTCATTCAGGTAAAAGTAAATCTATAAACCTCGAGAAAAATCAAGGCTGTAGAGCAGAGTGGTGATTTGCGTAAAATCAAGCACATTGTGTCAGGAAGAGAGATTAACAACAGTAATTGGGCATCAGCAACCAAGACCACATTAAGGAAAATTGGCAAAAAAATTCAAGGTGCTATATCTAAATGCACGAAGATTCTTAGCATGATAGATTGATTAATGGCACAAGTAGAGAAAAATGGGTTTGGTCCATTTGCCATTGCTGAGACATGGTTACAGGGTGATTAAAGTCGGGAACAATTTCAGGGTATTTTTGACTTTTAGAAAAGAATAAACAAAATGGGAAAGGAGGTGGGATGGCTCTGATAAAGGATGAGATAAAGGCAGCAATAAGAAAGGATAGAAAATCAGGATGTAGAATTGGTAAAACTGGAGCTAAGAAATAACAAAGGGCAGAAAACACTGTTGGGAGTAGTTTATAAGCCCTCTATCAATAATCATAGTGTTGGACAGATATAAATCAGGAAATCAGAGGATCATGTAACAAGGGTAATGCAATAATCGTGGGATTCTTTTTTCTTCATATTGACTGGCCAAACCAAACTGAAAAATGTAACTTGGAGGACGAGTTCTTAGGATGTATTTGAGACAGTTTTCTAGAATAATACGTCAAGGAAGCAACTAGCTATTTTAGATCTAGTTTTGTGCAATGAGACAGGGTTAATTAGTAATCTTATAGTAAAGGATCCTCTGGGGAAGAGTGGTCATGACATGATGGAATCTCATTAAGTTTTAGAGTGATGTGATTAAGTCTGAAACTAGGGCCTTAAATTTAAACAAAGTGAATTACGGAGGTATGGGAAGCAAGCTGGCTGAGACAAATTGGGAAATTAGATTAAAAGATAGATGATGGTAAATAAGCAATGGCAAACTGTTATGAAAGTGCCTCTTTAATATTTTTTGAGGACTCGTATTTTAGAATTATGAACATTGGTTTATTTTGGAAAACTGAAAAGATTCCATGGATGTGTCTTTTTTTTTTTTACAAGAGTCACTGTGAGGTCTTGTTTGAAAACAAACCTTTACTGGATGTCACATGCTTAAACTCAGTAAACAACAGAAACTTTGGGGAAAATGTTTACAGAGAAGTGACATGCCAAGATTTATGGTGGTCAGGCGGTTTCGCTTTTGGGATATTGTTTTGGTTCACTTGGGGTGTGGACTGTTGTTGAAAGCAGTTGGTTTTGTAGCCTGCTTGAAAAACATCCAGCTTCTCTTTCTCCATCTCTTTGAAAAACCCTGCGAACCCAATGTGTGAGAGCTATAACCCCTGATGCCGCATTTCTCCTGAGACGCTCCTGGAAGGCCTGCCAGATTAATTCTTGATGCCACCTGAAAAGAACTATTCCAGAAAAGATCCAAGTGACTCGTCTACATTTACCCAGACGCCAGACTGTATGCCATTTGAGGACACAATATATCTCGTCCTTTTTCTTCAAGAATTAACAAGTATTTGGCCAAAGTATTTTATTTTGTCTCTCTTTTTGTGTAAAAAAAAACCTCTGCAGAGAAAATTTCTTTTTTCTTCTTTTAACCAGTGTCTGTGTGAGTGTGCGTGTTGGGTATTTAAAAAGGAAACTTTCATATTTCCTCTTTGTGTTAATGGCTTTGTTTCATTACTGGATAAGTCTTGTTTTATAATAAGTTTTGTTTATTAAAGAAACCTAGTTGGTGTATTTTATTCTGGGATGAAGAGTAGAGTCTATGATTGACTGTCTCGGTAACTGGGTAAACATCTGTTGTGACTTGTGGAGAAGTGGAACTAGAGAAGGACAGTGCACTCATCCTGCCTCGATCGTTACAAACATTTAAAGATGTAATTCATAATTCTAAATGAATATACAGTCCTTTGAAGAGTA
Organism: Heterodontus francisci; assembly: GCF_036365525.1. Lineage (NCBI taxonomy): Eukaryota > Metazoa > Chordata > Chondrichthyes > Heterodontiformes > Heterodontidae > Heterodontus > Heterodontus francisci. The sequence goes on from NC_090374.1 coordinate 192,094,001, forward strand.
AAGCACTGGAAAAATGATATAATCATGGCCTTCTGGAAAAGTTAAGTTTAGTATTAGATTCAAAATGAGGTTTACAATGTTGCCAAAAAGTCTGAAGATTGGGAGTGTTTTAAAATCAACAGAGGATGACCAAGAAATTGATCGCAAGAGAAAATAGAATGAGTGTAAACTAGCAAGAAATATAAAAACTGGAATGTAAGAGCTTTTATGTATGTAATACGGCAGAGATTGGCAGAAGTGAATGTGGGTCCATTAGAGGCAGAAGAACCTATAATGGGCAATAAAGAATTGGCAGAGACGTTAAACAAATATTTTCTGTCTTTCTTCACAAAAGAAGGCAGAAAGAACATACTGGAAATTCTGCGAACCAAGGATCCAGAAGAGTGAGAAATGTAAAGGAAGTAATATTAGTAAAGAAAAAGTACTGGAGAACTTAATAGGACGAAAAACCAACAAACCCTCTGGACCTGACGGCCTACCTCCTTAGGCTTTAAACAGGTCCAATCCCGAGGGACCATTCTAGAATCTAGGGAATTCTGGAAAGTAGCAAATGTAACCCCATTGTTCAAGAAAAAAAGAGAGAGAAAGCAGGAAACTAAGGCCAGTTAGCTTGATATCAGTAGTAGGGAAAATGCTAGAATCTTTTAATAAGGGCATAATAACAGGGCATTTGGAAAATCACTATGAATAGGCATAGTCCAACTCGATTTTATGAAAGTGAATTTGTGTTTGACAAATCTATAAGCATTTTTTGAGGGTGTAATGAGCAGCGTCGATAAACGGGAACCAGTAGTTATAATATATTTGGATTTTCAGAAGGCATTCGCTAAGGTAGTTGTTGCGCATGATTAGGGCTCATGTGATTGAGGGTATTCTATTAACATGTATTGAAGATTGGGGGCTGAATTTTGCCAGCCCCCCTGAGGCCGGAGGTCGCGGTGGGGGAAGCCCGGAAAATGCCTCCGGGAGAGGCCCACCGTGGGCTTCGAAGCCAGGATGGCTCCACCCTATTATTGTCTGCGGCGAGGCCTCGTGCCAGCTCCCCTGTGCTCGGCAACTGGAGCAGGATCTAAATGTTTAAATGAATGTGAATTAATGACACCTGCTCCCATCGGCTGTCCTGCTATGAAATTCAGGTAGGCTACTGGAGCTCCCGCGACTTAGGATCTCCGTTCCGAGATCAGAGGCAGAACACTGGATGGGATGGGATGGGAGAGCAGGTAAATTTTTGGGGTGGGGGGAGCGGCGCTAAATGTTTTCAATTAGTATTGGGGATGGTGGGAAGGGGTAAAGTTCATAGTTTATAAACTTTTGGAGGGGAAAGGTCAGGAGCGCGAAGTAAGTTTTTATTTGGGGGGGGGGGGCGGGGGGAGAGAGGGCAAGTAATAAATTGTTCAGCCATGGTGGGCGGGGTGGGGGGGGTGGTTGGGGAGACGGGCTTGAAAGTTTTATTAAATGCTTTACAGGGGCGGCACAGTGGTTAGCACCGCAGCTTCACAGCTTCAGCGACCCGGGTTCAATTCTGGGTACTGCCTGTGCGGAGTTTGCAAGTTCTCCCTGTGACTGCGTGGGTTTTCACCGGGTGCTCTGGTTTCCTCCCACAGCCAAAGACCTGCAGGTTGATAGGTAAATTGGCCATTGTAAATTGCCCCTAGTGTAGGTAGGTGGTAGGGGCATTGAGGGAAGGTGGGGATGTGGTAGGAATATGGGATTAATGTAGGATTAGTATAACTGGATGGTTGATGGTCGGCATGGTGGGCCGAAGGGCCTGTTTCAGTGCTACATCTCTAAAATAAAAATTAAAAAATTAAATTTATACTGCCTGTAACTTTAAAAATTCACATTCAATAGAAGAGCTTGAAGCCCTTTAAAAATAGCGCCAATACCTGTACAGTGGTGCCGGACTCTGTTGCAGGGGATGGAGCGCCTGCCCCCTTCACGTGATCGGGGGAGGAATGGGGGCAGTCCGCGTTGGCCATGTCAATGAACCACCGCATATAATATTGCGGCAGCTCCACGGAGTGAATCCCATGTGTGCGGACTCCCATCTTAGAAGCTCGCCACAGATCTCGCCCTGGTTTATGGACAGAAAATAGAGAGTAGGAATAAAATGGTCATTTTCAGGATGGCAGGGTGGAACCAGTGGAATGCTGCAGGATTCAGTGCTTGGGCCTCAGCTATTTACAGTTCATATCAATGACTTAGATGAAGGAACTGAGTACAATGCATCCTAGTTTGCTGACAATACAGAGCTAGGTGGGAAATTAAACTATGAGGACGCAAAGAGGCTACAAAGGGGTATAGGCCGGTTAAGTGATTGGGTAAGAAGGTGGCAACTGGAGTATAATGTGGGGAAGTATGAAATTATCCACTTGGCTAGTAAGGATGGAAAAGCACAATATTTATTAAAAGGTGAGAGACAAGTAAATGTTGGTGTTCAGAACAATTTGGGTATCCTTTTACATGAATCACACTGAGTTAACATAGAGCTACAGTGAGCAATCTGGCATTTATTTCTAGGGGTTTAAGAGTAAGGAAGTCTTGCTTATAAAGGGCCTTGGTGAGATCACACTTGGAGTACTGTGTACAGTTTTGGACTCCTAACTTAAGGAACGATATACTTGCATCAGAGGGCATGCAATAAAGGTTCACTCTATTGATTCCTGGGATGAGAGGGCTGTCCTGTGAGATGCGATGGAGTAGAATGGGCCTATATTCTCTGAGGTTTAGAAGAATTGGACATGGTCTTATTAAAAAGTATATGATTCTTAGAGGACTTGGCAGGATAGGTGCTGAGAAGTTGGTCCCCTGACTAGAGAGTCTTGAGTCATAGTGTCAGGATAAGGGGTCAGTCATTTAGGACTGAGATGAGTGGCAATTTCTTTACTTAAAGGGTTATGAATCTTTGGAATTCTCTGCTGCAGAGAACTGTGGATGCTCAGTTGATGTGTATATTTAAGACTGAGATTTGATAGATTTTTGGGTACCAAGAAAATTAAGGAATCGAGTGGGAAAATGGAGTTGATGTAGAAATTCAGCCCTGATCTTAACTGAATGTTCGAGCAGCTCGAAGGGCCATTTGGCCTACTCCTGCTCCTATTTCTTATCATCTTTTATTGCCCAATAATCTTTGTTGTTCTAATGATTTTTCAAGTCAGACTTTGTGGCTGTATTTCCTCATCAAGCTTTTTTTTTATCCAAAACGTGTCGCCTCAAACTGATTGACATTGAATTCCATCCGTCACTTTTTAGTCCTTCCTCCATCATATCAATATCCTTTTGCCGTTGCCATTCATTTTGTAAAGAATTAACTATGCCTCCTATATTGATATAATTTGCAAATTCCGACACCACTCCCTTTGGGCCTGTATTTCTTCAATTTGTTTCAACGTGGTACTTGCTAGGAGTTTGAGACTACAACACTAGAAGGCGCTGTTGTTTTAAATCTGTTGTCTGAGTGCTCTACAAATGCCTGTAATACAATCTGATATTCAGAGCTGATTTTTTTTAGCATTGATGTCAAATAATATGATTAGGGATCCCTTTGTGTCTTTTTTTAAACATTATACTGACTTCAGTTAGTTCACTGACATTTTACCAAATGATGTGCTTCAATGCTGATTTACATTAACAATTATTTGAAACAGCACAAAAAAACCCTTTACAATAACTACATAGCATGCACAGTATTTATGCTTACAGTTAACATCTGACTCTGCTTCATGTAGCAACTAAAAGTCAAAGCATTTTTTTTCCCCCCACAGAATCTGGTTCCAATCTTGACAGCACCAAGTGCAGAAATAAAGCTAATGGAAAGAGGAAACTGGATGATTGTTTATCATTAACATCGATGGACAAATTTGGTGCAGTTAACAACTCTGCAGAAGATTCAGAAAATACAAATGTCGACCTTAAAATTGAAGTGGAGAGCAACACAGCTAAGGATCTACAGAAATCTAAAGAGGAGGATGTGCTCCACAAGAAGGCCAAATTATGTCAGAAATCATTTGATGATATTGCTACAGAAACTCAACAGAACTGCTGGAAACGACGCGAAACTAGCAGTGTCTCCACGGAGGAGGAAACCAGTGAAGCTGAGAGTGGCGAAAATGGCTTAGAGCCTGGAGAAATACCAAGTGTAATAATACTTTTCAAAATATGTCCAAGAAATGCCTGCAGTAAATGAATGTATAACACTTTCTTTCCCCCTGTGTACATAACTATTGCTTCATTTAACAGGTACTGTTCAAATTTTGCAGTATGATGTGGGTAAGAGTTGTTGAACGTAATTGGAAAAAAACTGAACTGCCGAACCATTGAATTCTTCAGGTGCCAGTTTTCCCAGCAAATCTACATAATTGTTGCTATGAAGAATTTAACTTCAATCACACCTGAATGAGTGCAGTGGTCCTGGATCCTGCGTAAATCTGGCGAGATAAGTAAACACCGGGGTGAAGCAGACCATTGATTTTAGCAACTCAATACCACTCACCTTTCTTTGTTACCTGAATTCATGCGCATTACAAACTGCAGATCTCAGTGCCACAGTTGGCATTGTTAATCTATAGGTCTGTGTTGTACAGCATTGCTGCTAATCTTCAAAATGTGTAAAAAAGAAATACAGAAAATCAGTTTATAAATTTAGGCCCCTGACCAGTATTTGAAAAATACTTTTTTTTTTAATCATTGCTGAATTATTTTAAACATCTGCAGTGAGAAGTGCTTCAGGGGTAATTATTGCTCAGTGAAACTGCTCAGCTGCTTCTTTGTCGCCCACAGAATTTAAACTTCAGTGTTTTGTTTGTGCTGAGCAATAACAGCAACACCATTTGAAGGATTCCTTTTACCTGTGAGAAACAAAACTTGGTAGAGCCTCCTTTGACTGCAAACAAACAGTTTATATGGTACTTAATGGCCTGGTCTTGGATGCTCTTCATGAGAATCCTCTTGACTAATGTATAGAGTACAAAAGTAAGTACGTTTTGCGAAACCTTTATAAAAAAAACTGGTAAAGCCTCAGCTGGAATATTATGTTCAATTCTGGGCACCACATTTTAGGAAGGATATCTAGGCCTCTGAGAGGGTGCAGAAGAAATTTATGAGAGCGGTACCAAGGATGAGAGACTTCAGTTATGTGGGGAGACTGGAGCAGCCGGGGTTGTTCTCCTTAGAGCAGAGAAGGTTAAGAGGTCATTTGATAGATTTTGAAAAAATAAATAAGAAGAAACTGTTTCAGGTGCCAGAAGGGTCAGTAACCATTGAACACAGATATAAGGTGATTGGCAAAAGAACTCAGTGAGTTGTTGTGTTTGGGAATGCACTGCCTGAAAGAGTGGTGGAAGCAAATTGAATAGTGACATTCAAAAGAGAATTGGGTGAATATTTGAAGGGAAAAGTTTTTTATGCACTCATTCAGCTGTGGGGAAAGAGCTGTAGAGTGTGATTAATTTGATAGCTCTTTCAGAGGCATAATGGGCAGAAATGTCTTTGTGCTGTATGATTCTGTGATTTTGGCATTTCTTTTATGGAGCAGTCCAATGCCTAGCATGGCTCAGTAAAGCTCTCTATATTCTATTGCAATAGTGTATTTCAATTCCAACTGATGAAAACCCTTACCTATAAAATAATGTAGATGTGGGGACTATACTTCAATGAAGTTGTGCATTTTCCTGTTTCTGCTGCGAGAACCATGTGGTGTCTCTGATGAGATTGTCATTTTCTGGCAAGTTTTCTTTGTCAAGTTGGTTGAGACTGTCGAAAGTCATTTGATGTGAGATCCTTACAGTTAGCAAATATAATTTGAGGGGAATGGAAAATGTGTTAACCTGCTTTCTCACCCAGCCTTCCTCTGCTTGAAACATTTATGATAATATGTTGACTGGCTAACTCATTGACAAAGCCATATTTAACATTTGTCTGCAATTTTAAATACCCTATTTGAAAAGAAAATTATGGATTAGAGAAGGTACAGATACGGGTGATGTATTCTGGGTCTTACATAGAAACATAGAAAATAGGAGCAGGAGTAGGCCATTTGGCCCTTCAAGTCTGCTCTGCCATTTATTATGATCACGGCTGATCATCCAACTCAGCCTGTTCTGGCTTTCGCCCCATACCCTTTGATCCCTTTAGACCCAACAGCTATATCTAACTCCTTCTTGAAAACATTTAATATTTTGGCCTCAACTGCTTTCTGTGGTAGCGAATTCCACAGACTCACCACTCTCTGGGTGAAGAAATTTCTCCTCATCTCAGTCCTGAAAGGTTTACCCCGTATCCTTACACTATGACCCCTGGTTCTGGACTCCCCCACTATCAGGAACATCCTTCCTGCATCTACCCTGTCAAGTCCTGTTAGAATTTTATAGGTTTCTATGAGATACCCCTCACTCTTCTGAACTCCAGCGAATATAATCCGAACCGACTCAATCTCTCCTCATATGTCAGTCCCGCCATCCCAGGAATCAGTCTGGTAAACCTTCACTGCACACCCTCTATAGCAAAAACATCCTTAAAGCTCTATTTTGAAGAAAGCATTGCACTTATTTTCATTGGAGAAAAAAAGATTGGGAAGTTGAGGTTGGGGAGAGTGGTTTATGATCCAGATAGGTAACAGGTATAGGAGATGTCTTAAGGATATTTAAATTGAACATGATTGCAGTGCTGGAAGATGTGAGTACATTAATGAAGCTATAGATCAGAAGAATTCATGCACTGTAGATGTGTGGAATGGAATCTTATCAAAAGCATTTAATATTGTGTTAGATTACTGCTTTTAAATAGATGTGGATAAATATCTGGCTAAGAACAGGGTTGAAGATTAAGTACAGAAGTAAACATTTAATGTTGCCTGTGCTCTGGTAATATAGAAGTGCTGTTTGTAGAATACAAATGATTAGAGTTGAATCATACAGCCTACTCTTGATAATTCTTTGGAAAGAATTGAATTATCCAGTCATTTGAAATAACCAAGTCTCTTAAAATAGCACAGTAGCCCTATTAAGTACACTTCACATTTGAATTATCCAGTAATCTGAATTAGGCAACTTTGAGTTAACAAGACTGGCCTGTAATGTTGAATCACTGATATTTTGAAGGTAAGAGAAATTTCACAGAAGTTTACCTTGGTAATTCACCTTTCTCAGCAGCTTAAATAAAAATTCAGTAGTATGAAGCGAGGTAAATTGTCTTACGGAAGGATTTGGTTCAATTGGCTGAAGATTTATCTAGTTTCTTACCTCATTTTTGTTATTACAACTGCCAGTTAAGTGGTCTTTATGGACCAATAGATTCAATTCTGATTTATTAGTTATTTACTGTAACTGAAGGCAAGTAATCTCTGACCAATCTTGCGTTTTAATTATAAAATAATGACTAACGGCCTAGAAGTAGTTGCTCCCAATTCTGCCAGAGAAAGTCAATCCAAGATTTGGTACTTAATCACATACATGTACTGAGCTATTTGGAATTTTTAAAAAGTAACTACTTTTGTGTGGAACAAAAAGAAAAACTGCTATAAACACTCAGCATGTTAATCAGCATTTACAGAGAGGATGGACACATTGGATTTTCAGGTGGGGACCCTTCATCAAAATTTGGAAGATATCATAAATGAACAACATTTAAAAAGGCACAGAACAAGGGGAAAAGAGAGGAAAGAGACACAAACACACTCACTCGCACTCATTCTTTCCTTCTCTGTTGCATTTATATAGCGCCATTCACAATCTCAGGACATCCCAAAGTACGAACATACGAATTAGGAGCAGAAGTAGGCCATTCGGCCCCTCGAGCCTTCTCCGCCATTTAATAAGATCACGGCTGATCTGTTTGTGTTTAGAATTCCGCACTCCTCCCATCTACCCCTGATAACCCTCGAGTTCCTTGCCTAACAAGAATCTATCTACCTCCGCCTTAAAAATATTCAATATACGAAAGTGCTTTATAGCAAATTAATACTTGTTGAATTATATTCACTGTTGTAATGTGGAAGATGAAAAATAGTCAACACCAAGGGTTTGGATCAGCATGGCATTCAGACAGCCATCTGTTACCAATTTAGTTGATTGTTGCTATTTGAAGAGATGCTACAAAATAACACCATTCTTCCTGTCTGAAGTTCGTGAAGATCATGCACACAAGTAGTTTGAGTGGATTTTTATCCAAAATCCTAATTTCAAGCCACACCTTTCACTGATCTCTAGAAACAAGAAGATATTGGCTTCCCAATATTACTCATCATTTAATAATTCATTAATAAAACAGAAGGTCACTGTTACAACTTTGTTTGTTTGCTCATAGTTATTGATATTCACAGTAATGTGAGCTTGGGTGTTGCAAAATTGTTTATCTTCAGGGTGCCTGTTAAACTGCAGTAGTTCCCAAGGCCACTATTATTATTTTCCAAGGCAGAAGAGTGTTTTCAATTACAGTAGGATAGATTTTCCTTTGCTTTTTAAGTTTAGGATAAAACATTCATTTTCATTGTGATCTGTCCCAATGACAAAATGTTAGATACTTCATGAAACAAAAAATTAAGAGTTTTTTTTCCTGTCAAGTCTCCTTTTGAGTTCCTATCTAAGGTGCAAGTGGAATGATCTCACACCCTCCAGTATTCAGTTATGCAGGAGAAATGGAGGCTCATAGATGGACCTGTGCTGGATTTGGGAGGATTGTCAAGCAGTGTCAAGTCCCATTAAGATTCTGGAATAATTTAGCCAAGATTTGCAGTGAATTAATACTTTTAATGTAGTAGCTATGGACAAGTGCCTATTATAATGTCAGGATTTTCCTTCTCCAGTCATTGCCAGTTTAGTCCAACATTTCTTTACTGTCAGTAGATCTGGCAACATCTGTGGAGAGAGAAATAGCATTTCAGGTCAATGACTCTTTGTCAGAACATCGGAAGGGTCATCAACCTGAAATATTAACTCTCTTTTTCTCTCCGCAAGTGCTGACAGATCTACTGGGTATATCCAGAATTTTCTGTTTTTATTTCAGATTTCCAGAATCCAGGACTTTGCTCTTGTATTGCTTTATTGTCCCTTGGCTTTTTTAAATTATTATTTTTGTTTTTTCTCAAATTTTCGCTGGCAATTTTCACCTGTCCTTTTATGGAGGCATTGACTCCTTGCTAGGGTATTGTTCCCACAAGTATTTGTTGCCCTTTGCAGCCTCATCAAGTGGCAGTTATTCACGTGTAAGCCTTACCTGTCAAGAGCCTGCAGGATATTGAACTTGAATATATTGGACTATAAAATGCGGTCTGGAAGAGGGGAGCCACTAGAACCGAGCCCAATTCACTACCCACCCGACATCCACATATATGGAGTTGCTGGAAGTGTAGAACCCTGATTTTTTTCCCCCCTTCCTTTATCTTGAGACCACTTGTAGCTTCCTATGATCCCCCGACTCCTCTAACTGAGATCTGTATGGCTCAACTACCCACTGGATAAATATCAAGAGAAACATAATTTTAGTTTCTTTCATTGCAATTTTGTGGAAGCAATTCAAAGTGCAGCTGGCTTGTTGAGTTTAGAACAGTTGGAATTAGGCAGGGGTTTACTTTGTCTTACTGTAAGTTTGAGAGTATCTTAGTGTTGCAGTAATGTGTAGAAGAATAAATTATGCATAAGTTTGATTCTGACAAGGTACATTATAGCAAGTCTTAAATACACAATTTTATTTCATGGAAAGTTTGCTTTAAACTAGGTAGCAGTTTTTATGTTATGAAAAAGATGAAAGTATTTTTCTCTTTTCAGTTTCCAGAACAGTTCATCAGAAACGTAGGGAAAAAGAAATCCGCCAAGAGTCGACGGCATCCCTTGTGCAAACCACCTGCAAGATCCCCGTCAACTTTGGTCAAACAAGAATTGATTAGTGATGAAGGTTAGTATTTTAGATACCATGCCTGGATTTGAGCTGCGTAATAATAATTTCTCTTGTCCACATTGTAAACACATATTCAGAAGTTTTGCAGAATATATTTTGTGCATGAAAAACATTTTAATGTTGCATGCAGTTTAAGACTTCCTAAAAGCTCATAAGTAAATACTGCTGTTATAGTTCATTACTGTGGTGTATATCTACGAAAGAGTTTAGACACTGAGTCGCACTTCAAGTGAATGCCCTGCTGTCAACGTAAGTAGATTGCCTATAATCCAAAAGTTGCAACATCTTTAATTTCATAGGTGTCTCAGATTTTAGTTCTAGTTTAAACAGGCACTCTTCACTTCTCGAGTTAACTGTAGGCTCCACATTGAAATACTAAATTTATTTACAATAACTTTAACAAGTCAAGGTCCATTCAGAACAGAACAATTCTGTATAGTAACTGGAGTAATTTCTTAGACTGTAGATGGCTGATTCTCTCTCTTCAGTAGTGAATAGTATTTAGGCCTGGATTTTGCAGTCAGCAGTGAAGGAATGGTGCTTGCCATTCACCTTGCTGCCTACAGAGATATTACTGGCTTTAGAGCAAAAACCTCCTATCATTGGGCCTATATTCTGGCACAGCATCCTGTACAGGGGACCTGTGGCATCTGTGAATAGGGAAAGCAATAGTGAGGTTCTTCAACCGAACAGATTAAAGAGTACTCATTGAGCCATGCAGAGTCCAAACCAGGAAGTACAAAGCACGAGATTTAAATGATGTACCGTAAGCAAAGTAAAGATTGGGAAATACAGATTGGAATTAAGGTGGGGGTGGGGAGAGAAGATAAGAGACAGGCAAGAACAGTTTAAAAAAAAAAGAAACATTTACATTTTTTTGTCTCCAGCACTAAATTTCTTCTGAGGGAATGAATCTCCATATTAGTAAAAATAATACTTTACGTCCAGAGAGGTTGTTCAGTGGTAATGATCACTTATCACGCCTTGAAAAACTCTTAACTCCAGAATGCACCAACCATAACTTTTTCTGCCATTGTTAGTGCAGAGCTAGTGGGCAAGTAAGCAACTTAACACTGCTGCAATTATTTCAATGCCGAGTCTATTGGTGAGGGCTGCAATGCTACACCCTGTGGATGAACTGGGTATCACTCACAGCAACTTATGGACTTCCACATTTAATTGCAGATGTGCAGGTGCCAGATGTTGCTCGCCAATTTACCCCATAGTAACAGTGAGTGCTGATAACCTCAGCATTATTAATACAGCAAACTCTCGACCAATGTCTTTTGCCACAAATCTACTTCTTACTCCAGTGCTGACCTCACAGCAGTTTCCCACAGACTTGCTGGGAATTTCAGTATTTGATTGGGAGAACTGCCTAGAAATTCCCACTGTTTGTGTTGCATCGCGCTCTCATTATTTTCTCACTCTTCACTGCAGTCCTTAAGCTGAGTGTTTATATTCCCTGTTTTCGCGTGATATGCCCAGAGATTGTAGTTAATTCAATGCATGCATAAAACTAAGGTTCTGTCTTAAAGTAGGATCAATGTTAGGATCATTGCTCTTTGCCATTTTTATTAATGATCTAGATGTAGGTGTTGGGGACATGATCTGCAGGTTTTCAGATGATACTAAGACTTGTAGGAGTACCAGCATTATAGACTATGCTTGACTGCTTCAGTAGGATCTTGAGGCACTGGAGAATTGGGCTTGTGACTTAGATAAGTGCAGTGTTATGCATGTGGTTAGGGTGAATGCTGAAACATACATACACCTTTCAGGGAAAAGCATTAAAGCAGGTGGAGAAAGAAAGATCTGGATTTAGATCTGAATTTAAACTATTCTGATGCTAAGAAGGTCTGGTGAAAATCTGAAGTCCACTTTTTACCATTGGCAATTTCTTGTACTGATGCCACAGTCATAATTTAAATGGAGCCTATTTTGCAATTTTGAAGAAAATATAAAATTTAAATTAAGAAAGTAAGTGCTGATGTTAAAATGCAAACGTCATCCAAATTTTCCTAGTTCCCAAAATGATATTTCATGCACCATTTTTCATTTCTGAAATCACTGCTTTAATTCAGTAATTGGAATTGAGTGAAGCTTTTAAAAGGAAAATAGATTCACTGCTTTTCTTCTGAAATTGGGCAGCTGAATATTTCTAGAGTGATAGTTCATAAATGCTGATGGGTCCTGAAACTCCAGTCACCTGCTGCTAGGCCTCAGAAACTTCCGTCCCAGTGCTCCCAAACCCAGGATTTACTTCCTCATGTTCGCACACATTGAGCCATCTCTCCCAGTGGTTACAGCAACCTTTCCCCTGTTCCTCCAGATTCACATGACCCTACCATACTCTGGGCTCACTCTCAATTGAATGAAGCTTTTAAATTAAGTAAATTATCCTGTTTTGTCGATAGACAATGTAACTCCACATTGTGACAAACACACATTCCTGGATATAGAACAATTTTGGTTATGATCTCTCCTTTTTTTTGTAGATCAGTGTTATTTAATGGGATGACTTTCTTGTTACATTTCTGGAACACTGGGAGGGTAGTAAGGTGTGCATGTGCTGGGAAGGGTGCTATTATCTTTGAGAAATCTGAGTGTACTGGACTTAGAAGAAATGTTCTAAGCTATGCAGGTGCACGGCCTTGCAGCAATCTGGAACTTACAACGCAGGGAACTAACAGGCCGTGCACAACCAATGCTCCCTCTAAGATGCGCGCATGTGTGCCCGTAGCAGCAATCTTAAAGGGATTGTGCAGTACAACAACCAGGCTGTGCACAGCAAAGAGAACTTAGAAGGAGCGTTGAAATATGGGGATGGGTTGTTGCTGGATCTGGGGAACTCGGGATAAATTGCTTGGATTTGGAAGCACTGGGAGAACTGGGATTATGGTGTGGGGCGCCAGGACGGAAGATTCTTACAAACATGGATTTGGGGTTCCGGGATCCAGTAGTACTCGGGAGGTAGGACTATGGTCTGTCAAGATTGAAGGAGTGTGGCAGCTTTTGAGGGAGTTGAACTGGGTTTGTGAATATTAGAGAACATAAGAAATAGGAGCAGGAGTAGGCCATTTGGCCCTTCAAGCCTGGCCCGCCATTCAATAAGATCATGGCTGATCTGTCCTGGACCTCACCACCTCTTTCGTGCCAGCTCCTCATAGCCCTCAACTCCCCGATATTTCAAAAATCTATCTACCTCCTCTTTAAATGCGTTCAGTGATCGAGCCTCCACAAGTCTCTGGGGTAGAGAATTCCAGACATTCACTACCCTCTGAGAGAAGAAATTCCTTTGCATCTCAGTTTTAAATGAGTGTCCCCTTATTCTGTAACTATGTCCCCTAGTTCGAGATTCCCCCACTAGTGAAAACATCTTTTTAGTTTAGTTTAGAGATACAGCACTGAAACAGGCCCTTCGGCCCACCGAGTCTGTGCCGACCATCAACCACCCATTTATACTAATCCTACACTAATCCCATATTCCTACCACATCCCCACCTGTCCCTATATTTCCCTACCACCTATCTATACTAGGGGCAATTTATAATGGCCAATTTACCTACCAACCTGCAAGTCTTTTGGCTTGTGGGAGGAAACCGGAGCACCCGGAGGAAACCCACGCAGACACAGGGAGAACTTGCAAACTCCACACAGGCAGCGCCCAGAATTGAACCCGGGTCGCTGGAGCTGTGAGGCGGCGGTGCTAACCACTGCGCCACTGTGCCACCCTTCTTCTCAACAATTACCCTGTCAAGCCCCTTCAGAACCTTGTATGTTTCAATAAGATCACCCCTCATTCTTCTAAACTCTAATGAACAAAGGCCTCACCTGTTTAGCCGTTCTTGATAAGTCAACCCCTTCACCCCAGGAATCAGCCTAGTGTATCTCTTTTGATCTGCCTTCAATGCCAGTATATCCTTTCTTAAATACGGGGACCAAAACTGTACACAGTTCTCCAGGTGCGGCCTGACCAACACCCTGTACAGTTGTAAAGAGACTTCCCTATTTTTAAACTTCAACCCCCTAGCAATAAAGGTCAAAATTCCATTTGCCTTTTTAATTACTTGCTGCACCTGCATGCTAACATTTTGTGTTTCATGTACAAGAACACCCAGATCCCTCTGTGCTGCACTTTGTTTGGAGTCTCTTTCCATTTAAGTAATAGTCTGCCTTTTGATTCTTCTTACCGAAGTGCATGACCTCACACTTTCCTACATTAAACTCCATCTGCCAAGTTTTTGCCCACTCACTCAACCTATCTATATCCCCTTACAGATTCCTTATGTCCTCATCACAAAATGCCCTCCCACCTATTTTTGTATTGTCAATCTTGTGCAATAATCTTTTATGTGGCACTTTATCGAAAGCCTTCTGGAAATCCAAATACACTACATCTACCGGTTCCCCTTTATCAACTGTGCTTGTTATATCCTCAAAAAACTCTAGCAAATTTGTCAAGCATGATTTCCCTTTCACAAAGCCATGTTGACTCTGTTTGATTGTGTTAAGCTTTTCTAACTGTCCTGCTATTTCTCCCTTTAATAATGGACTCTACCATTTTTCCAACGACCGATGTTAGGCTGACTGGCCTATAGTTTCCTGCTTTTTGCCTCCCTCCCTTCTTGAACAGGGGCGTCACATTAGCGGTTTTCCAATCTGCTGGGACCCTCCTGGAATCCAGTGAGCTCTGGTATATTATGACCAATGCCTTCGCTATCTCTGCAGCCACTTCCTTTAAAACCCTTGGATGTAGGCCATCAGGTCCTGGCGACTTGTCTGCCTTTAGTCCCATTAGTTTGTCAAATACTTTGTCCCTCCTGATAGAGACTGTTACAAGATCTTTCCTCCCATTAGCTCCTTGCTTATCTGATAACTGTGGGATGTTTATAGTGTCCTCCACCGTGAAGACCGATGCAAAATATTGGTTTAAATTATCTGCCAGGAGGCAGGGATGTAGCACTATTGTAAAGGGAGCGTGTCGACTAGTGTTGCGGGAGGAATCGGGTCTGGCATTGTGCAGGAGAATCTGGCTCATCCCACCCAGGAGCATGAGGTCACTCAGGCTCCACATTCCTTAGCTGTTGATCCAGTACCAGTTTTATGTATTAAATGTGTTTTAGTACGGTAGTTGATGACTTGAACTCTTACTCAAAATATCACAGCTGTAATCGTAATATTTAAAATCAAATAACGCTGATGATGCAATTAAATTCTCAAACGCAAAGGCTAAAACAGATATGTGTATGTAATGAGCCTGTGCTGCTTAGTTGGAAAGTTTTAAAACGTCATTTTTTTTGTCTTTAAGGAAAAATATCAGTAACCTTTTCAGGTAATGTCCCTCTCCGTCCCTCTGCCTCGCTCTCTCCGTCCCTCTGCCTCGCTCTCTCCGTCCCTCTGCCTCGCTCTCTCCGTCCCTCTGCCTCGTTCTCTCCGTCCCTCTGCCTCGCTCTCTCCGTCCCTCTGCCTCGCTCTCTCCGTCCCTCTGCCTCGCTCTCTCCGTCCCTCTGCCTCGCTCTCTCCGTCCCTCTGCCTCGCTCTCTCCGTCCCTCTGCCTCGCTCTCTCCGTCCCTCTGCCTCGCTCTCTCCGTCCCTCTGCCTCGCTCTCTCCGTCCCTCTGCCTCGCTCTCTCCGTCCCTCTGCCTCGCTCTCTCCGTCCCTCTGCCTCGCTCTCTCCGTCCCTCTGCCTCGCTCGCTCCGTCCCTCTGCCTCGCTCGCTCCGTCCCTCTGCCTCGCTCGCTCCGTCCCTCTGCCTCGCTCGCTCCGTCCCTCTGCCTCGCTCTCTCCGTCCCTCTGCCTCGCTCTCTCCGTCCCTCTGCCTCGCTCTCTCCGTCCCTCTGCCTCGGCCTCGCCCCGTCCCTCTGCCTCGGCCTCGCCCCGTCCCTCTGCCTCGGCCTCGCCCCGTCCCTCTGCCTCGGCCTCGACCCGTCCCTCTGCCGCGGCCTCGCCCCGTCCCTCTGCCGCGGCCTCGCCCCGTCCCTCTGCCGCGGCCTCGCCCCGTCCCTCTGCCGCGGCCTCGCCCCGTCCCTCTGCCGCGGCCTCTACCTCCCTTGTTCTGCTTCTGCCTCTGCCTTCGCCTCTCTCTGTTTCCCTCCGCCTCTGCCTCCCTCGCTGTGCTTCCGCCTCCCTCTCCGCCTCCCTCGCTCTGCCTCCGCCTCCCTCGCTCTGCCTCCGCCTCCCTCGCTCTGCCTCCGCCTCCCTCGCTCTGCCTCCGCCTCCCTCGCTCTGCCTCCGCCTCCCTCGCTCTGCCTCCGCCTCCCTCGCTCTGCCTCCGCCTCCCTCGCTCTGCCTCCGCCTCCCTCGCTCTGCCTCCGCCTCCCTCCCTCCATCCGGCTCCTGCCCTCCGCCTCTCGCCGCCTCTGCCTCCGCCTGCCCCCCCCCCCCCCTCCCCTCTCTCTCTCTCTCTCTCTCTCTCGTTGCACAAAGAATGAGGTCCCATTAGCCTCTCCAGTTGATCTGGAGGGAGGAAGGACTGCTTAGGTTTGAGTGAATGTTGGAACAATTAACAAAATTGAAATTATTAAAAAGAATAGATGGGTCTCGGTGTGAGACAAAATTTTAGGAGCCTGCAAAAGGCTGTTGGCAAGCAAGTCAATTTCTAAGTAGTAATAAATGGTGACAAGTATTTTTGTTTAAAAGGTATCCACATGAATTATTACAACATAATTCAAAGAGCAAAAGATTAATGCTAAATGTATTTGTGTTATAGAAAGCAGGAAACATTACTAATTTTTAGGTATAGATAATTTGCTGTTTGAAATGCGCAGTGATTTCTTGGTATTCTTTTTTAGGCTGGTAGAATTGAAATTAGGGCATTCATTTAACTTTTTCTGTAATTCTTAATTTCAACAAGGTAATTTGAATTGACAATACTAAAACCTTACTGAGCTGAAGGCACAACCTATTCTATCACTAACATCTAAAATATTTCATTATGTTTGTAATACTCTATTGGATAGCTGAATTGCTAGCATGTTTATGACTATTTAGTTGTAGAATTTCAGCACAAAATCTTTTAAATTTGTCCAGTTTGCTAGGCCATTTCACTGAGCTTTCTACCATATCATTTCCAAAAAGTAAAACACATGCTTTCCATCTTCATTCCTATTGATACATTGGATCATGATCCAAAGATTCCAGCTTCTTGAGCAGCTGCAGGTAGTGGCACCTCCAGCAAACGTGACTTGTCTCCAGTAAACTGAACAATAAACTACAAGGCAGCATAGGCAAGTTTGGTTTCGGGTTGAAAGTTAAATATATGCTTTTAAAAAAAAAATTTGAAGTTTCTAAACATCTGTTTGTGAGCAACTGTATATTAAATTGTAAAATAATTTTTGTCGAAGACATGTTGCAATATTAACCCTTTAAATCACTTCAGTGTAAATTACATCAGTTAATTTCAGCAGGAACCATTATATAAATACTATATTTTCTGCTGTTTTCAGTAATTTTGCTCGTTTACTTTATCACTTTACGATACGCAAAAAAAAAAGAATTGCAATCCTTCCTGAAGTTCTTGTGGGTGATGTTTGATGATGGCTGTTCCCTCTGCCGACAGATTTTCGTGGTCGGGTCTAATTTGCGTGCAAGTGGCGAGCAGCCAGTATTAATTATGTTACATATAGGCAGGTCTCCGTTTAGCAGGGCAGAAAATCTGGCTGCACAGTGGATTGTCATTAGCTCGCTGCAGCAACACTTGAGGAGTGGGTACATTGAGAGTGAAATAAAGCAGCAGTTTTCAACACAGAAGAAACTTTTGTAGCACCCCATGCATTAAGGAGATGAAATAATGGAAGGTTTTAAGGCATAAAACACATAAGAAACTGTAGCAAAAATGACTGTCAGACCTCTGTCAGCTTTTCTGGACAGCAGGTAAGGATCTCTTTAAATATTGCAGCATTTGACCAACTGCTCACCTGCACTGCCCACGTAGTTTGTGGACAGGTTGTGTAGTTTGTGGTAGCAATGCAGATAGTTGAAGATGGTGTTGGAGACTTAACTGCGTCATTTATCCTCTATATACCTACATTAATGTGGTCTTTTGCCTGTTTTTGGCTGGAATGCTGACCACCTAAATTGAGGTCTATCTAAAAATCAGAATTGGCAGACTTCCAACAGTAAGTTGGCAGGACCTTGTTCTCATTTTTGTCCAGCTAATTTCCACAAAAATCATCTCCCCCCAGCCCCCCACCACCCACACCCAGTGTTTTAGTAGTATTCACTTCACCCCAGTAACAAAGAATATTGTGATCAGGGTAATATTATGTTTTAGTAGCTATTTCTCATTGATATCAAGATGAAAGCCAGACTTTTCCATGTATGAGGGTCTGCTGTATGGTTGTGGGGTTCAGAAAAATATACTAAGGTGTGGCTTGTATGCCTGCTTTTACACTTTATCAAAATCATATTTTAGTGGAAAAATAGTTGCGTGAATTGTTTAACAATTTAATATGCAAAGTGTAATCATTTAACCATTTATTCAAATAAAATATATTAGGTTACATTATTCATGTTATTTCATGGCATGGCATCTACTGCGAGATTTCTAATTGGCTGAGATGCAATTGGATTCAAGTTACGGTATTAATAATACTATCCATTTTGCTTGCGGAAGAACAATCCGTAAAGTTCCTTTGCAGCTTGCCAATTTAATCCCTGAGGAGGTCATGTAGAATTTACTAACTAAAATCGCAAGTAGTGAAAAAAATCAATGCTTGACTGTACAGAATCACTAAGTACAAGGTTCCATCATAGAATCTTTAGAAAAGAAATAATCACTTTTTTTGTTCATGCTGCTGTACAGTGCTCATAGCAACCATAGTCTGAAGTAGTTTTTTTTAAAATAACAAGGTCAAATAGAATGGGCACTAGTTTTGTGACAATAGAAAAATCTCTTATAGAAGCTGTTCCTTTGCCCAAGGTAATATCTCCATTTCAAGAATGGTGAAACATCCAATCTTAACAGTATGAGTAGAATAATGAATTGGACTCCTTTGTTTTCATTGATTAGGATTTCAAAGTTTTTATCTCACTTCTCAATATTTCTCAGCTAATACTAAGTGATGGCTTTTTGAATTGGGTTTCAAGTACCAGTGAGACATTTGAATTCAGCTTTTGCACTTGCTATTGTGTATTAGAGTGTGTCATTTTTTCAGGCGTTGTCTCTATTTACCAAAGATTGCTTGTTTGCTTTTCTTTACCTATTTTAGCTGGCTATGTAATATTAATTGTCCAAGGAATTTGACTGTAGGTGCAGCAAGTGCAATAGTGCTGCTGCCCCAAGGTTGCAATCTTCAATTAAGAGTACCTACTTTTATTCACTCACTTGAGCATATCCATTTGCTACCAATTGCCATGGCCTTAACTTTTCTTTCAACTTTGTACACATCATATGACTACAAAATTTCTGTCCCAACTTCACGACAACGTTTAGATACAGAAAGTTAATTTAGAGATTCCAGTGATTCCTGGGGATGTTTCTAATCATGTCAGCTCTGCATGAGGTGTCTCCTGTGAGAACGTGCTCTTGAGAGAAGGGGCAGTATGTTTGCTTGAATAAGAAAAGGAGTCATGGGTCCTGCCCTTCCTTCCACTTCAACAGTACAGGAGAAAAGAAACAGATGGGCAGTTAGACAGTAAGGAGAGAGACAGAGGTGCATATCTGGGCTTGGTTCTGGAACCTAAAATACAGGAGGTGAGTTTTTGCAGTTTTTCAGGAAGAAAAGTAATGACAATAACAAGTAAGTCAACCCATTAAGAGACATGGTTTAGCATTTTTTTCCCTGCTCGAGGAGAGAAGTGGGACTTGTCTTGATTAGCACTCAATTTTCTGAAAATAAGGTAGCATACCAATTCAAATCTGGCTTGTCTCAGTAAAATATTTCTCCGTTACTTACTGAAAGAATGGAGAAGCACACATGAGGCAAATGCAAAAGACCCAATTTCTGATTCAGATCCTGGGTTTTGTGGTTGTATCATGAGATATCTGGCATTATGGAACACTCCTGAATGCAAGATGCTTGAACATCTTACAGGAATGACTACCACAACTAAGAGGCTATCAAAGGCAGACCCATAGCGTGCAACTACAGCTAATAAATTATTTCAATTACCACAATAGAAATATAAAATCTAAAACCAATTTATATAAATACTGACTACTTACTAATTATTCACCATTTTAACAGTAAAGTTAATACATTTTTGTCTATTGCAAACAGTTTACCATAGTTAAGTGCACTCTCATCTCTGCGATGAAGGTTTGTGGGTTCAAGCCCCACTCCAGACACTTGAGCATTATAATTCAGTGCAGTACTAAGGGAGTGCTGCGCTGTTGAGTGTCTTGTCTTTTGGAGAGATGTTTAATTGAGGCTCCATCTGCCTTTTCAAGTAGAAGTAAAAGATACCAAGGCACGATTCTGGGAAATAAACACAGTAATTCCCCCGGTGGCCCGCCCAACATTATACCTCAACCACCGCCACTAAAACGGATTAACTGCTCACTTATCACTGATAGGATTATGGGATCTTGCTGTGCACAAATTGGCTGCCAAGTCTGCAGAGGAAAGATTGAGTCACTGGTCAGAAAGCATTTGATTACTGGTTGTGAAGCACTTTAGGACAGTACTATATAAATGCTTACATTTGTTCATTGTTCTTTCCTTTATTAAATTATTCAGTGACTTTCATTGAAAGTTCATATATATAAATCTTTAAAGATGGCAGGACAAATCAATACAGCGGTTTAAAAAAAATATGGAATCCTTGGCTTTATAAGTGGAGGTATAGAGTACAAAAGCAAGGAAGGCATGCTCAATTTTTAGAAATCACTAGTTAGGCCTCAGCTGGAGTATTGTGGCCAGTTCTGTGCACTGCACTTCAGAAATAATGTCAAGACCTTAGAGAGAGTGCAGAGGACATTTACTAGTTTGGTACCAGGCCTGAGGGACTTTGGTTACGTGGAGAGGCTGAAGAATCTGTTATTGTTTTCTTTAGAGTAGAGAAGGTTTAGGGGAGAGTTGTCCATAATTATGAGTTATTTTGATAGAATAGATAGGGAGAAATTGTTTCCACTATTGAGAGGGTTGGGAACCAGAGGACATAGATTTAAGGTGATTGACAAAAGAACCAGTGAGGAGATGAACATTTTCTTTATGCAGTGAGCTATGATGGTCTGGAAAGCATTGCCTGAAAGAGTAGTGGAAACAGATTCAGTGGTAACTTTCAAAAGGGAATTAGATATATACTTAAAGGACAAATTTGTAGGACTATGGGGAACAAGCAGGGGACTTGCAAAGGGCTGGCACAGCCACAATGGGTAAATGGCCTCTTTCTGTGCTGTATGATTGTATGAAATAATTTTCAAATTTCAACATTTTAGAAAGCTACAGTAAATTAAAATTTGATAGCACATTTTACACTTTACATTTTGTAATATTGCACTTCTAAATAAGAAACTAACTAGAAATGTTAATGAGGAGTGCTATATTTACATAGAAGATTTTAATTATTTGTTGTATAAAGTGCAAAACTTTATTTTTTATAGATGCCATTTAAGCTGTACTCCCACTTTGAGATTATTTATCCTTGCCGAATACCATTCTCTCTGGTAGCTGGTGAATAAATGGGCAACATGATTTAAGTCAGTCAGGAGGTACACAGGGCCACCTTGGAATGAATTATCATGATCAGCATATGCTTTTGATTCATTTTCTGTTCCTTTCATTCCTCCATTTTGTTATTCAATTATATTTTGAATCGCGTTGATAGATTTGTTCCTGTACAGTCCCCAGTATTTGCTGACGATATGTGATAGCTGGTAAAACAAGGTAGCAGTGTAAACGTCCTATGTTTAAAAAGAATGCCTCCAGTGACTTAGTGTTCTGTGGTAAAGATTCCTCAACAAAATAACTATTGAATAAATAAGCAGATCGGTTAACTTTCAATTCTGTAATTCACAGAATCCACCCAGGTTAATTTGATATCTGAATTAATAATTCATTAAATTGTCAAAGACTCTCAGTACAGCTGTTTCTGCCCGAAATAAATGAAGCACTTAAGACACTATAACCGGCAACTTTGAAATTGATAATGCAAATGGATAATGGTTATTGCTTTTTGAATGATATACGCGGCTGTCTGTTTTAAGCTTGGATGTTTTAAGTGGGGGGCGGAGTCTGTATATTAATTTTCTAAAAGCAGAATATTGCAGATGCTGGAAATCTGAAATAAAAACAAAAAGTGCTGGAAATACTTAGCAGGTCAGGCAGCATCTGTGGAGAGAGAGAAGCAGAGTTAACATTTCAGGTCAGTGACCTTTCATCAGAACTGGCAAAAGTTAGAAATGTAATAGGTTTTAAGCAAATAAAGTGGGGGTGGGGCAAAAGAGAACAAAAAGGAAGGCGTTGATAGGACAGAGGGTCACAGAGAATAACTGACAAGGAGGTCATGGAGCAAAGGCGAAGGCTGTGTTAATGGTGTAGTGAAAGTTTAGTTTAGTTTCGAGATACAGCACTGAAACAGGCCCTTCGGCCCACCGAGTCTGTGCTGACCATCAACCACCCATTTATACTAATCCTACACTAATTCCATATTCCTACCACATCCCCACCTGTCCCTATATTCCCCTACCACCTACCTATACTCGTGACAATTTATAATGGCCAATTAACCTATCAACCTGCAAGTCTTTGGCTGTGGGAGGAAACCGGAGCACCCGGAGGAAACCCACGCAGACACAGGGAGAACTTGCAAACTCCACACAGGCAGTACCCAGAATCGAACCTGGGTCACTGGAGCTGTGAGGCTGCGATGCTAACCACTGCGCCACTGTGCCGCCCTAAGTCAAAGCATTAGTGCAGAAAAGGTGTGAAATGACAGAATAATGAAAGTCCAAGCCAAAACCACAAACATTAAAAAAAAAAGTGGGCAGGCACATGGTAAAAAAAATTGACTGATGAAACAAACTTAAGATAAAATAAAACTAAAAATAAAAAAAGGGGGGCCAGTCATGATCTGAAATTATTGAACTCAACGTTCAGTCTGGTAGACTGTAGCATGCCTAATCGGTAAATGAGGTTCTGTTCCTCGAGCGTTGATGTTCACTAGAATACTGCAGCAAGCCCAGGACAGAGATATGGACATGAGAGCAGGGGGGATTATTGAAATGGCAAGCAACAGGAAGGTCAGGGTCATGTTTTCAGACTGAGCGAAGGTGTTCCACAGAGTGGTCACCCAGTCTGCGTTTGGTCTCCCCAATGTAGAGGGGACCATATTGTGAGCAGCGAATACAGTATACTACATTGAAGGAAGTACAAGTAAATCGCTGCTTCACCTGAAAGGAGTGTTTGGGGCCTGGGATAGTGAGAAGAGAGGAGGTAAATGGGCATGTATTACACCTCCTGCAATTGCATGGGAAGGTGCCATGGGACGGGGACAAGGTGTCGGGGGTAATGGAGGAGTGGACCAGGGTTTCGCGGATGGAACAATCCCTTTGGAAAGCTGACGGGGAGGGGAAGATGCGTTTGGTAGTGGCATCATGCTGGACATGGTGGAAATGGCGGAGGATGATCCTTTGGATCTGGAGGCTGGTGGGGTGGAAAGTGAGGACAAGGGGAACCCTGTCACGGTTCTGGGAGGGAGGGGAGGGGTGAGGGCACAGGTGCGCGACATGGGCTAGACACGGTTGAGGGCCCTGTCAACCACAGTGGGGGGAATCTGCGGTTGAGGAGAAAGGAAGACATATCAGAAGCGCTGTTGTGGAAGGTTGCATCATCACAGCAGATGCATCAGAAACTGAGAAACTGTGAGAATGGAATGGACTCCATACAGGAGGCAGGGTGTGAAGAAGTGTAGTTGAGGTAGCTGTGGGAGTCAGTGGGCTTATCATGGATATTAGTAGACAGCCTATCCCCGGAGATGGAGACAGAGAGGTTGAGGAAGGGAAGGGACGTGTCGGAGATGGACCATGTAAAGGTGAGGGAAGGATGGAAATTAGAAGTAAAGTTGATAAAGTTTTCCAGTTCGGGCAGGAGCAGGAAACGGCACCAATACAGTCACCAATGTACCGGAAAAAGAGTTGGAGCAGGCGGCCTGATTAGGACTG
This sequence comes from Heterodontus francisci, assembly GCF_036365525.1. Taxonomy (NCBI): domain Eukaryota; kingdom Metazoa; phylum Chordata; class Chondrichthyes; order Heterodontiformes; family Heterodontidae; genus Heterodontus; species Heterodontus francisci. Next base: position 192,117,999 of record NC_090374.1, read on the forward strand.
GAATGTGGAATGTTCAACATATCCCACAAAAAGACAGGCATAACTCGGACCCACGTGGGTACCCATAGCAACACCTTTTACTTGAAGTAAGTGAGTGGAGTTGCAGGCGGAAGGAAGTGGTTGTAGATGGGGACTGGTTGGGCTGCTGTTCAAAGAAGAAGCGGAGAGCCCTCAAATTATCCTGATGGGGGATGGAGGTGGAGAGAGATTGGACGTCCATAGTGAAGAGGAGGCGGTTGGGGCCAGGAAACTGGAAATTGTCAAAATGATGTAGGGCGTCAGAAGAGTCACGGATGTAGGTGCGAAGAGACTGGACCAGGGGAGAAAAGATAGCGTCAAAATAGGAAGAAATAAGTTCACTGGGGCAGGAGCAGGCTGACACAATGGGTCTGCCAGGACTGTCCTGTTTGTGGATTTTAGGAAGGAGGTTGAAGCGGGCTGTCCGGGATTGCGTAACTATGAGGTTGGAAGCTGTAGAGGGATGTTCTCCAGAGGAGATGAGGTCAGTGACAGTCCTATGGACAGTAGCTTGATATTCGGTGGTGGGGTCATGGTCCAGGGGGAGGTAGGAAGAAGTGTCTGGGAGTTGGCGCTCAGCCTCTGCAAGGTAGAGGTCGCTACGTCACACAACAACAGCACCACCCTTGTCAGCGGGGTTGATCACAATGTCGGGGTTAGACCTAAGAGAACGGAGTATGGCAAGTTCAGAGGGAAACAGGATAGAGTGAGTGAGGGGAGCAGAGAAATTGAGACGGCCGATGCCTTGCCGACAGTTTTCAATGAAAAGATCAAGAGCGGATAAGAGGCCAGAGGGAGGGGTCCGGTGGAGGGAGAATGCTGGAGGCGGGTGAATGGGGTTCCTGGTCAAAGTGAGCATGGAGGCTAAGGTGATGGAAGAAGAGCTCAACGTTATGCTGAATGCAAAATTCATTGAGGTGGGAACCTAAAGGGATAAAACTGAGACCTTTGCTGAGTACAGATCATTCAGTGTCAGAGAGGGGAAGGTCAAAGGGTACAGTGGATACACAGCAAGGGGTCATATCAGAATGGATGGATCAAAGGGAAGTGAAGGGGAAGGAGGATCCGCAGGGGCATGAGTCCCTATCAGCTGCTGGAGCTTGCGTTCCTGAACACCTGAAAGGAAGAAAAAAAGTTTTTTGTTAATGCGTTGGATAAGACGAAGGATGGAATGAAACTGCGGAGTAGAACAGCTTCGAGATAAGGTGAGGCGATGCTTCTGAAGAGAGAGGTCCAGTGTGTACATGTGGCAGTGCTTGGCACTGAGTGTGGATCTCAGGATGCGGCGAGAACAGCAGTCTGAGGAACGTTGTATTTCTCAGATACCTGTAATCCTGGATGGATTCAAAACATGAAGGATGAAACTTCAGTTGGAATCCACGTGGAATTTTCTACTTTGTTTTACTTGATCTTCATGGGCATTACTGCCGAGAGTTGTGCAGTGTTGTAGAGGTGGGGAGAATGAGACTGATCTTGTGGCAAAAACTGGGGAAAGATTTCTGCGGTTCTTGACTGAGGCACATTAAAACTGATCTTGAGGAATGTGGCTACATGGACTTGAGATGAATCAGATAATTTTGGCTCGAAAAATGAATTGATGTGATCAGACTTGCAGGAGATGGCTTAAATAACATTAGGTAGGTAAATTCAGAAACAAACGACATTACTCTCAAAGATGTTGGTATGTATTTGTTCTGGATTTTCATTTCATTAAGTATTTATAATAAAATTTCATAGCATTGCAAGCGAGAAATACACTGAGGTATAATTATTTGCACCCAGATATTTGGCAATATGGCTTTTTTAGAATATTATAACCTCCTCCATAAAATTGTTCTGCAATCCAATTTTGAACCTAATTAAACTGAAACAATAAAAATTCATTTCAATTGTTTATTATACACCAGGGTGTTCAAAAAAAGGGAAGTTATTTCGCTTTTTGAAAGCATGAATAGAATAAAATGGAATTGACCTTCAGCGATTACTTGGATATGTTTTTTTAAAAACCTCACCTCATTCACTTCTAAAAGTTGTTATTAGTTGCTAGCACGTAGAAGCATTTATGCTTCTGAAAGGCTACACAATTCCATGTGGTCTCAGATGAGCCATTCGAAAAATTACAACAGAACTTTCTTCCTGACTCTTTTATCATCAGCATGGGGCTGAGGGAGTACCTATAATCTACACGGAATTCTCCTGATTTTAAAAGAAATAACCTCCTGGGGTAGTACGGCAGTGTTAGTAAAAGACTCTATCACAAGGCTGGAACATAAAGATGTCTTGGGGATTGTTTTGACATTGAATTCATATAGGTAAAGTTAAGAAACAGGAAATGAAATAGTACAAATCTTGATTTGCATTACACTGAATTTCAAACATCCTCGGATATACAAGTTGCAGCAGAGGACTGGAGGGAAACACGTCAATTCCAAAGAAGAGATGGGGGATATGCTAGGTGACTTCTGACAAGTTAACCCAATATCGGTATTGGGTGAACAACTAGAGGCCATGATGCAGGATAAGAGTCACATTTTCCTGGAGGATCATGGGTTAATTAAGTACAGGCAACACAAATATCTGAAAGGCCAGTTGTGTCTGACAAATTTAATAGTGCTTAAATTCCATATAAAATAGTACAATAGTAATTGAGGGATTAGCAATAATAATGGCACTCTTTGAGATATTAGGGGCTGGATTTTACCGTATGTGGATGGGACTTCACCACCGACGTAAAAGTCGGTGGCGAACCCACTTCTGCCTAGCTCAGGAATCTGACCGGCATTTTACTGGCCCCCGGGCTTTAATTGTCCCGAGGCGGGACTTGCACCCGTTTGAGGGAAGGAGGTCCCGCCTCAGTGAGCTGCCGGCCAATCAGTGGGCGGGCAGCTCTTAGTCCCAGCAGTGCCATCGGGAGTGGTAGCCCCGAGGAAGATGCTATGGAGCCAGGACTGAAGGTATGTTGGGTTGCCTCGACCGATGGGATTGGTCGTGCCAGCGAGGCAAGGGAAGTCGTTTGGGGGGGGTGGGGGGGGGCTTCTTGGGTACCGCGGGTGATTTGGGAGGCAGGGCGGCCCTCAATCGGGCACGCTGTGCCCAACTGCCATGCCCCCCCCCCCCGGCATGTGGAAAGGCCAGCAGCTGTCGCTCGGTGGTCTTCCACATCCCCAGCATGCCCGCTTGCCACAGGTAAAATACCCGTGGAGGAGGGTGAGGGCCCTTAAGTGGCAGTTAAGTGGCCACGTAAGGGCCTTGATTGGCCTTGGGCAGGCGGGTTGTTGCACCCCCCCCCCCCCCACCCGCCTAACCACTGTAAAGTTGGCAGGAGCAGGGCGGGAAGACTTCCCAGAGCCTCCTGCTCAACTTTATACCGCCCCCACCCCAGCATCCGACCTGCTGGGGCGACGTAAAATTTAGCCCCAGGTATTCTTCTGTATTAATATATAAGATGGAAAGCTATTTTCTGCCATGTAGCAGGACAGTGATAAAGAGGCATGATTTGCATTTGTGTGCGCAACATTTACCATGTTCAGAAACTATGAATTTAGGATAACTTGTGTTTGCCTACGAAGTTAGATAAATAAGTCAATGGGATTTATCACCATCAGGTTTTTTTTTCTCTTGAGCTCTAGGTATGTCAGATTGCAACCATGCAGATCTGAATGAGTTGCAAAGAAAATAGTTTTTTAAAAAAGTAATAAAAAGTGAATCCGTCCTCAGCAGACTAGACTAGCAGTCATCAGCACTGTCTGTCAAACCTATTACAAGTTGTAAAATTCAGAATCTTGGAATATCTGTTGTGATTTTGATCAATTTACACCTGTGTATATTTCTGGCAAATCTGGTTTGATATAAATTACATCACAGGTGTCTAATCTCTATTTTAGTGCATATATAATTATTGATTTACTGTCCCTGTATCTTCACACATCATGTTAACGTCCTGACAGGAATCACGATACTATACACTCAGCAGGTTATTGACTTTTACGCTCAAAAAACCCTTCTGGCTATTCTTGGCCCATTAAAAAAAAGGGTAAATTAATTACATAGAATATAATTAGTCATTATGATTCCACAGACTTGATATTTTAATGTCACTCCCCCTCTACATCTGCCAATGCAGTAACTATTGAGCAGCTAAGATACACAATGTCATACTCTGCTGAGGCCAGCCAGCATAGTTTTAATAAAAGCAGATGCTGGAAATCTGAAATAGAAACAAAGTGTTGGAAATACTAATGAAAGGTCACAGATCTGAAACGTTAACTCTGCTTCCATCTCCACAGATGCTGCCAGACCTGCTGAGTATTTCCAGCACTTTCTGTTTTTATTTCAGCGTAGTTTTAACCTAGTTACTTTGATGATACAATGGCATACTAAGCCTCAATTACCTGAAAATCTTCTCGGCCATTCAGAGGCCAAAACATGGCCCAACTCCAGCATGGTTAACATAAAGCTATGGAGGCACTAGAAAACAGATAAACCTACTGAGAATGGAGATGAGGAGAGAATGGATAGGAGATGAAAAGACAGGTGAGTGAAAGTCAGGTTTTTAAAACTTTCATTTTAAATGTGTTAAATTATGACAACAATAATGGCAACTGTTGCATTTAACTACTATTAGTACTCTTAACAGGATATTTTGGGAACGCACTGCCCGGGCAGCACACAGTTATTTGGGAATGTCCATAATTTAGGGGATAAACATTTGGGTTCAGCAGACTATCAGAGGGAACAAGTACAATCAATAATTTTTAACCCTTTATCGAGGTAATACTTTTGGTCTAGAGAAATCTGCTGATAATTTTAAACTTGATTCAAATGATCTTCTTCTTTGGCTTCCTTGTCTCGAGAGACAATAGGTAAGCGCCTGGAGGTGGTCAATGGTTTGTGCAGCAGCGCCTGGAGTGGCTATAAAGGCCAATTCTAGAGTGACAGACTCTTCCACAGGTGCTGCAGATAAAATTGGTTGTCGGGGCTGTTACACAGTTGGCTCTCTCCTTCCGCTTCTGTCTTTTTTCCTGCCAACTGCTAAGTCTCTTCGACTCGCCATGCTTTAGCCCCGCCTTTATGGTTGCCCGCCAGCTCTGGCGATCGCTGGCAACTGACTCCCACAACTTGTGATCAATGTCACAGGACTTCATGTCACGTTTGCAGACGTCTTTAAAGCGGAGCCATGGACGGCCGGTGGATCTGGTACCAGTGACGAGCTCGCTGTACAATGTGTCCTTGGGGATCCTGCCATCTTCCATGCGGCTCACATGGCCAAGCCATCTCAGGCGCCGCTGGCTTAGTAGGGTGTATATGGTGGGGATGTTGGCCTCGAGGACTTCTGTGTTGGAGATACGGTCCTGCCACCTGATGCCAAGGATTTTCCAGAGGCAGCGAAGATGGAATGAATTGAGACGTCGCTCTTGGCTGACGTACGTTGTCCTGGCCTCGCTGCCGTAGAGCAAGGTACTGAGGACACAGGCTTGATACACTTGGACTTTTGTGTTCTGTGTCAGTACGCCATTTTCCCACACTCTCTTGGCCAGTCTGGACATAGCAGAGGAAGCCTTTCCCATGCGCTTGTTTAATTCTGCATCGAGAGACAGGTTACTGGTGATAGTTGAGCCTAGGTAGGTGAACTCTTGAACCACTTCCAGAGCGTGGTCGCCAATATTGATAGATGGGGCATTTCTGATGTCCTGTCCCATGATGTTGGTTTTCTTGAGGCTGATGGTTAGGCCAAATTCATTGCAGGCAGCTGCAAACCTGTCGATGAGTCTCTGCAGACACTCTTCAGTGTGAGATGTTAATGCAGCATCGTCAGCAAAGAGGAGAATGATAGAAGTAATCTAAATCAAGACTGAATACGAATGAAAAGCAGTTAGGGTTTCCATAATTTATTTATTGGCCATGTATTATAATGGAGCATTTTCGATGTCATGCAAAAAGTGGCAGATTGTCCTGTCGTGCTCGTTTGGATATATTTGAGATGTCCTCCATTATTTTTCATGTCTGATTTGCTTTTTGGTTTGAAGACACCCATCACGTTGAAAGTGGAAATAGTTCTTTAAATTTTGATGAAAGAACTAGCAGATTAGGAGTTTTATTTGCAGTTGGACTAATGCCTCAAGAAACCATCACCAGTAGTTCTGCTGCTTTGAAACTTAAGGCAAAGTTGGATAAATTTTGAGTTAGAGGAAGATGTGGAGCTATGGGGATGGATCGGGCAGTGGGATTAGTTTTAAATTGCTCTCTCCTATGGTACATTGAACCTAACGATGCAATGGCTATTGTTCGACTTGTGTTCATTGATCTGAAAGATGCCTATTTTCAATTTGCCAATTTTGAATGCTGCAAGAAACCTCTATTTTTCTAAGTGGTGGGAAGATATCTCCAATACTGCAATTTCAAATCTCTGGATGGCTTGTTCCTCACCTCATTTTAAAAAGTTACATTTGCAATAAAGCTCAACAAATATGTCAAAGATGGTGCAGATATTTACATAATTAAGTCATGTATTCCCAGATGGCTGGTTTTAGGTTTCTGGTTTCTAACCATCTTAATATGTTGTGCTTCATTACTCCTTCCCAATGAGCTCAATCCACTCTTCATTCACAGATAAACTCCACCATGGCTGCTTTTCCTGCTGATGAGTTTTTCTCCCATTGATTCCCCTCCGGACACACACTACTCTCCATTCTGAGCTCTGGCTGCCTCTGTGTCACTCCCTGCTCTATTTATGGTCATAGATCCAGCTCTGGACTTCACTCGCTACTTTCTGTTCCTCCTGCCTCACACATTCTTGCATCTTGATTAATTTTGTAGAAAACATGTTTAAACAATGTATGCTTTTAAGAGACATATGCACAGATTGTTGAGAATGAACAAAAATCTAATTGTGCACAAGTAAACATGAAGCTGTAGGAGGAATTATAAAAAATGGATAGTTGGGCTGAATGCAAAGCCAATATTAGACAATAAATCTGATTGAGAAAGCAAATAAAATACAAATAATTAGGGGTATAAGGTTCTTTTTAATATTTCAAAGTGATGTAATATTTTTGCCTGTGAGAAATGACATGGTAGCTCAGCCAACTATTTAAGTTGATCATAAATCTGGTGTGATAATACTGCCTTAAATGAAATAGATTCTGTTCAGCATTTAAACAGCGTGTACCGAGTGAATCAGTTAAAGTGAAACATCAGTGTATAAAACAATGGTAAATAATTCCACAAGACATGTATCTTAGCTGAATTGAGTTTGTTAGAGATAACTTTTTCTGTACAGAAAAAGATGAGTGGTACTCAGAAACTTGGGCTGCAGTTGCACTGCAGTTGGTGTGAGCTTACATCTTGGTAGTTTCCTGTATTATGCTGCTATTTGTGTTGACCAGAACCCAGAATTACTTTCCATATCTAAAAATGTGGCAGCATAATTACACCCTTACCATACTTCTGTTTTTACTATTCATCCCTGCAGTTAGTGTAGTCTGAGTTGTTCAGTAGCTGTATTTCTGAAGCCCAAGCCTCACTTTATAAACCAAAATGGCCACTGTACAATTAAGGTTATTTAAAGATGAGTATACCAGTGCAGAAAAACTTATTCCTTGCATGAATGAGAAGTTGCAGCAGTACTATATAGGAATAAAATATGATAGTACTGTAAATTTTCTCCAGACGAGTTCTTCTCTGTCCTGCAGGTGCATTATGCCATAAGATACTACTGTTAGAAAGAGAAAAATGTAAATGTTGCAACTGAATTGATTCTTGTGGAAAGCAAAGAGTAAATGTAGAATAATTTTGTTTTGTAGAATTGGCTGATTGCACATCCAATGAAGAAGAGGTAAATGAAACTCAGCCTTGGGCCAAACCTCTTATTCAACTGTGGCAGAATAAACTGCACAATTTTCAAGCAGAAAAGGAGTATAATGAAGAAGCCTCGAAAATTGAACCGTACTGTGCTATTTGCTCACTTTTCTTTCCTTATTACCAGGTAAATTGTTCTTTCAGCCGAAAGGCTAGATAAAACAAGTAAAATGGTGAATGTGAACAGTTTTCACATGTTCAAAATATTTTTTTCCAGATTTGACTATGGAATTTTAGCTCCAAGTCTCAAGTTGGATTCCGAGGCCATAAATATAATATAGCCATTAAATCCAACAGGGAATTCAGGAGAAAGTTCTTCCCAGAGAGTTGTGAGAATCTGGAATTCACTACCATAGGAGTAGTTGAGGTGAATAGCATAGGTGCATTTAAGGATAAGTTAGATGATCACATGAAGGAGAATGGAATAGATAGATATGGGGGGATAAATGAAGAGGTGGGAGGAGGCTCGTATGAAGTGTAAACACTGACATTGACCTGTCAGGCAGAATGGCCTGTTTCTGTGCTGTAAGTACTGTGTTACACTATACAATACCGTGTAGATCTGTGATCTTACCAATATTTAGTCTCTCAAATCAGTGAGTGTTTGAGGCAGATTGAGGAAAAAAGAAATTGACCTGAACAGTATCAGCAAACTGCTGTCTACCAATAGCATTTAATGGTGCAACCATTTAAAAAAAAAAAATACTGGTCTGAATTAGGAAATATTTTAGAACTTTTACTTACACATCCTTGTCATATTTAACTTGTTTGTATTAAATTGCATTCAAAATTTTAGAGTAATCATTTTTAATTGTTTATTCTCTGTATATCAAAAATATGCCAAGGTACATCATAAGCATAGCAGAATATTTCGGAGGTCTGATGAAGGGTTATGCCTGAAAGGTGAATCTTTTCTCTTTACTGATACTGACTGATTATTATGTACTTGCACCATTTATTTGAGTATTTAGTGAGTTAGCAAGATTCATTTGAAGTAGAACAATAAATAGGTGTCCTGAATTAAGAATCTTTCAGGTCATCATTTTGAACTGATTGATGTATCAATTTTCTGAGAGTCTACATAGAACCATAGAAGTTTACTGCAAAAAGGGAGGCAATAGATTGTATGTATATACAATGTCTGTAGTGTAACTAATAAGGTTGGTCCACCACAGGCATGTGTTGCCACATGAGATTATGATGTGGTTGCATTAACAGACATGGCTCAAACAAGACCAAGAATGAATTCTTAATATTCCTGGTTACTGAGTATTCTGGAATGATAGAGAAGGGAAAAGTGGAGGCTATGTGGAAGCATTGTTTAAGGAAGATACAGTTCTAAATAGAATGGATAACTAGATAGTTCTATGACTGAATCGTTTTGACTTGAGTTCGGGAAATGTAAGAGGAGCTGTTAAATTGCTGGGTGTTTATTTTTTAATAGAGCACCAAATGGTGAGAAGAGGATAGATGAGCAAATTTCAAAGGCCTGTAACACAAATAGTGTAGTAATATTAGGAGACTTTAGTTATCCTAGTATAGACTGGGCAAGATGGGCATCTAAAGGTAAGGAAGGAGAATTTCTGATATGGGCACAGGATGTATCCAGTATGTATCCAGTCCAACAGGAAAGGAAGCAGTGTTAGATCTGGTTCTGGGAAATGAAGTAGGGCAAGTGGAGTGTGTTACAGTAGAGGGGTCATCTAGCTAACAGTGAGCACAACAGAATTCGGTTTAGAGTATTTATGAAAAGAGGCCAGAAAATATTGGAGGTAAAAATGCTCAACTTGGGAAGAGCTAATTTCAGTGATTTAAGAAGGGACCTAGTGCAGATAGATTTGAAAAGGTGATTGCAGGGTAGATCAGTAATAGAGCAATGGAGGACATCAGGGAAGAAATAGTTCAAGTACAAACTAGGCATATTCCTTGGAAGGGAAAAGGTAGAGCGTACAAAGCTTAATGTGTTCTGGATAACAAAGGTTACAAAAGTTAAAATAGAACAGGAAAAGGAGGCTAATGACAAATGTCAGGAGAAAGATTCATTTAATAGGACGATCATGGGAAGTACAGGAGGGAATTGAAAAAGTTAACACAAGAAGCAATGAGAATTTCTAAGAAAAAATTAACAGGCAACGTTAAGTTGAACCCCCACACCTTTTATAAACATTTCCAGAGCAAACTGCTTACACTGTATAAGGAACCAAAGGAAAATCATCACATAGAGACAGAGGACATGGCAAAGGAAGCAGGTGATGTGAAGGTTACTCTAAAAGAGGATAGGGATGGAGGGATGGGCAGGATAATAATGGATACAGAAGACCTACTAGAATTAACATTACTGAAAATAGGTAGGTCATCTGGTCCAGATAGAATGCTTGGTAGGTTGCTGAAAGAAGCAAAGGTAGGAATAGTGAAGGCATTGGTCACAATCTTTGAATCTTCAGTGGATACAGGAGTGGTACCGGAGGACTTGAAGGTTACTGATGTTTATGCCACTGTTCAAGAAAGGGGAGAGGGCTAAACCAGGAAACTACAGGCCAGTAAGGTTAACATTGGTGTTGGGTATGTTATTGGAAATCATTATCAGGGAGAATGGATTAATCAAGGAGAGCCAGTGTGGATTTGCTAATCACGTCAAACTAATTTTATTGATTTCTTTGATGAAGTAACAGCGGAGATTGATCAAGGTAGTGCCTTAGTTATATATGGACTTTTGGAAGGTGTTCGACAAAGTGCTTGTTAAGAAGTGGAACCCCATGGAGTTGAGGGGAAAGTGCTTTTCCGATTGGGAGGTGGTTTGCAGAGGTGTTCCCCAAGGATCAGTTCTGAGGAGAGGGTGAAAAGTAGGGCTGTTAGCCTTGCAACCAAGAAGTTTGAGGTGACCTGATAAAGCAGATCGAGAAAACATTTTCTCTTGTTAGGACCAGGTGAGATAGGCATATAAGTACTAAAAGGGTGGTAAAAGGAGTAGGGCCGATGAGGGACCAAAAAGGGGATTTGCGCATGGAGGCAGAGGGTTTGGATGAGGTACTAAATGACTACTTTTCATCTGTCTTTACCAAGAAAGAAGATTCTGTTGAAGTCATGGTGAAAGAGAAGGTATTATATAGGCTGGTTGTACTTAAAATTGATAACTCACCAGGACCGGATGAGATGCATCCGAGGATACTAAAGGAAATAAGGGTGGAAATTGTGGAGGCATTGAACCATAATCATCTAGTCCTCCTTAGATATCGGGGTGGTGCCAGAGGACTGTAGAATTGCAAATGTTACACCCTTCTTCATAAAAGAATGTAAGGATAAACCCAGCAACTACAGGCCAGCCAGTTTAACTTCGATGATGGGAAAGCTTTTAGAAACGATAATCCTGAACAAAATTCACATGTCACTTGGACAAGTGTGGATTAATTAAAGAAAGCCAGCAAGGATTTATTAAGGGAAAATTGTATTTAACTAACTTGCTTGAGTTTTCTGATAAATTAACAGAGAGGGTTGGTGAGGGTAATGTGGTTGATGTGGTGTACATAGATTTCAAAAAGGCTTTTGATAAAGTGTCACATAACAGGCTTGTGATCAGAGTTAAAGCTCCTGAAATAAAAGGGATAGTGGCAGCATGGATACAAAGTTGGCTGAGTGAAAGGAAACAGAGTAGTGGTGAACGGTTGTTTTTCAGACTGAAGAAAGGTGGGCTTCCCCAGGCGTTGGTATGAGGACCCCTGCTTTTCTTGATATATGTTAATGACCTAGACATGGATGCACAGGGCACAATTTCAAAATTTGCAGATGACATAAAACTTGGAAGTATTGTGAACCGTGAGCAGGATATTAATAGACTTCAAGAGACACAGACAGGCTGGTGGAATGGACGGACATGTGGTAGGTGAAAGTTAATGCAAAGAAGTGTGAAGTGATACATTTTGGTAGGAAGAACGAGGAAACACAATATGAAATGAAGGATAAGATTCTAAAGTGGGTGCAGGAATAGAGGGACCTGGGGTATATGTTCACAAATGGTTGAAGGTGGTAGGACAGGTTGAGAAAGCGGTTAATAAGACATAGGGGATCCTGGGATTTGCAATTAGAGGCATAGAGTAAAAAAGCAAGGACGTTATGGTGAACCTTTTTAAAAAAAAAAATTGTTTCGGCCTCAGTCGGTGTATTGTGTCCAATTCTGGGCACCACAGCTTCGGATGCATATTATTCTGCGGTGGAAGGGAGTGAGCCTGAACACATCAGTGCCAATGACAGAGTGAGAGCAGTTATTGAAATCCTATGGTCAGATTTTCAGGGAGGAAATTTAAAAAGTAGGACCTCAAAGGTTGTAATCTCTGGATTACTCCCAGTGCTACACGTTAGCAAGAGTAAAAATAGGAATATAGCAAGAATGGTGCAGGAGGGAGGGCTTCAGATTCTTAGGACATTGAGACCAATTCTGGGGCAGATGGCACTTATTCAAAAGACAGGACTCAACAGGACTGGGACCAGTGTCCTTTTGGGGAGGTTCACTAGTGTGGTTGGAGAGAGCTTATACTGAATTGGCAGAGGTTGGGCACCAGCATGTGGAAATAGAAAAGAGAAATATGTTGTATAAAGGAATGAGAGTGTTGGATAGTACTAGTGTACCATAAGAGCAGACTAAGAAGAACTACGTGGAATACAAAGACAGGTTTAGAATGTATGCATGTAAATGCATAAAGTTTGGTGAATGAAATTGATGTGCTACCAGCACAGATAACCGTATGGGAATGTGATGTGGTGGCAATAACAGAAACTTGGCTTAAAAATGACGAGGTCTGGGCGCTTAAAGTTCAAAGATACAACACGTTCAGAAAAGATAGAGAAGGAAAGATGGGAGGCAGGGTGGCAGTTCTGAATAGGGAAGACATTGTAGTGTTGAAAAGAGAGGATGTCCTTGAGGGGGCAAAGACTAAATCCATTTGGTGAGAGTTGAGAAGTAAGAAAGGTATGATCATGCTAACTAGGGGTATTCTATAAGCCTCCAATTAGTGAGAGAGAGATGGAGGAGCAAATCTGCAGGGAAATCACAGAGATGGGCAAGAACAATAGAATGGTGATATTGGGGGCTTTAATTACTCAAATATCAATTGGGATAATTAATGACAAGAAGGAGGAATTTCTGAAATGTTTTTCAGGAGAACTTCT